>NW_004443958.1:7024192-7081077 GCF_000243295.1 Trichechus manatus latirostris
TGCATTGGAGAAGAATGTGTACTTTGCAGTTGTTGGGTGTAGTGTTCTGTATATATCCGTGCAGTCAGGTTGGCTGATGGGGCCCTTTAGGTCTTCTGTATCTTTGCTGAGTTTCTTTCTAGATATTCTGTCCTTTAGCGAGAGTGGTGTGTTGAAGTCTGCTACTATTATTGTGGAACTGTAAATTTCTCTTTTCAGTGCTGTTAGAGTATATGTATTTGGGAGCCCTGTCATTGGGTGTATAGATGTTTATTATGGTTATGTCTTCATGATGGATCGTCCCCTTAATCATTATATAGTGTCCTTCTTTGTCTGTTATTTTAAAATCTGTTTTATCTGAGGTTAGTATTGGCCACTCCTGCTCTTTTTTGGTAGCTGTTTGCTTGATATATTTTTCTCCATCCTTTGATTTTTAATACGTTTACATCTTTGTGTATAAGGTGTGTCTCTTATAGACAGCATATTGATGGATCCTGTTTTTTTTATCCATTCTGTCACTCTCCATCTCTTTATGGGTGCATTTAGGCCTTTTACATTCAGTGTAATTATTGATAGGTGTGAGTTTATTGCTGTCATTTTGTAGTGCTTTTTTTTTGTGGTGCTGATGTTTTCTTTGTTCCTCTTAATCTCCTGTGTTGAATTCCTTTTGTTTGGGGATGTTTTTTTCATTTCCTTTGTTTTTGTAGGTTTTGTTTTTACTTTGCCTTTATCTTTTTCCTCTTTATTTTGATGAGTAGGTTTGTTAACTTTCTCTGTGGTTACCTTGAAATTTACCCTTATCTTCGTAGGTTTGAACTAGTTTATTATTACTTGGTATTGCCTTGCCCTCCTCTCCTTTAGAAGGTTCTATACCTACACCGTTTATTCCCTCTTTTATTGTTCTGATATTGTTGTCATTTACAGATTAACGTCTCTGGTTCCCTGTTGTGATTCTTCTGGTTTTGGAAAGTCCTTGAGAGTTCATTTCCTAGTTTGGCATCTGGCTGGTACGATCCTGCATCCTGGGTTCAGCCTGTGGTCTAATGTTTTTTCTCAGATCGAAGGACTCCCTTTTATTAATTCTTGTAAGTTTGGTTTGGTTTTTACATAGTCCTTTAGTTTCTGTTTATCTGGAAATGTCCTAATTTCACCATCATATTTGAAGGAGAGTTTTGCAGGATATATTATTCTTGGTTGGCAATTTTTTTGCTTTCAAGGTTTTGTATATGTTATCCCATTGCCTTCTTGCCTGCATGGTTTCTGCCGAAGAATCCGAGCTCAGTCTTATTGTTTCTCCTCTGTATGTGACTTTTTGTTTTTCTCAAGCTACTCTCAGGATTTTTTGTTTGTCTTTGGTTTTGTTGAGTGTGATTATGACTTGCCTTGGTGATTTTCTTTTGGGGTCTATCCTATATGGGGTTTGTTGAGCTTCTTGGATGGCCAGCTTTTCATGTTTCATGATATTGGGAAAGTTTCCTGTCAGCAGTTTTTCAGTAATCCTCTCTGTGTTTTCTGTTTTCTCCCCCTGTTCTGAAAGTCTGATCACTTGCAAAGTTTTGCTTTTGATTGTATCCCACATCATTCTCAGGGTTTCTTCATTCTTTCTTCTGATTTTTCCTCCAACAGAGTTGTATCCAAGTGTTTGTCTTCAATTTCGCTGATCCTGTCTTCCATCGTTTCAAACTTGCTCCTCAGCAGTTCAGTGCAACAGTCCATTTCTGAAATCTTGTTGTTTATGTTTTGGATTTCTGATTGTTGTTTGTGTATGGTTTTAGTTGTGAGTTTATTTTGGCATTTTGTTCCTGTATTATTTTCCTGAAGTCTTCCATTTTTTTGTCTGTATTTTCCATGAATTTGTCTATCTTTTCCATGAATTTGTCTATTTTTTCCTCACTTTTGTCTGCTTTTTGCTTCAACTCTTGGATAGCTCTGAATGTTAGAGATTTGAGTTCTCTATCAGGTAGTTCTAGTTCCTTTTTTTCTACTGGAAAGACATCTGGTGTTTTATTTTGGATGCCTACTGGAACCGTCTTGTCCTGTTTTTGTAAATCTTTTGATATTGTCTGCTGTCTTCAGGGCATTCAGTAGTTATTTTCCTCATTTATTAATTGTAGATTTGTTTGTTTGATCCTGTTTTTTTTCTTTTTTTTTTTAATTTGGTTATATCTGAACAGACGGGCTGTGCATTCTTTGTTGTTTGCTCGTCTGTAGGCACGATACTTTTCATCTCCTTCTCCAATGGGCAGGGTCAGTCACTCAGGTATGGTACAATAGTGCAGGTCCAGCTGAAGGGGAGTTGCTGGCATGAGTTGTTTGTGGCACTTACTAGAGCCGACAGGGCAGGCCGGCAATCAGTGCAGGGCAGGTTCTGGTAGGCCATGCCTGTGCTCCTTGGGAGTGTGATGTTTAGCACAAGGTTCAGGTAGGCAGGAAGGAGGGTGGAGATTGTGATGTGTGGAGCTAAGATGGGTATGGGAAAGAGGAGAGCGGAGGGAGAAACAGGAGCCAAAAACATACATAAACACAAACAAACCAACCAAATGAATCCTAAGGGAGCTTGCCATTGGAATGGAGAGATGAGAGACTGAGAAATGGAGGAAAAAGAAAAAAAAAAAAGAAACAGGGTAGAAAAAAAAATGAATAAATAAAAATTAGAAAAAAAAGTTCTCAGGGATCCCACTGGTGCGGCTGCAAGGAGTGGAGAAGTTGTTCCCAGGCCATGAAGTACGGCCTGACTCGAAGGGGTAGAGGTGTCGCACAGCACCAGGAATTCAGGAGACAGGAAGAGTAGATAAGTATAGGGAGACGAGAAACTGAGAAATGAAGAAAGAGAAAAAGGGAAAAAGAGAAGAAGAGAAGGAAACAGAACCCCCCAAAACAAACAAACAAACAAAAAAAACAAGAAAAAAGAAATTCCCCCAGGGATGCCACTGCGTGTGTGCAGAGAGTAAGGGAGTAGCTCCCAATCTGCACGGTACTGTCTGGCTAGAAGGGGCTCCCAAGCTGAGAGAAGAAAAAGAAAAGAAATCAAAATAGAACAAATCAGAACAAACAAACGTAACAGCAACAACAAAAAAGCCCCAGGGTCCCACCAATGTGGCGGCATGGGCTGGGAAGCAGTTTCCTAGTCAAGCCGTGTTTTTCACCCTTTTGGGAAGAAGAAAAGATGGCACATGGAGCCAGGTATTTGAGAGAGAGGCGGGGGAGGTGGTGAGAGGTAAGGAAGAAACCTGAAGAAGCGGAAATAAGCAACACCAGCAGCCAACTAGTGGCACTCAGGGAGCTGGCCAGTGTGAGCAGCTGGAATCCAGGCAGCTCCGGGGTGAAGCTGGTGCTTCCCAGCCAAGAGACTGTAGCCGCTGGAAGCAGAGAAAGCTGATTGGGGGTGAAGAAGGGCGGGGGTGGGAAAGCATATATCACTGGTTACTGGTTGTTCTGTCTCCTTCTGGAAGCTCTGTGAAGCTGCCTTCTCATACCCCTGTTTGCTGATCTGCGATAGGAGTCCAAGATGGCAGATCCTTGCTGTGTTAGCTAATAGGGGACCTCTGCATGTATCTCTCCTCACTGTCTGTTCTCGGTCAGTTTCTTATTCCATTTGGTGCTTGGCTGAGTTCTTTATCTCTTCATTTGATGCTTAGGGTTTCAGGATTGACGTGTATCTCTGTTTGACTTAGTTTTTCGGATCTTTGCTGTGGAGGGACGGCGTGGTGCTTCTGTCTATAGCATCATGTTGCCCAGAAGTCTCGTTCCCATTTACATTTAATTGGGCAAATCTAGTCATATGGTACCAATCTAACTACAAAGAAGGCTGGAAAATAGAGTCTTTCTATGTGCCAAAGAAAAGGGGAACAGGATTGGTGAGAAGCTAGCCAGTTTCTGCCACTTCACATATGTTCAAGTTCATGTGACTGCACTCCTCTACCATTGCAATAGCTTGCTAAATGGTGTCTCTGCTGTCCAACCATCCACTTAATAAAGTATCATTGTTGTTGTTATTAGCTGCCATTGAGTCAATTCTGACTCATGGTGACCTGTATGTGCAGAATAGAACTGCTCCACAGGGTTTTGAAGGCTGTGACCTGTCGGAAGCAGATCACCAAGCCTGTCTTCCAAGCCTTCTTTGGGTGGATTTGAACCACCAATGTTTTGTTCATTCACAGTGCCAAAGGACATCACGTTTGGTAGAGTACCAACAAAAATGAGGGAAGCCTCAATAACATGGACTGACACCATGGCCGCAACAATGAACTCAGATTTACCAACCATCATGAAGATGGTGCAGGACCAGGCAATGTTTTGTTCTGTTGTACATAACTTTTCCACGAGCTGGAGTTGACTGGACAGCAAAGAACAGCACAGAGTCAGTGCTTTCAAATGTTTAAAGTAGGGGAACTTCTTTTTTTCAAATGACATATTGTATGCAAGCCAATGTATAAAAACAGGTAAATACACAGCTATTTTGGTTGGAGTAGGAGTGAATTATTTCTTCAGAAACAGTATTTAATTGGTCTTTTCATTAAGTCACACACGTCCCCTTTCTTCCCACCCCAGCCATTCCTGAAACCCTAAGTCACCTTGTGTACTTCTGTGCTCTGAATAACTGAAGTTGAAAATCATTGCAACAGGCAAAGTGGGACAATTGAAGATTTCTGAACAAAGTGTATTGTTTAGAGAGATTAAAGTTCAAACTCTGGCATTTAAGGCGGCCACACCCTGCCCAATATATTTCAACTTTATCTTACTCAACTCTAGTTATATCTCTTAGAAGTTCCTTACTCATTTCAACTTTTGTGTCCCTATATTGCGCTTTGTTTTATTCATTTGATTACCAGGCTTCAAGAAAACTGTGATAGAGACTCTGATTTCAAACGAAAGAATTCTTGTAATATAAAATTAAATGGAAAAAAAAAAAACCTAAGTGGTGTTGTTGTTAGGTGACATTGGGTTGGTTCCTGCCCAGTCCTGTGCCATCCTCACAGTCATTGCCACCTTTGAGTCAATTGTTGCAGCCACTGTGTCAGTCCATCTCCTTGAGGGTCATCGTCTTTTTCACTCACCCTCTGTTTTACCAAGCATGATGTCCTTTTCCAGGGACTGGTCCCTCCTGATAACATGTCTAAAATATGTGAGACAAAGTCTCGCCATCCTCGCTTCTAATGAGTATTCTAGCTATACTTCTTCCACGACAGATTTGTTCATTCTTCTGGCAGTCTGCGGTGTATTCGACACTCTTTGCCAACACCATAATCCAAAGATACCAATTCTTCTTCGGTCTTCCTTATTCATTGTCCAGCTTTCACATGCATATGAGGCTATTGAAAATATCATGGCTTGGGTCAGGTGCACCTTAGTCCTCAGAGTGACATCTTTGCATTTTAACACTTTAAAGAGGTCTTTTGTAGAAGATTTGCCCAATGCACTATGTCGTTTGATTTCGTGACTGCTACTTCCGTGGGCGTTGATAAAACTAAATACGAAGTTGAAAATACAATCTTAACAATGTAGAAAAAACATCTTTCTTTATATGCAAATCGTATGTTTAAGTTTTTGTTTATTTATTGTAACCTCTTGGGTGGACTCAAGACCCACCAAGAGCAATTAGGCAGATTCCAAACCAGTTGCTGTGGAGGTGATTCTGACTCATGGTGATCCCATGTTTGTCAGAGTAGAACTTTGCTCCTTAGGGTGTTTAATAACTGAGTTTTTAGAAATAGATCTCAGGGCCTTTCTTCTGAGGTGCCTGTGGGTAGACTTGAACTTCCAACCTTTTGGCAAGCAGGCAAGAATGTTAACCATTTGTACCACCCTAGCACTCCAGTCAAGCCAATAGGCTGGCTTAATTGCCAGGAACCCAAGTCGACCCACAAAATCCACCATACCAGGAGAAAGGAATTTCTCCCAATTCTGGGATTTCCTTCCATGTAAGAAAGGCCACTGGGACTCACAGGTGCCATAATTGGCACAGGACTGGGCAGGAACCAACTCATGATGGCAGAATTTAGTTTACTTGTACAGACATCTGTATGAAGCATGAAGACTGCTAGTCTGTCTTATTTGTAACCCGAGACTAAACCCTTGTGATTTCACTTTTGTGAGTCCCTCAACACTTCTCCCCAACCTCTCCACCGCCTCTAAGCAGAATCAATGAAAGCTTCAACTGTTTCACCCAATTTACTGTTCATTTCATTTGCTGTAAATCTTTACGGAAGCAGACTACCCCATCTTTCTCCTATGGAATGGCTGGTGGGTTTGAACCGCCAACCTTTCGGTTAGCAGCCTAGTGCTTTAACCACTGCACCACCAGGGCTCCTTCTTTCTCAGTATATAAATATAAATGTCCCGTAAGCATGACTTTAACCAGCTCACAGAGAGTCATACTTAGGGCCTGGATTTTATTTTTTAGGTAGAAAAGAGCCATTAGTTTTGTGCAGAGGAGGAACAACTTTATATTTGTTTTTTTGATGGGAGCCATTTTCTGTGTAGTGAAAGAGGGAATTTAGAGAGACTGAAAGACTAGAAGTGGAAGGGCACGGGACTGAGGACAGAGTACTGAGGCGCAGCCTTCAGGAAAGAGGCAGTCAAGGACAGAGTCATCATTACTAGAGAAGAGGATAAGCAGAGAAGGAAAACTTCTGGTTGCTTTTGGGTCACAGAAGTTGAGGCCACAGAGACCAGGTGAAAAAATCTTCAAGATCCACATTTTACAGTCACGTTTTCTGCTTAAGGTTTTTCACTACGTTTTGCATACTGGAAGATATATATGTGTGTATGTATGCATATGTATGTTGTTGTGTGCCATTGAGTCAATTCTGACTCATAGCAACGCTATAGGATGGAGTAGAACTGCCCCGTAGCGTTTCCAAAGCTGTAAATCTTTATGAAAGCAGATTTCCAGGTCTTTTCTCCTGCAGAGTGGCTGGTAGGTTTGAACTGCTGGCCTTTTCTTAGCAGTCGAGCACTCAACCACTGCACAACCAGTGCTCCTTATATACATACATACACACATACAAATATATGCATATATATACACATACACATTTAATTTTTTTGTGAACATGGATCTTAAAGCAAATCTCTAAAACAAAGACTACATTTAACAACTGTTTTATACATGGTTACAGAGCACACTGGAGTCCCTGGGTAGTACAAATGGTTAAAATTCTTGGCTGCTAACCAAAAAATTGGAGGTTTGAGTCTACCCAGAGAATCCTCTGAAGAAAGGCCTGGAGATCTGCTTCTGAAAAATCAGCCATTGAAAACCCTATGGAGCGCAGTTCTACCCTGACACACACGGGGTTACCCAGAGTCAGAGTCGACTCAATGTCAGCTGGCACAGAGCACAGCAGTACTTGGTTTCCCAGGCAATGCTAAGCTCCACTGGTGATCCTCAGGTCAAAGATTCAGTTGACCTGGCCCATCAAGGACAAAGCCCAGCCCTCAAGCATTGGCAATCCTGACGTCTTTCTAGGTTGACAAGTCAGAGGAAGTCACAGACTCAAAGCCACTCCAGCCCCTGGCCTATCACTTTGTCTTTTTTATCTGATTTAGTAAGATAGATGCTATCCAACATTTTTTTTTTTATAGTGCTTTAAGTAAAAGTTTACATTTCAAGTTAGTCTCTCATACAAAAATTTATACATACATTGTTATAAGACTCTAATTGCTCTCCCTATACTGTGACAGCACACTCCTCCTTTCAACCTTGGATTTCCCGTGTCCATTCAACCAGCTTCTGACCCTCTCTGCCTTCTCATCTTGCCTTTGGACAAGAGCTGCCCATTTAGTCTCATGTATCTACTTGAGCTAAGAAGCACACTTTTCATGAGTATCATTTTATTTCCCATAGTCCAGCCTAATCTTTGTCTGAAGATTTGGCCTTGGGAATGGTATTAGATTGGGGCTAACAGAGAGTCGGGGGGCCATGTCTTCCGGGGTCTCTCCAGTCTCAGTCAAACCATTAAGTCTGGTTTTCTTACTAGAATTTGAGTTCTGCACCTCACTTTTCTCCTGCTCCATCAGGGACTGACTGTTGTGTTCCCTTTCAGGGCGGTCATTGGTGGTAGCTGGGCACCATCTAGTTCTTCTGGTCTCAGGCTGATGGAGTCTCTGGTTTATGTGGCCCTTTCTGTCTCTTGGGCTAATGCTTTCCTTGTGTCTTTGGTGTTCTTCATTCTTTGCTTCAGGTGGGTTGGGACCAACTGATGCATCTTAGATGGCTGCTTGCTGGCTTTTAAGACCCCAGATGCCACTCACCAAAGTAGGATGCAGAACATTTTCTTAATAAACTTTGTTATGCCAGTTGACCTAGATGTCCCCTGAAACCATGGTCCCCAGACCCCTGCACCTGCTGCTCTCTCCCTCGAGGTGTTTGGCTGTATTCAGGAAACTTCTTAGCTTTTGGCTTAATCCAGTTGTGCTGACTTCCCCTGTAGTGTGTGTTGTCCTTCCCTTCATCTAAGATAATTCTTGTCTACTATCTAGTTAGTGAATATCCTTCGCCCTCCCTCCCTACCCTCGTAACCATCAAGGAATGTTTTCTTCTGTTTTTAAACCTTTTATTGAGTTCTTATAATAGTGGTCTTATACAATATTTGTCCTTCTGTGACTGACTAAATTCACTCAGCATAATGCCTTCTAGATTCCTCATGTTATAAGATTATCCAACGTGTTTTTAGCTCATTGGCGAAGGATAGCTTATAAATAAAAGTCACTTGTTATTTTAGTTGTTTAGGGTAAATTGTCTTACATATTTTAAGAGAGAACAGCTGAATTAAACTCATAGCAAGTCAGATTCTGTATTGATATTTTTCCATTGAAAGAAAAAAAAGATTGGCCAGGAATAACACCTTAATGGTTTGTTCATGGAAAAGGCATCCCTTGTATTTCTGAGGTAGACTAAAATTTTTTTTCCATACAAAATGAATAATGACTAGATGTGTTTTTATTGAATGACCATCTTTAGAAAACCAGCAAAGTTTGAGACATCAAGAGGAATAGAACCTAGTGATTCTCCAAGGAGGAATTGCTATTTAAAATGGTTCATTGTCCTACCAAATTTCAGGTTCTAAGGGTTTTGCCATTGTCTCTTTCCTGGCATGTTGGGAAGAAGCCCAAGGGTTTGTTTTCTTTCTCCCATTGTTTCTCTAGATTTGCCATGTTCAGGTTTGCTTAGCTGACATGTCTGTGGAAAGGGAAAAATACCCTCTTCAAGGGAATTTTTGTGGCTGTAAACTTGTGTGTTTGGGTAGATATTGGCCAATTCCTTCTGAAATTTGAAGACTTCCTTCAAGTTACTACCATCATATTAATTCATAAGAAGGCATCTTTGAAAATTTGTGGTGAAAACAGATCGTTTTTAAAACCACATGGCACCATTCTATGTAGACATATCATATGGTTCAAGTTTTAATGACAGGAGATAGCTTTTTTATGTTTAATGCTAAGATGTGGATTTGGGTATGATTATATTGTTGCTATTGCTTAGCTGCCACTGAACCGGCCCCGACTCATGGCAACCCATGTGTTACAGAGTAGAACTGCTTCATAGGGTTTTCTTGGCTGTAATCTTTATGGAAGTAGTTTGCCAGGCCTTTCTTCTGTGATGTAGGTTTGGGTATGATTATAGGAAAAGTAATAGGTTTCTTCCTTGTGCATAATACATTACAACTCCTTATTGTGTTTAAAATAAATGCAAACAAAAAAACAAACCAACAAAAACCCGTGTTGCATTTGACCTTGGCCTTTGTTTAAATTGTAAGATTTCTTGCCAGAGACTCAATAAAGAAAGTCACAATTGGAGTGGGATTATGGAGCTGCCTGTCATGACTTCTCTGTACTGATTTGCTTTTTCATCCATCTCTCTGCCCTTGAGAGGCAGGGAAGGAGGCCTTGGAGATTTGTTCATCAATGAGCCATCCTGATGACTGGGGAGGATATGCAACTGTCTATCCATTCACCTAAAGTGTATTGATGTTCGGATGGAGATAGAGATTAATAAAATGAAATACCTGCTTTTAAGGAGCACTCAACAAGTAAACGGTTAGGAAATAATGTGATTTGTGCTAATAATAGAGCCATGTACGGAGTGTAGAGGTTCAATGAGACCAATAGCCCAGCTGAAATAATGAGGGGCTGGACCAGGGTAGTAACAGTGGTGATGAGGTTGGGGACAGAGATTAAAGCTATTTAAGGAAGAGGAAAATCGTAGTTCAGAGTTTGGTTTTGAATTCTGGCACTACTGCTTTCTAGCTTACTAGTTGGATCACTCATGCAGGACAAACCAAAAAAACCAAACCCACTGCCGGTGAGTAGCTTCTGACTCACAGCAACCCTGAAGGACAGAGTATAACTGCCGCATAGGATTTCCAAGGCTGTAAATCTGTACAGAAGCGGACTGCCACCTGTCTCCTGTGGCTGGTGGGTTCAGACCACTGATCTTTTGGTTAGCAACTGAGTGCTTTAACCACTGTACCACCAGGGTTCCTTCATATAGCACAAGTTGTTTAAATTCTCTGAAACTTGGTTTCCTCATTTGTAAGATAAGTAATACTACCTACCTCACATGGCTATTGTGTGGATTAAAGAAGATAATCTATGAAAAATTCTTAGGATACAGTGCTGCATATGTAGGAATTCAATACATGATGGCTCTTGTAATTATCAGTACTGCGGGTTGGGCGAGGTCATGTAGTGTAGCTGAAAATGCATGGAATTTTGAGTCAGTGTGTCATTTGAATCCCATTACTGCCTTGTACTATCTGTGAAAAAGAGGAAGACCCTCAACAAGATGGATTAACACAGTGGCTGCATCAATGGGCTCGAACATACCTACTATTGTATGGATGGCAGAGGACTAGGCAGTGTTTAGTTATCATACACGGGGTCACTGTGAGTCAGAACTGACTAGACTACACATAACAACGACAACTATCTGCGTAACTTTGAGCAAGTTGCTTACTGAGCCTCGGTTTCATCATCTATGAAATGAGGATAATAGCAGCTGTTTTTATGGGACTCTTTTCAATGAAATGGGACAATGTATGAAGAGAATATGGCCCACATCAAATCTCAATAAATGATTGCTACCATTATTGAGGGGGCGGTGAGAGAGACGAAATCTGGTGTTCTCAGATTTGTAATGTGAACACTGGGAAGATAGTCATGATATATGGAGAATATGGGAGAAAGAGCAGGGCTGTTAAATAAAGAAAAGGAGAGTTATGTTTTAATCATAGATGAACATCTCTAGTGCCTCAGCTAGGTGGTTGAAAATGAGAATATTGTTCTCAGAAGGTTTTCAGGCATGGAAATTTAGATTCACACACCAACAGGATATAAATCGTATTTTGATTCCATGGATATAGATTACATTTTCCACGGAAGGGAGGGAGAAAAGATCCACATTTAGAATCTTGGAGAACACCAACCTTTAAGGGACATGATGGAGAAAAAGAAGTCCGTGATTGAGACTGAGCTGAATCAGCAGTGTTATAAGGAAAACCAGTTCTCATGCACTAAACTGAGAGTTTTGTTCACAAAGGCTTAGAGTGGCCTAAGGAGAGAGAACAACAAACAGCGCTTGCTGTAACTGACAACATGGAGGGCACCTGATGATGCTCACTTTAACAGTTTCTGCGGAGCAATGTGGTGGGGAGGCAGCTTGCAGAGGATCGAGAAGAGAGGGGGAGGGAGGAGGTGAGGATGTGGGGTAGTAGGGACCAAGCTCAAACCTGACACCCAGCAGTCCAGGCATTTATGTGGGCATTTAAGGCATTTGCGTGGCTTGGACTGATTGGACATCATAGGAAGGTAGAAAGTTTATGATGCAGTGGACAGTGATGTTTAAGGAGTTGGACTTGGCACTTAGAGGAGCACCAGGCTCATTGCAGAGCTCTCCATCAATGTTGTTGTGTGCCATCGAGTCGACTGTGACTCATAGTGATCCTGGAAAATCCCATAGGGTTTCCTAGGCTGGAATCTTTACAGGAGCTGATCACCGGGTCTTTTCTCCCTTAGAGCCGCTGGGTGGGTTCAAACTGCCATTCTTTTGGTTAGCAGCCAAGTGTTTAACCATTGTGCCACCAGGGCTCCTTAATCAGTGTTAGCTACTGCTGTTATTACCTTCATTATTGTTAACTACACACTCTTCTGCCTCTAATGAGTACTCTGAGCCATTACAGGGGACAGTTGGCTGCACAGGTAGACAATAGTTTTTAAAAATGAGGACATTGGACCAATTATTGATCTACACACATCAAATCAGAGCGATTTGCCCGGGGGTTGCCTGTCAGTAACCCTATTGTCCCTCCTTCCATACTCCTCCTGAAGGCTGCATTCATCTTTTCTGTAGTATCCACCTCCACCTTTACACTCTAAGGAAGCTTTTCCTTGGTGCGATTTTCAGCCAGCTTTAATCTGTATAAAAATGTTAGGCTCCATCTTTAAAGATGGTCCCAGAACAAACTGCTTCCATTTTTTTCCACATCAGGCCCCTCATTTTAGACGTCTCACTGTATCAGACATAAACCCAAATAGACATATTGTGTGCTTATAGCACTGACGTTGTTGCTATTGTTAGGTGCCATCGAGTCTGTTCAGACTCATAGTGACCCTATGTACAACTGAACAAAACACTGCCTGGTCCTACGCCATCCTCACAACCGTTGCTATGCTTGAGCCCATTGTTGCAGCCACTGTGTCAGCTCATCTTGTCAAAGGCCTTCCTCTTTTTCGCTGACCCTCTACCTTTCCAAGCATGATCTCCTTCTCCAGCGACTGATCCCTCCTGATAACGTGTCCAAAGTATGTGAGACATAGTCTCACCATCCTTGGTTCCAAGAAGCATTCTGGTTGTACTTCTTCCAAGACAGATTTGTTCGTTCTTTTGGCAGTCCATGGTATATTCAGTATTCTTCACTAACACCACAATTCAAAGGCGTCAATTCGTCTTTGATCTTCCTTATTCATTGTCCAGCTTTTGCATGCATATGAGGCGATTGAACACACCATGGCTTGGGTCAGGGCCCCCTTAGTCCTTAGAGTGATATCTTTGCTTTTTAACACTTTGAAGAGGTCTTTTGCAGCAGATTTGCCCAATGCAGTGCGTCGTTTGATTTCTTGACTGCTGCTTCCGTGATTGTTGATTGATTGTTGATTGTAGATCCAAGTAAAATGAAATCTTCGACAACTCCAGTCTTTTCTTCATTTATCATTATGTTGCTTATTGGTCTAGTTGTGAGGATTTTTGTTTTCTTTATGTTGAGGTGTAATCTATACTGAAGGCTGTGGTTTTGATCTTCATCAGTAAGTGCTTCCACTCCTCTTCAGTTTCAGCAAGCAAGGTTGTGTTATCTGCACACTGCAGGTTGTTAATGCATCTTCCTCCAGTCTTGACACCCTGTTCTTCTTCAGAGTCCAAGTTCTCGGATTATGTGCTCAGCATACAGATTGAATAGGTATGGTGAAAGGATACAACCCTGACACACACCTTTCCTAACTTTAAACCACGTAGTATCCGCTTGTTCTGTTCGAACAACTGCCTCTTGATCTGTCTTCAGGTTCCTCATGAGCACAATTAAGCATTCTGGAATTCCCATTCTTTGCAGTGTTAGCCATAATTTGTTATGCTCCACTCAGTCCACTGCCTTTGCATAGTCAATAAAACACAGTAGACGTCTTTCTGGTATTCTCTGCTTTCAGCAATGATATCCCTTGTTCCATGTCCTCTTCTGAATCTGGCTTGAATTTCTGGCAGTTCTTTGTGGATATATTACTGAAGCCACTTTTGAATGATCTTCAGCAAAATTTTGCTTACTGAAGTCATCTTCTGAGTGCCTTCCAACCTGGAGGGGGCTCGTCTTCCAGCAGTGTATCAGACAGTGTTCCACTGCTGTTCATAAGGTTTTCACTGGCTAATTCTTTTCAGAAGTAGACTTCTGGGTCCTTCTTCCTAGTCTGTCTTAGTCTGGAAGCTCAGCTGAAACCTGTCCACCATGGGTGACACTGCTGGCATTTGAATACTGGTGGCATAGCTTTCAGCATCACAGCAACACGCAAGCCCCCACAGTTCGACAAACTGATAAACATGTGGGGGTATAGCACTTATAGTATTGTAATATTTTAATTAAAATTTTTGTAAGATCATAAGAGTATGAACACTGTCAGTGTTGTTAATGAGCGTGTACATTGCTCTAATTATTCCTATTCCAGAAAAATAATGTGTATGTTTCTTGACCTAAGAAATCCCACTTTGGGGAATAAATCCTAAAGGAAAAAACCACCAAAATGTAAGGGTATATATCCAAAGATATTCCTGTATTGTTATTTGAAGTGACAGTGGAACTGGAAACAGTCTGAATATCTATCAATAGGGGGAATGTTGACTAAATTATAATGCTGCATACTATAAACTGTAATGACCAGAGGGCTGTCTATGATATATTATTAAGAACAAAAGCGAGCAAGAGAGCCATATACATAAAATGATCCGATGTTTGAAAGAAAAATGTATTTTATATATATATGGGGATATCTTTTTGTGTACATATGTGTTTATTTGAATGTATTTTTTTTTTGATTGTAGAGACTTAAGGAGTGGAAGGAAACATTGGTTACCTCAAAATGAAAACAAGGTAAAATAAGAGTGTTAGTTTTTTCCTTATTTACCTCTGTATTCTTAGACCTAATTATTAGAACAAGCGTTACTTTTTAAATGAAAAATAAACCTATAAAGTAAAAAAAACCCAAAGTTTTCACTACCATCTCATGGAATTATAGCTTGGGAAATTAGCTAGAATGGACACAGTGAGGAATGAAATGGTAATTAGCAAGACTCTGATAAATAAACTTACCCTTCAAGTTAAAGGTTGCCAGCAGTGATTGGTCTCTGTGTTGGGACTGGAGGAACTGGCATGGCTACCTGTCTTTAAACATAGTCATTCCTGAAGGAGGTCTTCTGGGCACTTGTACTTTTGAATTTGCTTACTGTGTGAGGTCACACATTGGGGGACTCACACATTGGCAGAAATTAATTAATTTTTGTCCTCATTAACCACCTGAAAGAGCAGGACTGGAAGGAATGGTATTCAGACAGCTAAATGTTGATTGGGTGGTAGTGATGGAAAAAGAGGTAATGAAAAGATCCTAATATTATAGCAATGTTCCGTTCTGGTGGAATTCTGTAGGCGATGGGTTGGAGGAAGAATTGGGACTCTCAGCATATAGGCAAAAGATGGGGGAAAGTATGGAAAGAAATGATAAGAGATACCCAAAACCTTGAGTGAGATCATCCAGCTTAGGGAAGGAGAGTTTGGGGGAAGGATGGAGAGAGAGTAATGGAGGGGAAAGCTGGTGTAGGTTGTGCTTGTGTGAGCAAAGAAGACGAATGCTAGGAGGGGAGGACAGGACACACGGGGGCACGGGAGGTCATCTGCAACAGACTGGCCTAATTTGAAGTTTGCCTAGCGTTGGCCTTGCTTGTATTTAGTCTCATCCACCAGCTGACTGAATTCCTATGGGTAATTTATAAAGTGAGAAAGTCTAGATTAACATCTTGCATTTATGTAATTGCCTTTCATAACCAGGATGACTTAAGCATCCACAGGTTTTAATGTATCTGGTGTGTGCATAATAGCTTCACATAATGTATTTGAATCTCTCCCTCTGAGATATTTCATTCTCCTTTGTTAAATTAGAGCTTCTTGAGTGAAGGGAAATAAATACTGCTCTCAAAATATCATGGTAAAAATGTAAGGGCTGCAGTTAGTTGGTAACAAGAATAAGAGGTCAATAGGAACGCAAGAAAACCTAGTTTTGATTTGAGATGGCATGAAGTAGATTTGACGTCTTATGTAAGTCATTTAAATTCTTCAGGTCTTAGTTACATGATCTGGAGAAAGGAAATCTGTGATTTCTGTGATCTTGTCTGATATATAATTTTGTTAGGCAAGGGATTCTTTTGAAATTGATAAACATGGTTATAATTGGAGGGAGCAATGGGAAATAAAGATACCAAACCGAATGTTCGTATAATAGAAGGTTAGTAATGAAGAGTTAAAGTTTGGAGTTTGACTGACCTGGGGTTCAAGTTCTGACTTTACCATGTACTAGCAGATGATTTTTTGGAAAGCTCTTCTATGCCTGTTTCCTTATAAAAAAAACTGAGGATAATAATAGGTTATCTATCTGTCAAAGTGGTGTTAGATGAGTTAGTGTGTGTTAAGTGTGTATAGCATGATGCCTCGTAACCTGGAAGTACTCAAAATATAGTAGAAAATAAAGCATGTAAACACTTTTTTTTTTTTCAGTTACGCGTTTTCCCCCCAGGTGTTAAAAGAGAGGAGTTGTGAGCACATTGGCAATAAAAACACAGGTAAATATGGTAGTGATTTAGTAACACACAGTAAACATACCATTTCACAGCAGGGAGGAAGGAAGGAAAAATCACGATTTGAGCAATCAAAAGAGGCATATTATTCAGACAGGAAATGATCCAGATCCATGGCTAAAGATACTGTGGACTTGTCAGATTGCAAGACCGTGAGTTGTTCCTTGCATCAGGAACCCTGTGATTTGTAAGGCACAGCACATCTCCCTCCAGTGACTGCTCTGTAGTGAGCCCCATGACCTCTCTACCTCCAGGAGTGCCCTGCTAATCTCACCACATTGGGGCTCCTGATTAAGCTCCATGGGAGGTTTTCTGAAAGTATCCTAAGGGAGAAATAACCTAGATCACCATCACCACTACCACACCATTGTCACTGTCCCAAGTTCAAAATCGTGTTAAGTCTTAACAACACCTACTTATTCCTGGCCCTCTAGTGGGCTGACACCAAGAGATAATGAAATCCTTACCTCTGTCGGGCTTCCTTTAAGGTAAAGAAATGAAGGTTTCAGAAAGGGGCAGTAATGCATGTGTTAGTTACCTAGCACTGTTGTAACAGAAATACCACAAGTGGATGGCTTTAAAGAACAGAAATTTATTTTCTTACAGTTCAGGAGGCTAGAAGTCCAAATTCAGGATGTGGCTATACTCGGAGGTCCATCCTTCTCTATTTCAGCTTCTAGTAATCGCCAGCAATTCTTGGCATTCCTGGGCTTGTAGATGCATCTGTCTCTGCCTTCCTCTTTCCCCTGTGTGTCTCTGTGCCTATTCTGATCTTTTTATAAGTCAGAAGTTATTAGGTTTAGGATCCACCCTACTCCAGTATGACCTCATTAACATAATGAAAGAAAACTCCTATTCCCCAAAAGGGTCATATTTACAGGTACAGGGGTTAGGATTTCAACACACATTTTTGGGGAACACAATTCAGTCATTAACAGTATGCTTGACTATAAACCCTGGACCAGGCAGTATGTGACCAGCTAACGTTTTGGCCAAATTAAACAGACAACCAACATTTATTCCTTGTCTTCTGTGTGCTGAAATAAGCCATGATCCCTGCCCATGATGAGCTTACAGTCCAGCACTGAGGCACAGAAGAGGAGTTTGGAAGGAAAGAGTGATCTAATGGTGATTGAGAAGCGCTGGTGGTGCAATGATTAAGCACTTGGCTGCTATCCAAATGGTTGGAGGCTTGAACCCACTAGCCACTCCCTAGGAGACAAGACCTGACAATCTGCTTCGGTGGAGATTTCAGCCTAGGAAACCCTATGGGGCAGTTCTCCTTTGTCCTGTAGGGTCACTGTGAGTCAGAATCGACTCGGTGGCATATGATAATACAACAACAGTAGTGATTGAGACAAATTCCTATCTTCAGAAGCTCACAAGCCAATGAGAGAGACAGAGGTGGAAGAAGAGTAATGCTATTTTGTAATGGTTACAAGCACTGGCACAGCTGAGCAAAATGCAGGAGGTGGTCGTGTAGAAGAAACTCACTAAGAGGTTATATTGTGTGCCCATGGGAAGCAGGTGGAGAAGGTCTAGATAGTTTTTAAAGTAGTTTTTCAGAATATTGGTAGACAAGATCGAGGAGTAAATTGGGGCCAAGTTTCTTTCTCTCATTTCAACAACTAATTTATATTTCCAGTTAATAAGATAGGCCATGTGTTTTGTCTGACTTTACCTAATTCTTCTGGTAAGCTTTGGATTAAAATTAGTTAGCATGAGTGAAATCATGAAGGCATGGCACAAAAGCATCTAGAAATTGTCTGGGCTCAAAATAGATCACATAAAAATTCTGTTTAACATGGTGATTTTCCTGGTCACATTATCCCATCATCATTCACTGTCTCGGACTAGGAGATCTTGTCTTCCATCTTGATCTCATTCCACACAAAGGATCAGAGGGAGGATGGCCCCATGTCAGGCTCACCAGGAGTATCCCTGTATGAGCCATCACGTGGGTACACATGAAGAAGCAGGGAGGAGAGAAGTCCTGCCTTTTCGGTAAAAGGAACATTTGATCTTTTCTAACCATAGCAGAGCAGGTTTCTTGGAAGAAGCTCAGGGGAGGGAACAGGAAAATTAGAAGGCTTCATCTGAAAAGTTAGGGCTAAGCTTCAATTCCTAATTGCCAGAGAGAGGTCTTTTCCAAGAAGTACGTTTGTCTGTGGTTATACCAGCTTTCAGCTGGGTGGCTCCTGGATCACATCTCCTTCGTCCTCCCAGCTGATGGCACCAGCACCGTTTATTCCAGGAATGCAGTGCCCGTTCTCTCTGGTTTTCTGTTGAGTTGGTCTGGCCCTGCTTAAGAGGAAAATAATTTAGAATTTTTTACTCCTGTGTCAGGCGGTCATTTCCCTTTGAGCCATCCTTCACATCAAGACCAGCTCTCTGCAGAATTATGCAGTAGGCTGTTTGTAAGCATTTCTATTTTTTTGTTGTTGTTGTTAGTGCCCATCACTCACTCAGTTCTTCTGACGTTGGCCGAATTTTCTGGATCCTCGTGTTTTCCTAAGACTGTCAAGAGTATCTTCACCCTCATCACTGTAATACCTGTAACCAGTGAGTCAACACCCTTCTTTTTGGAATTGTCAGCTTTCTTTAAGTTACCAGTCATACATCTCATTTTGCCATGCACCTGACTCTATACTGGCTGCCATAACAACACTAAACAAAGCACGATTCCCAGCTTTATGGAGTCCATATTTTCATGAGACAGATAGACAGTAAAATTCAGTATCACAACAAAGATGCAAAGACATGAGTAAGCACAGAATGCTGGAAGAAATGCAAGTAGGTCACTATAGAGGAGCATGTAAAGCCCCTGAAGACATGCTGGGATTGGTTCTGGAATGAGATTTGTTCTGTATGAGATGTGGGATTTGCTCCGTATAAGATACAGCTGAGGAGTCCCTGGGTGGTGCTAACGGTTAAGCACTCTGTTATTGACTGAAAGGTCGGTAGTTTGAGTCCACCCAGCGGCACCTCAGAGGAAAGGCCTGGCAACCTACTTCTGAAAGATAACAGCCATTTAAAACCCTATGGAGTGCAACTCTACTCTGACACACATGGGGCTGCTGTGAGTCGGAAACAACTTGATGGCAACTGGTTTGTATTTGCTTTTGAGATGTGGGTGAATGTGAGCTTTATTCCAAGGGCTGTGAGAGACTCCAAAGAAAGTTATGCAAGAAAATGACAAGATCAGTTTTGCAATTTAGAAAAGTCTCCCTTTTAAGTAGAGGCAGGAAATAAGTCTACTCAGGTTATAGCAGAAATCTGGATGAGAGACGGAGTGGCCTAAATGAAGTAGTAACAGTGTGGATAGCGAAAAAAGGACTGATTTGAGAGATATTTAGGTAATAGAAATTACACATTTTGATGATTGCTTATGTGATTGTTTGGGGATAATAGTGTAGAAGCGGGAGGGGTCTAGAAAGGCTGCAAGGATTCGGACATGAAAGGTCGGGGCTTGGTGGTGCCTTCACAGAGATTTTGTTAATTGTTGTTGAGGCATCTCCGCCTCATGGCGGCCCTGTGTACAACAGAATGAAACATTGCCTGGTTCTGTGCCATCTTCATGATTGTTGGTATGCTGGAGTCCATTGTTGTACCCACTGTGTATTTTGAGTGCTTTCCAACCGGGGGGGGCTCATCTTCTAGCACTATACTGGACAGTATTTTGCTGTGATCTGTAGTGTTTCCATTGGCTAATTTTGGAAGTAGATTACCAGGTCTTTTCTTCCTAGTCAGTCTTAGCCTGGAAATTCTGCTAAAACCTGTCCACTATGGATGACCCTGCGAATATTTGAAATACTGGTGGCATAGCTGCCAGCATCATAGCAACATGTAAGCCACCACAGTGTAGCAAACTGACAGACCAGTGATAGTCACAGAGATGAGGAATACCCAAAGTAGAACTGATTGGTGACTCTTGTTTTGATGATGGTGGGTATAGATGAGACTTAGCTCAAATTCAACAACTTATTAATCACTTTGTATGTTGCTTTCTTACCAAAATGGCATCATATTGGTTTAATTAAGTTAGAATACATACCTCTTTTATTATATCCTAAATAATATTGATTAGGCTGGTAGTTTTGGAAATCATGATAAATCCAATGAAGAAATGCCCTTTTTAGGTTGAGGGGAGGGGTGGAGCAGGTTAGGGAGCTGCCTGGACTCAATTTGTACAATCTGGGCCTCTTGTCATGGTTACATGTGACCCTGCCCTTGTTGAATGTTTAATTTTCCTGTCACTTTTTTTTTCAAGCCTAGTTTTTGTCCCCTCCAGCCTTTAAATCAATTTTTTGTTCCTTCTAATCGAACTTTACCAAAACCCTCCCCTCTGTACAGACTGCATTGACCACAGCTTTGTATATTTGTAATCTAAAAGGAAAAGCTACCACACATCTGTCTGTTTGTCATATTGTGGTGGCTTGTACGTTGCTGTGATACTGGAAGCTTTGCCATCAGGATTTCAGATCCCAGCAGGATCACCCTTGGTGGACAGGTTTCAGCAGAGCTTCCAGACTAAGACAGACTAGGAAGAAGGATCTGGCGGTCTACTTCTGAAAAAACTGGCCAGTGGAAACCTTATGAATAGCAATGGAACGTTGTCTGAGATAGTGCCAGAAAATGAGCCCCTCAAGTTGGAAGATACTCAAAGGACAACTAAGAAAGAGCTGCCTCCTCAAAGTAGAGTCGACCTTAATAAAGTGGATGAAGTCAAGCTTTCGGAAACTTTTGCTCATGTGGCATGACTTAGAATGAGAAGAAACAGCTGCAAATATCCATTAATAATCAGAACATGGAATGTACGAAGTATGAATCTAGGAAAATTGGAAATCGTCAAAAATGAAATGGAGTGCATAAACATCGATATCCAAAGCATTAATGAGGTGAAATGGACTGATACTAGCTATTTAGAATCAGACAATTATATGGCCTGCTATGCCGGGAATGACAAATTGAAGAGGAATGACATCACATTCATTGTCAAAAAGAACATTTCAAGATCCATTCTGAAGTACAACGCTGTCAGTGATAGGATACTATCCATATGCTTACAAGAAAGACCAATTAATATGACTATTGTTCAAATTTCCCCACCAGCCACTAAGGCCAATGGTGAATAAATTGAAGATTTTTACCAACTTCTGCAGTCTGAAATTGATCAAAGATGCAGTCAAGATGCATTGATAATTACTGGTGATTAGAATGAGAAAATTGGAAACAAAGAAGCATCAGTAGTTGGAAAATACGGCTTTGGTGATAGAAATGATACCAGAGATTGAATGATAGAATTTTGCAAGACCAGTGACTACTTCATTGCAAATACCTTTTTCAACAACATAAATGGTGACTGTACACGTGGACCTCATGAGATGGAATACACAGGAATCAAATTGACTACATCTGTGGAAAGAGATGATGGAAAAGCTCAATATCATCAGTCAGAACAAGGCCAGGGGCCGACTGTGGAACAGACCATCAGTTGCTCCTATGCAAGTTCAAGTTGAAGCTGAAGAAAATTAGAGCAAGTCCAAGAGCCAAAATATGACCTTGAAGGTATCCCATCTGAATTTAGAGAACATCTCAAGAATAGATTTTGACACATTCAACACTAATGACCAAAGACCAGATGAGTTGTAGAATGACATCCAGGACATCATACACGAAGAAAGCAAGAGGTCATTAAAAAGACAGGAAAGAAAGAAAAGACCAAAATGAATGTCAGAAGAGACTCTGAAACTTGCTCTTGAACATAGAGTAGCTAAAGCGAGAGGAAGAAATGATGCAGTAAAAGAGCTGAACAGAAGATTTCAAAGTGCAGCTGGAGAAGACAAAGTAAAGAATTATAATGACATGTGCAAAGACCTGGGGTTGGAAAACCAAAAGGGAAGAAAGTGCTTGTCATTTCTCAAGCTGAAAGAACTGAAGAAAAAATTTCAGCCTCCAGTTGTAACACTAAAGGATTCTATGGGGGAAAATACTGAACTACGCAGGAAGCATCAAAAGAAAATGGAAGGAATATACAGAGTCACTGTACCAAAAAGAATTGGTCAGCATTCCACCATTTCAGGAGGTAGCATATGATCAAGAACCAGTGGTGCTGAAGGAAGAAGTCCAAGCTGCACTGAAGGCATTGGAGAAGAACAAGGCTTCAGGAATTGACGGAATACCAATTGAGATGTTTTAACGAACAGATGCAGCACTGGAGGTGTTCACTTGTCTCTGTCAAGAAATTTGGAGGACTGACTGGAAGAGATCCATATTTATGCCCATTCAAAGAAAGATGATCCAACAGAATGTGGAAATTATTGAACAGTATCGTTAATATCACACATAAGTAAAATTATGCTAAAAATCATTCAAAAGTGATTACAACAGTACATTGACAGGGAACTGCTAGAAATTCAAGCTGGATTCAGAAGAGGACATGGAACAAGGGATATCATTGCTGATGTCAGACGGATCATGGTCGAAAGCAGAGAATACCAGAAAGATGTTCACCTGTGTTTTATTGACTATGCAGTGACATTCGATTATGTGGATCATAACAAATTATTGATAACACTGTGAAGAATGGGAATTCCAGAGCACTTAATTGTGCTCATGTGGAACCTGTACATAGACCAAGAGACAGTCGTTTTAACAGTACAAGGGGATACTGCGTGGTTTAAATTCAAGAAAGGTGTGCATCAGGATTGTATCCTTTCACCATTTTTATTCAGTCTGTATGCTGAGCAAATAATCTGACAGGATGGACTACAGGAAGAAGAATGCAGCATCAGGAATGGAGGAAGACTCATTAACAACCTGCGTTATGCAGATCACACAGCCTTGCTTGCTGAAAGTGAAGAGAACCTGAAGCATTTATTGGTGAAGGTCAAAGACCACAGCCTTCAGTATGGATTACACTTCAACATAAAGAAAACAAAAATCCTCACACTGGACCAATAAACAACATCATGATAAACTGAAAAATATTGAAGATGTCAAGGATTTCATTTTACTTGTATCCACAATCAACGCTCATGAAGTAGCAGTCAAGAAATCAAATGACATATTGCATTGGGCCAATCTGCCGCAGAAGTCCTCTTTAAAGTCTTAAAAAGCAAAGATGTCACTTTAAGGACTAAGGTGCACCTGACCCAAGCTGTGGTACTTTCAATCACCTCATATGCCTGTGAAAGCTGGACAGTGAATAAGGAAGACTGAAGAAGAATTGATGCCTTTGAATTATGGTGTTGGTGAAGAATATTGAATATACCATGGACTGCTGGAAGAACTACCAAATCTGTCTCGGAACAAATACAACTGGAATGCTCATTGGAAATGAGGATGGTGAGACTTTGTCTCACGTACTTTGGGTGTGTTATCAGGAGGGACCAGCCCCTGGAGAAGGACATCTTGCTTGGTAAGGTAGAGGGTCAGTGAAAATGAGGAAGACCCTAATGAGATGGATTGACAAAGTGGCTGTAACAGTGGGCTCCAGCATAACAACGATTGTGAGGATGGCACGAGACTGAGCAGTGTTTCGTTGTGCTGTACATAGGGTCACTGTGAGTCGGAACTGACTCAACAGCACCTGACAACAAAGACAAGGAAAGGAGTTGTCTTAGTCATCTAGTGCTGCTGTAACCGAAATACCACAAATGGATAGCTTCAACAAAGAGAAATTTATTCTCTCACAGTCTAGTAGGTTACAAGTCCAAATTCAGGGTGTCAGCTCCAGGGGAAGGCTTTCTCTGTCGGCTCTGGAGGAAGGTCCTTGTAATGTATTAGTCTTCCCTTGGTCTGGGAGCATCTCAGCGCAGAAACCTCAGGTCCAGAGGACACTCTCTGCTCCCAGCACTGCTTTCTCGGTGGCATCAGGTTCCCATGTGTCTCTGCTCACTTCTCTTTTATCTCAAAAGTGTTTGGCTTAAGACACTATCCAATCTTGTATACATCATCAGTATAACTGCCGCTAATCCATCGTATTACATCATAGTGATAGAGTTTACAACACATGAGGAAATCACATCAGATTACAAAATGGTACACAGTCATACAGTACTGGGAATCATGACCCAGCCAAGTTGACAGATATTTTTGGGGGACACAGTTCAATCCATGACAGGAGTGAACATTTCTTTTTCATGGAATCAGGATTCAGAGAGAATCTCTACTGTTACAAGACAAGACATGTTGGGAGTATGGCGATTGCTGAATCAAGTGAACGTTCCCAGATTCCTGCTATTACTTAGGTAGATGCGCCCGCCCAGCAGTGTTGATAGAACTTAAGAAAGCAGGATACTTGGGAAAAGAGAAAATTTTCTTAATGTTAAAAAGCTCCATATAATTTGGTTCCTGTGTTTCTATCAATGCAACCTTTCCACATTTGTTTCCTCCCTATTTCTTGATTTATGGGTATTCAGCAAAAGCCTTATTTTTCTCATTCTCCTACTGCCACCGACATATTTTGTTAGGATGTGAGGGAATAGAGATAGCAATAAACTCTTCCCAAGAGTACAAGAAGGAGTAGCAATGAATGTGAATAGAAAAATACTTACTAAAGTTCTTCTTGCAATTTTTGTAGTGCCAATATAATGGATAAACACATACTTTCACTATTCATATGATAAGGCATCTGACTACCTAATGCTCTTCATTTTGTTGTGGGAAAGAACAGATCCACTTGTTATGCAATGTGGACATAGGAAGTGGTTTTGGCATCTTTGAGATGGTTTTGAATAAAATTTTGTTATGAAAGCTAAACCCAAGTTATGATTACATGCTGTAAGAATGCCCCTTATTCATTGGCTGCTCACTATCTTAAACCCACATTGAAATCCCGTAGGGTAATTGATGTCAGAGGCAATTTAGAAAGAAAAGGTTAAGAGTTAGCTACTGAAAAATATGGAATGGCTTTGGGTCCTGATTCTGCGGATGAGCAACACAATTGTTACGATAACAGACAGTGCTCAGGTCAGTTTGGCAGAGGCATACATCTCAGATGACTTCACCCAAGTGGCATGCCAGGACCCCAGCAAATCTTTAGAGGGCAAGGGTAAGTGGGAGAGGTCACAAGACACTCACTCCTGTGAGGTGAAGAGTATGAAAGATGTCACATTTACTCACTCCGTTTTCCATTCTAAAGTGAGAAATAGTGGATCAGTTGACTGTTATATAGAAAAATAAAAGTAACCAAAAGCAGCTGACAGTTGAATGGCAGAAAGAGAAGAGGATCTTCACCTGAAAGAGATCCTTTTGTCTTTTTAAATTCTACCAAAATTAGAATAATGAGACTCTGATTTTCCTGAGAGCAATAACCATGTCTTTTCACCTTGGTATCCTCAGCACCCACTATATAATTCCTGTATATAGTAGGTGCACAATAAATGTTTGTTGACTGAATGAATATGTGATTGAATGGTGACATTTATACATAAGCCCAAAAAACCAGAACCATTGCTGTTAAGTCTCTTCTGACTCATGGTGCCCCCATGTGTTAGAGAATAGAACTGCTCCGTAGGGTTTTCTTGGCTATAATCTTTACAGAAGCAGACCACCAAGCCTTTCTTCTGTGGTGCCGCTGTGTGGGTTTGAAATGGCAGCCTTTAGGTTAGTAGATGAATGCAAAGTATTCGCACCACCCAGTGACCTACCGTTAGACATCCACATATCACATTCGTAATATAAATAATGATCCCTATAGTAATACAGAGTTTGACTATCATCATCTGTATACCAAAAGTCAGTAGAGTTTTTTGTAAAGGGCCAGAGAGTAAATATTTGAGGCTTTGCAAGCTGAAAGGTAAAATTGAGAATAGTATGTAGCTACTTACATAATAAGAAACAAATTTCCACAAAATTTTATTGATAAAATTAGAAATATAATAATTGAGTACACTTTTTTGTAATGGAATGAAAGGAATGGAATTTTTATTTTGAAAATTCATTTGGCCTGGTTGGGGTTTAAAGTTAGTGTTCCCTGTCACCAGACTATATTACAAATGTTCATCTGTTAATGCCGATCGGTAATGAGATTTTAATTATTTTTGAATTTGAATTTCATATACTTTTTGTATGTTGTAAAATATTATCCTTCTTTTGATTAAAAAAAAACATTTAAAAATGTAAAAGCGATTCTTAGCTCTCAGATTATACAAAAAAATTTTGGCAAGCTGGATTTGGCCTGCTGCTTGTAGTTTGCTGACCCCTCATCTATACCTACTAGTTTTTAAAAGCACTTTTTAAAATTTATTTATATTTTTTAGCCTGTCATGGGGAAACTTTTGAATTAGGAAATTTACATTTAATTGCATTGTTTGCAATATCTCACATACCAGAAAAGTCCCTAAATTTGAGAGCTTTTCTTTGCTTTTAAAATACTTTCATGTGGGAATTGGTCTGAGAACCACCAAAGAAAAAGATCATCTTGGTATCCTCTTGGTTAACCTGATAGCTTCACCCCTGAACTGAGGAAGGTTTTCAGCAAGACTGGGCTAGAGGACAGAGCTTCATAAGGACTTCCTCTTCCTGGGATAAAAATACAGTGACAAGGACAGAATCCTCAGGAACTGCCAAGTCTGCTGGATGCCCAAATTTGAAGTTATTTTTTCATGTTGTCTTTTTGGTCGGAAATGCTTGCAACGTTTCTTTATGCTGTCAGCCTCGCTCCCTGCTGTCGCTTCCAGGCTGTCTCTCCTCCTTCCTCCCTCAAAACCCCAGATTCTTTCAAGTGCATGTCATCAACTTCATTATCCATCACTACTCCTTTTTGCTGTCATATCTCTGTCTCCAATTCCCTTCTCCTCATTCGTGGTGACCTCAGCACCTGGCCTCACCTATTGTCCTGGCAATTACAGCATAGGATGGTGATTAAGAGCAGAGAGTCTAGAATCAGACTGACTTGGCTGAAAGCCTGTCTCTATCACTTACTAGCTGTGTGACCTTGAGCAAGCCATTTAGTCTCTCTGTGCTTCTGTCTCTTAAACTATGAAATGAGTGTAACAATAATATCTTATAAGGATGTTGTGATGATTAAACAGGGCTCTATCCTTATCTCTCTTGGCTTCTTTAGCTATAGTTCCTCCCTGGTGAAGTCATCCAGTCTGGTGGCTTCCAATGCACCGATAAGCTGAGAGTGAATGTTCTCACTTTTATATATCTCCATCCTAAACCCCCTTCCTGAATTCCAAATTAATGTACATAACTATGTACATGACATATCCCCTTGGAGGTCTAATAGGCACATGGGCAAAACAGAAGCATACCCTCCCAGAAACATTGGCTCCTTCGTAAGGCTTTTCCATCTCTGTAAATGTCATTTACCACATAACCTGTGTGTAGGCCAGAAAGCTAGGATTTGTGGGTTTTGATTTTCTTTACACTCCACATACAACCTTGTAGGCTTTTTCTCCAAAGCATATTCTGAGTCCAACTTCTCTTCACAGTCCACACTGTTAAAACTTGATTTCGAGCCTCCGTTGTCTCTTTCCCATTCTACGATGGTCTCTTTCCTCACTGATCCACATTCCTTCACATTTGCCCTTCCCTCATATAGTCCTTCTGTTAGAGTCATCGTTCTAAGATAAAAACAAGATAATGTCACTTCCCTGTTAAAACTATCCAATGCCTTCCCATTAAAGATGTCGAACTCCTGGCTTTGGCCTTGTAAGCCCTGTAGGATCCAGATCTTGCTCACTGTTCAGATCTCTTCTCGTAGTTTTCAACTGACCTACTGAGGTCCAGGTACACTTGATTTCTCTCTGTCCTGTGAACAGGTAAGCTTGTTCTGTTTTCAGGGTCTTTGTACTTATTCTTCCTTCTCATTGGAACACCCTTTGCCATACTCCTTTCTAACCCCTAACTTCCCTCCTGACCCAGGTTTCTGATCGGCTGTCTTTGTCTTGTAATTCATGTCTAAACACACTCATCTCCTCCTAAGAGAAGTCTTCTCTGACAACACTAGATAACCCAGTATCCATGCTGACTCACTGTTGTATTTTCTATTTTAATTTCTTCATGGTATATTAATAACTGAAATTATAGGTTTATTTGTTTGCTATGAAATGTCTGTTTATCCCATGAAGCTGTGGCTGCCTTGAAGGCAAGGACTCTATCTTCTTCAGCTGCATCCCTGATGTCAGTTTATATTTGAAAGTCTCCATATCAGATTCAAGCCCTCACTCTTAGTTGGAGAACTCCAGCTCTACTGAGACCACAGGTGTTCACTGTTCTCTTTGCTTCCAGGGATAATTAATTCAGCTAGAATCAAGGTAAACACAGATGTAAGTGTTCTTTATCATTTTTATTGGAGAGAAGCTTTATGTGTCCTTTTCCACCTTCATCTTGTTGGAGGCACAAGTAGTTTAGAAAACATGAAACTTTTGAATCTGGTTAGATACGGCTTTCAATGTCAATAATAGCCTTAGGTAAATGTCTTCATCTCTATTAGTCTCAGCTTCCTTGTCTGTAAAATGCTAATAATCTGACCTACTTTTCAGTTTTATTTTTTGTGAAAAGCAAATTTCACTGCACAAAGATGATCAATCGATATGGTTGTTATTTTTCTTTATTAATCTATTCTTTATTATTATCTCTAATTATATGAAGAGTGTTGATGCTAGTGGGATTATAGCTTTGATCAAGTCTAGGGACATCAAATTCCATTGACATCAGCTGATGTACACTAGTACCGTTTTAGTGATAGCTTTTTATGTATATAAGGATGTCCCCGCATGGTGCAGATGGTTAAGGGCTTGACTACTATCCAGAATATTGGCAACTTACGTCTACTCACAGGCACCATGGAAGAAAGACCTGGTGATCTACTTCTGAAAGGTCACAGCCAGTGAAAACCCTATGGAGTACAGTTCTCTGAAACACACAGGGTCACCATGAGTTTGAATCAACTTGATGACACCTGGTTTGGTTTTTGTTTTTTCTTTGGTTTTCTGTGTAAGGAGAAGAAAAGAGTGAATTTAGAGCTGAATTCAGTTTCAACTAGTTGCTTACTAGGTTGTGTTGGACAAGACACTTAACTTTTCATTTCTCTTAATCACTTGACTTGTTTTCCTCATCTGCATGATGAGAGTAACAGTTGCAGGCCCTACCTCATGGTGTTTGTGGAGAACATTCTTGAGTTCATGTTAATGGGAATTGCCTCCAGTTCTCCTGGATCTTCTTGATAACTATGCTCCCAATCCTTGTCATCCATATGTTTTTTTTCAGGAATGGAGAGAGTTCCCTGGCCCAGGGGGTAGGCAAGATAACCAGAGCTTTTTCTCCAGGATATTTGGAATTGATATTATAAACAGAGTCAGTATCTTTCCAGGGCTAGCCATTTTAAGATACAAGACTTCAGAGCTTCGGATAGGCCAGTGTCTTGCTAAATGGATAAAACTGCAGTGAGAGACATTGAAGGGCACCTGTAGAGAAGACCAGCGAGGAGAGATACAGATAACAACTTGGCAGACTTTGAGTTGGTGGTTCTAACCATCTCTGAGGCCCTGATGCATTCCTGGCCTTCACTTGTTCTGCTTGTTTAACTCTCCCTTGCATTTTTTAAGTCAGGTTTTCCCATTTTTTGCCTAAATAAGCTTGGGTTCTATTTATGACACTTGCAACCACAGGATCCACAACCAATCCAGCTTTGTTGTGGCCTTTTGTAAGCTACTTACCCTCTCTGGGCCTCAGTTTCCTTAACTGTAAAGGGCAGAATGCTGACTTACATTAAAGCACCTGACAAGGTGTGGTGCCTGGTCAGTGATTCATACTTGGTGGCTGATATTACTATTAACAATGTATTCCTGTTAGTGATAGAATCTCTCTGACTCACTGATCTGGATTGAGTTGTGTCCCCCAAAGAGATGTGTTGAATTCCTAACCTCTGTGTCTCTGAATGTGTCCTTGTTTGGAGATAAGGTCCTTGAAGATGCTGTCAGTTAACATGAAGTAATATAGGAATAGGGTGGGTCCTAATCCAGTCTGAGTACTGTCCTTGTAAAAGAAGAGAAGAGACATGGAGAGACAGACAGAGGAAGAGCAGCCATGTGAAGATGCATCTGCAAACCAAGGAATGGATGTGTGGGGCCACCAGAAACAGGGAGAGACAAGAGAGGATCTTCCCTAGATGCTTTGGAGGGAGTGTGGCCTGGCTGACACACTGATTTGGACCTCTCTGTCAAAACTGAGAGACAATAAATTTCTGCTCTTATAAGCCAGCCTGCCATTTCATTACAACAGTCCAGGGAAACTAATAAAACTCTCATGTGCTCTCTCTCATCCTGCCTTGTGAACAACCCTTCTGAGGGAAAGCTGACTGTAAATGGAGTGCACAAAGTACCATGAAGCAGAGAGCACTTCTTACAGGGACTTCTGGAAAGCTCTCAAAATAAGGTTAGGGGATTAATGAATATTGGAATCAATGAGTAATGAGAAGAGTGATTAGTGAGGCTGACAAGGTCATAATTTCTTAAAGAGTTCTGACTAGTCAGTCTCCAGGGTATCATTTAAGTAATCTCAGTCAGTTTTCAAATAAAACTTTTGATTGCTACTCCAAAGTAGCATTTTTCCTCATTTAACCTATGCTGATAACAGAAGGGATGAGAGACAAAAGTGAGGGAAATAATAGAAAAAATAGACAGTGATTAGCCAGCCATTCTGGAGATGAGGAATATAATCATAGAACCATTCCCCCACCACACACATGCCATAACTAAGAGAAAAGAAGCAAGTTATGATAAAACATTAGTTTCATTGTAATGTAGGAAAAAAAAGCCCTTGTGGCATAAAGGTTAAGTGCTTAGCTGCTAACTTAAGGTTGGTGGTTTGAATCTACCAACGGTAGAAAGATCTGGTGATCTGCTCTTGTAAAGATTACTGCCTAGAAAACTCTGTGGGGCAGTTCTACTCTGTGATACAGAGTTGCTATGAGTTGGAAATGACTCAATAGCACCTAACAGTGTAGGCAGTCAATTCCTATTTTTGAAATTTAAAATTTAACTTTATTTTGGTGTACCTGCACTGATACGCCTCCGGGTTAAGAAGATCTCTAGACCATTTGTAACTTTCATCCTTGCTCCATCATTTGCCTCTAACTCCGTGGATAACAACTGTCTATCGGCCAACATGTGCCATCTTACACAGTCACCTCAGTTATTACTGTCTCTTTCATTCAACATACTCGCCAAAGTTAGAGTTGGGAGAAATATACACTTATGAAATACATTCCAACCTTAAGTGATGTCAAACAGTACTAAGTTTTAGCACTTGTCTTTTAATCTTTATCATCATAGTACAGGTATTAAGTGAATCAGCTTCACCTCCTGCTGCAACAAAGAGACATACAAGTGTCCTCTTTTATGCCGATGACCTTGTAGTATTTTCTAAGAGTAAACTTAAGAAGCAGTATAGTCCATTGGCATCTTACTTCTACAAGGAGCAACTCAGCATAAAATTCTGCAAAACAAAAAAATCATTATGTTTGGTAGATATTCAGTCTTAAATATCCTCAGGCAATAATTCATTATGTCTTTGGTAGGGATTCAGTCACTCTGACCACAGGTGGATTTATTCTGTTATTCAGGCATGCATGTTGCTCCTAATTCATCCTGATGGCTCCTGCAGGATCTAGTTCTTAAAATGTTTCCTAGTTTATATACTGATGTTCTTTTATAGATGAGATCAACAGCTGGACAGACATACACACACACACTGCTGTGAGATAAAGCTTATGCAAGACTAAATCTTTTTGTTTCATATTGCCTGGTGCTGAACTGTGGGGTTTCAAACAAATACACATGCTTGGAAAGATCAGAGCTTTGTTCTAAAAAAAATGCTTACTTTACCTTTAGGCCTCTCTGTTGCTCTACCTGTACTAATGACTATAATTAAATTTTAATGCCTGGCATATTTCCATTTTTGTCTCAGCTGCCAGGAAACAGAATACTATTCATTGCCTGTGATAGGAATTGATTTTTTTACCCGATTCTACCATCTAGACAAATCTCAGTTCCCTCTGTGTCATTTGGATAACTTTGTTTTCATTGCTATTTATTCCATTTTAGTCGTGTTTAGTTTTTCAGACAATTTAAATGATTTTATTTGAAGAAGTTCCAGTGCATTTCAGTGTGTTTCAAAATATTACTGAGTACTGTGTCAGATATTAAGTTATTGCCTTTCAGCTTCAGATCCATCCTTGTATGGGTAGGCTCTCAGCTGCTAACCAAAAGATTGATGGTTTGAACCCACAAGCAGCTCAGCGGGAGAAAAATGTGGCTGCTTCCATAAAGATTACAGCCTTGGAAATCCTATGGGGCAGTTGTACTCTATCCTGTAGGGTCACTATGAGTTGAAATTGACTCCATGGCATACAACAACAACAACATACTCTGTTTTGTGATGCTGGAGCTAAACCAAACACCAAATCAAACCCGTTGCCATAGAGTCGATTCCGCCTCGTAGCGACCCTGTAGAACAGAATAGAACTGCCCCATAGGGTTTCCAGGGAGTGGCTGGTGGATTCGGACTGCCAACCTTTTGATTAGGAGGCATAACTCTTAATCACTGCTCCACCAGGACTCCAACCAATGCTGGGGCTAGGCCTGTACAAATCACATTTATGCTTTGACAGCCAGCTCCGTGTTGGGTTCTGCCAATAGGGGGTGACCCGTGAGTTTTCGTTTCTACTTTCTGTTCCTCATTAGTATCACGCAAGCAATGCTTCTTCACCCCACAGTGAACAGCAGAATGCGGTGTTCAGTTCTTCCAACATGAACAGAGCTCATTTCACACTAGCATCAGTCACTTGGCAGCCCCTCTTCAAGGGTGTGGATCTCAGGCCCACCACGCCACCCCTCGGAGCTCAGGAACACCTGCTATGGAGAATCTCCTCCTCAGAGATCTGAGTTCCAGCTCTGCAAGGACCCTCCTCTAGATTTATAAGATTTAATAATTCCAACCTCTTCTTGCCTCCTCAGCCAAGGGTTGGTAGTTTCTTCCTATAGTTCCTACTTCTGGGATACTTGAGAATTTACTTTGTATACTTTCAGGTACATAGTTAACACCTTTCTGCCTAGTTAACACTTCTTTATATTCAGTTCTCTAGCTGGGCTGCTAACCAAAGGGTTGGCAGTTTGACTCCATCAGCCACTCCTTGGAAACCCTATGGGGCAGTTCTCCTCTGTCCTTTTGTGTTGTTATAGTTGGAATCGACTTGATGGCAACAGATTTGGTTTTTGTTTGGTTATCTCTTCAAATAACTCGTGTGATTTCTGTCTCCTGTTTGACTCCTCATTGACATGGTATACCATAGGTCAGGCATAGTTCTAAGTGCCAGGGACAAACCAGGATCAAAATAAAGTGCCTGACTTCATAAAGTTGATCTTATAGAGGTAGAAAGGCAACACACATAAATAGATAATATGTTAAGTTGTGATTAGTACTATGAAAACAAAATAAAGCCAGATAAGGAAGAAGTGAGTGACCACGGTAGTAGGATAAGCAAGTAGGGAAAGGCCCTTCTTGGAAGATGACATACGAGCAGATTTGAAGTAAGTGTAGGATCAAATTATACATCTATCTAGAAGGAAAGTGTTCCAGGCAGAGGGAATAGGATATACAAAGGCCCTGGGGTTGAAGCATACTTGTGGTCAAGGAATGGAAAAACCATTGTGTCTCTGGCATAAGAAGCAAGGGGAAAGTGGTTGGAGATGATTGCAGAGATGAAGCTGGAAGACCAGATTCTGCAGGGCCTTGTGAGCCATAGTAAGGATTCTGAATTTTCATCAGAGTGAAATGGTAAGCCGCTGGAGGACACTGAATAGAGGAATGAGAAGTAGGTCCTCAATGATCAAAACTTTTTTGAGCATCTGCTTTGTGCCAGGCACTGTTCTAAAAGCAAATAACATAGGAGTGAACAAAACAGGTTTATGCTGTCCTTAGAAGACAGACAAGGAACTTCTAAGTCGGTATAGAATAGTCAGTTGATAAGTGTTATGGGGAAAAATAAAGCAGGGCTAAGGTATAGAGAGTACCAAGAGGAGAAAAGCTTGAAGGGAGCAGGGGAAAGGTAGAAAGTCCAGGTGGGAGGCTATTGCAATACTCCCAGCAAGTGTTGATAGTGGTTTGGACCAGAATGGAGATAATGATGTTTTAAAAAATGTGATCAGATTCTAGGTATGTTTTCTATGTAGAAATGATGGGATTTTCTGATAGTTTGGATGGCTCCTCTCTGCTCTTAAAGTATAGATCCTGATCATGGTTTTTAAGATTTTCTATGATCTGGCCTCCACTTATATTTCTCACCCCCATCTCCACACTTCCCGATTATGCACTCTGTCTTTTCACTCTACTGAATGTTTACCAGTTCCCCAAAACAACCGTGCTCCCACCTGCCACTGGCCCTTTGCACATGCCATTCACCCTTAAGCCCTCATTTACCTGAAACATTCTTTTTGCCCTCTTTCGGGTGATAGTTTACGTTTCCCCTTTTCACGGAGGCCTTCCCTGTTTTCTGTAGACAAGCTTAAGTACCCCTCTTACAAGCCTGACCTTTGGGATGATTTGATCCTGTATAACTGATCAGATACCCAGTTTTGTAACTAAAACTCTCAGTTTAGGAACATCATTCTGGTTTGGCTTCAAAGCTCTTGGTTGGGGGAAGACTTCAGGAAGGGTCCTTTAGACCACAAACACAGAAATACAGCACTCAACACAATAGAGATGCCGTGCAGGCATCATACTACCCAACTAAATACTTGGTATGTACACTGCCCAACATATGTATTTAGAAACAACTTTATACTGATAAAGGATAACTGAATGAACCACTAAATTTTTTGTTTCAGAAGTGAGTGTTTTACCATCATGGCCTAAATCTATCTGCCTTTTCTCAAAATTTTGATTTACTATGTTCATTTATTTTAATGCTTTATTTTTCTTTGTTGTAGACATGCAACTGCTTTTAATCACTGTGTCTTGTATAAAGAGCTTTTACTCCTATTAAAACAAGATGCAAAAAACATCACATGCTCATTTCCCGAAATATGGAATGAATTTCTTGAAACCTTGGAAACGCTCCCTATACATGAAATAAATCCCCCCCGACTGGTAAATTCCCTGAGATGACCGTAGCAGACCTGTGAAGTCAAACTGAGAAGGTGTTTCTGTTTTGAGAAAATACTGCTTTGGGCAGCTAGTAGAGCCTTCTGTAGACATCTTTTTGAGAATAGGGTAGCAGCTCATCTAAATTCATCATAAAAACCCAAAACTAAACCTATTGCCATTGAGTTGATTCTGACTCATGGTGACCCTAAAGGACAGAGTAGAACTGCTGCATAGGGTTTCCAAGGAGCAGCTGGTGGATTCGAACTGCCAGCATTTTGGGTAGCAGCCGAGCTCTTAACCACTGCGCTCCCAGGGTTCCAAATTCATCATAGCCAGGAATAACGATTCTTGGTGCATGCTAGGTGCATTACTGGAAGGATAGTAAGCCTGGCTTAGTTTTGTTTGCAAAAATTATTTGTGGTTGGCATTCCCAATGTGTCTAAAGAGCCTGTCTTCACATTTCTTTAAATATTCCTGTCTTGCTTTTCATCATTTATTTAAATCTTCCTTAGAAATGCTCAAAATAAGGTTGTTGTTGGACCAACCTCTATCTGAAATCCAGGAAATGGTTTTCAGTTTGGCCCCAGTTAGAAACCACATCATGTATATTAATGCAATTTTCTCATTCTACTTTTTGTTTCTCATTTGTGGTCAGGCTTTTGTTAACATGCTTCAACCAGTAAATCATCAGTGTTACTGAAGAGAGCTAATTGGGTCCTGTAATGAAGAGCTCTGCACTTAATTTGTAAGATTTATGCTTGCACACAGACATCCTACTGAAAGCAGGCCACATTAACAAAGAGGAGTCTCTTTTTAAAAAACTGCATTAAATGAGTTCTTTGAAAGTATTTCCTTGCAAAGCCAGCACAGCTTGTGCAAGGCAAGGTCATGGAAGCTCCATAGACACATCCAGACTCCCTAAGGGACTGAATTACTGGGCTGAGGGCTGTGGGGACCCTGTTTCGGGGAACATCTAGCTCAGTTGGCATAACATAGTTTATAAAGAAAATGTTCTACATTCTACTTTGATGAGTAGCATACGGAGTTGTAAAAGTTTATGCGTGGCCATCTAAGATACTCTGCTGGTCTCACCCCATTGGGAGCAAGGGAGAATGAAGAAAATTAAAGACACAAGGGAAAGATTAGTCCAAGATGGACCACATATACCACAGCCTCCACCAGACTGAGTCCAATACAACTAGATGGTGCCTGGCTACCACCACTGACTGCTCTGGCAGGGATCACAATAGAGGGTCCCGGACAGGGCTGGAGAAAAATGTAGAACAAAATTCTAACTCACAATATAAAGACCAGACTTACTGGCCTGACAGAGAAACCCTGAGAGTATGGCTCTCAGACACCCTTTTAGCTCAGTAATGAAGTCCCTCTTGAGGTTCCCTGTTCATCCAAAGATTAGACAGACCCATAAAACAAAATGAGGCTAAAGGGGCACACCAGCCCATGGGCAAGGATGAGAAGGCAGGAGGGGACAGGAAACCTGGTAATAGGGAACCGAAGGTGGAGAAGGGAGAGTGTTGACATGTCGTGGGGTTGTTAACCAATGTCATAAAACACCATGTGTACTAACTGTTTAATGAGAAGCTAATGTGTTCTGTAAACCTCCATCTAAAGTACAGTAAAAAAGTATTTCCTTGCAAATGATATTTTAACTTAATATTGTAAATGTTGTTTTTGCTGAAGGTATGCAAGCTCTTCTTAACTAATGTCTACAAATCCACTCCATGATATGCTCTTTTGTATTGGTTTTGCCTGCAACACTATTTCTTAGATGAAAAATATGTAGTCATCAAGTTGTTTTATTATTTCGCTTTAGAATGATCTCGCAGACCCTGTTTACCTAGTTAAATTCTCTGCTTCCTTTATTCCAGCTAAAATTTTACCTCCTCCCTGCAGCCTTACCTGATCACCCTTATTATTTTGGGGAAGTATTGTTTAGATCGTGGAGTTTCCATTAGTGTGTTTAATGTATGTTCTAGCTAGGGTCAATACAGGAAAATATTTCCCAGATGTCAAAGATTTATCCAGCAATAAGAATTAGTTTACTGTTAGTCTTAATGAAAATGATAGGCACTGGATAAGTTCTGTTAGGTTGTTTCTTTGTTTTTACAGCAACCTCAAGATAAATAGTATTGTAGGGGACATTGGTTGCATTTGCCTTTCCAGAAGCCATTTGCCTTTATGAAGGTAAAAACGCTGTGGTATACCTTGGGATTCCATTCAGTGCTACCTTCAGGTGTGGATACATGGCCAATCAGAGTGAACGAGCTTCAGTTCCCAAACTCTTGTCACAACTGTTAAAAAGGAATCTTCATTCCACTGGACTTGGGGCCGTGAGGATATTATCCTTGAGTTGCTGGGGGCCACCATGATGGGAAAGCCTGCTTAAAAACTAAACAATTTCAGAAAAAAACAAATGCGGAAGAGATCACTTCCTCACAATATTGAACACCGGAAGCCAGGTGTGCTGGAGGCTAAAACCAAACCTGTTGTCGTCGAGTCGATTCCTACCCTAGAGACTCCTAATTCCTCTGTTTTCCAGTTATATAGTGTGTGTGTGTGTGTGTGTGTGTGTGTATGTATGTTTGTATATATATCTTGCTAAAGGTAGTTGTGTTAGTTTTAATATTTGCACTTGAAAGAGCTCTGAATAAATATAATCAGTTCCAGTTCTACAGGTGTGGAAATGGAAGCTGGGAGAGATTTAGAAAACTGTAGCACTAATAGCAAATGGAACGAGCACTGGAAATCAGCCTGTCTACCTCGAGGGTCTGTTCCCTCTCTGCTCTGCCATACTGCATGACAATTTTTCTATGCCTGTATGTTTTAGTTCTAAAAATTTTAATTTTTTGATGGATAAAGATCATGACTTTCTGTCATATCATTGTCTACTTATATTTTGGAGGAAGAGAATATGAGGGGCACAGAGGCATTTGTGTTCTGAGGACTTTTAATAGAAGTTGCATTAATGCTTGTTGACTTTTCTGTGATTAATATCCATCTGATTGGGTCTTTCTCTAGGTTCACAGAATGTTGATTAAAGTCAGAGCAGTTCTTGTTCATTGAGAGACCTCTTAGTCTTTGAATCTGTGATACTCAAGTGCCCCATATTCACACTGCCCATCTTCATCACTCTTTATTAATTTTTGAAACACAAGGCTGTGTTAGACCATCACAAGCACACTCAAGGAATATTGGGAAAATTATGAGTATTCCTAGAGTAGGTCAGAGGCACGGATGCAAGAAATCTGAATTTGATCCCTGGAATTGCCATTAAATTTCAGATTGGCCTTGGAAAAGATTTCTTACTCTAGGTTATTCCAAAGGGAAGATAATAGGAGTGGGAGTGGAATGACCAAACAGCCCCCAAATAAATAAATTTATTCTCTGCAGTGTTAAGTACTATATTCCAATTTTCCTGAAATTACCATGAACTGGCAGGCCAGCTCCCAGAGAGAGTCTTCTGAGATTTCAAATATTGCCCTTTGCATTTATAGCTAGAACAACAACAAAATAGAAAATCAAGCATGGTGCACACACAAAGCTCCAGACAGGTGGACCGTTCTGGTCACAGTCAGTATCATTTACTAAGACCTAATTAGCTAGACAGGGAGACCTGATGGTGCAGTGGTTAAGTGCTTGGCTGCTAACTGAAAGGTTGGAGGTTCAAACCCACCAACCGCTCCACGGGAGAAAGATGTGGAAGTCTGCTTCCGTAATGATTTACAGCCTTGAAAACCCTGTGAGGCAGTTCTGCTCTGCACTAGAGTTGCTGTAAGTTGAAATTGACTCGATGGAAATGGGTTTAGTTAGCTAGACGGCCTTGGTGGCATTTTCGGAAAGGAAACTGGAATCTTCTGCCTGTAAATGTCTCCATTAGCTCAGTGTGTGTGTTTTCATTGGCCTTTGGAGACGGCTCTAGGTCTATTATGGTTTTGTTGATGGCTAACAGCATTCTTGGCGCTGGGTGAGATATAGAAGAAGGTACAGGATCCACCCAAGGCGCTTGCCACCTAACTTAGTAAAACAAATAACTTGCCATTAGTGTTGACCTTGCTGGAAATTAGGCTTAAATATCAGTGGTACTAAATTCCAGAATGTTTCTATTTATGCCCCTTTGGGATGGGCAGGAATGACATTGGCGGAGCAACTGTATTGCCTGACATGCTTCCTTTCTTCTATTTTTAGCATGTCTGTCCTTCCTCCACACTCCAGGGCTTTTTCCATGGCTGGATTAGCCACATACGTGGTCCCTCAGCATCCATTTGTTTTTATGTAATATTTGCCCTCATTTCAATTCACCGTAGTTGAATCTCATTTATCTCTACCAACTGCGGGTGGTAGAAAAAAACATTGGCCTAGATAAACCCTAAATAAAATTTTTTTATGTGGAAACAAATGTTTTTTCTTATCCATAATTGCATGGACATCTGGGGCACTTCAAATAAAATAATGAATCTTCAGTGTGAAGACCCAGCTAGGCAGGGGTTGAAAAATTATCTAACATCTTCTGTTCTTGTAGCTGCTTTCCATTTTATTGGTAGGATAGAAAAATATTGCACTTCAGACTCTCTGATATTCATATCTTTGGGAAACTTAGGTCTGGAGGAGGAGGTGGAGGATGACTTGTAAAGCTTAGAAAAGGGAGGTAAGAAATAGGTCATTTACAAGTTCCTTTTTCTTAGTGGGTTGGGGCTTTTGCTGAGTGGAAGCTTCTATGAGAAGGAATAAATAGAGCTGTTCCAAAGTTAAGCTAATTTTTTTTAATCTTGCCTCTAGTGTATACATAATTCCTGCTTATAAGCATGAGAATTGTACTAGGCTTGATCATATAAAGCTAATTGAAGTCAGCTGAGGAGGACTAATCTCTATCAATGAAAACAAATGAACTATTGCTACACATGAATGAATCTCACAACCGTATGTTGAGCAGAAGAAGCCAGACATAAGAGATTACAGACTGGTGAATTCCATTTAAATACAGTTCAAAAACAGGCAAGATAATCTATGGTGTTAGAATTCTGGATAGTATTAGCATTGGAGTGATGGTGACTGGAAGAGGGTGCTCTGGGATGTTGGGAGTGTTCTGTTTCTTGGCCTGTGTGTGATGGTTATATGAGTGTGCTCCCATTGTGAAAATTCATCAAGCTGTGCACTTCTCATTTGTGTATTTTTCACATTTAAAATTAGGAAGTTTACAGAAAAAATTGCTCTTGTCTATTAGGGAGATGTTTGTATGCATACATGTTGTTATGGTGCCATTGAAAACTTCTCATAAATAACTGTACTTGCTTGCTTTTCTAAATTAGTAGCTGAGTGACATTTCTGGGAGATACTTATTAAGTAAATAATTTCTGGTTCCAAAAAAAGAGCCATTATGTCTTGGGTAGTAGCCTGATGTATACCTTGGTATTATGGGTTGATATGTACCCTCATCACAATCAAAAGTAGTTAAGCCAAAAGCCAAGTGCTCTTAGTGGACTGTATGTGAGTCAAAGAGGCGAGTGGTGAGACCAGATTGTGAGAATTTCATGGTAGAAAAAGAAACATGATCTTCACTCCAGTGTTCCTCACATCCTGAGATGTGTGGCAGCTACCAGAGCTTGTCACCCTCCTTCACTCCACTGCTCACTTCTGACCAGCATATTGAGGAGGTGAACCTGTCCACCCCCTTCTCCAGCAGGGACGATGCTCTCTCTTTCTCTTATGGAGGGGAGTAGGCATTTGAAAGACTATAGATGACCTCTGTATGTAACAGATCAGAGAGAGGAGAAATAGGAGAGAGGAAGGAGAAGGAAGAGGAGGGGGAGGGAATGTAGGAAAAAGTGGAGTAAACTAAGAAGGACAAGCAGAAGTAGTTTGGAGGTCATGAGCTTCGAAGAAAGCCCGACTAGTAATGACAAAATGGTGAAGTCTTCATACGGTCCTATTTAAAAAAAAAAAAAAAGGTTATTTAACTTATACCTAACTTATATGCAAGGAACTGGCTACATGCTGTATGCCCTGTTGTTGTTATTAGTTGCCATCAAGTTGATTCCGACTCATGGCGACTCCATGTGTGCAGAGTAGAACTGTTCCATAGGGTTTTCAAGGCTGTGACCTTTCAGAAGCAGATTGCCAGGCCTTTCTTCTGAGGCACCTCTGGATGAATTCAAACCTTCAACTTTTCAGCTAGTAGTCAAGCACTTAACCATTTGTGTTACCATGACTCTTTTGCTATATGCCCTATATAATTCTATTTTATTTTCATTTTATAGATGATAAAATTTAGCAGTCAGGAGGGTTTTGAACATAGTACACCAGACTCCAGTCTAAATGCTGTTATTCAGTAAGCTAACCCTCTTATTCTGAGTGCAGTGATTAAGAATAATGCAATGTGTTGAGTACCTGTAATGTCTCATATACCTTTAATGTCTCATATACCTTTATTTTCTCTTAAAGAATTTTTTTGCCTCTGATCAATACATGCATATGTATTGTCTGGTTATCTGTGCCCATTTGTATCTGCTTCTTGTTACTAGCTACTACTTTATCATTTGGGGTTCCAAAGCAAGGATGGCCTGGAGCTAGGCAGTACCACAGTGGAGTCACTCCAGGCCACATGGACCCTCTGGCCACTGTGGTCTGTACTCATGTCTCCTCACCACCCATCCTTCCCTTCAAGGCTTATCTGGAGCTGAACCAGCCCCCAAGGGTAAAGATAGGTCACTGGGCAGATCACCATGTCCCTTTAACTCTTGACCCTCATTTGTGTGTACTGGCTTTGAGGGAGGATTCTTGTGGCTTCCTTTTACCCTGGGTCTGTATTTAAGCAAAGATTAGATTTGTTGCACTCTTCTCACTGACACATGAAATGTTGGGCACACATGATTGGATCATATCCCACAAAACCAACGGGCCATTGACGTTGATGGAGCCACGTGTAAGTGACCCACTTTGGCATTTACTTCATGCTTTTGTCCCATAAGAAAAATGACTTTAAAAAATCTCTGTAGACCGGTTAAAGAATATTCACAGGTCTTTGAGTATCTGTGATATGCAAGTAGTATGTCAGGTAATTTTGGGGATGCAGAAGTGTGATATTAAACATTGCAATAAAGAAACAGCTGAGGTCAGGCCATCAGGTACTATACTGCAAACTGTATTTGCTGAATGAAGACAATTAGATCACTAGGAAAAGGAGCTACAGAAGGCACATGGTAAGATGAGTGAGATAGTCATGTCTCAGAGCAGGTAAAATAATCTTTTCATACATCTATGGGAAAGGTTCCTATTGAGTTGACTCTGACTCATGGCAACCCAATACGTGTCAGAGTAGAAACGTGCTTCATATGGTTTTCAGTGGCTGATTATCAGAAGTAGATTTCCAGGCCTTTCTCCAAGTTGTCTCTGGATGGACTCAAGCTTCCAACCTTTCTGTTAGCAGTACCTCGGTGGTGTGAATGGTTAATGCACTTGGCTGCTAACTGAAAGGTTGGCAGTTTGAATCTACCCAGAGGTACCTCAGAAGAAAGGCCTGGTGATGTACTGAAAAATCATTCATCGAAAGCCCTATGGAGTACAGTTCTACTCTGGACTCTGGCACGCATGGGGTCGCCATGAGTCAGAATCAACTCAATGGCAGCTTTCTTTTTTTTTTAAAACGGGAGCGGTCATTTCTCTGTATTTATAATCCAAATACATTGATAGCAGGTGTTTTGTATAAAGTGCATCTTCACTGGTCAAATAAGTTAGGAAATGCTAGTTTAAGAAAATGTGTACAGATATTTTTACAGTAGGACCTTTAGAGCTTTTAAAAATGGCTGTTCTTGAAACTCTAAGAGAGATTAATTTTCTGGTTTCCCACATTTGTTGTATCTTGAAAGCATTTTTATATGTGACATCTTCTGGACCTAGTCTTCTCTAGAGACCAGACTGGAAAAATGGTTTAAAGTTTTCCAAGTCACCTTCCTTTCATTTCACGTTGTCCTTCCTTTTAAGTTTTGAGGAGAAAATCAAAGTAACATACTGTAAAGGCAGAGTGCCCACAGAGAGGCCCAACACCTGGGCTCATCACCCAAGGTTATTTCAGTTTCACCTTCTATGAAAATAAATCCTCTACTGCCCTGGTGGTGCAGTGGTTAAATGCATGGCTGCTAACCAAAAGGTCGGCAGTTTGAACCCACCAGCCGCTCCGTGGGAGAAAGATGTGACAGTCTGCTTCCATAAAGATTTACAGCCTTGGAAACTATGGGGCAGTTCTACTCTGTTCTGTAGGGTCGCTATGAATTGGAATCGACTTGATGGCAGTGGGTTTGGGTTTTTTTTTTTTTTTTTTTGGTTTGGGTTTACTGCCCTTAACAAAGTGAGCGAACTTGAGACTCATTGACTCAGAGACTACATTGGCCAAATGATTTCAGGTTTCCTAAAAGCCAGGGAACAAATCCAGACATAAGCCCTGTACATGCATACCCAATATGCATTTCCTGTTGCTTTTTCAGAATCCTCAGCTCTGTTCCCTTACCTTGTGGCTCGTTTTGCGTTGGCCTAGGGCAACCCAAAGAAATGGAGTAGATTAGCACTAGAAGATCCTAATAGGACACTTCAGTTCAACACTCCTGTTTAACACATGAAGAATCTAAACTTTCTTTTGAGTTTGCCTTTCCCTTGGGTTATAGCACTAGTTAGTGTGAGGGACAGTAAAGGGATTCAGGTCACCTGACTCTGTCATGTCTAATGGTGGCATACAGATTCCCTAGGAGCACTGAGAGGGTTGATTCCCTTGACATCAGGCTAAGGTATGGGGAATGTTCGGAGGAAATTCCCCAGTCTCACCCAGATCTACTTACTGTTTCCAGACATAGCTGTACTCAAATATAGCTGATCTTATCTTTTGCGGAGAAGTACTCAAGAGGAATTTGGGTTCAATAACGCCATTGGTCCTTTAGGAATTTACTTAGCTCTGTCCCAGAACGACACAAAAACCTATTGACAGATCCTAGATGCTGTTATATCAAGGGTCCCAGGAAATGATTGAGTTTAACACTTGAGGGTTTCAGAATAAGAGCTAGGGAAAATGCACGGTGTCTGTAAACCTCAGGCAATTTACTGTGGCCGCCACGGCTTCCACAGAAAGAGTTTTTCAATTGGTATATTTATACTTTCTTTACTTAGTATTGATTCTAAATAAGGAGAAAACCCATCCTTGATGGGAAGTCTATGAGTAAGAACAGATGAATTAAAGTTTGTTTTATCTTCCCACTTTCCTTTTGCTGTAGCCAAAAAAAGCCTTCCCTCTAGAGGCAAACGGGATGTATTCTAGAGGCAGCAGCCCTGCTTACAGAACAGCTGAATGAGTGACGAGAGAGTGCCCAGGGAAAGGGGAGAGCAGCGTTGGGTTCTAGGGAAGATTCATACTTCCTAACTCTTTCATCTCTACAACTGGGGGAAATAGACCATCTTGAAGGTCCACATTATTCTGAACTTCCCTCGCTCAGTGCTGTATGTTCACGCCCAGGCCTGCCATTTTCTAAGCTCTGTATTAATCTCAAAACACCTGCTTTGGAGCCATGAATAGGGAAAACTATCTCTTTCTTTTAGATTCTTGGAACGGATTGAATTCCTCATAAATATTTGTTGATTGACTATTTGTAGGATTGAGAAAGATCTCTGGATAATTTACCTTCTGGGAGACAATGTGTGGAGAGAATGAGTGACCAAGACATGATTGTTTAGACATCAGTTGCTCTTTTTTTTTGCAGGGGGTGGGGGTGACGAGGGGTGGATGTGGACAAACATTAAGTCAGAACCGCTCACGTAGGAATTTAGATGGTTCCACAAAACTAAGGTTGGGCTCAAGCTTACCTTTGCTTCAGACATGCAGCAAGGTTTGTGAAGATACAAGGAGATTGTAAGAAGATTATATCCATACTTAAAGAACAATCTTTTCCAACACTCTGGAAATTCACCCCTACCTATACTAACAGCAACAACAACAATCTATAGTATAATCTGCCCGTTTTGCAGCCTGTTTTCTATCTCCTGCACACAGCTACTCTCCTCTGCAAGTTAACACTGTTGGGCCTGTGCTGATCTGTTTTCACTTTCTAGAGCCCTCTTCTTCCTCCTCCTTCTCCTTGCCCTCTGTAAACCACTTACTCTATATGATTCATTTTAAAAGCTATGAACAAAGCATTCCCTAATTCTCCACCATCCAAATGAATTGTTCTCCTATTCTGAATTCCACCATAATTTACTCATACCTCCGACAGAGTGCTTATTTCATTCTGCCTTGCATTATAGTGAGTTGTTGAAGGAGGATTAGTGAGAGAGTGGAAGGAGAACATATGTTGGGAATACAGAGCTGGTTTTATCTCTGAAACACTCTGGCTGACAGATTTAGGGCAAGTTACTGAATCTTTTTGAATCTCAGTTTTTTTTCCTCTCTAAAATAGACATAGTAATTACCAGACTGGTTTTTGTGAGGGTAAATGAACTAATATATGTAAAGAGCCTAACACAATGCCTGGTATGTTGTAAGTAATAAATATATGCTATTATTATCAATAAGAATCTCAGTGGAATTTTAGATTTGTGTCACTTCCTCAGTGTTTTCACAGTGTCTGAAAAACTTTATCACTTTCAAAAGTGATTATTAAACAAAGAAATAATTCCCTTGACATATTTTAACTTCCTTTTATCCCTATTGGAGCCTTTGTGGTACAGTGGTAAGAGCTTCGATGAGCTATGGCTGCTAACCAAAAGGTTAGCGGTTTGAATCCACCAGCTGCTCCTTGAAAATCCTGTGAAGAAGTTCTACGGTGTTTTTTAGGGTTGCTGTGAGTCGGAGTCGATTTGATGACAACAGATTTTTTATTTTTTTATTATCCATACATAGCTGCTACAAAGATTTCATAGACTGTCATTACAAAAAAAAAATTATTTGATAAGGTATGCTGAGTATGAAGATATGGTGATACAGTTGTTCCAGACCATTTAATTTACTCATCAAATTAGCAGCTCCATGAGGCAACACTGGATTTATCTATGGAATCATATCTATATTGAGAACGTTCTATGTGCTGGGCACCGTGCTTGAAGGACAGCAATTTTCCAGCAGTTGATAATTACTGAGTTCTGATATGTGCCTGTCTTAGTTATTTAGTGCTGCTATAACAGAAATACCACAAATGGATGGCTTTAACAAAGAGAAGTTTATTTCCTCACAGTCCAGTAGGCTAGAAGTCCAAATTCAGGGTGCCGGCTCCAGGGGAAGGCTTTCTCTCTGTGTTTACTCTGAAGGAAGGCCCTTGTCATCAGTCTTCGCTTGGTCCGGAAGCATCTAAGCGTAGGAACCTGAGGTCCAAAGGACACGCTCTGCTCCCAGCACTGCTTTCTTGGTAGTATGAGGTCCCCCGTCTCTCTACTTGATTTTCTCTTTTATATCTCAAAAGAGATTGGCTTAAGACACTAATCTTGTAGATGTCATGAATATAACTGCTGCTAATCCACCTTATTACATCATAGTGATAAGATTTATAACACATAGGGAAATCAGTCATACAGTACTGGGAATCATGACCTAGCCAAGTTGACAGATATTTTGTGGGGACACAATTCAGTCCATGACAGTGACCAATGAGCAACATCATAATAAACGGAGAAAATACTGAAGATGTCAAGGATTTCATTGTATTTGGATCCATTATCAACGCCCATGGAAGCAGCAATCAAGAAATCAAACGACATACTGCTTTGGGCAAATCTGCTGTAAAAGACCTCTTTAAAAAGTATGAAAAAGCAAAGGTGTCACTTTGAGGACTAAGGTGCGCCTGACCAGAGCCATGGTATTTTCAGTTCTCTCATATGCATGTGAAAGCTGGACAGTGAATAAGGAAGACCAAAGAAGAATTGATGCCTTTGAATTATGGTGATGGTGAAGAATATTGAATATACCATGGACTGTCAAAAGAATGAACAAATCTGTCTTGGAAGAAGTACAGCCAGAATGCTCCTTAGAAGAGAGGATGGTGAGACGTCATCTCACGTACATTGGACATATTATCAGGAGGGACCAGTCCCTGGAGAAGGACATCATGCTTGATAAAGTAGAGGGTCAGCAGAAAAGAGGAAGACTCTCAACGAGATGGATTGATACAGTGGCTATAACAATGGGCTCAAACATAGCAGTGATTGTGAGGACGGTGCAGGACCGGGCAGTGTTTCATTCTGTTTTATGGTCGCTGTGAGTCAGAACCGATTCGAGGGCACCTAACAACAACAGACATCTTTCTGGTATTGTCTGCTTTCAGCCAAGATCCATCTGATATCAGCAACGATATCCCTCATTCCAAGTCCTCTTTTGAATCTGGCTTGAATTTCTGGCAGTTCCCTGTCGATGTACTGTTACAACTGTTTTTGAATTATTTTCAAGCAGAATTTTACCTGCACATGATAGTAATGATATTGTTCGATTATTTCCACATTTGGTTGAATTGTCTTTCTTCAGAATGGGCACAAATATGGATCTCTTCTAATCGGTTGGCCAGGTAGCTGTCTTGCAAACTTCTTGGCATAGACGAGTGAGCTCCTCCAGCGCTACATCCATTTGTTGAAACATCTCAACTGGTATTCTGTCAGTTCCTTCCTGGAGCCTTGCATTTCACCAATGCCTTCAGTGCAGCTTGGACTTCTTCCTTCGATACTGTCAGTTCTTGATCATATGCTACCTTCTGAAATGGATGAACATCAACCGGTTCTTTTTGATTCAGTGACTCTGTGTATTACTTCCATCTTCTTTTGATGATTCCTGCGTTGTTCAGTATTTTGCCCATAGAATCCTTCAGAATTGCAACCTGAGGCATGAATTTTTTCTTCAGTTCTTTCAGCTTGAAAAATGCCAAGCATTTTCTTCTCCTTTGGTTTTCTAACTCCAGGTATTTGCACATTTCATTATAATACTTTGTCTTCTCTAGCCACCCTTTGAAATCTTTAGCTCTTTTACGTCATCATTTCTTCCATTTGCTTTATCTACTCTATATTTAAGAGCAAGTTTCAGAGTCTCTTCTGACATCCATTTTAATCTTTCCTTTAAATGACCTTTTACTTTCTTCATGTATGATGTCCTTGATGTCATTGCACAACTTGTCTGGTCTTTGGTCATTAGTGTTCAGTGCATCAAACCTATTCTGGAGATGGTCTCTAAATTTAGGTGGGATATACTCAAGATTGTATTTTGGCTCTCACAGACTTCTTTTAATTTTCTTCAGCTTCAACTTGAATTTGCATATGAGCAATTGATAGTCTGTTCCACAGTTGGCCCCTGGCCTTGTTGTGACTGATGATATTGAGCTTTTCCGTCATCTCTTTCCACAGATGTAGTTGGTTTGATTCCTGTATTTCCCATCTGTTGAGGTCCCACCTGTCTAGTCACCATTTATTGTTAGTATTATTATTTTATAGATAGTATCATAGTATTATTGTTTTCTCCATTTTACAAAAAATAAAAATGAAGCCCAAGGTTATAGATACTGAACTCAAATCCAGGCAATCTGACTCACCAAATCCACTGTCACTACTATGCCATGTGTCATTTTGACATCGGGGAGTTTATGCTCTAATAGAAGAAAGTCAATCAATGCATTGTAATTTCATGCCCCAATCCAGGGAAATCCTAGGTGATTTGGAACATATCGGCAATTCCATCTGCTGGTTTTTTGCCTTACATTTTCCATTTACTTCCTCACTTATACCTGAAATTTCTTGACTGGTCATTGGTGAGTTTTCCCCTCACTTTCTCATAGAACTACTGTGATTCATTTAGCTGGAAATTTCAATTCAGAGGGAAAGTACCAGCGTTTGGTCGAGGTTACTCATTGGCTGTATACAGGAGTTACATGCCACCTTCCCAAAAAATCAAATGTTTGTTTGTAGTTGGTACTCTGCTGCTGCTGGCCCCTGAAGAGGAACTAGGTAATCCTTCTGCTATCTCTAGGGTCTCTGATATAATTCGGCAAACAATTCAGTGGCTACTGTCACAGTGCTGTGTGTGTAAACTTTGTTTCTTTCAGGATGGCTCTGGGAAAACAAAAGAGAGAAGACAGAACTAATATAGCAGCAGCCAGTTGGCCAGGCTGATTCAGGTCCTACACGTACAGCAGCATTTCTTAGAAGCCACTTAGACCATTGGGATCCCAAGGAGAAAGAATGATCACATAGGTGTCTTTTTCTTTAACTGTGTGACACAAAATCTGACATTGCCCCATTGGGGTGACCCATGTGAGGCTTTCTGCAGACAGGTTTTCCCTGGGTTGAGATTTTTCGTTTTCTATTACATAGATTTAATAATACCTTGTCTTAGGGGCTGTTTATCTGACTAATTAGCCCGTTCACACCTGATTGCCACTTGGTGGTGGGAGTAGGGCTCTGATACAGAGAGATGAGGGGAAGGAGTCCAAAGCATGGGATAAAGGGAATCTAAGGTATGCGAGAAGGAACCCTGGTGGTGCAATGGTTAAGTGCTCAGCTGCTAACCAAAAGGTCAGTGGTTCAAACCCACTCAGTGGCTCTGCAAAAGAAAGACCTAGCGATCTGCTCCTATAAAGATTACAGCCTAGGAAAACCTGTGGAGCAGTTTTACTCTGTCCCATAGGGTCACTATGAGTTGGAATCAACTCAGTAGCACACAGCAGCAAGACGTGTGGGAGGACATTGATAACCAAGGGGAGGAACACTTTTCACAAGTGGCACCAAAGGATCCCACAAAGAGTTGGGAAATAAAAAAGCAACTTCCCTTTTTCTTAGACTGATCCAGTTGTGTTATTTAGAAACATTACTACCATTCATTTATTTAGCCATTACTTAACATTAACTATTTCCCAGGCACAGAGGCAGTCGTGGTTCAGTGGTAGAATTCTCACTTTCCATGTGGGAGAACTGGGTTCAGTTCTTGGCTAATGAACCTCTTGCGCAGCCGGCACCCATCTGTCAGTGGAGGCTTGCATGTTGCTATGATGCTGAACTGGTTTCAGCAGAGCTTCCAGACTAAGATGGACTAGGAAGAAAGGCCTGATTATCTACTTGCAAAAATCATCCAGTGAAAATCGTACTGATCACAACAGGCCAATCCACAGTCATTGTGCAGGGAGTCGCCACTAGTTGGTGGCTGACTTGATGGCAGGTAATCTCAATAACAACGACATTTTCTAGACACAGTACAAGGCAAATCACCAAAAAACTGTACAGAAATGGGGGACACTTACTCCCAACTTCAGGCCCACAGTCTAGCAAGGGACATGTGCGTACACAGTTAAGAATAGAATACAGAGGGCCTGGTTTTAGAAGAGGGGTGTCCACACAGTGCCGTGGAGCCATAGAACATACGTCCTTTTTGTCTGCATCCTGAGAAAGTGAAACAGAAGATGTTGGGTAGGCATGACTAGGACTCAGGGTAGAACTTCCCCAGTTCACCTCTTTGTTGATGATATTGCCTTCAGTGTGTTGTACTTGCCCAGAGTCTGGGGAAGCCTGCAAGCAGTACCTTGGCCTTGTGGGAATTTGTGTAAACTGTTTTGTTGAGTAAGTCTGGTCAAGGCAGGGGGTACAGGTAGATAATGAAAATGCTAGCAATTACAACTAACAACTTTTTTTAAACTTTCTATATACCAGACACTGTGCTAGCCTATTTAATGATCACAGCAACAGTATAAATAAGTTTATTATTCCCATTTTACCAGTAAGGAAACTGATACCAAGAGAGGTTAAATAATATGATCAAGGCTGCACAAGTTCAGTGGTAGAGCTGAGATTTACCTTAATAGTCTGACTTAATGTCCGCGGCCTTAAATCACTAAGCTGCTAGGTACTCAGTACTTCGTAACACAGGTAAGTGAAGTCCCCTTTTGCAGGGAGCTCTAAGAGCACACCAGGTTGGGAATCTAGGAAGGTCTGCAGGAATGCTAACTATCAGAAGTGAAAATATGTGCCATTGTAAGATAGACGTGGTCCTTTGGTTTTGGGGGAAAGAAGAAGCCAAATGAGACAGACTTCACTGATATTAAGTAGTGGTTGGGAGCAGGTGTATGATTGTAGGGACTGAGGGATAGTGTCTTCCGAGTCATCCAAGAAATTGAATTTCATATCCCACTGAAGCTCTGTTTAGAAGGGGGCGGGATGTTGACATTCTCCTCTGAGAATCAGATCTCATGCTGTCTGTTCAGGCAGACAGACATTATTCTTATCATTTAATGTTCCAATCCAACATTGGTATCAATTGAATAAGAAAAATGTAGTCATTTTTGCTCAATGGATAAATCTAAACCAGTATTTTTGTTTTGTCTGTGGGAAACTATAATAAAATGGAACCACCCTTCCAAACACAGGTTGCACTATATAATTAGGTAAATAAACATGGCTGTAGACGTTAGAACTGCATGAGCCTTTAACAAACAACACACCAGAGAGAAGAATATTATAGTCATCTATTGGTGAGGATATAATTCCAACCACAGCCAAAGGAACAGTATGTCCTTGATGATAGCTTTACCTTCATGCTTTAGTGAATATGTAACTTTGTATGCTTCCCTGAAAGAGTGTGTTTTCAGATGAAAATAGTAAATATTCATTTCAGCTTTTGATGTCAGTACTAAGCAGTGTGATGTAAATCTGTTATTATTTTTAAGTTTTCTGAAGTATTGGCTTGATTTTAGACAGAAAGGAAGCATAAAGTGAGGTATAAAACAGATGCCTGGTTCTGAATATTCTGTACGTGAAGTTTTGGCCTTGTAGGCTGTCTTTCTTTGAAATGAGGGAGTGTCTTTGAAAAAATTTAGTCCTTTTCCATGTTGTAGATCCTCCAACCTTTTAGGTAAAGTGAGTTGTCAAGTGTCTGCTTGGGCAAGATTTCTCCCTGGATATTTTTGCCTTGTTTTGAGACTTCTAGTCATCCCATCAACTCTTTGATGTTTTTTAGATAGCTGGCATGTGCTACAAAGCTTGTAAATGTCCATTTGAAAAATCCCATTGGGGTTATGATTGAAACCACATATTATAGATAGACCCACTAGAGAAAAATGAATCATCTTCCCAACCAAGAATGTCTGTTCACAGAGTGTATCTGCCAGTATATAATATTATCAAGAACTGGTACTTGAAAAAGATTTTGGTTGTTCAACACACTCCCAGAGTCAACACTGAAGAAAAATATTTTCCTTCCCTCTTTTAATGAAAGTCAAGTCTGACCTCCTTTTCCATTTTATCTACAAGAGGGCTTAAGATCCTGGAGAACCTGCCTCATTAAATTCCATACATTACATTGGAGAAGCCTTGTTACCTGACTTCAGGTGGGAGGGCAGATTTAGAGGAGTGGCCTAGGGAGGTGATTCACCATGGGATACCTGCACAATATCAGAGTGTTAGAAAAATTCTGGAATCCTGGAACTTGACTCATTAGATTAGGTTCATCACATTTTCACTGAAGACAAATTCTGTTGTCCTGTATAGCTCCCGTCTGAGGCTATGCAGACATGATTCTAAGAGTGCCACCCAATTTTGTCAATTCCCATTCAGGAAATTACCAGTAAAACTCAATAAAAAAATCTTACAGATATATTGTTTAACATCATATACACTGTGATGGATTGAACTGTGTCCCCCAAAAATGTGTGTCAACTTGGCTAGGCCATGATTCCCAGTATTGTGTGATTGTCCACCATTTTGTCATCTGATGTGATTTTCTTGTGTGTTGTTAGTCCTACCATTATGATGTTAATGAGGCAGGATTAGAGGCAGTTTTGTTAATGAGACGCAACTTAATCTACAAAATTAGGTTGTGTCTTAAGTCAGTCTTCTTTTGAGATATAAAAGAGAGTAGCAAGCAGAGAAATGGGGAGACCTCATACCACCAAGAAAGTGGAGCCAGTAGCGCGTGTCCTTTGGACCCAGGGTCCTTGTGCTGATAAGCTCCTAGATTAGGGGAAGATTGATGACAAGGACCTTCCTCCAGAGCCGACAGAGAGGGAAAGCCATCCACTGGAGCTGGCGCCTTGAATTCGGACTTCTAGCCTACTAGACTACGATAGAATAAATCTCTGTTTGTTAAAGCCGTCCACTTGTGGTATTTCTGTTATAGCAGCACTAGATAACTAAGACATACACCAAATTACCAGATGAATTAATACACATTCTGCTTTTTTTCCTTTTCTTTCCTTCCTTCCAACAGTGTCTTAATTTATTTTCAAAAGATTGGAGAAAATAAATTCTGTTCTCCAAAGTGTAGTTTTTATACATTGTAGTATTGTAATTCGTACAAATGGTAAGTAATCTAAACTTTCGAAATTGCTTGGTTAAATAAATTTTTTTATATCCATCTAGTATTATATTAACCTTGTGGGGCAGTTCTACTCTGTCCTATAGGGTCGCTATGAGTCGGAATCCACTAGACTTTAACGGATTTAGTATTATATTATGCAGCATTTTAAAATGTAACATGAAGAAGTCTAAGATATATTATTGAATCCAATTGAATCAGTCTGTGGGAAAGCATATATAATATGATTCATTTTTATTTAAAATTTTTTTTATAGTATGTACACATATACTTAAGGAAATATGAAAGAATAATCACTGAATCTTGGAGTTGGGAAGTATAAAATTAAATTCTACCTTGTTCTTATTTATATCATTTAAAATGATTACAGTGAATATATGTTTTATAATTAAAAACAATAAAGATTTTTATTTTGAAAAATGTAATTTTTAGATTATTAATTACCTTACTTCCCACTATAATTTTTTCTCATTACCATGGATAACTGAGAGTTGACTATGCCTAATAAATATGTTTACTTCCATTGGAACACTGTTTATAGACACAATTTAGGAATATCATCATCTCATTACCACAATTCCTTTAACTTTTACCAAGTTCCAGCCATAGAACTAATTAACTGCATTACCTTATTTAATCCTCAGAACATTCCTTTGGGCTAAATATCATTCCTGTTTTACAGATAAGAAAACAGAATTTTAGAAGATTAAGTCATTTGCCGAAGTTGCACAGCTAATTGATCAGCATAGTAGGGAGTTGAACTTTGATCTCTGACTCCAAACATGGATTTTTCCAATGCCCTACTAAATAATTTCTGTAGGAAAATTAATAAACACAGGAACTAGAGAGACTTTTCAGAATTCAAGGCCGTAAACCAACCAGTAACCAGTTGCTGTCAAGTTGACTGTGACTCATGACATCCTCGTGTGTCAGAGTACAACTGTGTTCCATAGTTTTCAATGGCTGTTTTTTTTGGAAGTAGATTGCCAGGTCTTTCTTTCAGGTGCCTCTGTGTGGACTCGAATCACCAACCTTTCCATTAGCAACTGAGCGCATTAATCATTTGCACCACCTGAGGACTCCAGTGGTACCATATTTCTTTTGTAGATTAACTTTGCAGGGCTGCCAAACCATCAGAATGGGTAAAGTGCATTTTAAAGGCACCATGGGAAACCTCAGTTTGCTCAGGTCTGCAGCCTTCAGATCTGTTCTCATGATGAGAAGCTAAAGCCAACCACTGTCATTTTTAAGGAGTAACTTCCTTCTCTGTGAGGCAGAGGAGCATAGTGTTGAGTTTCCTTGCCACACTCACAAACCTCTGGCCCTTTGGCTCCTGCTGTGCTTGTATGAGAGTACCACAGTTGTGTGAGAAAGGCCACTGGTATTCTTCTCTGTTTTCCTTCAGTATTTAAAAGCTTTAAGAAAGAGATTTAATTTCAAGCATCTTGTTCGTACTGTAGTTTTCTCCTAGACAACCTGACCAGATTTGCGTAGTTGCTCAGGAGGTGCTGTGCAATTTTAGATTAGTTTCCCAGGCTTTGGGAAGTAAAACAACTTTTCATTTTCCAAAACTATTCCATTCACACTTTGGAGGGAATGGAGACCTCTCTGTATAAAGTACTGCAGGTACTGGGCCCCATGGATTTCTGAAGCAAGACCCCAGTCTTCAAAACTTTCGATGTCCACGGATTGGAAGACTGAACATAGTAAAGATGTCAGCTGACCCCAAATTGATGTACAGATTTAATGTGATTTCAGTAAAAATTCCTACAGGATTATTTTGTAGCTGTAGACAAGCTGATCCTAAAATTATATGGAAAAGCAAAGGAATTAGCATGGCTAAAACAATTTTGAAAAAGAAGAAGAAAGTTGAAAATTAAAAAAAAAACAAGAAAAACCAACAGTGCCAAACCTGTATACTTTTATTTGTTTGTTGCAGTCTCCTACAGTGACATAGAAAACAACTGTTGTTGTTGGGTGACATCAAATTTATTTTGACTCATAGTGACCCCCTGTGGTAGAGTAGAACTGCCCCATAGGGTTTCCCAGGCTGTAGTCTTTACAGAAGCAGATCACCAGGTCTTTCTCCTCCAAAGTCCTTGTGTAGATTTGAACCACCAACTTTTCAGTTAGCAGCCGAGTGCTTAATCATTGCACCACCAGGCTCCTTTCAGAAAAGAACTAGAGGCTTTCAATTGGAATTACATAGCACTAATCAGTAACTTTAGCCCCAAAACAATAAATCCACAAATTTCCAATCAGATTTGTTACCTTAAGGTAGCTGTGGGGATGTATAAAAAAGACAGTGGTAGACACTGCAAGTTTCCTGCATATTCATTCTCTCTGCTTCCAATTAATATAAAGCCAGTTTTTATTAGAGCATCAATATGCTCAGATAAAAATATGTTTCACCACAGAATTGCCTGTAGCTAGGCCTGGCCATAAGATCCACTTCTGGCCAAAGAGATACAAGCAGAAGTCTCCTGGATGGAGTTTTTGAAATAGCTATAGTTTTTATTTGTTTTGTTTATGTTAAAGGAATAGTCTCTCCTTGTGGCTGTCTACTTCTCGGGGTTGTAAGATGGTTGCTGTATCTCTTCTGAGTTCTAGACAGGAAGATGAGGGAAAGACAAAGGGTGACCTGTACCTGAATCTAATACAGTTTCTGAGAGTCTTGGTATTTGAGAACTTTCTTGAGCAGCTGCACCAGTCCTGAACCATTCATCTCTCGACTTTATTACATGAGAGAAATAAACTCCTATTTGGTTAATTTGTTATAATCAGATTTTTGACACATGAAGATGAATTCAGTCCTTACTGACTGTCATGGATTGAATTGTGTCCCTCAAAAATACCGGTCAACTTGGCTATGTCATGATTCCAAGTATTGTATAATTGTCTCCCTTTTGCCATCTGATGTGATTTCCCTATGTGTTGTATTTCTTTCACTGTGATGTAATAAGATGGATTAGTGGCAGTTATATTGAAGAAATCTGCAAGATTAGGTAGTATGTTAAGCCAGTCTCTTTTGAGATATAGGAGAGAGAAGCGAGCAGAGAGACAGGGGGACCTCACACCACCACGAAAGCAGCACCGGTC
>NW_004443958.1:7081716-7084051 GCF_000243295.1 Trichechus manatus latirostris
CTAAACCCAGTGCATATCTCCTAGCCCTCGTAAGTGGGGCCTCTCATAGCCCCTAGTGCTACATAACCTTTCTAGAGCATCAAGCATTAAGTAATGAGCAGACCTGCAAGAGCCAGTATTCTTCCTTATAGATAGCTCTTGAGACACAAGGACACATCAGGATGAGTTTTAGGAACAACATCTCACTGATCTCTAAATTAGGTGACTACAACTCACATATCAGCTGTTCCCTCACTATGCTCGTTCTGTATTTTCAAGAAATGCACTTTGCTCTTATTTCCCCATGTATCCACTAGAACTTTGAAGTCTGTACCTCTTCAAGTTTTCGTCAAAGAATCCGTTTTGTGAGCTTAACCTAACCTAACTCAAGTTTTAAAAATGGTCACATTTTGTGGCATGTGACATTCTACTTTTTTATCTTCCTCTTTTGCCCTACTCTTATACTCTCAACCAGTTTGAGGTCAGCCAGAACCTTGGTCTGGAGCCTCACTTGTGTCTACTGTTCTCTCTAAAGTAAGGTCTCTTAGCCTTGGCATATTGACATTTGGGGCTGAATAATTCTTTGTTGTGGGGGCTGTCCTGTGCATTGCTGTATGCACCCCTACCCACTAGATGCCAGTAGCACACCCCGGTTGTAACAACTAAAAATATCTCCAGACATAGCCAAATGTTCCCTTAGGAAAAATCACCCCCGATGAGAACCATTATTCTAAAACAAGGTTTTACTACATTTTGTAACATCTCTAAAATAATTTTTAATTCTAAGTCTGGATTACATAACTAAAATACAAAGCCTTAGTGTGTGCAAACACTTTTATAGCTTTTATCAAATGCTGTGAAGACTGTGGGGGCTTAGGGAAGAAAGCCATTCCCTCCAGCCAGGAAGAATGGGTCCAGTAAATAGTCTTAAGCTAATGTCAAACATCTATTTATTAAAAAAATATGAAAGCTGTTATCCCAGGATTGGATAGTTTGCATGCTGAAAAGAACTGTCTCTACAGTTCATTACTTGATAAATGCTGAGTCCATGACCAACCGAAAAAACAATCTATTTTGAAAAATAAATATTTTGGCAAAAGGACATCATATCTTTTGTTTCAGGTTTGAGAAGTTGATTGACTGTCTCTAGGGAGCTAGGAAATGGACTGAGTGGGACTCTAGCTAGTGTGTATCTATTACTGCACTTCCCTTGAAATGCAAATGCCAAGGGGAAAACAAACATGGGTGGCCTCTAAGGGAACAGAGTTCCTCAGTTTGCTTGTTTCAGTCGGACTCTTTGTGTTGCTCTATTGATTGTGTGTGTGTGTGTAATTCTGCACCATTTATTACTCACTTCTTTCTTAGGGAATTTCCTTGTTTCACACATTGGAAATATTCTCTATTTTCGTTTAAAAAAAAAAAAAAGAATTCACATCTAACCCAAGGAAACATTAGGTGAGAAAGATGTCTTTTGAGTTCTTAAATGAATTTCCCCTTTCTGCCTTCCTTTAACTCTTACTCTTCTGTCTCTCATGCCTCCTCAGATGCTGCCCAGCGTGGGAAAGCTCAGATAGAATCACCAGTCAATAAGGGGGAGATTTTCCAGAAGGAGTTTCATCATATATTTGTTTATATTAATACAGCCTGATAATAATACATTCAGCTAGAAGTCAGCTGCACTAGAAGACATGTGACCAATGCATATAAAGCCCCTTCGGAAGGGAGAAGAGTTTATGAAAACTAAAGAAAACTCATTGGACAATAGTCCTTTACTGCTTTGTGAGAAATTTAGCAGGCTGACCACCTAGTCTCCAGCCTTTGAAAATGGCTTATAATTTTTAATATTTGTATAGCATAGGCCTAGTTTTTGGCAGTAATGCCTTTGAAAAAGCATGACATTCCGTTTATCTTCCCTGAAACTGTACACATTGAAGTAAATTTGCAATAGCATCCGATAACTTCAAGACAGAAAATCTACTGGGTTGCAAAGCTAATGACTGGCTGTCTATGGCCCACCTTGCAAGCTGCTTGAAGGCCCTATCTAGGTTGAAATTATCGCATTAGAGTTGGGGCACTTACCCAGTGACACTTACTGTGGGTAGGAGGGACCCAGGGGAGCTTCAGCAGCGTAATCCAAACTAAGGGTTCACTAGCTTTGGGAACATTTTAAAGGAAAATAGAGGAGTTGGATGTTCAGCTATACCTTGGTGAATTCAGGACTGAAGGCTCATCTCTTCACCAAATCTAAATAAAATTTAAGTGATAAAGAGATGGATGAATTAATTTCAAAATGCAAAGGGCTCTTAGAGAAGGATATTGGAATAAACAAAGGGACTCTGGAGGACACCTGTCCTTT
>NW_004443958.1:7085522-7089533 GCF_000243295.1 Trichechus manatus latirostris
CAAAGAATTTTGTCTTAACGGGAACAAACTCAATAATACCTAAGAGAAAAGTTTACTTTTCCCTCCAGAATTTGACAAACCTCGCTGTAATATTAGCATGCTTCTCATGTTGCAATTTCAGTCTTTTGGCAGCTTAACAACCCACTAGTGTGAAAGAGCTTGGTCTTTGAAATTTGACAAGTGTCCTAGTCCTAGCATTGCTGCTTATTTGATAACCCTGACATGTTACTAAACCTCTTTGAGCCTCAGCATCATCTTCAGATTACAGAGGAGAAAACTGTCAGTCTAAAGAGTTGGTGTAAGGAAATGTGTTAATAGGTATAAAACACGTGGTGTAGCCTCCTGATACATGGTAAATACCTATTCAGTGTAATTTTTAATTATTTCAAATACTATTGGGTGGCTGTTCTGTGACCCCTTCTGTGATAACTACCATAAGAGATGCAGAAATGTATAAACATGATCTCTATTCCTGGTATACAGGAGCTGATTAGTACTGGCTCATGAGAGCTGACTGTCAAATTTTTAGGAATTTCGTGAGCCAGTTGACATCACGATGGTAGCTTAGAATTAGCCATGATGGGGGTTTTTACACCATGGAAAGAGGCAAGTGATACAAACTGGTGCCTTTCTCCCCACAAAGAGCTAGTTATTAACTGTTTTCCAGCATGCCAGTAGTATCCTCAGGTTATTTCCAGTTTAGCCAAGGGATAACAACACACGAGCAGCCAGTAATGATGATATGGTAATTGAATGGCACAGATGATAAGCACTGGAGTGAAGAAGAAATGAAAGAGATCACATGAGAGGATGGGAAACAAAGTTTGGAGGAATGGAACTTAAACAGCACCTTTAGAGATGTGTAGCATTTCAGCTCAGTGAAACATCTGAGCACCCACTGTTTGCCTGGCATCATGCTGAGTTCTAGATATTCAGAGACAAAGGAGCAGAGCTGCTGCTTTTGTTTCACTGACAATTCAAAGGTAATATGAATAGCCTATGGAAAGCACAATGACAGAAGCATTTGTAGAGGCTTTGAAACTTCAGGGGAGGAACACTCAAGCTGGGTGAGGGAGCACAAGGGAGGAAGTGCCATGGAGAGAACCCATTGGATAAGCACCAAGGAGGGGAACATAGTCTAGACACCATAGAGGGTGGTCATAAAATATTCCCAGTGAAAGGATTTATTTCTGCTTTCCCTCTTAATCCACTGAGAAGTTACTTTCCCTCATCATAATTTGAGGTGAAATAAAAAAAGATGCCAAAAAGGTAAAGCTTCTATTACTAACATGAACTTTCTAAAGGATGGGACATCCAGAGCAAGTGTAACACCCTCATAAAAGTGGCTGTTAGACTATGTGTTACTCATCTTTGAATTCCAAATACTTGCCTGCCATGAACTTGATAACCAAGAACTTTTGTAAATGGACCATCTCTATTCATCATGGAGAAAAACTTCAGACACTACCTCAGCTCACCTCCCTCCAATCTCCTTCTCTCAAATTAAGTGACAGGCACAAAGTCTCTTGGTTTTTTTAATTGGGGAGCTAAGGCTAGAAACAAGGCCTCCTGTCTCCTTGACTTAGTATCTCACTTTTACTGTCATGCAAATAAGTCATCACTACCCAGCATTGTTAAAACAACATTTTACTTAACGTCAAAAAGCCCTGTCGGATCATGGATATCCTGATCCTAAACCAGACCTCATGTTCGGAAATTCATGGGAAATAAAGTTCAAGAATAGGACTATATTTCAGTAGTTTGGGGCTTAGAATTTAGTATTTTTGTGTTGACTTCTTTATATTAGCTGGATTTCCATGACTCTGTCCCCTTGGATGGCAGTTGTAATTATGCAGCAGTTAACATCTTCCCTGGGTCCAGCACATCCCATAATTAGCTGTGTTCTCTCCACAGCATATGACTCAACCCCATGTGGTTCTTCTATATCAAAGGCAGGGTGGCCAGATTTTTTTAACCACAATATTTGAGCATGTAGTGGCAGATGGCTGCACAACCCAAGTGCATCGGTTCCTTTTGAAGAGCAACCTCACCAAAAACAAGCAAACAAACAAACAAAACCAGACCCTGAGATTTATTTTTGAAAAAGGAAAGAACCTTCTTGGGTATGTTTCCAAACACTGCATCATTGTAAAATAAAAGCCTGCCCTTTTTTTTTTCCTGGAAGAACTAAAATAGAAATAATTGAGTTAGAACTTTGAGGTCAGTCTTGATCACGAAGGAGGGCACTTCCTGGTCTCTAATCAGAGGTCTGCAGAGGTTTATTTGGTTGAGCTAGGGCACAGGGTATAATGTAGTATGTCATGGAAAGAACGTAGAAGTAGGGCTAGGAGACTTAATTTCTTGTCTTTGCCCTGCAGTGAATTAGGTATTTAAAGCTTTCTGAGCTTTGGTGTATCCAAATACCTCTATCTGGAATCATTTATGCAAAACCCCTATTGTAAATGCAAGATTGTATATTATTAGATCAGCTGAAAAGTAGAGACTCTCAAGCTCCCTTCTGAACGTGCACATTAATCAACATCTACTTTTGAAGAACCCTAGAGAAGGAAAAGACTCTGTGGATGCCCTGGCAAACTTATTACAGGCTTAGTGAAACTCCCCATCAGAGAGTTCCTTATCATATTTGTAATAACATATCAGAATGGAGAATGTTTTATTCACCAGGATTCCTTAGAGGAAAACAACTATATTTGTTGAGGGAAGTACTTAGAGTGGAAGGTTGGACCCAATGGAACATAAATATGAGCTTTACTGCCCTGTGCTAAGTAAAGGGATGGATTTGCTTGTTACTTCTCAAGAGAAAAAGGCAAGAGAGAAGACAGAGCCAGCATGAGGTTGGGAGACCTTCCTACATGATCTGCAAAGTGACCGTCTTAGACCTCAAATATTGAATAGTCTCACAAATGTGTAAATTTTGGTGTGTGTGTGTGTGAGGATGGGAAGGAGTAGTTAGAGAAGTGGTGAAGGGCCCTGCTTCCCACTAAAGTTAACGTTGAATGAGCTTGAGGTAGCAAGCATGGGTATAGGAATGAGGAGGCAAAGAGAGGCAACAGAAAGTCAGTCTCAGGGACTGGCAGGGATATTACGAGAGCTTTAGATTCACAGTCTAGAGAATTGGACTTCAGATCAAAATCAGTAGATCTCAAAGGAGGATTCACAATTTAAACACACCAGCTAACCGTACTTTCCATAGTCCAGTTACTGTGCCAAATGCTTTGCACTATGATTTTGTTTAATCTTTACACTCAGTGGTGTCACTAGGCTTGGTGTTACCCAGTACGGTAATTCATGGTGTCACCCCCACTATGGACCTCCTCCCGTACACCGGCAGCAACGAAAACAACAGTGTGCTTGTAGCACGTGCAGATGAAACCACATGATTTGAAGTGTCATTCTAATTGGGTAATAATGGCAGCTCTGACTGGAGCACATTAGAACATTCAAGGAGTAAATTAGCATAGAGTTTTAGCCTTATAGGTATATTGATACTGATATATTGATATTACTTGTAACCTGGGCTTATGAAAAATGTTTTTGTTGTTATAACTAACTAGTTATTATTATAGTTATAACAACAGTTATATTTTTATAAAAAATTTTTACTGAAACATGGCACAGAAATTTTGTGGACAGTCATTTTGGTGTCACCCCCTCTGACAGTGTCACCTGGTACAGTCCACACCTTCCACACACCCCTAATGATGCCAATGTTTACACTAGCCTAGTCCTGTAGAGGAAACCCTGGTAGCATAGTGGTTGAGAGCTATGGTTGCTAACCAAAAGGTTGGCAGTTTGAATCTACCAGTCTTGTAGAAAACTGAGACTCAGAGAGGTTACATAAGTCGTCCAAGGACACACAGCTGTGAAGTAGTACAGTCTGGATTCCAGGTATCTCCAACATTCATTCATTTAGTTATTCATTAAATAAAAATGTATTGAGCATTTTCTCTACTAGATACCAGAGGGTGTACAAAGATGATTCTAAAGTGA
>NW_004443958.1:7091591-7092554 GCF_000243295.1 Trichechus manatus latirostris
CCATATCATTTTCCAAAATGGTTGTATCATTTTGTATTCTGGGGATTTCTGGTTTTGTTGATAAGCAAACGTTTCTTTTTCCTATGAAATTAATGAATTTATACAGCCATACGAGCCTTCCCCTTCTCAGTTGACCCTTACTTCCTGAATCTCCCTTCTCCAACCCTCTCTTCTTGGGTCTCAACCATCTTGGTCTCCCACTACTCAGCAGCTCAGCATTTCCTCTAAACATTGCATTCCTGTACGGATGGCACAGGAAACTCAAATCAGCTAAATATTTCACAAACAACTTTTCATAAGAAGATTTGGAGGGAGAAGCTATCTTGGTAATTTGAGATAGCCTGGAGGTTGTCATTTGTTTGAGTTTTCCTGACTACTGTATTTTTACGCTTTGTGAGTTTGTTTGCCGTCCGCCCACCCCCCTCGAGGCACCCTTACAAGCCACAGCCATGCCAATCCTCTTCCACATGTTGCCGTAAAAAAAAATTAGCATAGCGCTCTTATGAAAATCCCTCTGGGGAGGAGGGCACGGCTGGCAAACAAACACAGAAGGTGCTCATTATTTTTGTAAAACATGGTATTTCATCAACTGTAAAGTGAAGTTCAGTTTCTTGAGGGAAATAGGGCCCTTGATTAATGCATTGATGTAATATAAGAAATACAATTAAGTGTGTTGGGATTAGTACCAGCCCTGAAGTCAGAGAGGCTGTATAAATCCCAGCTCTGCTACTTCACAGCACTCTGATTTTGGGCAAGTTTTTTACTTAACCACTCTGAGCCTCAGTTTCTTAATCTGTAAATTGGGGCAATAACACTGTCCCTACTTCATAAAGTTATTTTAAGGGTCAAATAAGATACATACATATATACCTGTAACCAAAACCAAACCCATTGCCATCAAGTCAATTCCGACTCATAGTCTCATGGCAACCCATAGAACAGAGTAGAACTGCCCCGTAGAGT
>NW_004443958.1:7093108-7094526 GCF_000243295.1 Trichechus manatus latirostris
AGCTTTGTTATCAGCTAAGGACCCTTTGAGCTTATCACCAGTTCTAGCAGCTGCTGGCACAGGAAACTGTATATGGTTAGGGGTGGGGACAGGATAGAGGTGGGGGCTTTCCAATACCAGAGGAGGTGATTCTTCGTAGCACAAAAGTGGATATACAGCTTATCTGGGATATAAGGTCTTTGTGGGGAAGTAAATGGGGATCCACAAGGGCGTGTGCTGAAGAGCTCAAGAGTAATGATTGAGTTTAATAAAACTTCCATTTACAATAAAATTTCACATTTATCTTTGTGTTTTACAGTGGTGGCTACAAGGTAACTTTGAACTAAGTTTTCTAACTTTTTTTTTGACTGAAGATTCCTGATAGCTTATTAGAAGGGGGTTAGAAAAAAGATCAAGGAATAAGTGATTACCATCATTTATTGAGCAATGTGCAAAAAAAAAAAAAAAAGAAACTGTATAAAGTAGGTATTCTTATTTTCATCTGGCAGATGAGTGTGTTTCAGTGATGTTAAATGATTTGCTTAAGGTTCAGGAATTAAAAAGTTACTTCCAAGAATCCATCAATTCAGTAATTTCCTTCCATCTGAAAAATATACCCTATGAAATTTTTTGTGATAGCTTTTGTCTTTATTTTGTCCTGTTGGTTTCAAAATCTCTTTACCAGTGACTGATATTTAACCTGTTGTCGTGGAGTTGATTTCCACTCATAGCAATGCTATAGGACAGAGTAGAACCGCCCCATAGGGTTTCCAGGGCTGTAAATCTTTATGGAAGCCACATCTTTTTCCTTCAGAGCAGCTGGTGGGGTTTGAGCGCTGACTTTTCGGTTATCAGCCAAACGCTTAACCACTGCGCCACCAAGATGTGAAGATTATTCAACCTCTTCTATACAGTAGAGCAGCTGGTCAAGACAGCTTCTAAAATCCCTTTGTATGGGAAGAAAATTTTGATTCTACCAAACCCAGTATTTCTTAGAAGAACAAGGACAATACTGATGAAAAATATTCAGTCCAAAATACTGCGAAGTCCTAATTTAACAGATTCCAAACAAACTATGATCTGATTCTTCCAAGAATTTAGCTTCCTTCAAGATGTGAAACTTTCATTGTATACTTCAGAGTTTAGCCAAAAATAAACCTTTAATGAAATTCTATTGAATTACAGCATTTAAACATCTCAGAAAGTCTTTTTCTATGTCTATGATTATATCGTTTTGTCACAAAGCAAACACAAAACAAGAGTAAACTCTTCTCAAACGTACAAAATAAGCCAGTTAATTAGAGAAGGTGAGATTATGGTTAATTAAAATTTTACTACATTAAATGATGGGAACTCAGATTATTAACTAACAGTCATGTAGCCAGGTTTTATATAAATTCACTTCTTTCCTACAATAATTATTCCCATTTCATTGGCAG
>NW_004443958.1:7096437-7130800 GCF_000243295.1 Trichechus manatus latirostris
GATGAGCTTAAGTGTTTAATTTTTAGAAAATCCTAGTTATCTAGCTTATTTTCTGGTGTTTGTGTATTGTTAGTTATGGTTTGTATCCCTGTTTATGCCATGTAATAGGGCCTCTAGCATTGACCCTATTTTTTATTCTATGATCCTTATAGTTTTCGGTTTTACATTTAGCTCTTTGATCCATTTGCATTAGTTTTTGTGTATGGTGTGAGGTATGGGTCCTGTTTCATTTTTTTGCAAATGGACATCCAGTTTTGTCAGTACCATTTGTTAAAAAGACTGTCTTTTCCCCATTTAATGGATTTTGGGCCTCCATAGGTTTTTTAATTGTTGATTTTTTTCAGAAGTAGATCACCAGGCCTTTCTTCTGAGGCACCTCTGGGTGGATTTGAACCCCCAGTTTTTGGTTAGTAGCCTAGTGTGTTAACCATTTGTACCACCCAGGAACTCTCGCTATATTGACTGTGGACTCTAGTTTTCCACTGCACTATACTTAGTGCCGAAAACCAGTTCTGAAGTTTGGAATACCTTCACCTTTGCAGGATTGCTCACAGATGAAGAATAACAGTAAATATGGTCTCAGGGCCAGCAGCAGCAGTTGCACAGGGGAGCTTTGCAGAAACTCGGAATCTCGGGTACCACCTCCTATGTACTAACTCAGAATCTGCTTTTTAACAAGATCTTTTGGTGGTTTTTATCTATCTTAGTGTTTTAGAAGTACTGCCCTAGAAGTTATGACCCACAGTATCTCACAAGATTTTTATGTTTTTTGTTTTTTTAGTGGCTACAACAGGATTGTACCATTTCAAATAGACTTCTCTGCATTCTTGGTAGTGAAAAATATTTTGATAGTTATGATTTCTGTCAGGAATATGGCAGAAGATCAAAGATGAGTGCTTTGAAATCATCCACTAATACATTCTGCCAGATTGTTTGTGTGTTATCAGTGCTGAGGAAATTGGGCCTCAACAGGGAAGTTTTGCACTAGAGGCACTAACATTCACAGTCTCTCCTATAGGAGGGGAAGCAGAGGGGCCTGGACATAGGTATTATGTATTCTGATAGCGAGGCAGCAGTCTTTCACGAGCTGCCCCAGAGCAAAGTGGGAAGAGTTTTGTGTTAATTTTTTAATGTCTTTTTAATTAAAAGTGTCAAGCCGTAGTCCCAGAGTTTCACTGAGAGAAATGAATTATTCTCTGTTATCATCTTTGAAGTGAAAGCCAATTCAAGGAGCCATTTATTTTTCTTAGTCTTCGTTTCTGGTTTCCTTGTTTCTTGTATATTTCAAGTTTAAACCCAGTTATTATTTTTTTAACTTTCAGATTTGCATCTGAAGTCATATTGGGACAAAGAATGAATCTCCTCTTATGTCAGTTAACCATGGCCCAATAATGCTGCATAATGATACAACACGTCCATGCCATTCAACAATATGCATTTATTTCTCACACAGCTGTGGACCAGCAGCGGGTTGGCTCATCTAGACAGGGCTTGGTTAGGGCAACTTCCTGCAGTGGCTCTGATCCACTTGTCTCTCATCCTCATCGTAGTACTTGAAGGCTGAGCATGCTCTTCTCATCACAGTAACAGAAGTTCAAGAGAACAAACAGAAACATACAAGGTCAATGGCAACTGGTACGACCTAGACTCAGAACTGACACACTGTAACCTTACTCTGTTGACCAAAGCAAGGCCCATGGCAAAACCAAAGTTAGGGGGCAAAGAAATTTATTCTACTTCTTTTATGGAACTACAAAGTCACATAGCAAAGGATGTGAATAGAGGGAGAGGTAATGAATTGGGGCCATTAATATAAATCCATACAATCGACCACACTGCCTATTTTGGTTTTTTGTGTTTTCTGTAATTCAAAGATTTCTAGCCCCATGTTTCTGATAACAGTAGACATTCTGATGTATGTAACATAAGGGGTTGCAACTTTTTTCAAAAAATCCGAAAAGGGGTCTACTTTACACTTTGATCTCAGATTTATCCCAGATCTTTCATCATGCTCACAGATAATATGGCATTATAGAAGACCCCATTATGCTAATTACAAAATCATTTCAATTGACCAGTATTATGGATTTTTCCCTTGCCTGATGATATAGCCTTTCAGAGGAAGGCAGGTCAGGTTGGGGAGAATTGCTGAATGTAAATAGTGCTGAATAATTCAAACACCAGTCATTAATCTATTGAGAAATGAGTTGGTGATAGGGAACCCAAGAAATTCTCCCATGGATTAATAGTATCAAAATTCTGCTTCTCAATGACTCTTTCAGATTAGAAAAAAAGGAAGGAAAGATCTTCGGTCTTCCTGTCATTTCCCAAAACTCTGGATAACATTTTCTTCATATGATACTTCAAGCAGAAAATTAAACAAGGTTGTTTAAGCAGGATGATTGTTTTAGGAGCTATAATCTGAGTGTTCCTTGCACTGATATCTCCTTCCCTGCACCCACTGTCTAAAATTTCACCCTCAGAGAGTCATCTGTTGGGCTAAGGTTTTATTGATTTTTAAGACATTTACTGTTTATCAACTTTCTGTGCCCCAGCTCAATCGGTTATCAAAACATCAACCCCTGAAGAATGCCAATCTTTTATATAATCCTGCATTTTAGTTACCTTTGTCTTAACCTCCTCATCACAGACTGGATTAAGATCTTGCCTTTCAAACCCAAACATCTCATTAAAAGTCATGGCCAAACAAAAGAGCAATTTTTCCTTAGGCAGAAAATATTTCCTAGAAGACCCAATGTCTGTAATTGTTTTCCTGTTTATTTTTCGTTCTGTTTTAATGTTAAGTTTTCCTTCCTGTCACACATAACTTGACTTCACCTTTATTTGGGGGAGTCAAGGCTATCATCCAGAATAATGAATTTGGGGCTGACAAGAGAAGACAATAAAAAGTTCTTGTTTGTGGATGTAGCTAAATATATTTAAGAAAAGGGACCTCGAATATTCCATTTATTTGTTCCTCTTCTGTACGTTAATACTCCTCCATGATCACAAAGTTCAGCTCAAGCATAACTTCTTTCTTGAAACATTCCTTGTCATCCTCACATTGGGAAACTGACCACTGCTTCTTTACTGGGTCCACTGTAGTAGCCACAGGACTTGAAGCACTTACTGATGAAGATCATCAAAGACCACAGCCTTCGGTACTGATTACATCTCAACATAAAGAAAACAAAAATCCTCACAACTAGACCAATAAGCAACATCATGATAAATGGAGAGAAGATTGAAGTTGTGAAGATTTCATTTTACTTAGATCCACAATCAACACCCATGCAAGCAGCAGTCAGGAAATCCAGAGATGTGTTGCATTGGGCAAATCTGCTGCAAAAGACCTCTTTCAGGTGTTTAAAAGCAAAGGTATCATTTTGAGGACTAAGGTGCACCTGACCCAAGCCATGGTATTTTCAGTCACCTCATATGCATGCGAAAGCTGGACAAGGAATGAAGAAGACTGAAGAAGAATTGGTGCATTTGAATTATGGTGAATTATACTGAATATACCATAGACTACCAGAAGAATGAATAAATCTGTCTTGGAAGAAGTACAGCCAGAATGTTCCTTGGAAGCGAGGATGGTGAGAATTCGTCTCACTTACCTTGGACATGTTATCATGAGGGATCATTCCCTGGAGAAGGACATCATGCTTGGTTAAGCAGAGGGTCAGTGAAGAAGAGGAAGACCCTCAACGAGATGGATTGATACAGTGGCTGCAATAATGGGCTGAAACATAGCACCAGTTGTGAGGATGGTGCAGAACCGGGTAGTGTTTTGTTCTGTTGTACATAGGATCACTATGAGTCAGAACGGAGTTGACTGCACCTAACAACAACAGCAACATTTATTGAGCACTTACCATGTGCCAGATATTGTGATAAACCTCTTCCAAGTTAGCTCATTGAATTCTCATAGTATCCTATGAGCAGATACCATTACAGTAATCTACATGCTGTAATTAAAAGAAATGAGACATGAAACAGGTAACACAAAGTCACATACGAGGATGGTGGGTATTATGATGTCATGGATTGAATTATGTCCCCCCAGAAATGTGTCTATCAATTTGGCTGGGCTGTGATTCCCGGTATTGTGTGATTTTCCCATGTGTGGTAAATCCTGCCTCTATGATGTTAACGAGGGAGGATGGGAGGCATTTGTGTTAGTGAGGCAGGACTCAATTTACAAGACTGGATTGTGTCCTTAGGCAGTCTCTTGAGATATAAAAGAAAGCAGCGCCGGGAGCAGAGTGAGTCCTTTGGACCAGGGTCCTTGCGCAGAGAAGCTCCTAGTCCAGGGGAACACCAAAGAGAAGGAGGCCGACAGAGAGAGAAAGACTTCCCCTGGAGCTGACACCCTGAATTTGGACTTTCAGCCTACTTTGACTGTGAGGAAATAAACTTCTCTTCGTTAAACCATCCACTTGTGGTATTTCTGTTATAGCAGCACTGATGACTAAGACATACGGGTATGATAATAGTTGTACCTGCTTCACAGGATCGTTGTGAGAATTAAATGAATTAACACAGGTAAAGTGTTTACAATAGTGCCAGACATACAATAAATCATTACTGCTATTATTATTCTGCCATAGTATCTGCATCACTTTATTGCATTGATTTTAGAAATTGTCTTTTATTGGTATATATATATACACATATATATACACCCCAAAAAAACCCAAAGCCATTTCCGTCGAGTCGATTCTGACTTGTAGTGATCCTGTAGGACAGAGTAGAACTGCCCCAAAAGGTTTCCAAGGAGTGGCTGGTAGATTCGAACTGCTGACCTTTTGGTTAGCAGCCAAATGCTTAACTACTGCACCACCATAGCCCCATGTGTATCTTATCTATCTATGTATATATGCAGACACACACATATATATATACATACATACATATACACATACACAGGTGTATATATATTAGTACGTAGAAGTTTTTTGAGAATCTAGAAAAATCCATGACAAATAATATATGCAAAGTAAATACTTGATAATAGAATAATTTTATTGAGCATTCATTATTTGCTAGAACCAATGCAAGGCATTGAGTATGATTATCTAACACCTGCCCTGGAGGAGGCCATAGTCTATGAGAAGAGACACACTTCTACACAAGTCATACAATACAATATGAAAATGAGTAGAGGAACATAAAGAGTAGTGCGGGCACCTAGAAGCAAGAAAGACACTCAAAGGATCAACAGCTTCGGTTTCGACAGCAGGGATATTGTTTAGGCAATTAAGGAAATGAGTTAGAGCCCACCAAAAGCCAAACTCGTTGCTGTCGAGTTGATTCCGATTCATAGCAACCCTATAGGACAGAGCAGAACTGCCCCATAGGGTTTCCAAGGTGTAGCTGGTGGATTTGAACTGCCAACCTTTCAATAAGCAGCTGGGCGCTTAACCACTATGCCACCAGGGCTCCTTTGAGTCACAGCAGTGGTTCTCAAATTTAGCATTAATCAGAATCACCTGGAAGGATAGTTAAAACAGATTTCTGAGCCTCATGCCCAGAGTTTCTAGTTCAGTAGGTCTGGATAAGCCTAAGAATTTGTTTTTCTAACAAGTTCCCAGCTCATGCTGCTGGTCCAACAATGTTAAGAAGTGAGTTTAGTAGACAGGATAGTCTAGGCTGTCCTGAGTTAACCATGAAATCTCAGGACTTAAAAAAAAGAGTTTATTTTCACTTACGCACATGTCCTATGCAGGTACTTGGGGGCTCTGCAGTACATAGTCACTCTGGGAGTGTAGTGGATGCTGTGGTGTGCCGCCCACACTCATTCCCTCAGCTGCTGGGACTTGCTCCCAGCTGAAGAGAGCTGCTTTGCTCAAAGACACACTCACTCCTTAGGGGCAGCCAGCATCCAGTGACTGGACAGCGTGGTGTGTAAAGACCTGGTCCCTTTGCCAGAGGGTGGGACAACCGTGAAAGGCCATCCCAGATCTAGAGCTTGATTGGCTTGAGCTTAATTCAGCCTGGGTCCCTGTGGGTCCCTGCCTTAGACCAGGCTCTCCAGGAAGCAGACTCTGATATTTTATGTTCAGGAAGTTTACTGGGGAGTGCACTCAGGAACAATAGCTAGAGGTAGTAAAGAAAGTAGGATTGGGCAGAGGGTATGATGCATTGAGAGTCTGGAGCTGAGACGGGTGGCTGTACCTAGCAGGGCTCTTTAGCTCAGAAGCAGTGGCATGGCCAAGGCAGTGAAAGCCCATCACCACCATGCAAGAATACAGCACAATGGGTAGTTCTGCTTTGGCTGGTTGAATCTTCGGGAAACCACGTTGGCATTCTCCTTGGATTCACACATCCTTTTCACTGATCAGACACCTTGTAGTGGTCTCACATTAATCAGAGCATCACTGTCATCTGGGGAAGTGTTTAAAAGTGTACAATTCCTGGCTCTGCCCAGTGAATCAATCTCAATTTCCCGTAATCATCAGACTTGAGGATTTTGCTTCATTCTAGGCAAAATATTGTTCAGATGACCACTAAGAAACAACTGGGGAGTGTGAAGTGATCAGTAAAACACTTCAGATGAAGACATGGAAGATACACAGCCTAGAAAAGAGATACAACTTGAGGGAACCTAATCATAACCCTAAATATTAAGAGGCTGTCGTGGGAGAGAGGATATCAACTCACTCTGATCACTTTGAGAATAATCCTAAACTAAATATATACTCTACAAGGGGTTAGGGTTAGTGTCTGTTGCACTCACCACTGTTATCTCCAGAGCCTGGCATAGTACCTGCCAAAAAGTAGGTGCTTAAGAAATATTTGATTGACTAAAAGAGACTGAATCAATGTTAAAAGGAGTCGGATTTTAAGTCAATGAAATGATGGTCTAAACACTAAGGACTCTTTCTTTAACAACAGCATTGGCTGCCTTACAAGCCAAGTCAAGACCTCATATCGGAGATGATTTTCTCTCAGCAGGGGATGTTGCAAGTACAAACTCCTGCTGTGGGTAAAGAGTTGGGCTTCTAAGGCTTCTTTCAATATAAGATTCCACAGAATGAAAAGTGATTATTCCTTGTAGAAGAGCTACCAGAAGGCATGGTGTCTACTATACACGGAAAGTTTTGAGTTTTCAACTTTGACTGAATTCCCACAGAGATTCCAAAAACACCTTGAAGGAAAACACATTTACTTTGTCATTCAACTTAAAACATAAATTATTAATATTAAAATTGTTTCCCTGCACTTACAGATGGGCTCTTGGTGAAGACCATGGGATCCCGAGAACCTGTGGACACAGGAGTGGCAAAGGGTTGTAGATTTAAGACTGTCTCCCATTCTCACCAACCAAGCTAGTGTTAAGGAGTTAAATCCTTTCTCCTGTTGTTGAGGATAATTGGGTAAGGGCAGAAATTATGCTGCAAGCTCTGTGGGCTAAGAGAGTGTGGTTTATAAATTCAGAGACCATAGTTTGCTTTGAAGATTTGAAGAAAGCTAGTATCAGCTATATGAAGAAAATGCATGCTTATATGGCATTATCTCTCTTCCCTCATATCTTATATCTGGACCTGTGGAATGGTTAGTGGGATCATGTTTGTGAGAAATGCTTTGATTTGCTTTGGGAAAATTATGCAAATACATAACGTAATAATCTGATTTATACTACTTAGAGAAAGTTAACTGAAAAGGAAAATTAAATGATTGTGGGCCTAAGTAGATGATTTATGAGTAAGGCCTTCGAAATGTGAAAGTTCTAACAACAAAAAAAAATTTCTATAAAGGTTGAGATGGGAGAAAAATGAGGTAGGTTGGTACAAAGGTGCCTAGGTAAGATTAACAGGCTGAAAAAGGAATGAAAACAATTTTGTCCCTTATGACAGCCATCAAGACATTCAGATTAATGGTTTACTGCATACTTTTCTAAAGAACCTTTTTACCCTCCAGTCCTAGATGGCCTGAAAACAAAATATGGCAACATGCAAAATATTTTGGGGTAAGGAGTGTGGGAGATGGTGGTGGAATATAATGATTAATGCTTTGGGGACTTGTGGAAACGAGGTCATTTACTGTTAAGGTTAATGGCAAATACAGTTTCTATGATTCTGTTGCCCAGACTTAGAATATACTAAAACTTGCATTAAGAGTTATAATGCCTCCTTTGGACTACAGAAGATTTATAGACATACATGTTAGCAATTTATAACCTTACACGGAGGAGATAAAACATTGCCATAATACAAACTATACTGAGTGTCGGGCAATTCAACACCAGTGTTCAGAGAAGGTATAAGCTGTGTAATTCTCTTCAGGGAGATAGTGAAGCAACACTGGACAGAAAATCTTGGGCAGGGTCATGACACAGCAAGTAGTTTGAAGTAGACGTACAAGATGCCCAGCATTTCAATAGTATTTCTGCCCTAGGTGTGATTTGATGCCAAAAATGTGCATGGAAATATGACTACAGAAAAAAAGTAAGTGTTGAATATGGAAGTGGTAGGTTGTCCTTGTGGCAAGGTGAAAAGGTTGGCCATAAAAGAAGTAAAACAAATGGTTGCGATCAGCTGCTAAACTAAAGGTTGGGAGTTCAAACTCACCCAGTTGCTCTGCAGAAGACAGGCCTGACGATCTGCTTCCATAAAGATTACAACCAAGAAAATTCTATGGAGCAGTGTTACTCTGTAACACATGGGGTCACCATGAGTTGGACACTGACTAGATGGCAGCTGACAACAACCACCTTAGCTCTTTTTGGTCAAGACCTGAGATAAAATTTATCTCAATGCAGCAGCTATCTATTGAGAAGCAACCTTGTACAGAGCATGATTCTAGGAACTGGGAAGAGAAAAGATGAGTATATAGTGAATATCTTTCACTATACTGGGTGTTCACAGTATAGCGTAAAAGACAATCTGCATTTAAAATGATCCTTGAATAAAAGGCAGAATAGAACAGTGGTAAAAGGAAATATGGGAGAATGGGGTAAGAAATTCACATGAAATGAGATAATTTGGGATTAGTTTTTAATACTCTTAGCTGGTGAGGAATAGAAAGCAAAAAGGGATTTATGATGAAGATTTGCTCAAATTAATTTGCAAAATAAGTAGCGTGGAGGTGGTTTACCAATTACTATGAGAGAAATACCTCTTTTCTAACTTGTTTTTTGGTTTTGTTTCAGCACAAGTATAGGAATGCACAAGTTTATATGAATATATGCAATATTTGTCATGTTAGAGTAGTGAGTGGCTTTAAGAATGCTATTGTATGAATCACACACACATAAATATACATAGACTTTAGGGTCAAAAAGGCCTGGGTTTGAGCCCCAGATCTGCTACTTACTAGCTATGTGACTTTGGACATTTAAACTTCACTTTCTTATCTGTCAAGTGAAGGAAATCCTGAGAAGTGTGTATGTGAAATACTTGGGCGTAGTGCTTGTCTTAGTCATCTAGTGTTGTAACAGAAATACCGCAAATGAACGGCTTTAACAAAGAGAAGTTTATTCTCTCACAGTTTAGGAGGCTGTAAGTCTGAATTCAGGGTGCCAGCTCCAGGGGAAGGCTTTCTCTCTGTCAGCTCTGGAAGAAGGTCCTTGTCATCAATCTTCCCCCAGTCTAGGAGCTTCTCTGCACAGGAACCCCAGGTCCAAAGGATGCACTCTGCTCTAGGCACTGCTTTTTTGGTGGTATGAAGTTCCCCATGTCTCTCTGCTCAAGTCTCCCTTTTGTATCTCAAAAGAGATTGGCTTAAGACACAATCCAGTTTTGTAGATTGAATCCTGCCTCATTAACGTAACTGCCACTAATCCCATCTCCTCAACATCATAAAGGTAGGATTTATAACACATAGAAAAATCACATCAGATGACCATGATGAACAAACAGTACTGGGAATCATGGCCTAGCCAAATTGATACACGTATTTTGGGGGGAAACAATTCAATCCATGACAGTGCTCAATAAAACATTGTGTAAAAGGTATTGGGTAAGATTTGGTGCAATGAAACTAGGAGTAGAGTGTCAGCAATGGTAGGCTGTTAAATGTTTGAAAACTAGCTCTTTGGGTACAAGAGCTCTGATTTGTAGTATTTGTCAGTTTCTGTGGTGTAAGTACTCTCCATTGATTTCAAGCTTCCAGCATGATTCCACTGAATGTATAGTTAAGAAGCAGTGTGCAAATCTGGCTCTCACAAGCTCATGTGAACCAGTTCCAGCAAACCACTGGGTGTCAGTGTCCGAACGTAATGGCATTTAAAACTAAATAAGCCTGACTTGGGAAAATAAACTGTTGACAGTTGTGATTGTCTTGTGTGGCTCATTTGTGTTAGAACACACTCTGCAGGGACTGCCATCTCTATGGGAGAAAAGTTAACCCAGGAACAGAAAATAAGTTAGGCCAGCTACCATGTGAAGAAAGAACTTCCCTTCTCTCTGACATAATGATTGGGTAGACTTAGCACTAAACTGGTTAGATGCCTGGAGCATTCCAGATGGTATGGGTAAGCTGGTTCTTGTAATATGGAGGCTGGGCACTAGGTAGGGGATTGTGGTCTCTGAGACTGGTTTGTGCCCTGGGACTTTTAAGAGTAGACATTTGCTAGAAGTAGTTTTAAGTTATCCTGTTACACTTCTGCTTTCCACTGTAGTAAATTCTAGTGTGAAGTTATAGTTGATTGTCAGTTGTGAAATGGGGAGTTAGGGAGGCTAGGGACCCCTTTCCATAGCTGGCATAGCCCTGGATGCTGGAAATTTCCAAACCAAATACAACAATTTCTGTATCCATTTGATCTCATGTTCAAAATATAAGGATCTCCCCTTCTGAATATCAGGTGCTGTTAACCTAGGTCCGTGACTTTCATTTGCTTCTCAAAGGGACCCATATCCCCAAAATGCTAAGAACCATTTATCTATAAAGTATATATCTTTGTGTGGGTTTTCTTTTTACTAATTTTTTTATGTAATTATCACGTTGTACTTTTTACTGTGAATGATCTCAAATTCTCTTTGGCAAAGTGTTATAAATGATGGATAAAAGTGAACAAACAGTGCTGAATGATGATTATTTAATTGATTTAAAAGTATATGCTAACTTAAAACAAACAAACCCGCATTGGTGGGTTATGTCAAAGAAGCACAAGGGCCAACTGAAAGAGCTCCCGATGGCCAAAACTGGAACAATTTGAGCAACAAAAGAAATAAAGTAGGTTTGGATTATAACCCAAAGTATAAAATAAATCTTCATGGGTTCATAGTGATATAAATAAATTATTGAATAAATTAATAAATGATGGAAAAGAGGCAAGTTCCAGATAATTTATGTAGATATCTTTCCCTCAAGGAGGGGGAACATAACTCCCACTCTTTAATTGTGGGCTGTTCATAGTGACTTCCAATGAGTACAGCATGAAAAATAGCAGGGAAAGAAAGAGTAACTTTACAGTAGAGAAATCTGTCAAATACTGCCTCAGCCATGTGATCAAGGTCAACATCAACAGTCATAAATCACGATGATAGTATGTAATCTTGAGATGATATGATGAAAATGGCACTTTACCTCTGTGATCTTTCTCCCAAAAACCCATAACCCTAGTCTAATCATGAGAAAAACATCAATTTCCAATATGGAAAAATATTACAGAATACATGATCAGTGCTCCTCAAAACTGTCAAGGTCATCAAAAATAAGGAAAGGCTGAGAAATTGTGACAGCCAGGAGGAGCCTAAGGAGACACAACAACTAAATGCCATGTGGTATCCTGGATGGGATCTTAAAACAGAAAAAGGATATTAGGTTAAAAACTAAAATCTGGGTAAACTGTAGACTTTAATTAATAATCATGTATCAGTATTGGTTCATGAATTGTAATAAATTTACCATACTAATGTAAGATGCTAACATTAGGGGAAATTGAGTATGGCTTATATGTGAAATGTCTGTATTCTCAATGTTTCTGTAAATCTAAAACTTATAAAAAGATAAAAGTATATGTCCAAGAGATTGCATGCTAACATTTAGGAAACAAATTAGTTATATTTACGTATGTGAATGTATAATTACAGAAAAACCAACATAAGATTACATGGGCCAAGCTCTTAACAGTGATTTATGATATCAATGAGTTCTTAAAATACAAAAAAAAAAAAAAAAAAATTCATTCTGAGTTCATTTCAGCTTGATTCCCCAGGAATTTAGCCAGCCTGTTAAGACCATAAGACTTAGAGACACAAATATTCCCATGCTAACTGCTAATGTCATCCTTGGTATTCAGACCTGAGTGTATGCATTGAGGCCTGAGCAGTGGCCGCCAGTTAATTAACATGCTTACACTGAGGTGCAGCCATAAACCCACCCAATTACCCACAGTCTAAACTCTAGTTATGTAGGAAGCATGTCTGTATTGTCCAGTGATGCAACTTTACCACGCATTTCCGTGTGGGCCACATCAAGGATGTTCATTAATATTGGTCAAATGAAGGAATGAACCAGACTAAAGGAGGAGAAGGTGACTCTGTAATTCATGATTAATTGTAGCTTTTGAGAGACCTGAGTGCCAGTTTAACAGTCACCTTCGTCTCTAATCAAGGCTTTTTTTTTTTTCTTTCAGTTTTCTTCAGTAGTATGATAAAGGAAAAAGGGGGAAAAAGCAGGACCGAAAAAAATAAATATATATTTACCTCCATTCTAACACAAAATAGTATTCCTCTTGCATGTCTCCTAGACTAAAAGTCATCTTTGAGGAAGGCCAAGTTAATTTAACTTTAATTTGGTCAAAGACTGCCTAATGAAAACATATACTGTACACGTGGTTCTTTAACCAGCGGTCGAGCAGTTGGTGAGAAACTTGTTGATTCATTTTTATTTCACACAGGTGTTTGATATTTTTCAAAGGGAATCTCAATAAGAGATGCAGATAAGATACAAGGAAACTAATATCTTGCTGACTGAAGTATGGTCTTTAATTAAACGTTGAAACTGAAGTTCAGTCTATTTCTGCAATGTTCTTCCTGAGAACTATTATTTCTCATAACTCCCACTTGATTTGATATTTACAAGGGAAAAGATTATCCATGTTTATCGTGTTTATCTTCTTAATTAACTGTATGAAATTGTATTTTCCACTCATAATCTGAGTGCTTAATTTTAGGATCTAATTTAGATTTTTCTAAATATTTTTATAAGTCTACTTTTTGATTTATCAACTTTAGACAGTATCTATTGATTCTTGAATATGAAAGATGAGAATGTGAGTTTATGTAGTACTTGGGTTTTAATTGTAGATAAGTACAGCATGAAATATCAGTAGTTAAATAATAAATCTTTCTTACAGATTTATTGCTGTTTGTCTGGCTATAGAAGACATACATACTAAACACTCTGGCTGCCCTGCCCAGCTCCCCCTTTCCACGTCATTACACCCATTCTCCAGCTGTTGTAAGTGCTAGTTGCTAATGGCTCATGCCTTGCCCAGAAGCTTATCCTCACCCCAACACCCAGTGACTTACTGATACTTGTCTGCCCGCCCTTGACGAGAGCAGTCTTGGCAGGAGCAGCTCCGACTCCTTTTCCTTGTACAGTGAAATAAAGGTGGCTTTCTTGTTCTTCCACCTTGGTCTCGTTTATTGGCCAATATGAGTCATGCTGAGTGAGCAAATACCTGGAGTTTCCACCTGGTAACATACAGGGAAAATATTAATTGTAAGAACCTCGGATTTGGGCAGCTGTAGCTGAGCACCATTGTTGCATTGAAGAGAGAAAATTAACAAACTCAAACTGGTTTTATCACCAATTTAAAGTAAAGTGTGAGAGCCTGAGGGCTTCCTTGACATCCTTTAAGGAGATCCTCACCACCTGTAGTCAGAGGGCAGACTGAGCTAAAGACTATAGTCAGCAATTAATGTAAGGGCAGGGGAAAACATCAGAGAAGATTGAATTCTAAGCCCCCTTTGGGATGAGACTGAAGCCAAGCTTCCTTGCTTGGCTTCTTCCTCTTCCCTGCTTCTCATTTCCTTACAAGTTCTTTCTGAGAGCTCTCCCCCAATAAAGCATTTGCAGAAGAATCCTTGCCTTAAGCTCTGCTTCTGGGAAATTCAAAATCAGCTAACCTGCTCACTGCAAAATATTTAAGATGGAGAAAAATATTTTTAAATCATCCATGATCGTACTTTATAATGCTTTATAATCCTACTTTATAATGCTTACCAGTGATGTACCAGTATGTACCCTTCCAGATATATCTTATTGACACATTTATATAAGGGAAGGTACCTCCACTTCTACTTTTACACATACTAACCTCATTGTACCATAAACTGAGAGAAAACCCCAGGCAGAATGAAATAAGCACCATTAACTGTGTCTGATCCTCTCCACTTTGGTTGAACATGGTTCTGTCTTCTTGGCTCTGTACAGGGGCAGATTATCCAAAAAGCAAGGTAAGCACAGTGCTTACCTTGCTTACCAGATCATCTGTAGTGAACAATTTTACATGGGTTTCACCACATCTTTGATTGTTCACTACAGGTTACTAAGTAAGCACAAGTTAAGCCCATGCTTACCTTGCTTATTGGGTGATCTTCCCCTGATTGTGGCCCTACATGGCACAGACAGCTAACTTAAAGTTGGCAATTTGAACCCACCCAGTGATAAGTAGAAGAAAAGACCTGATGATCTGCTTCTGTTAAGACTGCAGTCAAGAAGACCCTAGGGAGCAGTTCTACTTGTAGCACATGGGGTTTCCATTAGCAGAGTCAACTTGGCAACTAACAACAACAATAACATCAGCCTTCTAATGCCTAGAAACAGGGTTCTCTCTTTTCAACATCTGAAACTGTATTTGGCACACCCATTCAGTGCCCCTCTCCTGTCTCAGTCAGCTCCTAACCTTCACTTCATTTGCTGAGCCCAGATGACTTGCTTACTCTCAAGTCAAAGTCCAGGTCACCTTACTTGGATCAGGTTAACAGTTCTACCCACCGTCAGGTTTTCTCTGAATGACTAGCACTTAGGTGCTCCAAAAGAGTTAATTTCTGACATCTTACTACCATTGGTTCGGGATATGAAAGTTATGGTTGCTCATGAAGTAAGCAATTCTGCCCATGTCTGGGGGTATCACTAGTAGCCACCTGTGACATATGTTTTGCATATTTGACTCTGTGGCTGCATCTGAATATCAGAATATTTTCAATATGGAAAGATGCCTTTTGCTCTCCCCTCCTCCCTTTGCTGTATTAAAAACTAAAAAAAAAAAACAAACCAAACCTGTTGTCATCAAGTTGATTCCGACTCACAGCAACCCTATAGGACAGATTAGAACTGCCCCATCGGGTTTCCAGGGAGCACCTGGTGGACTGAAACTGCCAACCTTTTGGTTAGCAGCCGAATTCTTAACCACTGTGCCACCAGGGTTTCCTTGCTATATTAGAAGGATGGAAAAAAACATTATTCCCTTTCACCTTCAGGGAAAGTTTAAACTTTAAGCTCTTCCTGCCCGCAAAGGAAAAAGGAACCCACATTTTTCAATTGCTAATGATCCCAGCTTTCGGTTTAATGGGCCATAAAGTTCTAATGTGCAGAACAAAACAAAAAATCAGAGGAGAATGAGTGGGGCAAGAAGAGGAGAGAAGAAATGTCCCTTGTGAAACTTGAAAAGAGAAAAAGGCCTTTTCCCCAGATTAAAAAAGTTCAAAGGATTGTGGGAAAGTAGAGAAGGAGCCAGGTTAACTGAGAGACCTTGCCATGAAGTTTCATGTCACCCAGGAGCCCCTAAAATTAACAGAGGCTTGTACACTGAAGCGGGAGGGGTGCACCTATGCTTTGCTAAGGGAGATGGGGCTAAACTAATCCCTGGGCTGGGACGGTTTGTGACACACAATTTGGCAGTTCACGTTTGTTAGTTCTTCTGGTAAACAGTAGTCTTTTGTGATCGGGGTAGGTGGAGGCCCAGTCTTCTATACCCCACTTCTTTGCTATCAGGCGATATATTAATAATAAAAGCCAAACATCCAGACATTTATTAGGAACAAAGCACAATGACGATCACCTTACATCAAGGAAATTTACTCCAGGTAGACAAACAATATCTTGATGATAAAATAAGTCAATCTTCTTGTCAAGTCTGGAGACAGAGTCCTTTGTGAAGTAGGGGACATGGGGCCTAATGCGTCCCCAGATCTTGAGTGCTTCTCTTAACATCTTGTTTATTCTGGGGTGTTGGGCTCATATAAACTTTCTGGCGAATCATGTATCTTGAGCATTACCATCTCACCAATGAAAACTTATTTTTAAGATTCCGTAGAATTTTAGAAATCATCTGGTAGAGATTTTGATAAGGTCAATCATATCAGTCATCTAGTAGAGATTTTGCTAAGATCAATCATCTTATCATCAATCATCTAGTAGAGATTTTGATAATATTACTTGAATGCTTGAATAGTTATTTCTGAAAGTTGGATTCCTTACTAGGGAACTTAACAGTCTTTTCTGATTGTTGATACGTATACACTGAAGTTACCTTATAAGCAGGTGCAAGACTTTTTATAATGTAGTGTTTGTAAGTAACTTACTTCTCTGACAATATAACTCATGCCTCATATATTGCTAATTCGTATAAAATACCACAGTGCCAATCTGGCCAGTCTGGGAGTCATATGATCAAATCGATACTATTACCAGAATGTTGATAACTCCAAATTCCTACCTACTAATGAAGATATATACTAAATCCAACCATCTGCTCACCGTCTCCCCTGCTATGTTATTAACATCCCTTGCCCAGGCTACTCCAAGCCTCCCCACTTGAAATCTTGGTTTGTTTTTTGACCTTCCTAGTCGCAAGGATTGGTAAGTTTATGAGAGGAACTTGCCATGAGTATCTCAACCCCTGTCTTTCCTAATTCTCATGGAAGACAGTCTGCCTTCAAAGAGTATGTGTTGATTTGCTCCCCTGTGCCTGTCATTATATTGGGGCAGCATCCACCTTAGGGGGACTGTGATTGTCTAGGGCTGTCTGTGCCAGAGTGAGTAAGAGGAAGCCCATTGTTACTGCATTTCTTTCCCAGTTATCTATGCTTTGTGACAAACTACCCCAACACTTAGTGGCATAAAACAAGAACCATTATATTAACCTCAATATTTTGTGGATCAGAAATTTGGGCAGCACACAGCAAAAATGGCCTTATATCTACTCTATGATGACTGAGCCTTAATCAGATTCACTTAAAAGCTGGAGATACACTGGGGTGACTTGCAGGGAGCCATGTATCTGGGGCCTTGACTCTGTCCATCAGCTGAATTCTTCAGTTTTTCTCCACATCACATCTGCAAGGGCCAGAACTTTCAGGATGGTTTTTTCAAGGACATATCTTTTTTAAGGGCTGGGATGGCTGCAGCACCTAGGACTAGCTGAGCATCTCTCCCTCTCCACATGGCCACTCCAAGGCTAGCTTGGGCTTACTCATATTATGGTGGTCTCAGAGTAGTTGGACATCTTACCTGGTGGCTGGCTTTCCCCAGAGCAAGCATTCCAGGCCACCAAGGTGGAAGCTGCAAGGTTTTTTTTGACCTAGACTCAAAAAAGACACAGCCTCTCTCCTGCTATCTTGTGTTGGTTACAAGTGAGAAATAGGACAAACCAAGATTTCATAAGGGGGGGAGGTGGGGCTACACGAGGATGTTAGTACCAAGAGGTGGTCAAAGGGGGGATCTTTTTTACAAACTAGCTATCACAACACTTAATGCATGTTCTGAAATCAGTAATTAAGGCACTACTCTCATCTCCATCTGCTCTTCTCTTTTTTGTTTAATTTTTCATTTGATTCAAAACTGAGGCCAGGAAAAGTTAGGTGTTTTGTATTGACCCCCTCATACATCACTAACAGCTGTCACTGCCCTTGGAATATGGCTTGTATCAGAAATACTCGAATTATAGACAAAATCCAAAAATGCTCTGCTTGCAGTGAGTAAGAGGATGTAAATAGATGCTTGGGGGTTGGGTGTTGCCTAGCACCATATGTTAGACACAGATTAACATCACACCTTAGTCAGAGAATAGATTCTGAAGACAGAGAAGAATGCTAAGAAGATGGTGGCTAAAGCATCCTCCTGCTCCTACACTTCTAAATTCAACTTCAGTCCTTCATTCTCGTGAATCTGATAGCTGTTGGGACTAGAAGGCAGCCAGGGCCTGGAGAAGGCAACTGAGACTGCTCTTGCAGGAATTTCACACACATGAACATTATGAGAGCCTGGGGACCAACACAGAAGAGGCCTGGGGTGAAGATCTGAACCAGCCATAGGGTGGGGAGAGGTTGGCCCAGACTCTGGATCCCTGGTGAGGGTTGATGTTGGTCTGTCATTTATCTGCAGCTGAGAAAAACACTGAGCAAGTTTGCTCAGTCCTTCTCACCACTGAGACTAGAAAGCTTGAAGAGACCAAGGAGCAGAGAGATTTCCTCATGATCTGACAGAAGCCTGAAAACCTGCTTGGCTACATCTACATTCCTACAGCAGCAGAGTCTATCATACCATTTAAGCTTGTCCAGCACCTGGTCCCAAATGAGCAGACAAAAAGAAATAACACACCCAAGGGGTCCCACTGCCCAGAGGGGGAAAGAACAGGCAGAACAAGAAGTAAACCTGCCAACATGAGAGCTGCTGGACGATGTGGACAGCAATTAGAACAATAACAAATAAGAGCAGATAAGGAGATTCAATTACAGTACAGAAATGACTCTGGGAACAAAATAACATTATTGTTGAACTAAAATATCAGTGGATGAATTGAAACAATGGTCCTTACGTCCAAATAAGAGGCCAGGAAAGTAAATTAGAAGAAATTCAGAGACTACCTCGTCAAACTGCAAAGAGAGAGAAACACTGGGGAAAAAATGAAACTTACAGGAAATTTTACATGCAAATAATAAGAGTTCCAGAAGTAAAAATAGGAATATCTGGCATAAAGGCAATAATCAAACAAATAATAGAAGAAAAATTTCCTAAACTGAAGAAAGATCTCAATGGGCTGACTGAAGCAGTCCTTGAGTTTCAGGGGGAACTGGGGGGAGGAGAGGCACATTGAGGCAAATCCCAATAAAGTTCTTTGACTGCAAGGACAGAGGAAACATAACTTCCAGCTAGGAAGAAGAAATTATTTTTAAGTTTTCTTCAAAGATTAAGGTTGGCATTGGACTTCTTATCTGCAGAACAAAGAGCTAACCCACCACAGAACTACTTAAAGAAAACTACTTAGAAAAAAAGAAGTGCAACCATGGACCCCATGAGCAGCCAAAATGGCATTTCACTAGCTTAATGAAAGAAAAGTATTTCTAGATGTGCATGGATTCCAAGTATATACCATCTAAGTACTCTATAGGAAGGAAATTCTGGAGAATGGACCATAACTAACAACACACAAATTTGAAGAGATATAAGAGTGGGTTATATGAGGGGTGGCTTAGGTGAAGTGTCATCTGGGAGTGGGGATAGGAAGAATGGGGAAATGCAAGTAATCATAAGTTTCATCCTAAGAAGTGCATGGGAGATGGGGGAAAGCGGGAGAGGTATAGAGCATCTTGGTGAGGATTTTTTTGAACTAAAATTAATAGAGAAATAATGGGCTTGATTTTAGCTGCCAGGAAGGGGAAGGGAGCCATTAGTAGACTATCAAAGTACAGTATTAATAAGTAGTTCTTAATTATGAAATTAATTAATTAGTTAGTAAGTAGTTCTACTTACAAATAAGGTACTAATATCAAAGAAAAAGGAAAAATGTCAAAATACTGAATGAAGATGGAAAAAGTAAAAAGCAAGTATATCATTATACATGTTGTGTTAGTTAGCTACAGTTGCATAACAAATTAAGCAAAAACTTCATGACTTAAACAACAAACATACTATCTCACAGTTTCTGTGGTCAGGAATTTGGGAGCAGCTTAGTTGGATGATTCTTGTTCAGAGTCTTTCAGGAGGCCAGGATATTGGCAGGAGCTACAGTCATCTGAGGGCTTGAATGGGGCTAGAGGATTCACTTTTAGGATGGTTGGTTCACATGGCTTCTGGCAAGAGGCCTCAGTTCTTCACCTGACATCTTCAGAGTACACTCCTAAGTCTATAATCCCATTTGAGCCTGTGTTCCTTGCCTGATTTGATCGGAAGTCTAGCTTCTCCTACCATCAGAATATTTGTTTCATTTGTGCAGGGTTAAACCTTTGAGTCAAGGTACTCTTTGGAGTTTTTTAAAGTTGAGGAGATGCTGGTACTTCACTGAGTTTAAAAAGACTGGATATTTGACTGTTTTGGTTCCTGCTTGCTAATAAATGTATGCATGGTTATTTTCATTGTAATATACAATCTGGTATCAAGAGTGTGGAGAAGTAGACATTTAATTCCTCCCAACCTCTTATTATCGGAAATTATTTTTAAAATATACAATAATAATGGTCAAATAACTTAGTAAATTTGAAACATTTATCCTCAAAAACACAAAGTAATTACAGATATCATTTTAAATGGTCAAATATTAAAATCATTTCAATTAAAATGAAACAGTCATCAAAGATTTTGGTAAACAAATTATAAAAATATTTCTCTTTACTAGTGACAGTCTTGTATACCTGGAAAATCAAGAAGATTCTAGTACATTAATAAGAATTAATAGGAGTATTAGGTAAGGTGACTGGATACAAGATAAACACAAAAAGCAATCGATTTTCTCTATAATAATGGGAACAAGAACTAAAACTAGTAAAATATCCCATTCATAATGGTGGCAAAAAGAAAAATACTTGAAAATGAGTTTAACAAAGAAAGCATCAGGACTTAATAGGAAAACTATGACTTCTTATCAAAACACTTACATAGATAGAAAATAAAGATATATTCCTAGATTATAATAGGTAAAAATATCAATTATCCCAAAATAATATGAAATTTTAATTTAATTCCAATTATAATTGTAAGAAAAGTTTTTTTTGTATTTCATAAAAGATCTTGTGAAATAATAATTAACAAAATAGCCAGGAAAAGTATGAAAAAGAAGTATGATAAGTATATTGCCTTGACAGGTATTAAAAAATGCTCTAAAGCTTTGACATATGAATAGAAAAATAGATCATTGCAACAGAATAGAGAATCTTAAAATAAATTCCAATGCTTATGACTTTTGAATATATGACAAAGTTGGCATTTATTTTATTGGGGAAAAGATGGTTTGTTTAATGAATGATTATGACACAGCTGACATTTAATTCATCTGGAAGAAAATAAAGTGGGAGACCCATCTCATACCATATACAAAAATAAATTACAACTGCTTAAAGACTTAAAGATAGTAGATGAAAAAAAGAAGTAAGAATCTTAGAAGAAAGTATAGGAGGTTACATTACTACCTAGCTGTGGGAGAGAACTTTTTTAAAAAAATCTTTTTTTACAGTACTTTAGATGAAGGTTTACAGAACAAATAGTTTCTCATTAAACAGTCAGTACACATATTGTCTTATGACATTGGTTAATAACCCCACGACATGTCAACACTCTCCCTTCTCAACCTTGGAGGACCTGTTTTTTTTGGTGAAAATATACATAGCCAAAGATACACCATTTCAAAAATTTCTACATGTACAATTTAGCGACATTGAATTATTTATTGAGTAATCTGCCCGTAGTGGGGCATGCTGAGTGCCCTGGCAAGTCGGAGTAGAGCTGTGCGCAGGCTGGGAAGCTGACTGCACTTTCCTGTTCAGTGTTGTGTACCGAGATGGTTTTCATCCATTTTGGGTAGTTACCCAAAGAAGTCTCTGAGTTCACACCTTCGCTTTTCTGCAGAACAGCTACCCATATTTAAAGCTTAGAACCCAGAAGAGAAAAATTCAGAACTATTTTTTAAAATTGCCCAGCTGTGGAGGGAACTTTCTGACTTAGGAGGAAAAAGAAAACATGAAGATGCTTACAGGGCGGACTGGCAGGCATACAATGAAGGGATAAACAGAATTCAAGAACAGCTAACTCCAAGTCAGATCGTATCTATGAAAAAGGAAATCATGCAAAAACATTTGAAAAAGAAAACATTAATAAAAAAGAGAGTTAACAATGCTTGAAAGACCAAAAAGACCTTGCTCAGCTTATAACATTTTTATATCTGAAAGTTTCCAAGAAGATAAGGATGCTTCATCACAGGCAAAGATGAAGACTGTAAATGAAAACTGGAATAATCTGTCCAGTTCTCAAAAGCAAGTATATGTTCAACTTGCTAAAGATGATAAAATTCATTATGATAATGAAATGAAATCATGGGAAACACAAATGATTGAAGTTGGAAGAAATGATCTTAGGCTTTGCAAAATGAAGCAACGAACAAAAGATGGCACTGAGGAATGTCAAAATGTAAGGCTGAGTGATGTTCATCATGGATAGGCTGAAGAAACCAATTAGGTCTCAATACTTGAAGCTATTGTAAAATTAGAAAGGACAAAGTTGGCAAACATTTTATATTCAATTCCTTTTTCTTTATGTTCATAGACTTCTGCCAGTTTAACACATCTTGTATTTGGTATCTTGCTTTGGAAAACCTAAACAGATACAAGTTCATGCTAAATTTATTTTATTTTATTTTTATTATTGTACTTTAGGTGAAGGTATACAGAACAAACTAGCTTCTCATTAAACAATTAGTACACATACTGTTTTGTGATATTGGTTACCAACCCCATGACCTGTCAACACTCTCCCTTCTCGACCTTGGGTTCCCTATTACCAGCTTTCCAGTCCCCTCCTGCCTGCTAGTCCTTGCCCCTGGGCTGATGTGCCCTTTAGTCTCGTGTTGTTTTATGAGCCTGTCTAATCTTTGGCTGAAGGGTGAACCTCAGGAGTGATTTTATTACTGAGCTAAAAGGATACCTGGAGGCCATACTCTTGGGGTTTCTCCAGTCTCTGTCAAGTCAGTAAGTCTGGTCTTTTTTTTGTGAGTTAGAATTTTGTTCTACGTTTACTCCAGCTCTGTCCAGGATCCTCTATTGTGATCCCTGTCAGAGCAGTTGGTAGTGGGTAGCCAGGCACCATCTAGTTTTACTGGACTCAGTCTGGTGGAGGCTGTGGTAGTTGTGGTCCATTAGTCCTTTGGACTAGTCTTTCCCTTGTGTCTTTAGTTTTCTTCATTCTCCCTTGCTTTCGACAGGGTGATACCAGTGGAGTATCTTAGATGGCCACTCACAAGCTTTTAAGACCCTAGACCATGCTAAATTTATTTTGTGTTTAGGAACTATTGAGGAACAAAACAATCCATGCAAATGCAGCAGTGAATCGTTTTACCTTCATCAGGTAAGTCAGACTTCAAACTTTTTTTATACTGGATGATGACTATGGATAGATTCTTCTTGTTTCCTTATAACATGAAAGCAGAGGTTTACTTCTGAAAATTGTCCCAAATTATAGAAGCCACAGTGTTCTATGATGTAATTGTGTGTTTTTTTTTTTTTTAAACTCATCTAGGTAAATTCTAATTTCTAGGTGAAATAATTCATGTTGTGTTCAGAGTTGATGACTGTATCTGAAAGTGATCTCTGGTTTCAGTTGCAACTTTTATAAAAGGAACTTGGAAATTTATAACTGTTTCCTCATTGTCTTTTCTTTTTCCTAAAGTAAAAACTAAAAAATTATGTACCAAATCTACGCATATTATTTTATATGCCTAAATTAAAATGATGCATAAAATAAAAATTTTAAACTTTGTTAAGTCTTAAAAAGCCCTTATGTTATGCATGAAGTGTATTGTACATGGTTTTTGGCATACAAACCTATAAGGTAATTTCTGAACATTAAAGTTTGCATACTAAACCTCCTAAGCTAGACTCAAGGAAGGAACAAAGGAAAGTCTCTTTATAAGTGTCTGGGCATGTAACCACTCTACTCTAACATAACCAACAAAACCCTGGGGTTAATGAATGTAGAATTCTAAAGTGTTCTACTTGCCTGTAGAATTTTCTCTAATTCAGGTGTAATATTAAGTTTCTAAAATCATAATGCATTAGTTTATTGTGAGGCTATAAAGAAGTTGTTATGCTACATTTTTACTATAGGGTTTAAGGTTACTCCAAAAGTTATATGATTTTGGCAATTGTATTTATTAAAAACCAGCTGCAACCTAGCCAACAATCTAATTAAACTTGCCTACGTGGCAGGTTGTTGAATTAAAATTCCCATTTCACAGAAAGGAAACCAATTCACATGTTTTGAGTAACTTACCCAATGACACATAGGAAATTAGGAACATCTGAATAAGGGAATTTGAATCCATACCTGTCTGAAACCTAAGCTGAGCCTGTCTACTTCACCTGGCACCAGCCTTCAGTGGGAAAAATGACAGAAGCTTGCAAGGCAACTGACAAATCCAGCATCCAGCAGTTCAAAGAGGGAAGACAGAGGGTTTACCTTTGTGTTTCTGAAGTTCATGTAGCTTGGGGGTGGGGTGTGCATGTAAGAGAAGTATATTCAGGAGGTAAGAGGAAACTGACTCGGCCCAGGGAAATCTAATTGGTTTGAGGGTGAGAATTGTGGGTGACTTAAAAACTGCAGTGGGCTCCAACTAGTAATTTGCACTTCACCGTACCTTTATTCCTTGTCCATAGGGAGGAAAAAGGCCTTGAAGAACAGGAGTAGGAGGGAGAAGAAAGGAAGCACAGGTGGGAGGTTAAGCCAAGGCTTGGTTTCCTTCCTGGCCCCAACCACGTTCTCCCACTCTTCCTGTCTGCTCTCAGCTGCTCGCCGGGCGGAGGCTGCTAAGGAGAGCTGTGTGTCAAGGAGATTCTATAGGAGATAGAGGCTTTTGTGGAGCACAAGCTAGTTCTTAGGAAGTCTGTGGATGGGATTTCCTGCAAAGCAGTTTTCACCCTCTTGCCATCCCACTGAGTTGTAGGGGCACCTGCAGGACCTTCTGAAGGTTGAATGAATGAATGACAATATGACAGTCATCCTCTTTTATTTGGGTTGCAGGATGTGGCTGTTCCACATATGTTGATACTAAAAACTGAACTTTTTGTGGGGGGGCTTTGTTACATTAGAATAAATCATTTGGCCATTCTGGGGATAATCTGGTATTTCTCCTGATGTACTAGCAATTGTGGTTTTGAATAAAAGCCCTCTCACCCTGAAGAAAAGGCTAACGCACCCCTTGCTAATTGTTTGGCCTCTTAATGTGAGATAAATGCTCTTCCTGGAATCAGTCATTTAGGGCTAAGGTATAGGGAAAGTCCATAGCTAAGGAGATAGGTACTATTATTATCCCCACTTTACAAATAGAAAAATGAGGCTTAGAAACATTAAGAACCTTGTCTACAGTCACATGTGAGTAAGAGAGTAGCAGATTCCAGATTCAAGCCTAGGTCTGTCAGACTCTAAAGCTGATTCTTTTACCCACTGTGTTAACTCAACATATGATACTTCTGTATGTCGAAATTATAAATAATATGAGTACCACTGGTCCAAGCCCCACTGCCGCCAAATAATAATAGAAAATCTAATTGTCTCATTTGGCTGTAGGAAGGAGTAGTTTTATTTACACATCTTCTCCAAGTGCCTAAAGCACCATGGGTGTTTTTAAATGTTTATTTTGGTTATCTAGCACTATTTGCATAGGGAAGTGAATCAATCTGAAATCCAACATTCTTCCTCTGCTTTGTTTGGCCAAAGAGCAGTGGTTTTTGGGTCTTTGGGCAAGTGTAATGAATATTTTTTAAAGCAAATATTGTCCTAGAGCTACCTGAATCTATTACGTGTTGTAAGATTTCACATTGCTTTTCTCCTGTTTTTCCGCTTCCCTGAGAGTTTGGCCCTCCTGTTTTCCTTTGTTACTCAGAAGTCTGTGTGTCTTCTTTACTTTTCTCATCTTAAAAGACATCATAATATAAAGAGGTTGGGTACCATGTGAGTTGGGGGCAATAGGTAATTATTTTTAAAAGATGCAGCTTTCAGGATCATTATGTATACAACAGTGAAATGACCCCAATACAATGTATACACAGAGCAACATGTCTTTTCCTTTTTATTTTCTATAACCAGGAGACATAGCTTTGGCTAAACAGTAGAGAAATTCTTGGTCATGGAGGGAGATTTGAGATGAAGGGATTTTTAATTTTTGCAAGGGTTGTTGGTAGAGGTACAGAAAGTAGAAGGCTGATGCCTCAGTGGGTGTGTTTCTCCAGCAATGGATGCAGCCCTAGATGTTCTCCATAAACCAGTTTGCTGTCTAATAGACTCTGAGTCATGGTGACCCCATGAGTTTTCAGTGTTTGGTTTTGGAAATAGCTCTGCACACATGGGGCTGTAGTGAGTTGGAATTGATTTGATGACAACTCTTTTTCTTTTCTTTTTAATTAAATTGTCTAACACATGTTAAAATAAGCCCAATTCCCATATGTCCTATGTGTTCTTAACATTTCTGGCCAGAATGCCTGACTTCCTTTGCCTTTCTAATTCTGAATCCTTGATCTTTTAGGATGCTCTGAAGTGAGTCCATAACCTACAGACTCTCTAGTATAGCTTTCTTTTCTATCAAAGTCTTCATCATGCGGGAGTGGGGAGGAGAATGAGAGGATTTTCCTACAAGGAAAATGGGATTAAATGTCATCAGGATCAGGTAAAAATACTTATTAGGCAGGATCAGGGGCTGATTTTCCCCCCTTTGTACACGTAACAATTTTAATTTACAAAGTTATCAAAGTTCTTTGCAAAACAAAAAACATAGGTCAAGTGCATAAAGTAAAAATAATAATGTTTTTAAGTCACTCTGACAGAGACAAAGCTATATATTAACCAAACTAGAATTTTGTTTTCCTTTTCCTGGACACACAAACTACATTTTCCATGCTCTTTTGCAGTTGAGGCTGTGTAACTGTGTTCTCGCTAAAGGGATGTTAATGGAAGTAATGTAACCCACTTCCAAGGCTGACTATAGAACCGCTGTGTAGTCATCCATGCTCTCTCTTTCTTTTCAGCAATGACTTTGGCGGCCATGTGTTTGAGATGGTAGGGTCACGAGTTAGGAGGAACCTGTATCCCTGTGTCACTGCCTGGAACTGAGTTACCAAGGAGAGCCAGGGAACATTCTTGTATGAAAGAAAACCTTTATTGTTATTACATTAAGTTTCTGAGATTCAGGGTCTATTTATCATCATAGCATAACCTCTCCTATTCTGACTCATTTACCTCAGTCTTACTCAACAGATGAAACCAGCTCTATATCCATTTTTTTTTTTTCCCAATCAGTGCATGAGATACTTCCATATCATGTGTATTCTCTCTATTCCTTTCAGGTAGATCTCAGATGTAGTTTGGGTAACCCACTGTTAGGGATTTATTTGTGTCCCCCCAAAATATGTGTTATAAATCCTAGCCCCTATACATGTATATGGAGCCCTGGTGGCACAGTGGTTAAGAGCTATGGCGAGTTATGTCTGCTAACCAAAATGTTGGCAGTTCAAATCCACCAGCTGCTCCTTGGAAACCCTATGGGCCCATTCTACTCTGTCCTGTAGGGTTGCTGTGAGTCGGAATCGACTTGAGGACAAGAGATTGTTTTGTTTGTTATACATGTACATATAATTCCATCTGGGAGTTGGATTATCTTTGTTATGTTAATGAGGCTATATCAGTGTAGGTTGTGTCTTAAGTAAATCACTTTTAAGATATAAAAAGGAGCAGTTTAGGCAGAGAAGCAAGTAAGGACAAACTGGGGAAGATTGATGCCACGTGGAATTCCTCACCAAGGAACTGAGGAACAGAAGCCAAAGAGATAAGAACCTTCCCCTAGCACCTGTGCCCTGAATTCAGACTTCTAGCCTCCTGACTGTGAGAAAGTAAATTTCTATTCCTTAAAGCCACCCACTTGTGGTGTTTCTGTTACAGTAGCTCTAGGAAACTAAGACACGTACCTACTGCTATAAGGTTATATTCTTTCTTAAATCAAGTAAGGGAATCTCAATTCCCTTACTAGGCATTTTCTTAAGAATGGGTATATGATGCAATTCTGGCCAAAGGAAAATGAGAGGAAGTCTGACAGAAGGTTTTGGAAAGATGTTTCCCTAGGTAAAAATAAATAGTAAAGATGGCTATTCTTGTTTGGCTCAGTATTGGTGTGAAGTCTGGATTTATTGTACCATATCAGGTTGATGATTGGAGTTGTGAGAAAAAGTTTACATGCTATACAGAGAAGAAAAGATACTAGTAACCATTATTCTTGATGATATCATTGAGTCAGTAAAGTAACCAATACTCAAGGTGTTATTCCCATGAAAGTTTAACACATGAGATAATAAAAATTTCTTATTTTTTAGCCATTTTGAAATTTTTTTTTTGTTACTTGCAGCCAAAAGCATCCTAAGACATATTGATGTTTAAGTTGATTGCAATCATCTTAATATTTCAGATACATCAGATATATTTGTCCATATATCATTGAATATGTCCATAATTCTTTCTATAGTAGTATTTTGGAGTCAAAGAATATAAGCATTGTAGATAGTACTATATTTTTCTCCAAAAATATTGCCTTCTCTCTGGCTATTAAGTTTTCCAATCTGGATGTTATCAATCTATTTTTTTCCAATTTGGTAGGGAAAATAGTATCTCATTGTTTATTTTATATTTCTTTTGTTGTTAATAGAGTTAAACATCTTTTCATATGCTTAATGACTGTTTGCTGGGCTTTTATAAGTTGTTTGTCTAAATTTTTAAATTTTTTTATTGACTTTTATATTTTTCTTATTAATAGGAACTCTTGGTAAGGTAGAACTGTTAACTCTTGCATAGCAGATATTTTCTTCCAGTATGTTGTTTATCTTTGACTTTGCTTATGACATCTCCCCCATATAAGAATTTAAAATTTTTGTCTCATTACTTTCACTAGTTTTAAGTTAAATGCCTTCCAAATTTTATATCTTAAAACTCTAGGTATTATTCTTGTCAGTAATATTTTCAGTGACTAAGAAATTTAGATTTGTATTATGAGTCCATGTCTTCTGAGATTCTTCTTGTTATTTGCCTCTGTGTTGGCTCTGACTCATGGTGACCCCATGTACAACAGAAGGAAATATTGCCTGGTCTTGTGCCATCTTCATAATCATTGGTATGCTTGAGTCCATGGTTGTGCTCACTGTGCATTTTGAGCACCTTCCAATGTAAAGGGCTCATCTTCCAGCACTATACTGGACAGTATTCTGTTGTGATGCATGGGATTTTCATTGGCTAATTTTTGGAAGTAGATCACTAGGCCTTTCTTCCTAGTCTTAATCTGGAAGCTGTGCTGAAACCTATCCACCACGGGTGACCTTGCTGGTATTTGAAATGCTGGTGGCACAGCTTCCAGCATCACAGCAACACAAAGCTACTGCAGTATGACAAACTGACAGGGGGTGGTGGCTTAGCTTCTTCATACTGCTTTTAACCAAGGTGCTATGCTATCTCTGAAAGGTACAGTTACTAGATAAGTATGTAAAACAAATAAAATTTGTATTTTCCCATTTTCCATTTCTCTTTTTAATACCCTTTTCTGTATCCTGGAGCCAGGAATTAAAAAACAAAGCAAACAAAAAACCCAGATCAGTATGACTCCAAACTCTATTCTTTTCATTGCACCATGATGTCTTCCCTTGATTTAAAAAAAAAAAAAATTAGTAAGTGGCACATTTTTTCTTCTTTTAGCTGTTTTTATCAAGCACTATCCTTCTAAAAAACTGAATCAATCACCAACATTATCAGGAAAACTTTCCATGATGTTTCTGGGCTAGATCCATCTGTTTTGGAGATGATCCATCTGTTTTGGAGATGTTGATAAATATGGCGATGTCTCTGTCCCATTTGTCAGCAGGGTTTATTTGTTAGGGACTTACCTTGCCTATTCCCTCCCTGTTTGAACAGTCACTTCCTCCTGTCTCAGCCGGCTGTCTTTGATGTCTAGTAGTGTCTGGTAGTATTTTTAAGATGAGAGTGTGGGAAGAAAAGAGGAAATGTGTCTGCATATTGCACTAACCTCTGATCCACGGGCACTTTTCTACTTCAAAATATCAAGATGTTCCCTGTCAGGGTTTAAGTATCTTTGCATTCTAATCCTAATTTAAGCCCCATCTAGTAGTCTTTTCCTGAATAAACATTTAGAATAGCCAAAATGAAAGAACCTTTAATTCAGAGACTAAAGTGTCTTGAAAACAGGATCTGGAAAAATCCTAACCAGAGATCCTAATCTTGAGGAGAGCCTCCACTTTTTTTTTTTTTTAAATTCCTTAACTTGGTAGAGGGAATGAAGTCAGGAGTCTATATTTCTGCTCTTTATTCTGCCACTAACTTGCCAGTTAGATTTGGGCAAGTCACTTAAATTCCCTGGATCATGGTTTCCCTATACAGAAAATAGAGGAATTGAATTAGGGAATCCCCAAGGTCACTTGTGGTTGTTCAGTCCCATTCTAGAAGCAACATCAGAGCAGCCCTGTCAGTAGAACTGCCCTATAGGGTTTTCTAGGCTGTAATTTTTTCAGAAGTAGATTCCCAGGTTTTTCTCCTATGGAGCCGCAGGCTGAGTTCAAACTGCCAACTTTTCAGTTAACAGCCGAGCGCTTAACTGTTTTGTGCCACCAGGTGACTGAGCCTTGATGAAATCAATTAATTTATAAAAGTTCACAGAACTAGCCAGCAGCAGAGCTAGAATTCAAACCCAGGTTTGTCTGACTTGAGAACCCAAGCTCTTAATCACTATATTAGATTGCATACTGTATCAATTTATGCAGTAAAAATTAAACACATCTACTTAGCAGAAAGCCTGTTCCCTTATAATGCACCACAGGAGAAACCTATCAAATCTTTGAAATGGCCCCAGTTTTTCAGTTCCTGAGCTCACAAGCATAGCTCTGCTCTCAGTTTCTTTCAACAGGAGATTTCTTATTTCTTGTGTATTCATTGGGTATTCATAATATGTCCTTTAGGAAAACACTGTCCCTCTTTTTTTAAGTGCCCATGCAATTGCACATGACACAGCTATTTGTGTAAAGTTCACTTTTATCTCTGTAAGTATTGAGATATGTATTATATGAGCTTTTGTATCTCATTGAAATAAATATAATGTGCATATTATAACTAAATGGAAATAGTTCCTGGCATGAAAGCAAAGAATGATGAATGAAACCTAGTGTGATTTGCCCATAATTATCCTCCTCTGTGCCTGCCTTATGTCCTTTCCTTTATTTCATTCCAAACAGGTCTGACACAGAACAAATAGCCATGCTAAATCATACTAAATAATTCAATACAGCACTTTCAGATGCTTGCAGAGTATGTATTCTAAAGATGACGGTAATCTTAGTAGGGAGGAGAAAGGCCAGAGAGCTTCGACATATTCAGGAAATGTGTTTAGACGTAGGTTTATTTTCTTTGCTTCATTTCTTTTAAAGATTTAGTTTCTTTCAAGCCTTTTTGAGTGTATTATGGAGGATTAGGCATAAGACCCTTTTTCTTTCATTTTCTCCATTATATAAATATATATAGTAAAGGTTTTAGCAATAGTGGAGGTAGTGTGGGTAGGGAGTGGTACTAGGGGTTCAAAACACACACACACGCGCACACACACACACACACCCACACACACACACACACACAAGGAGGTGTCTAGAGGGAAGAGGAATTCAAGCAGTGGTGCTGGTGGTGCTAGAAATCCAGGCAGGTCAGCAGCAACAGGAGGGCAGTCAGCTGGTAGCAGCCCTTGCACTTGCCTGGGATTCATGGTCAAATGTCTAATTCTTGGCAGCTGGAACTTGAAAAATACACAATTTGGAGTCACTAGATAGCTTATCATGGTAAGCAGATGAAGACCCAGAAAAAAAGAAGCAGAAAGCAGTGCAGTTCTCAGAGTCAGGGCAGAAGGGTAGGGCTGGGACATGCAGGTGCTAAATTCCCAGTATTAGGGTAGGGCAGCTTAAGTATCTCCTATGTCAAGACTAATGGAAGAATTAAGAATGAGAGCAGTTCTGTAGACGGGGTCAAATAGATTCAGGCATAAAGCATGATCTTTTATCCTGTGGTTTGCATTTTGCTACATTTTCGATGAACATGCCATACACAAAGAGGTCGAACTGATCAATAGTGGGCAATTCTGTGAGAGTTGCTGGCTTAATAAATACATACACATGAACAAATGTTTATATAACTCATAATTATCATAGTTAACAGACTATCAATAAGAAATAGATGGCACACTCCAATGGTGTAATTGAAGAGAGTTTAATAAACTATTTACAAGGCTGTAGGCAGGGTTAGGTGTGGGTGATGGCAAACGATTAAGCACTTGGCTACTGACTGAAAGATTGGGGGTTTGACCCCACCCAGAGGTGCCTCGGAAGAAAGTCCTGGCGATTTGCTTCCAAAGGTCACAGCTATTAAGACCTGAGGGAGTGCAGTTCTACTCGATAACACATGAGGTCTCCATGAGTCGGAATTAACTCTGCAACTGATTTGGTCTTTGGTTTTAGTCAGGTTGTGGTTAAGTCCTCAAGCTGCTAACTGAAAGGTTGGTGATTTGAACCTACCAACCACTCTGCAGGAGAAAGATGTGGCAGTCTGCTTCCATAAAGATGATAGCATTGGAAGCCCTATGGTGCAGTTCTACTCTGTCTTTTAGGGTACCTACAAATCAGCCCAACAACAACAAGGAAAAGCAACCAGAGATGATGATGCACGCTAGGGCTAGTAACAGGGGGAAGCCGTTACCATCCCTAGGGCTAAAGGGATAGGAACTGAGAACTAGGAACCACCTACACCCACACAGCTCACTGTCTACATTAACATAACTTTGCTATTTCAAATAACTATTGTTTGTTTCAGGAACTTCTGGAAAATCCATTCATCTCAATACCACACTAGTTAACTGATCTTCACTTAAGTAAATATCCCCTTCTCAGGACAACAGCTGAATTAAGCTCTTTAAGCAACTGTTAACTCTTTAACTCACTTGGTAACACTTGTCTTGCATGTCCATCAGTCATAAAATATTATAGTGTAAGCTTTGCTCAGTCCTAAGTAAGCCTTTGTATTGAAATACATTAATCCAGATCCTCAAATCTTACATTGTTGTAGGGGAAACATCATAAAGTTTAGTAAAGCAAAAGAAAGTCTTATACGACATATATTCAAAAGGGCAGAAGTAGAATACCGTCAACCATGCTGCCAGAGCCATGTCTGCCCGAGTCCAAGGAAATATCACAGAACAGACAGAAGTGGGAAAACAGACAAGTGTGCTGCCACAGCCATGTCTGCCCGAGTCCGTAGACCATTACAGAATCATCAGTATATGTTAACATTGCAAATGGGCAAAACCATTGAAAGCTTAGCCGTTTCAGATTGGCTAGAAACTGTGATCCTTCGTTTTGAATTGTCTTTCTTAACAATCGTTGGTACAGGTTTCAGTAACGACAGTCAGGACAGTCTTCATTGGTCCAACAAATTTCTATTCACTAAATGCTAATATGAAAAGATGAGAGTAGAAAGTCTTTTGTGTTGTGTTTGATGTGAAAGTTTCCCTAAAAGATATTTTCCAAGATTATTTTAGCTATTGTCTTTATACCTCAGGGCCCAGTTGATGCGTCTTTTGAGTCCTTGTGAGCCCAGCTCCAGCTGTGTCACATTCTCTGTGCTCAAGGACAGGGAATAATGACTCCAATATTATTTCCTAAATCAACATATATCTTGACTTTGCCCTCCTTCTGCAAAATTCTACTATAACTATCAAGGTAGTGGTCTGTCCTCAAGTGGTAAGCAAACAACTTGGCTTTACTTTATCAGCAGGTATGTAACAGAGCAGTTACTAGAGAAACTGGGGTAACTTCTGTATCTGTAGGAGAAGGCCACCCAACAGGAGCTGTGACACCTGTAGAGAACGGCAGCCTCTACTGGCAAGGTAAAGGAGGCCTAGTGGTATAATGGTTAAGCGCTTGGCTGCTAACCGAAATGTCTGCAGTTCGAACCCACTTGTGGCTCTGTGGGAGAAAAGACCTGATGATCCACTCATAAAGATTTCAGCCTAGGAGACCCATGGGCCAGTTCTTCTCTGTCACACTGGGTCTCAGTGAGTCAGAATTGACTTGATGGCACCTAACAACAACAACAACTGGCCAGGCAGGGGGGCTCAGAAATAAATATCCACCATGGCTTAGTTCTCACCTTCTGGTTGCCCGTTTGAGTCTCCCCTTTCCACATCCATCTGGAAGCCAGAGGGTGAGGAAGCGCAGGCTGTTGTCCCTAGAGTCAGCCTCTCTGAACACAGAGCAGGGTGGCAAAGGGTACAGCACAGATGTGGAGGGCATAAGGGGGATATCCAGGACACAATGACCAGAAGAAATGATCAGGACAAACCAGAAAT
>NW_004443958.1:7131109-7140661 GCF_000243295.1 Trichechus manatus latirostris
GCTGTTGTCAATTTGATGCCATATAGATAGTTCTTAAAAGAGCATAATGTGCTCAAGGCAGAATTTTTTTACTAGTTAAGCTAACCTACTGTTCAGTTTTAAGATGACTTCTGGGGATATTTTTGGTTTAAGGTTTAAAGATTATCTCAGGGCAGTAGTTTCAGGGGTTCATCCAACCTCCATGGCTCCAGAAAGTCTAGAGTCCATGAGAATTTGAAATTCTGTTCTGCATTTCCCCTTTTGATCAAGATTCTTCTATGGAATCTTTGATCAAAATATTCAGTAATGGTAGCCAGTCACCATCAGATCTTCTGGTCTCATGGCAAAGGACGCAGTTGTTCATAGAGGCAATTAGCCACACATTCCATATCCTCCTCCTATTCCTGACTCTCCTTCTTCCTCTGTTGTTCCAGGTGAATAGAGACCAATTGTTATGCCTTGAATGGTTGCTTGCAAGCTTTTAAGACCCCAGGCATTACACAATGAATTAGGAGGTACGACAGAAGCAGGGCAATTAACTGGGATGTCACATGAAACCATGACCCTAAACGTGCAAACCAAGGAAGTAAATACCATGAGGTTTTTCATTGTACATAAGCAGCCTCAGCAGCTACTCTTTCTTGTTGTTGTAAATATGTCTATCACATAAATTTTGCCAAATCAACATTTTACAGGTGTACAACTTACTGACAGCAATTACGGTAATCGGCTGTGCAACCCTACCCTCAATCAGTGTGATTTTTCCATCACCATTAACTCTCCTTTCCCTCCTCCTTCCTGCCCCTGGTAACCACTAATAAACTTTGGTCTCTATGTATTTGTCTTTTCTTGTCTTATTATATTATAAGGGAGGTCATATAATATTTGTCCTTTTGTGATTGGCTTATTTTGCTCAGCATAACATCTTCAAGCTCCATCCACACTGTAGCATGTATCAAGACTTCATTTCTCCTTCTGGCTGAGTAGTATTCCATTGTGTGTATGTACCACATTGTGTTTATCCATTCATCTGTTAATGGGCATTTAGGTTGTTTCCACCTTTTAGCTATTGAGAATAGTGCTGCAATGAATTGGTGTACAAGTCTCTTTTTGAGTCTCTACTTTCAAGCCTTTTGGGCACATACCTAGGAGTAGAATTGCTGGGTCATATGGTAGTTCTGTTTTTAGTTTTCTAGGGAACCGCCACACTGTTTTCCACAACAGCTGTACCGTTTTGCATTCCCACCAGCAATGAATAAAGGTTCCAATTTCCCCACATCCTCATCAACATTTATTATTTTCTGTTTTTTTTTTTTTTTTTTTTTTTCAATCTTAGCCATCCTAGTGGGAGTGAAATGGTATCTCATTGGGGTTTTGATTTGCATCTCTCTGATAGCTAATGACACTGAATATCTTTTCATGTGTTTGGTGGCCATTTGAATGTCCTCTTTGATGAAATTCCTATTCAATCGTTTGCCCATTTTATGATTGAGTTCTTTGTATTTTTGTTAAGTTGTCAAAGTTTTATATATATTTTGATTACTAGATTCTTGTCAGATATGTGGTTTCCAAAGATATTCTCCTAGTCAGTAGCTTGTCTTTTCACTTCTTTGTTAAAGTTTTTAATCTTTATGAGGTCCCATTAATTTTGTCTTTTGCTGTTTGTGCTTTTGTTATTATATGAGGTAATCCATTATTGAAAGCTAGGCCTGCTTGTTCTTCTAAGAATTTTATGGTATTAGTTTGCATAGTTAAGTCCGTAATCCGTTTTTAATTTATTTTGTGTATGGTGTGAGGCATGGATCCTGTTTCATTTTTCTGCATGTGGAAATCCAGTTTTTTAGCAACATTTATTGAAGAGACTCTTCTTTCCCCATCAAATGGACTTATCACCCTTGTCAAAAATCAGTTGACCATAGATGTGTGGGTTTATTTCTGGTCGCTAAATTCTATTCCATTGTTCTGCGTGTCTGTTGTAATACCAGTACCAGGCTGTTTTGATTACTATAGCTTTATAGTATGCTTTAAAACCAGAAAATGTGAGTTCTCCTACTTTGTTCTTCTCTTTCAACATTGTTTTAGCTATTCGAGGCCTCTTGACATTCCATGTAAAGCTGAGGATTGGTTTTTCTATTTCTGTAAAGAAGGTTGTTGGAATTTTGATTGGAATTCTGTTGAATCTATCGATCACTTTAGGTAGTATGGACATCTTAACAGTATTAAGTCTTCCAATCCATGAACATTGAACATCTTTCCATTTATTTAAGTCTCCTTTGATGTCTTTCAGCAGTGTTTTATAGTTTTCATTGTATGAGTCCTTCACATCCCTAGTTAGATTTATTCCTAGGTATTTAATTATCTTAGATGCTATTGTAAATGGAGTTGTTTCCCTAATTTCCCTTTTAGATTTCTCATTGCTGGTGTATAGAAACTCAACTGACTTTTGTTTGTTGACCTTGTATCTTGCAACTTTGCTAATTTCCTCTACTAACTCTAGAAGTTTTCTTGTGGACGATTTGGAATATTCTGTACGTAGGATCATATCCTCTGTGAGTTGGAATCAACTGGATGGCAATGGGTTTGATCTGGTTTTGGTTTATCCTCCATGAATAGAGATGATTTTACTCCTTCTTTTCCAGTCTGGATACCTTTTATTCCTTTTTCTTGTCTTATTGCTCTGGCTAGGACTTCTAATACAATATTGAATGGAAGTGGTGAGAGCAGGAACTGTTGTATTCTTCCTGTTATCAAGGGGAAAGCTCTCAGTTTTCTCCATTAAGTATAATGTTGGCTGTTGGCTTTTCATATATGCCCAGAATCATATTGAGGAATTTCCCTTCTGTTACAATCTTCTTTAGGGTTTTCATCAAGAAAGGGTGCTGGATTTTATCAAATGCTTTTTCTGTATCCATAGAGATGATCATATGGTTCTTTTCCTTTGTTCTATTGATGTGGTGTATTATGTTGATTAATTTACTAATGTTGAACCATCACTACATTCTGGAATAAGTCCCACTTGGTCATGTGTATGACTCTTTTAATATACTATTGGGTTCTATTTAGTATTTTGTTGAGGATTTTTACATCTATATTCATAAGTGATATTGGACTGTAATTTTCATAAGTGATATTGTGGTATCTTTGGCTTGGAGATGTTGCTTCATAGAATGAATTAGAATTGCCTCCTCCTGTGTCTTTTGGAAGAGTTTAAACAGTATTGATGTCAGTTATTCTCTAAATGTTTGGTAGAATTCCCCAGTGAAGCCATCTGGTCCAGGACTTTCTTGTTGTTGTTGTTGTTCAGAGCTTTTTGATCACTGATACAGTCTCTTCACTTGTTATGGGTCTGTTGAGACTTTCTGTTTCCTCTTGAGTCAGTTTGGGTAGATTGTTGGCTTCTAAGAATTTGTTCATTTCATCTAGGTTATCCAGTTTGTTGCCATACAGTTTTTCATAATATTCTATCATAATTCTCTTTATTTCTATCTGGTCAGTTACAATGTCACCTCTTTTAGTTTTTAGTTTGGTTAGTTGAATCTTTTCTCTTCTTTGTCAGCCTAGCTAGAGGTTTGTCAGTTTTATTACTCTTTTCAAGGAACCAATTTCTGGTTTTATTGATTCTCTCTCTTGTTTTTCTGTTTTCAATTTTATTTATTTCTGCTCTGGTCTTTGTTATTTCCTTTCTTCTTATAGGTTTAGGATTAGTTTGCTTTTCTCTTACTAGCTCCTGGAGTTGTCAAGTTAGGCTGTTAATTTGAGATCTTTCTTTTTTTATGTAGGCATTCATTTCCCTGTGAGTACTGCCTTTGCTGCATCCCATAAGTTTTGGTATGTTGTGCTTTCATTTTCATTTTGACTCTAAGAAATTTGTGATTTCTGTTTTGATTTCTTCCTTGACCCATTGATAGTTTAATAGTGTGTTGTTTCATTTCCATAGGTTTGTGTATTTTCGAGGTTTTTTTTTTTTCTGTTATTGATTTCTAGCTTCACTGAATTGTGGTCAGAGAATATACTTTGTATGATTTTAATCTTTTTAAATTTATCAAGACTTCTTTGTGACCTGAAATGTGGTCTATCCTGGAGAATGATCTGTGTGCACTGGAGTAGAATGTATGTTGTGCCGTTTTGGGGTAGATTGTTCTATATATATCTGTTAAGTCTAGTTGGTTTATAGTGGCATTCAGGTTCTCTGTGTCCTTGTTGATCTACTTTCTAGATGTTCTGTCCAATATTGAAAGCACTATGTTGAAGTCTCCAACTATTATTGTAGTACTGTCTATTTCTCCCTCCAGTTCTATCAGTGTTTGCTTTATATATTTAGGTGCCCCGATGTTGGGTACAAATATATTTATGATTGTTAAATTGTCTTGATTAATTGACCCTTTTATCACTATATGATGTCCATCTTTATCTCTTCTGACATATTTTGTCTTAAAGTCTGCTTTGTCTGATAGTAAGATGGCAACCCCAGCTTTCTTTTGGTTAATTATTTGCATGGAATTTTTCTTTTTCCATCCTTTCACTTTCAACCTATTAGTGTCCTTGGATTTAAGATGTGTCTCTTGTAAACAGCATATAGGTGGCTCCTATATATATATATATTTTATCCATTCTACCACTCTCTGCTTTCTGATTGTAGCATTTAGTTCATTTACATCCACTGTAATTACTGATAAAAAGTGACTTACTTCTGTCATTGATTGTGTATATGTGTGTGTGTGTCTTAAGCTTCTTTGTCTTTGTCCTTTCCTACTGCTTGCTTTTTGTGTTTTGTTGGTTTATTGTAGTGAACCTTTTTGGTTCCTTTCTCCTTTCCTTTTTTTTTTCCTTAGTATTCACCATGAGTATTACATTTAAGAGCTTGTATTTATAACATTCCTAGGGTAAGTTGGTACCAACTTAACTTCAGTAACGTACAAGAAATTCTGTATCTATACCATTCCTCTCCCTGCCTTTTGTTGTTGTTATCACTAATTACATCTTTATATTTCATGTGCCCTATGGCATAATTTTATCCTTGTCTTTTGTATATTTGTTATTAAAAAACATGAAGGACAAAACATTTAGAATTATCAAAGCATGAATACCTTACTACTTGCCCTTATACTTGTCCGTGCATTTCCGTTTATTGGGGATGTGTCTTTTTTATGTATAGCTTTGGATTGTTGTTCTTGTTGTTAGGTACTGTTGAGTCGCTTCTGAGTCATAGCAACCCTGTGTACAACAGAACAAAACACTGCCTAGTCGTGCACTATCCTCATGATCATTGCTATGCCTGAGCCCATCATTGCAACCCCTGTGTCAGTCCATCTCGTTGAGGGTCTTCCTTTTTTGTTGACTCTCTGCTTTACCAAGCATGATGTCCTTCTCCAGGGACTGATCCCTCCTGATAACATGTCCAAAGTATGTGAGACGTAGTCTCACCATCCTTGCTTAGGAGCATTCTGGTTGTACTTTTTCCAAGACAGATTTGTTTGTTTTTTTGGCAGTCCATGGTTGTCATGGATTGAATTATGTCCCCCTAAAAATGTGTGTATCAGTTTGGCGGGGCCATGATTCCCAGTATTGTGTGATTTTCCTATATGTTGTAAATCCTGCCTCTATGATGTTAATGAGGGAAGATGAGTGGCAGTTGTGTTAGTAAGGCAGGACTCAATGTACAAGATTGGATTGTGTCCTGAGGCAATCTCTTGAGATATTAAAGAGAGAAGCGAGCAGAGAGACGGGGTACCACATACCACCAAGGAAACAGTGCCGGGAGCAGAGCACGTCCTTTGGACCCAGGGTCCCTGCGCAGAGAAGCTCCTAGTCTGGGGGAAGATTAATGAGAAGACCAACAGAGAAAGCCTTCCCCTGGAGCTGACGCCCTAAATTTGGACTTTTAGCCTACTTTACTGTGATGAAATAAATTTCTCTTTGTTAAAGCCATCTACCTCTGGTATTTCTGTTATAGAAGCACTAGATGACTAACACAATGGTATATTCAGTGTTCTTCACCAATACCACAATTCAGAGGTATCGGTTCTTCTTCAGTCTTCCTTATTCATCGTCCAGCTTTTGCATGCATATGAGGTGATTGAAAATACCATGGCTTTGAATTACTTTCTAGTATCTCATTAGTATTTTTTGTAGGGTCAGTCTGGTGGATATAAACTCTCTCAGCTTCTGTTTGTCTGGGAATGTTTTAATTCCACCCTCATTCTTGAAGGATAGTTTTGCTGGCTATAGTATTCTTGGTTGACATTTAGTTTTCTTTCAGCACTTTAAGTATATCATTCCATTGTCTTCTGGCTTCTAACGTTTCTGAGAAAAGATTGGCATTTAATCTTATTGGGGACCCTTTGTATGTGACTTTGCTTCTCTCTCACTGCTTTCAGGATTCTCTCTTTATCTTTAATTTTTGAGAGCCTAACTATGATGTATCTTGGTGTAGATCTCTTTGGGTTTATCCTGCTTGGGGTTCTTGGAGATTCTTGGATTTGTAGATTCATGTCCTTCGTTAGATTGGGGAAATTTTCTGTCATTATTTCTTCAGATATTCTTTCTGTCCCTTTCTCTCTCTCATCTCCTTCTGGAATTCCCATGATGTGTATATTAGGTCTCTTGTTGTTGTCCCATAATTTCATTAAACTATACTCAGCCTTTTTGAGCCTCCATTCTTGTTGCTCTTCAGTGCCTATAATTTTAACTATCTTATCTTTTAATTCCTTGATTCTTTTTTCTGCCTAATTAAATCTGTTGGTAAGTTATTCTGTTGTGCTTCTCATTTCAGTTATTGTTCTTTCAATTGCAGTATCTCTTTTTTTGGATCCTCATTTTGTTCATGCATTATTTTCCTTATTTCTTTTAGCTCTTTGTGTTTTCTCTTAGTTCTTTAATTATATTTAATGTTGTTGTATTGTATTCTTCCATTTTTTTAATGATTTGTTCATCCCTAGATGCGCTTTCACTCCCTTTGCCATATTCATTTGGATGGGCCACTGTTTCTATGTTCTTTGTGTGCCTTGGGGTTTTTTGTTGGAGTGCTGAAATTTTCAAGGGTGTGAACTTTCTTAGTTTTGGCCAGTATTTGGTGTTTTTGCTTACACTACTTTCTGCAAGAAACTCTTAGGTGGGCATAGCCTTTGGCATTTGCTTACCATTTCCTTTCCACCTCTGTGATAGCTCCTTTTCCATCTCTGGTTTAATTGGGATTTGAGAGTTCCAGATCTCATTTTTCAACTTGTCAGCCTCTCCTAAACACACTGGAGAACATGCTGTGGTCAGTTTGTCTACTAGCAGGTACTGCCACTCAGGCGAGATATTGTGTACTAATCAGTCTGTCCATCAGGGGGGCTTATTCCCCTGTCTCTAGTTATTACTCCCTTTCTGTTTCTGCAATCACGATTTTAATCAGAAAACCCACACCCAGTGAGCCCACTTTGGAGCTGGGTGTTGCCCTCCAGTTTTGCCCGAGATTTCCTTCCATGCTCCGTGGGGGCTGCTTATTGTCTGAGCTGGCATTCAGGAGAAGCAGAGGCAGACTTTCCTCTGTTTCAGGAGGAGGGGCTGGCACTCGCCAGAAGGACCTCCAAGAGATCTGTCTTGTTGGTTTCAGAGCCCCAGTGGCCCAGTGTTGGTTGGGGGAGCAGTCTTTACTTAGGTGACCCACCTCCTGACTCCACTGTAGGGAACCTTCTGTAGGAGTTTGTATCAGTCCAGCAGCTGCCAGTTACTGGTTGGGAAGGGGTAGTAAAACCCCAGACAGACTCCCAGGGTGTCTGCCTTGTTGCTGTCAGAGCCCATCCAATTGTATGTTGGCTATGAGTGTAGTCTTCACTCAAGATGCCTACTTCCTAGCACACAGCAGCCTCAGTCAGCAGTCCTTAGTGCCGACTGTAAGGGGGAGTGGACAGATACAAACTGATCCCCAGGGAGGTGTGTCTTTTTGGTTTCAGAGGCCTGAGCTATTGGTGCACAGGGAGGCAGGTAGAGTGCTGACTATGGGAGCAGACACCATTGTGGGGGCCTTCTGTAGTAGTTTGCAACAGCCTGGCAACCAGCATTTACCAGGTGGGGGAGGGGTGTCACACTCTGGTCAGATCCCCATGGAGGTCTGCCTTGTTGCTATCAGAGTACCACCCCCCAACCAACAGATTGTTGGCTGTGAGTGCAGCCTCCATTCAAGACTAGTGCTTCATAACACACAGCAGCCTCAGTCAGCAGTCCTCAGTGCCAACTGGAAGTAGGAGCAGACTAATCCTCATTGACTCCCCAGGGAGGTTTTTTTTTTGTGGGTTTCAGAGGCCTGAGCTATAGGATGCACAGGGAGGCAGGTAGAGTGCTAACTACGGGAACAGACTCTACTGCAGGGCCTTTCTGTAGCAATTCATAGCAGACTTGCAGGTGACAGTTTGCAGGTAGGGGAGGGGCTGTCACTCCAAATGAACCTCCAGGGAGGTCTGCCTTGTTGCTATCAGAGCCCTCCCTATAGAATGTGGACTATGAGTATAGCCTCCACTAAAGATGCCTGCTTCTTAGCACACAGCAACCTCAGTCAGCAGTCCTCAGCACTGACTGAAAAAGGGAGAAGACAAACCAGAACTGACTCCCCAGGAGGCCTAGCTATGGGGTACATAGGGAGGCAGGTAGAGTGTTGGCTGTGAGAGCTGGCTTCTGTAGCAATTTGTAGTAGGCTTGCAACTGACAGTGTCTGAATGGGGGAGGTACTGGCACACTTCAAATGGACCCCCAAGGAGGTCTGCCTTGTTGATTTTGGGGCAGAAGCTTGGGGTCCTGTCTGTTTGGTGCACAGGGGCAGGGGCTGTGGTGGTTAGGGAACCAGGCTCTTTTTCTGGGGCCACTATCCCAGTGCACAGCACCCAGAAGCCTGTGTGGCTAAAGGAGGGGCAAGGATAGTGGGAAAAGCGATTTTCCTACCTTATGCAACTCATTGATTTGTTGGTTCTTGCCTGTCTTCTGTTTCCTGTTGCTTTTCTCTGCTGCCTGATTCAGAATCCCTCAAAACCGAGCACCATTTCCTTGTTGTATTTTCTCTTGTAGTTGTGGGGGAGAGTTAGAACGATGGTGTGTTTATGTTGCCATCTTCCCAGGATTCTATGAAGTAACTTTTTGAAAATGATTTTATGTTCCAAAGAGAGTTGAAAATCACGTGTAGTAAAAATTACCCTGGAAAATCACTAAATTGCCTATAAATATAGAATACAAGATTCTTGACAGACAGCCTTATACAGTAATATGTGTGTATTACTGGATAATATATACATCATGCAATTCCATAGACAACTGTTACTCAAATTTATGCACCAACCACTAATGCCAAAGATGAAGATATTGAGAAGATTTTTACCAACTTCTGCCGTTTCAGATTGATCAAACATGCTATAAAGATGCATTGGTAACTACTGGTGATTGGAATGCAAAAGTTGGAAATAAAGAAGGATCGGTAGGTGGAAAATATGACCTTAGTAATAGAAACAATGCCAGAGATCACATGATAGAATTTTTCAAGACCAATGCTTTATTAATTGCAAACACCTTTTTTCAACAACATAAATGGTGACTATACATGTG
>NW_004443958.1:7141986-7143437 GCF_000243295.1 Trichechus manatus latirostris
GGTGTGTGTCAGGGTTGTATCCTTTCACCATACTTATTCAATCTATGTGCTGAGAAAATAATCAGAGAAGCTGGACTATATAGAGAAGAACACGGCATCAGGATTAGAGGAAGACTCATTAACAACGTGCAATATGCAGATGACACAACTTTGCTTGCTGAAAGCAAAGAAGACTTAGAGTACTTACTGATGAAGATCAAAGACTATTGCCTTCAGCATGGATTACAACTCAACATAAAGTAAACAAAAATCCTCATAACTGGTCTAATAAGGAACATCATGATAAACGGAGAAAAGACTGAAGTTGTCAAGAATTTCATTTTACTTGGATCTAGAATCACCACCCATGGAAGCAGCTGTCAAGAAATCAGATGACATATTGCATTGGGCAGAACTGCTGCAAAAAAATCTCTTAAAGTGCTAAAAAGCAAAGATGTCACTTTGAGGACTAAGGTGCGCCTGACCCAAGCCATGGTATTTTCAGTCGCCTCACATGCATGTGAAAGCTGGACAATGAATAAAGAAGACTGAAGAAGAATTGATGCCTTTGAATTATGGTATTGGCGAAGAATATTGAATATACCATGGACTGCCGGGAGAATAAACAAATCTGTCTTGGAAGACGTGCAGCCAGAATGCTCCTTAGAAGCGAGGATGGTGAGACTTTATCTCAAGTACTGTGGACATTGTATCAGGAGGAACCAGTCCCTGGAGAAGGACATAATGATTGATAAAGTAGATGGTCAACAAAAGAGAGGAAGACCTCGACAAGATGGATGGACACAGTGGCTGCAGTGATGGGCTCAATCATAGCAATGATTGTGAGGATGGTACAGGATCCGGCAGCATTTCGTTCTGTTGTGTATAGGGTCACTATGAGTCGAAACAGACCTCAGGGCTCCTAACAACAACAATTCCATACAGAAATCATAATCAGAAACTAAATAATTCAAGTGTTTTGCAACACGCACAATTTTCTGAAGATTACGAGTTGCTGGCTCCATCATCATTGTCTACGTTAGATTTTAGAAGTTTTCCAGCTGTGGTCAGTGTTTCTCTAAGGTCTTCAAACAATTCTTTAAAAAACAAATGAAACAAAACAAAAACAACAACTTTTATTTTGAAATAATTTACAACTTAAAAGTTTCAAGACAGTACAAAGAGCAACTGTCTTCCCTTTTATACAGATTCACTAACTTTTAACATTTTGTCACATTTGCTTTGTTTTTTCTCTGTACACACACACACATGCACACGACACACACCTTTTGTCTTATTTAATATGGAGCAGTTCCTTGGCCTTTTTTGCCTTTTGTGACCTTGATATTTTTGAAGATTATAGGCCAGTTATTTTATGGGCTGTCCTTTAATTTTGTTCACCGGGTGTTTCCTCATAATACTATTCAAGTTTTATATTTTTTGGCTGGTTGCTAAATAAGTGATGTTATGTC
>NW_004443958.1:7145037-7146447 GCF_000243295.1 Trichechus manatus latirostris
TAAACCCCCTTGTCTGTGGGATTGTTGTCACTGCACTTTCCATTGACAAATTTCTGAGCATTGATTGCTTGTGTTAGAATTGTGGTTCTTCAGATTTGGTGTTGCAGCAAATAATATATCTTTGTCAATGTTATTCTTCAGAGTTCTGGAAAGAAAGGAGATGATGCACATATAATAATACTTTAAGAAAATATAAGAAAGTATAAAAATGGCATGGGGTCAGTGTCTGACCTCCACTAATCCACAAGGGGGAAGGTGAATCAAGATCAACAGCTCAAGGCTGATTCTCATGAGGCAGACAGACGTGCTTCCCCTCTCCACCATCTTTACCAACTCACACCAATCGTTCCTCCCGTGCACTCCCTGCTGGGTTCGATAATTCATTGCTGTGACCACACAGAACTCACAGACCATACTCACGATTATGGGGTTTATTTGGGAAGTAACAGGTTACAGTTCAGGTTCAGGAACACTCAGGATTCAATTCTTCCATCAGTACAGCCTCTTCTAGCCATGCTCGAAGGCGTGCCTCTCCCTGGCCCATGGCCCATGGCCTCTGCCCAAAGGCACTCAGCTTTCCCTCAGTGGGCTGGGAAGCCCAATTTGCCATTTCCTGCTGCCGAGTCTATGCTGCCGGGTCTCTCCTGCTGAGTCTCTCCTGCCACTGCTTCTCACAGTCTTCAGGGTTACAGCTTGCTCTCTCTTTCAGTCTCCTGCTTCCAGGAGCTTCTCAGTGCAGGGATCCCAGGCCCAAAGAACATGCTAGCTCCTGGCTGTTCTTCCTTGGTGGTGGTGGGATTCTCTCTTTCCCACATCTAAGGTGGCTCATTTCAAGCCTAGTGGGATGGCAAGACTGACCAATCCCTTTGGTGGGCTACAATTACCCTATCACACAGTTCTTCCCAATCACTTGGGTGGGAGTTACAAGACTGTGGCTAGAAAGGCCACACAAAAGCAATCCATCTTACCACATAAAGGGACTCTGTACCAAGGTACAGATGGGGTTAAGGGAATCAAAAATAGTTGGCAAAGCATCTTGAGACTCGCAGTGACAGCTGTTACTATTCTTAGGCCTATTTGAGCAAGGGGAGGAGGCTATCCTTGGAACCTGGAAAGAGCTGTAACCATGAGATAGGATTCCACTCAAGGAAGACAACCCCTGCTAAACTGCCAACCAGCTAGGAGAGAGTCCCCTCCCATTATCTGATTTCATTCTGGTGTCTTATTGGCCAAACCCAACTGGAACACAAAGGGCAAGGGAGCCCAGGCAGCATAGTTCAAGGAGGTCATCATTTCTGGGCACAGGTTAGGGATGAGGTGGGCAGAGAGTAAATCTGGAGGGAAAATTGAAGACTTTGTATCCCTCTAAGCACATCTGAAAACAAGTGGTGTTTTCAATAGCCTCATATG
>NW_004443958.1:7148141-7172449 GCF_000243295.1 Trichechus manatus latirostris
TATGTAGTGGAACTTAAAATGTTTAAATGTGATAAGCTGTCTTTTTCATGTTGCATATGCATTAGACCTGTCCTTTGGTCAGTGATTGTAATTGCATTTTAAAGAATTCGGCAAACCTTACAATTCTACCACTTTGCATCCAAATCAGCTCAACATCTTGTTGCCAGTGGAGTTCGCCAGGCTGGTGTGTGCTCAGCTCTGGTTTTAGAATGGCTCCGACATCTGGAGGTGTTTCTTTGATCAGCCTGTTACTGGTTCCCTATTGCATGTTATCTACAGTCTCCTCATGCCTCCTGTCTTACCACGTGTCTTTGTAGGGGACTCCATGTCATGAGCCTGATTTGCCTATGTGAAGGAAATTGAATATGAGTATTGACTGAATTTGTCCTCTTACACACTTAGAAGGTCATCCATATGTCTTTATTTTGCTGTGATGACTGCTACCCCGTCATGTTGGTTTCAGACTTCAGGCTCCCAGAGTCCTCTTCTGAGTTGAGATGGTCTTCTGCTTTTACCAGTCAGTACATGCTGAAACCTATACATCTTTGGTCATGCTCTACCAGGAACTGAGGCTAGCCTAATCCAGAGAAAGTCTCATTGGTGGGAGAGGGCCGAAAACTGAAATCCAATAATTGTTCGCAAAACCCATCTTTCCTAGTTTCAAACCAAGTGCTATAGTTTAGGCACTGTGCAAATCCTTTCCAGCAATGCCTTCAGTGTGTGCCGTGTATCTAAGTGGAATCCCTGGAGCTAATCTAGAGCAATGAGGGTTTGTGAATTTAAAAATTAAAATAACATTTTAAAATGTTGCCGAGTTGCGGATGGAAAAAGGAAGGCATGGGTTTTTCTCTCTGTTGGGATATCTCTTGTCAAAATCCCTGTTTTCATTTCCTCTCATTTTAATTTTTCCAATGATTGAAGCACTTTGTTGAGGGCAAAAAATATCAATCGATAGTGAATTACTTAACTAGGAAATGCAAATCAATAGCAACTTCCTTGTGCAGGAACTTATGCTATTTGTTCTAAAAATATGGCTTTCATAAGTTATAGCTTATAGTGATGCTATTTACATATTAAAACACTGTACAATAAACTTCCATTTATCTCAGGGTGCAACCAACTAGCATTTTTTCATGCATTCTGTGTCTATGATAAAGAGAAAATAAAAAGGTAAACAAATTGAATCAGAGTAGCAGTAAAAAGGAGAGTTTCTAGTATGTGTCAATACCTGTTTAAACTAAATGTCCTGTATTTTGTATTACAAAATCTCTAATGAGAATAGATGTGCATAATGATCACACGGAGGCCCTGAACGAACTTTAGGTGGCTTTTGAATGAAAAAACTAAGATTATTTTGTGTTTGATATTGTTTTTATTTTTGTATTCTGACAGTTTTCTCTGACAAGAAAACAAAAATGCTGAGCTAGAAAAATTAAATACTTTTTAATCTGTTGTCACTTTTAGAGAAAAAGCATTGTACTGTGATGGACCCCGAATCTACCACTTAACAGCTGTTCAGCACTGAGCAAACCACTTATGTAGTGGTCTTGGTACAGTTCCGCTCCTGCTCCGGCTGTGTGCCTGTGGTTGCTACCGCATTTTTATAAGACTCGACTCTTCTTACAACAGTTGATTTGGGCCCAAGTTGGACCAATTAAAGTTCTTCCCTAGGATTTTGGCTTGGCCTAGAGAGAACATCTCTGCAGTGGGTTGATGCTATAAGATGTGTAACTTATGAATTGTCAGTGGTCCTATTTCCTCGCTTCAGAAAAATGCCAGTCTATAACCCGTTGCCATCGAGTTGATTCTGACGCATAGTGTCCCTATAGGACAGAGTAGAACTGCCCCATACGGTTTCCAAGGCTATAATCTTCATGGAAGCAGACTACCACAACTTTTTCCCATAGTACAGCTGGTGGCTTCAACCCTCCAGTCTTTTGATTTGCAGCCTAGTGCTTAACCACTGCCCCTCCAGGGCTCCTTATGCTGCCTATAGTGAGAAGGGGTAAAGTCAACATGCAGAGAGAAACAGCAGAAACCATCCTGAGGAGGTACATGTCTCTGGTTCCAGGAGTTCCTAATGCCTCTCTGCTTCCTTGCATTTCCTATGACTGGGTTGTCCAACCCTTTCTTGGATTCCATGAATTCAAGTTTATCTCTTTCAATTTCTAAGTGAATACTAAGCAGAAACAGATTTATCCTGAAGCTAATAAAGTGTAAAGTCCTTAGGTGCTACCAACAGTTGTGGCTGCTAATTGAAAAGGCAGAGATTTGAGCCCATCCAGAGGCACCTGGGAAGACAGACCTGCTGATCTACTTCCAGAAAATCAGCGATTGAAAACTCCATGGAGCACAGTTCTACAGTGACACACATGAGGTCTTCATGGGTCAGAATCAGCTCCACACCAAGATATAATTAAGTTTAAACTTCAAGACATTCTCACTTTCATGAATCCCACCCAAAGTCCTGTACCTATTTTTGGATTTTTAATTTCATGGTTTTTTAAAAAGATGGTTATCAAATTTGTATAAGCTTAAAGCCCCCAAAAACCTGGATCTACTTTTGATGCTAATTAATACGACTTAGCTTCTCTTGTTTCCAGGGTATTTGTTTGTAAATGATAGGAAGTCTGTCTTGAATGTCACTAAACTTCTGTGACTCTATTACTGTCTAAAATGTGACTCCCTTCATATTCTATTCATTTTTACGACCGTTGGGAAATGGCTCCTTTTGTTCAAACTTAAACTGAAGACAAACGAGATGCCGTTCATAAGTAACAGGAAGACTTTTGAGGAGGAAGTGAACAGGAGAACTGGAAACTTGAGGGGATTTTAGGTAAAATTCTACCTATCATTACCCCTCTGGAGAGACAAAGGGTCTCAATATTGAAGGGACAATTGAAATGAAAATTCTAGGTATTATACGTTGGGGACTTTTTTAATTAAAATATGGTACTTCCTCCCATGCGTGTAGATGATACTTGGAAGTTTTGTGGTCCAGTGCTTGAGTCTTCCTTTTTGTCTCTCTCTAATTTTTTTTTTCATTTTATTCCTAGTAATGTATTAAAAATGTAACATCTTTTAGATGTATTGAGTGCACCATATGTTGTTTACTATCAGAAAAGCAGTTTAAAAAGATGAAAAGTTTCTTCAACGTTTTTTGCTACTGCCCAGCCATCAGGTGCTGAATCCTCACCATATGATTCTGGTTGCCTGTTATCTTTCCACTTTTCTTAGTACGTAATTCATCTCAAAATTTTCTGATTCTAAAGGTCATTACAGTTTTTCCATTGATATGATTATGGTTTCATTCACTTTTAAGGAAGAACTTAGAGTCACTTGGTGAACAGTATAGGTGATACATGGGTAAAAAATGTAGCTTTAATTGAAGATGATTTTTTTTTATTATTTTCATTGCACATGTCCAGTATAAAAAAATCAAATTAAAAGACCAATACTATAGTTAGAATTGGATTAAATAGGGCCAGTTTTATATATATATATATTCCCCCCCTTTCCTTTTCCCCAGGTTTAAGATTAACTGATGGAACTGCTCACTAAGAATCCATAGTCCACAGTGAAGGAATATGCCTGCCTAATTCTAGGCAGATTGGCTAAGTAGGTTTATAGATGGTAGAGTCTATCATGACTTGGACTTGGAGGTGCTGAAGTGAGACAAATGAAAAATGGTTGGAATTCAGAAACCAAACATATTCATAAAGATAACATAGGTAATTATGGAGGTCCAAGCAGTAGCATATGTAGCATTTTTGGTTGTGAAGGCAAGCTGTGACCCAAATATCTGGCAGTGAATGGTAGATAGAGAACCTAATAGACAGTAGAGCTAAATATCTATTTCATGTAAGGTACAGTAGATGGAGGGCCAAGAAGAAGGGTCCTGACTTCCAGGAAGGCAGCAAGTGGGGAGGGGTTCTGGTGGTCTGTTGTAGCTCAAGATCCCAGTACTAGAAAACCAGGGTGGAGCAGCAGGAAGCCACCGCTAGGGTCAGTCTTGACCTTCCTTCCAGTTCATTCTTTACACACAAGTGTCAGGCTTGAAAATATAACCCTACTCCTTCCATGTTTAAACATGATAATAACCTCCGTTGCCCTCAGGATAAAAGTTCAAATTCCTTAGCATGACCCAAAGAGTCTTTCTTGAAATGGCTTCTGCCTTCGTCGCCGGCCTCATTGCCCACTGTTTCCCCTCTCATTCTCAATCTACCAACAAACTAAGCTATTATAATTTCAAAAGAATTTGTGCCACATGATATTACCTCTGACTGTAAGACTTTCACCTTGAAATATCTTACCTGTCCTTCAAGTCTTAACTCAAGCAGAGTTTCCTTTATGAAACCTGTCTTTTTCACTCTCCCAGTTGAGTTGATCCCTACTATCCTTGTACATTCTCAAATTACAGTAGCATTGTACCTTGCTAAAATTTTATTTTACATGGTTATCTCTTCTACTGGAAACATCATTTGATTGTGGGTAGACTCCATCTCTAATTCATTTTAACCATGATGTTTAACATTTTGTCGAACCCATGTTGAGCCCTCAGTGCTTATTGAGCAAATGACAGGACAAATTTCAATGAATGAATCTGGGACATACGGTGACATAAGAACTGGTTATAGAAAATAGAAGAGAATAATATCCCCAACATCTGTGATGACTTCCATAATTTTTATTCAGGCTAGAAAGAGGATTAGTTCCAGATGCAGAGGTAGAGTTAAACCTGTTTATTTATCTGGAATTAAGTAACAGGAAAATCATAGGTTTGAAGGATGTAAAAACAGAAATCTGTAAACCTACTTAGCCAGTATTCAGAAATTCAGGCTTTCCTTACCTTGAAGAAGCACCATGTAGTAGAAAGAGCCTGGGCTTTGGATTTTACTGAACTTGTTTCACAGTCATTTACTAAGTGTGAGATGTTGAGCAAGAAACTTTAGTTGTTTAGAACTCAATTTCCCCAATTTGAAAATAGGGAAAATAATTATAAATTTGGAAACCCTGGTGGTGTAGTGGTTAAGTGCTATGGCTGCACGATTTAACTAAAATTATACTTGTGAGATACAGCAATGTTTTGTTCTGTTATACATGAAGTCCCTATGAGTCGGAGTTGACTCAACAGCAACTAACAACAGTGACATACTTAAAAAGTGCAAACATCATACATGTGCTCCATGTGCTCCATGCTCTAATTCTCTTATATGCCAACCTCCAACTGTTGCTGACTATTTTATGACCTGTCAGAATGGTTTGAGAAAAAATCAGGTCATAGATACAAATGCACATCCAAACTGGTATACAAAAAGAAAAATCTTAAATATTGAACATCAGCTACTAAGAATGGCAGTATCACCCAGATAATGTCTAATATTGAATCCTTTTGAAATGTTAGCTAATAGCCAGTGAACTCAAAAAGATTGTGTATGATTTAAAATTTAATTGCTAATAACTTCAATAATATGTGTGAAATTATATGGAGATAACCAGTACAAACCCATTGCCGTTGAGTCGATTCTGACTCATAGCAACCCTGTAGGACAGAGTAGAACTACCCCATAGAGTTTCCAAGGAGCGGCTGGTGGATTCGAGCTGCTGACCTTTTGGTTAGCAGCCAAGCTCTTAACCAGTGTGCCAGAAGGGCTTTTTATGAAGATACTAAACCTCAAGAAAATAATTTGTTAGTAAATTGTTTGTTTTATCCTCATTACATGCCTTGAGGTCTTAAATAGAGCAGATTTAACCTTCCTTGTGTTTTATTGAGAACATTGTGGCAATATTGGCTGAGTCAAAGGCATTGCCTTTCTTCTGAGAAACTAAGGATACTTTATCCAGTTGTCCCCCACATTTCCCCCACTCCAACCTCACCCTGTGATTCCATCAAGGTCTGATCAAAGAAACACAACCTATATGAAATAGATCTATATAAATAAAGTATTTATTTTGGTAGTTTGTCTTTACACAGTTGTGAAATGTGGCTAAACCATTATGTGAGGTCTTTGCTTCTGGATCTGATGCTGGAGATGGAAGTCCACAAGGCAGGTGGTTCGGAAAGAGGATATATGTGAATTGAGGGAAGCAAGTACAAATGGGAACCTATGGAGCAGACTGGAGCCCATGAGAACAAGCTAAATTCCTTGATAATCTCTACTGCCCTTACACCTACGATGTTGATGATGGTGGCATCCTACAGGAGAAGCTAGTGTCCTTCATCTTGGGACTAAATCTGCAGCTATCTCTGGAGTCAGAGAAGCTGAAGGAGGGTCTAGCAGGAGCTGCTGGAGCTCTAGGCTGGGCTGCTACCTCAAGGTAGGAAGCCAGCAATAAGCACAATGTGTGTACTGCCAGGGCCTCATGCCCTGCTTTGACCTTTTGAGTGCAAAAAGAATATGGATGATGCATCATGCTAACCAAGAGCTATGCAGGGAAAGGAATTTCCAACAGTAAAGTTCCAGTTAAGCTAAATTGACATAATACAAATCCACCACACCCTGGAAGATTGTGAAAAATTCCATCCCTATCCTTTTCATTTTTCTTAACCTAGACTTGTCCTCACAAGTTTAGCCGTGGTATAAAATTCTCCCAGATATTCTAACTCTCCTTACCAAAATTGTGCTGGTTTTGCTATTCAATAGATAAATGAATTCAACTCATTGTATCAGTTTTCCAGGGCAATGTTTAACTTTTATATATTCCATAATTGATTCCCAGAACTAATAATTGCCCTCAACCTGCACTGCCCAGCAGCAACTTTTTTAAAATGAACTCTGCATTTAATGGTTTTTCCATGTTATTCTGAAAGGCAGTCCTTGCTTTTTCTTCATTTCTCTTGCAAGGAAGTCTTTTGTTTTGCAAATGTAGACAGATCTGTATTATACTGAAAACCTGTAATGGATTAGTGAGGTATTCTGGATATTGGAAAATGAATTTAATGTCTAAAATGAAAGTAGTTTGTCTTGGTTCAGCTTTCAGGATGAATATGGAAGGTTATGCCATTAGCAATAATTTAGCCATTTTATATTTTGATACAGATAATAATAAGTCTTTGCTTTGAACATTGGCTTTCATATGGAAATTATAAAGTGCTTTGTCTGACTAGAAAATGAAACTTGATCACCACACCACACCACACCACACTGCTGTCCCCACTCTCCTTCCTGCCTCCTCATGATAGAATCAGAAGCCAAACACACCCGAACTGGTGCAGTAAAGGAGCAGATGTTGCAAAGACTTGACGCAGTGGGGAATCAAGGAAAAGGTAGATTCCAGGCCCTAAGATCAGCAGCATGCAAGAGCTGTAGGCCAGATGAGTACCTGTAAACTTTCTGTACTACTGCTTCCTACAGAAACTTAGAACCTTCTGCAAACAGTGCACCAAAACTGATGAGCAGTTCTTGGTGAGTGGATGGGACAAGTCTCTGTAGCTTTGGCAAAAACTCCTTTAGGAGGAAGATAAGACTTGAGAGACTATCAAGAAGCTCTGGAACAAGGGTAAGAGGAATAGTTCAGATGGAGCATCTGCGAGATTCTGGCTCTTAGAGATGAAAACTAAGGGTCAGGCTAGCCATTTTTAGAGAGGAGAGATAAGGAAGCAACTGTAACTAGCAGTGTTTCCAAAGGACCTGAGACTCATTTACGTGCAGTCATCCCACAACACTCACAAACCACTCCACCATTATCAAGGCAAAGGCTGGGAAGCTTACCTGGACCCATTTTATACAGGTCACCTTCAGGCTAATTCGTGTGCCTTTAATTTCCCCTTGGTAGTCATTTTATCCAGCTCTTGACTGAACAAAGACTATGTGTGGTGACATTATGAGGAACAGGAGCAGAGAGACAGATGATACAGTGTGAGATGTTAGTGGTTTCATTGTAATATTTCATATGATTTATTTCCAAAATTGTATTGTGGACACTGATATTAATTATAAAAAGAATTCCTGTGAGATTGTTCATTCCACAAACACTAGAGAGAGACAAAGGAGATAAATTCCCTGATTTCATGGAATTTATATTCTAGTAACCCTGTCTGTCACCTGTAAACCCGTTCTTCCATTCTCCAGAATAGTGAATTCAAACCTCTTTAATATTTACAATTCTCTTTAAGTCTCTCAACTCTGTCTCACACCCTTCACTCTTAGAAGAAGACTTTATTCCCCACTTTACAAAGAAAACAGAGTACAACAGCCCATTTTCTTCCCATTCCCCTCTAGAATAGCACCCAGCCCTAATCTCTTTCCTCCTGACTCAAAAGACCAGGGAGTAATTTTGGAGCTTCTCCAGGGCTTGGTAGGCCATGCAGTTATGAACATGACTGTGTCTTAGCTACTAACATGAAGGATGTTCAAGTCCATCCAGAAGCATCTTGGAAGAAAGGCCTGGCTATCTACTTCCAAAAAATCAGCCGTTGAAAGCACAAATGGAGGACCGTTCTGCTCTGACACACAGGGCGTTGCCATGAGTCAGAGTCAACTGGTCGGCAACCAGAACTGCAAGTGGAAGTATTTTGCTTAATCCAAGAGTTTCTTCATTTTCTGATATATAAAGCTTTATTTAGCATGCCCTTAAAGCACCACTACATTTTGCTAATTCCTGTGGGTAACCTTATCAGAGACTACATCCACTCGTACTCAGGGTACAGAATTGCTTTTGAGAACAAGTCTTTTTTTTAAGTTGGTAGTTAGCAGGGAATATAGCAGAAATTTGATGGGATTGTAAATACTGATGGGTGATAGATGTGAAAAGGAAAGAGTGTCCACAAAAACTTCTCTTTTGTTTCCAAGTCACAGATATGCCAAGATTTAAGAGCTCAGCAAAAAACAGACCCTTAATAAATGCTAGCTAACCTGGTATAGAGTGATGGAATCAAAAGATGATGGACTCTGGAGCATAATGTTTGGAATCAGATAGTACTTGGTTGGAACTCAAGCTCTACCACTTACTTGTACGTGACATTGTAAAAGCTATGTAATATCCGTAAAACCAAATTCTATCACTTGTAGAATAAAAATAAACTCTGGAGGTACAATAGTTAAATTCTTGGCTGCTAACTGAAAGGGTAGTGGTTTGCACCTACCAGCAGCTCTTCAGGAGAAAAGACCTGGCGATCTGCTCCCATCAAGATTACAGCCTAGGAAACCCTATGAGGCGATTCTACTCTGTCAGTAGTGTCCGTATGAGTTGGAATCAACTCGACGGCATACAACAAGGGTTATTGTAAAGAGTAGATGAGATAACATACCCAACATTGTTGTTATTAGTTGCCATTGAGTTGATTCCAACTCAGGGAGACCCCATGCATGCAGAGTAGAACTGCACTTCATAAGGGTTTCAAGGCTGTGACCTTTCAGAAGCAGATCTCCAGGCCTTACTTCCGAGGTGCCTCTGGAAGGACTTGAACCCTCAAGCTTTTGATTAGTATTCCAGCATTTAACCATTTACACCACCCAGGGACTCCATATCCATACAGCACCTTACTTTGGTTAAATAGCAGCTGATTCAGTATTAAATGCCAGTTTTCTTTAGACTCCTCCTCACCCCCAGTCTCACCAGTACTGTTCCTAGCTCTGTAATTGATCGGAGTAACTGACCAAATACAAATGTTCCCAAACAGTTAATCTCCTTAGAGATAGAATTTGAGTTGTTTTCTTATTGCGTAGAAGTGGTGGGTCTTGCCTATTTGACACAAGTTTGAGTAATAGAAACCTAATGAGCCTTTTCTCATCCGAAGCCCATCTCTACCCCGAAACAAAATGTATTTGTCAAGAGTCAATTATTTTTACGCTTTCTTGGCCAAACTTTGGAACAATCAGTTAATAACAGGAATTATAATAAGAAAACTGAAAGCATTGTTCCATTTTCTACCCATGGAAATCCTGCTATTTTATTAGTACACATAGATCTGAGAAGAAGCACTGATCAAGAAGCTTGTGCCTCGGATTAATTTAGGTATATCCATATGCTGTTGATGGATGCAGGGGTTCTTGTCGTTCTAGATGAACTTGTTAATTCATTTAGTAGAACCTTACCTATCTTCCTTAGTGAAGAGAAATAGGATCATTTGTAAACTCTACGATAGAGACCAGAGCCCTACATTTGTTTTAATCTCTAGTGATATACTGTGTTGAAACAGAAAACGCCCCATCTTTATTTCCTAGAGTTGGTTTGATATTTGCCAACCTAATGGTGATTTAATATGGGCGTAGGATGAAAGTGAGGAATGGGAAGTATTGTCAGGAGTACGGGGAAGGTAATTAGTTTGAATTTTCCTTTTTGGTGTATGGTCTTTAGCTACTAGTGTTAATGAATCTGTTAAATTGGTGAGATGCCATTGTTTAATTATCTGCATTAAAAGAAGATGGGAGAGGGAGCTTCTCCACTTCCGCTCCCTCATTACTTCAGAACTTCCAATTCTACCCACAGTGCATATTCATTTGACCTTCGAGAAAGATTGGTTCAAATGATAATGATGATAATTCTTAGACCCATATCTTCCTTTTCCTAGAATTTATCTGTTCAGTACTAGATGAGGATAAACCAAAACCAAACCCGTTTCCTTTAAGACGATTCTAACTCATAGTGACCATGTAGGACAGAGTAGAACTGCCCCATAGGGTTTCCAAGGAGCTGCTGATGGATTTGAACTGCCAACCTTTTGGTTTGCAGCCATAGCTCTTAACTACTGCAAGACTTATTAATTCAGATTTACAAACATTTTTTGAATGTTTCCTATCTGCCAGGCACTGAATTAGGTGGCTGATATAAAGAGATGAGTAAGTCATTGTTTCTCTTCTTGTGAATCTCAGAGTTTAATAGGAGAGACAGACCATTTGTCACAGAGATCCATGTGCTAGAACTATGTCTTTGGTCAGATTTCCTAAGAGCACAGCCTGTGATGGAGTTCTTGTGCAAGTGATTTATTGATGGAGCACTTTTAGGAGAAATCTGTAAGGAGTTGAGGGAAGCAGGTTAGGGCTGGGGAAGAAGTTAAGCAGAGATGTGGGTTCTGCTAAGTCTAGCCTCACTCTGATCTCAAGAGGAGCTCAGGAGACTGAATGGTACCACAGACTTGTGGCACCTTGAGTCAGAGAGGCTGGGCCTTTGTATGCTTGAATCAACCAGTCATTCAGTGAGGACTCTCCTTCTAGGCATTTCTGGGCTCCTATTGACTAGAGCCCTCGTGGTACAGTGGTTAAGAACTAAGGCTGCTAACCAAAAGGTTGACAGTTCAAATCCACGAGTTTCTCCTTGGAAACCCTTTGGGGCAGTTCTACCCGGTCCTATAGGGTCTCTATGAGTTGGAATTTCCTCAACGGCAATGGCTTTGGTTTTATGGTTTGGATTGATCAGACACAATTCTCTGGAAAAATACACAGTGTGGGTGACTAGCAGCCAAGACTCACAGCAGCTGGGGGATGGGTAAACTGGCTCAGTGAAGGAGATGACCTAGGTAAGGCAGCATCTACTACTAGATTCAGAAATGAATGTAGCATAACTGTACAAAACCCAAGGTATTCCAAGTCTCGTTGTGTGGATTGACAGTAAGCAACTAACTACAATTCAGTATGACAAGTACTAGAAGCTTGTGCAAGGTAGCATGAGGGAGAGAGTGATTACCTGATGGCATGTTCATTGGCACTTTATCTCATTGCACAAAATACTGGAGGTATTTTTTACCAGCGTTGTCTGTCTGGTGGTAAGGAGTGTGGTCATAGGAAGACTTCAGTGAAGGTGATAACAGAGGTAGATGTAGAAGGAATAGTATCCGTGAATGTAATACTGGAGAATGGGGAATGTAATACTGGAGAATGGGGAATTATAAAGAGTACAATGACTAATCCATGACCCTAAATTAAATCTCAGTGGGAACTCTTTCCAACCCTATTGCCAATCTATCCCATGATAGTATGTTTAAACATTAAACTCAGTTTATATTATTTTTTAATAAATAAGTGAAGCTTTACGAAGGGAATAAAATCAAGCTTTAAGGAAATAGGCCACTTTTAATCCAGTGATAAAAGCTTTTCCAGGATAAAACTCACGGTGATAGTTTCTTCTTTTGGAACTAGGAAGAAAGCTATCAACATGAATCAGGAGCTGCCACTATGAGTCAAGATTTGTTGAGAGATATAGATACATATTTTTAAATAATAGACTTGATCTGTCAAGTTCAGTGACTGAGATGTGTTTTTATAGAATATTTTTTCCAAGGGTATTCTATGATGTGCAATAATATTTTCTTTTAATGTGCATTGTTTGATTTGATATATCTTGGAAGTAACGTTGGCTGCAGGCTTATAAAACCTCCAGGAAACACAGGTCTAGCCCAGAACTGAGAACATCTCTAATTGGTTCCAGGTTTTCATTTCTTGTTATGTACTCCTCCAGAGTTTATGTAGTTCCGATGGTAATAAATAAAAATTATGTTTCAGGATATGTATCTGATCTACTGCCTGCTCAAATATCCATGTTGTAAGAACACAATAGAATTAAGCAAGACTTTTTTCTACGTGTAGCCCAGTAGGTATCAGTTTTTATGGTCTCCGCATTCATTTTAAATCCTGGAAAATAGCTTTTGGCTTTGAGGTTGAGAAACTGGCTGGTCATGTACTTAATTGTGTTCATTTATTTATTACTTGAGTCTTTCATATTTCATATCCTCTTTCAATGGTCTTTCCAATATTTTCCCCAAATGTTCTTGTAATTTGTACCCTGAAAATATATGTTTAATTTAAAAACAATAGAAGAGAAAGGAAACCTTCTATGATCTCTGTAATTCCCTTCCACATTTGCCTACTCTTTCTTTTTGTATGAACAATTTTTTTGCACCTTGCTTGTATATCTGACATTCCATTTAAGAAACAAAATTACATTGTCTAAATGTGTGTTGTATTTCCGTGTTCGATAGCTTAGGCTGGTAGATGACTACAGAGAAAGAAAATTTTTTATGAAGAAAAACGTAAGGGGAGAGAGTAAGGAACACACACACACACACACACACACACACACACACACACACACAACACAATGGTAGGAAAATGACTCTAATACAAAATGGCCTGATTTAAGCAATATTTGGAACTGACCACCAACATGAGTTATTTCTACTTTTACAAAGGCTTATGGAACAAAGTTGCATTAGGATGTATTGGCAATTATGTCTTTCTGCATTTTATGTTATTCTTAAGCATTCTTTCCTGAGACAAGAGAATACATGAGGTCTTATTCAAATGTAACACAGACAGACAGGCATAGTAGGATAGTTGAGCCTGTTACTAGGGTAACTTCTGTCCTTTTATTTGCGTACTTCCTATAGGGGTAAGTGAATAGTCTAAATTTTGGGAGTTATGCTTCTCAAGGCTGTGTCTCTATAGGCAGAGTGGAAAGTTTGAAAGAAGCAACTGAGTAATTCATGATGGAGGATAGAAAGAATTCTTAAAAAGAAATCCTTTCTTAGCCAAATTGACTATTAAAGAAAACCGAGATTATCCTACCTGGAAATTTGCTAATACCATTTTTACTGATCATGCTTAGACCCAACTTTGTGGCCTCTAGAGTAATAGTTATTCCTTTGTTTCTCCAATTAAATTCAATCATAATAGACCTTGAATTGGCCTGTTTTCTTTTATCTCCATATTTAGCTTTTGACTATGAGACAGCAGACATTTAGAGGTGCTTGCATTTGTCTTGAATAGTAATGTGATCCTGTGTTGGTTATCTCCTGAGTTCCTGGATGGTGCACATGGTTAATGTGTTTAGCTGCTAACCAGAAGGTTGGAGGTTTGTGTCCACCCTTAGGTGCCTTGGGAGAAAGGCCTGGTGATCTAATTCTGAAAAATCAGCCCTTGAAAATCCTACAAAGCACAGTTCTACTCTGACACACCTGGGGTCGCCACGAGTCACGGTCAACTCAATGGCAACTGTTTATTTTTGGTTGGTGTTGTTCATCCATGCTTGGTTTAGTTCTTTTAGGGATTCGTAGCAGCTATTAAAGCTCTTTCTGGTAACATCACTCTGGTTTTCCTTTAGCAAATTTCTCCTCCTTCACTCCTAGGCCATGTGATTTGAGTAGGCTAAATGTCCACCCTACCACACACACCCCTCACAGCCCCTTGAGAAGGTCCCTTGACCCAGATCTGTCTAACCAAAGCATCTCATCCTCTTTGCAGGGATTGGCACAAGATATGAAGCTGAGCAAAACCATAGATATTCCTGTGCTTGCAATCAGACTACTCATTTCATAATGTCTTAGGAAGATAAAGGAGATTTTTCTTTTCTCTTGGTTTTAATTTATAATTAGTTATAAACTGAACAGCCAAATAAAAAGATATTTTCTCTCATTCTGTTATTTGAAAATAATAATAATGCATCAGGAGCCATTCTTACTACGTTTAGTTCATCATCTAATATAACTTTCACAGTAGCTCTCTGGGGTAGGTACTTTATTGTCCCCATTTTGCACATGAGAAACTGAGACTTAAGCAGCTGTTTGAAGGTCACATGCCAAAAAGTAAGCAGTAGTCTGCCTTTAACCTAGTTAGTCTGATCTGAATTTGTGCTCTTAACCGTAACACGTTATCTGTCGTCATTCTAGTGAACAGAAGGAAAGCCTATATTTAACATTCTTGCAAACTTCAAAGTAAAATATATGTTTGGAAGGGAGAAATGAAGTGGGGGGAGGAACACAATGGAGAATCACAGAGTGAGATCACAGAGTGTCAGCTACTGGAAATCCTAACTCTGAGCATGTTGAATGATGATGGGTCAGGATAGGGGTGGGAGGACGGGGGTAGTTAACAATCAACTAAGCAGAATTCTGGCTAAGTACCTGCCAAGCTACATCTACAACCTGAGGCAATTTGGGGGGCATTGTATCACCTTCAGTATGAAGGCTATCTTCTGGAGTGTTCTGAAGTTTGCAGGAACTAAGTAATGAGTCTGGACTGGTACCCTGTTGTTTCATGTGTTCATTCATTCATTCATTAGTTCATTCAATTCTGTTGAGCACTTGCTAAGTGCCAAGCATTAGATACTTGGGATATATCAAGGCACCTGCTTTCAAAGAACTCTCAGTCTAGAACAGAGACAAATGACTTAAAAAGAAATTATAATAGGGTAGATTTGGTGATTGGGCATGTGTTGGAAAATATATAGTTGAGCCAAAGAAGGTGCCTCTAAACTTTGGGTTTATTAATTTTATTTATTTAATTATGGATAAATTTTAATCCTGGAAATGTTCCTAGATGCCTTTCCCTGCTGGGGAGTACAAAAGTTTTATAAATAGCAGCCTTCCCCTTTTGAGCTGGCAGGAAGCCATCTGAATTCTGCAGCACCTTTGCTAGAAGCTACATTGAAGTGGTTTTATACTGAGGTAGTGTGATATAATGAGCAAAATACATGGAATCAGAACACTTAAGTTTGAATTCAACTTAGCTGCTTACTGGGTGTAGAACATTACGCAAATTATTTAACATCTCTCGGCCTGAGTTTCTGTAACTGTAACACGGGGATGGATATTTGTAAAGTTTAAATGAGTTTATAAATATGAAGTACATATTACATTAAACCAAAACAAAAACCCCATTGCCATTGAGTTGATTCCAACTCATAGCGACCCTACTATTCACTTAATCAACAAATGTCAGTTTTCATCAGTTTTCCATTTTCTCCTTTATTAAATAAGGGATAATGATACTTATTTGCAGGAATAATCATTCAGTAAGAGAACATACATCATAAAGTGCTTGGCTCAGTAACTATCAGATCACCCCCCCTTTTCACTTGGATTCTTAAAAACATAAATGGCTTCTTATCTTCATTAGCAAAATTATTTCTCTGATAAATTTTTAAAAGAAAAAATCCTACATATCTAAATAATTACATTCTGGACTCAGGGTCAATTACACCTCTCTACTTTGCCTGAAAGACCCAACAGAAACTTAGACACAAAGGAGAAGGAGGATCACAAAGACATACAATGTCTAATGGAGCTAATCAAGATAATCTGCACATATACCCCCAATGACTTGGTTAATTATGTCCTAATATTGTGGAAATAAAAGCAAAGCTTTGGAGCCACAGACAATACAAAACCAAAGTCAGCTGCCTTATTTGTACTTGGAAAGTGTGCGTGGGAAATTAAATTTTTATTCATTTGTCACATGTTGGCCCATGATTGTGGTTGATAGTCTGGTCATATGTAAGCCTTCGCTCTGCTAAAAAGTAGTTTTCTACTCTAAGTCTGTTTAACTTTTATTTATGCTGGAATACTGAATAATGCAGTGTGCAACTGCTTTTTCTGGTTTAATGGTAGCATAAGAACTCCTCTCTAGAATAATATTCAATTAAAATTCACTGTGACAGATGTGGCTTGTGGACCTGGTCAAAAGGCATAATATCCCAGCCTACCATGTGATTGTTTTAACAGAAGATTGCCAGGCATTACTTCGAATGATCTCAGCCATGCATTGCAGGTAATGAGGGAAGCAGTTTCACACCCAGCTTCTTAACTCCTTGGCTGTTGCTGAATATGGCTTTATTTTCCATTTGATGGACCAGAACATCCTCTCAGATTAGAGAGAAGGCAGCCCTTTGCAGTTTATAAGCACAGCTCTGTTAGGAATGGGTAATAATAGCATGGATTCTGATTTTTCATGGTCAATTTCATGTCTACTTTTAGGAATAATTTCTTCATTACATTTGGAAGCAAAGGCAGAATGGCTCTTGGTAAAAGTCAAAGCATGAACAGTACCAGCAAGAATAATTGAAATCAATGCATTAAAATCTAGTTCTATTTGAACTTTTTCCAAAGAGGTTTTAAGCATCTACTATATGCAAAAGAGTGTGCTCAGTGTATATATATGTTGAATTAAGTGTGTCGTATCCATTATTTAGATTCATCCATGAACATTTAATATAATTTCTCAATTTTATCTAGTTATACAATTCAACTAGTCATGGATAACTTTGAATCCATCTTGTCTTCTTATAGTTACTCAAAGTTTTAAAGCCACTTTATGTTCTTGAAATATATGTGCTTAACTGAAAGTTAATTTTGTGAGGGAAAATTCCTGTTAAGGTGCAAAGAGTAAATCAAATAAATCAAAAAGAAATGTTTTCTATTTAGCCAGGCTCTTTCTCTCCTTGGCCGGATGATCTAAGATTGACTAGTGTTGCCGGCAGATGCTGAGATGTCTCCCAGTGGTCCCTGTTTCCTGCCATTTATAATACATCTCATCTCCTTCTGTTGAGTGCGGATTTGCTTCATGACTTGCTTCTCATTAATAAAATAGGGAATAGGTGATGGGATGTCACTTATCTGATGGTTGTTGTTGTTGTGTGCCGTTGAGTTGATTACAACTCATAGCGACCTCACGTGACAGAGTAGAACTGTCCCATAGGGTTTTATTGCCTGTAGTCTTTGCAGAAGCCGATCACCAGGTCTTTCTCCTGCAGAGCTGCTGGGTGGGTTTGAACCACCAGCCTTTCAGTTAGCAGCCAAATGCTTAAACGTGGGGCAGCCAGGGTTCCTCTTCTGTGATTAGATAACATAAAATTACGACTTCCCTCTTGCTCACCGACCCTCTATTGCTTTGTCCGTTTGCATGCTTTGATGAAGCAAGCTGCCATGTTAGAAAAGTGCAGGGAGCAAGGAACTGAGGTAGGCTTCTAGCCAACAGTCAGCTAGGAAAAGAGTCCCTTAGTCCAAAAGCCCTTAACAAACTGGATTTTACTAACATGTCTGTAAACTTAGAAATGAATACTTCCTCATTTGAGCATTCAAATGAGACCATAGTCTTGGCTGACACCTTGGTTGCAGCCTGTGAGAGACCCTGAAACAGAGGGCCCATTTAAGCCAGGCCCAGATTTCTGACCCACAGAGACTGTGAGGAAATAAATGTAATAGTTTTAAGATTCAAGTTTGTGGGAATCTATTATGCAGCAATAACCTGTTGCCGTTGAGTTGATTCTAACTCATAGCGACCCTATAGGACAGAGTAGAACTGCCCCATAGGGTTTCCAAGGAGGAGTTGGTGAATTCTAACTGCCAGCGTTTTAGTTAGCAGCCGTAGCTCTTAACCAGTACACCACCAGGGCTCCATTATGCAGCAGTAGAGAACTAATGTTGGTGTTAGGCGCCATCAAGTCAGTTCTGACTCGTAGTAACCCTGTGTACAACAGAGCAAAACACTGCCCAGTCCTGCGCCATCCTCAGTCTTTGCTATGCTTGAGCCCATTGTTACAGCCACTGTGTCAGTCTATCTCGTTGAGGGTCTTCCTCTTTTTCACTGACCCTCTACTTTACCAAGCATGATGTCCTTCTCCAGGGACCGATCCCTCCTGATAACATGTCCAAAGTATGTGAGAACTAATATAACGGAATGATCCCCAAACCTTTGATTGAATTGTCATCTGTCCTAACCCTAATTTAATTGATATGATATTACATTACTTAATTTTTATTTTACCTTTTTTTTTTTCTCTTATGGGAACACCAATAAATAGTAAAATGGTCACAAGACTAAGGGAGCATAAAAAGTGTTCCCAGAGTTTCTAATGCCTTTTGTCCCAGTTCAATCCATTGGAGAAACTTGGTTGCTTAATGCTATACCATGTATGCTGCAGCTGGGAAGACTGTGCTTCTCATTTTACCTTTAACCTTCCAGATTCATTCTGCTTCCTTCTCTGCCCTTCTCTGAACCTCAAGCAGTTGACCCTTCAGACTGCATCCCTGGGGTTCCCTTGCTTTCTAGCTTTTGGTGGGTTTGGCCAATGGAAGGCGCTGGCAGGCAATCACAGGGTGGGAGTATTAAGAAGTTGGCATAGTATTCCTTTTGCTTTATTCAGCCTTGCTCTGGATCTAGCAGAAACCATGTTTCTTTATGGCCCCAACTCCAGGGCTCTAGCTATGACCAAGCTCTGGTAATGTTGCTTCCCTGTGACTTTCCAGGCTAAGGGCTGATTTATCTGTCAGGATCCCAACGGGAAACAGATGGAGGATTTATGAAATCAGTCAATAAACCAGGCTAATGTAAGGATTCATAGGCAAAGGGACTGTTTACAAAGGGATGGGTGGAGTTTAGGGTATCCACAAAAATAGTATAGCAGTTGGGCTTAGTTGCATTCGGGTGATTACCACTCTTAGGCCTGAAGGAATCTGGAAGGAGAGAATTGTGTAGAGGAGTCACTTTAAGGTAGGCAGTGATATATGTTCAACGGAAACAGGACCTAAAGCAGCCTCACAAAGAGGGAACAAGAAATAATTGCCCTAAACTTCCCATTGGCTAAATCCATAGGAAGCCAGGAGGCAAGGTCGCCATTCATGACCATCAGCCTCCTGGAACAGAATGGAGAGATCTGGTGTGTCACATCTCACACAGGTGGTAACAGCTTCCTGCTGTTATTAGTCTCGTGGTGCCTCACTATTCCTTTTTGGTTCCTTTAACCCTGGTCTTACTCATATAGGGTTGCTATGACAGAGTCTACTCAATAGCAACGGATTTGTTTTTTTTTAACCCTGGTCACGATTCTCTCCATAGTCCTTTTGCTAACTTTTTCTTTCTTGCTTGCTTGCTTGATTTGTCTCTCTCTCTCATTTTCCCTCCCTCCCTCCATCCTTCCTTCCTCCCTCCCTCCAGCCCTGCCTCCCTACCTTTCTTTCGTCAAAGTCTTTATCTGTTTCAGGCCACAGCCCTGACTGTTAGAAAGGTATTAAAGTCAGATACCAGCAGAATTTGGTCTGAAGAATCAGTGAATGTGGATTTGGCTCAGTCTTTGATAAAAGAAAAAGAGTTGTGGGAGGCAGGTTGTGGTGAACTCACAGTAGTGATCCTGCCGTGGCAAGCAGGATGTGCTTCCATGACCCAGACCAAGCAGAGGCCTCTATCCTCCTGACACAAGAGATGGGTTCAGAGCACATGCCCCAAACCACCTAGAATGCTCACCTTCTACTGGAACTGTGAAGCTAATTAGGTGTGAACCTGGAGCTGCTGCATGCCACTTTTGCCCCTACATGGCAAAAGAGTGAAGCCAGCACAGAGTCAGAAAGCAGAGCTGAGAAATGAGACAGAAATATGATGCATATTATCTCATATCTTGCACTTAGCTATGCCTGAAATCCCACGTTGCTGTTTCCATAAATTTACAGATACATGAGTATCTTTGGCTTAAACTAGTTAGATTCGAGTTTTTATCACCCATGAAATTCTGTTTTCCCATCTTTAAAAAAGAGCTTAACATGAAAACGTGGGTTAATTTGGAGGTTGATTTCCTATCAAGAGTTTTCTTGAAACAGATTCTCATTTTCCTATAGGAAGCCATTCAATATGGATGAAAAGGGGCCATCCACTCTCAAGATTTCTAGACACCGGGATTTAGAGAGATGGTATGAGAGAAGAAAAATTTTGTTGTTCTTGGTTGTTTTATTTTTGGTTGTTATGTTTTAGTGGACAGAGAATGTGCTTTGGAGCCAGAGAGCACTGTTTCAACTGTTGGCCTCACTACTTGGTTGCTGTGAAGTCTTAGACAAATTGATTTACTGAGCCTCCATTTCTTTATCTGTAAAATACAGATACGAATACCTACCTCTCTAGATTGCTTCCAGATTAAACGAACTAAATGACAGTGCCTGGCATGTGTTGGGTGCACCAAGAATGCTACATTCCTCCATTCCTTTCCATTGGTTAATATCCTGCTTTGTTCAAGCTGACACTTCATAGCCTGAAAAAGGGCTTGCTTTTCAGGTCATTTTTAAAGTTCAGAAGCTGAACTGCTCAAATACAACTATTTAGTACAGGAGGATATGGTTAAATCCTGAGTGCCAAAGCCCTTCCTTGGAAAAAGTTTCTGAAAAGACCTCTTTAACCTTTGTCAGTTGCAAAATAAACACATATTTCCCCTTCTTTTCCCCCAAAGGTGGGGAAAAAAAGACAAAACATCATTTCTTGAACTCTTGCTATGTTCCAGGCACATTAGATAGATCCACTCATTTAAGTCTCTCCACAAACACTGTAGCTACCTGGATTGTTTTTATGTTTACAGATAGACCGCAAGAATACTTGTAACACCAACAACATCAAGATAGTTGGCTGAAGTGGTTTCTCTTTCTCTTCCACTTCTTTTGTTCCATCAACAAGCTGAGCACCTGAGTAGCTCAGTCTTTATTAGGGGGTTGAAAATGTTTCAGGAAAAGTTTTCAGCTCCGAAGTGAAGGAATGTGAATTTTTTAGTATTACAGCAGAACTGTCTTCCCCCCCACTTAAATCTTCCCAGTAAATACAGCGACATTCCAGAAACATACCTGAGGACTCTATGCCTACATAAGTGTTAAGTGGTTCTATGGTGCCCACTGTAATTATACATCATCCAGGAACCTTTGCCTTTGTGTGATCTCAGAGATGTTTTTATCATGCTGGTTACCCAGAAGATGAATTCTTTCCAGAAGTGGTGCCCGTAGAAAGGGAGAACTGAGAATTCAGCCTCGTACCACGGAACCAATATCTATTTTAAAATTCACTTTTAAGCATCCTTATGTTCTAGGTACAAATTATTTGCCAAGTATGTTCTATAAATCCTAGTTTTACAAAATGATCAACAAAAGGTTCTCTGGTACAAGAAACTTGGGGATCCAATTAATGAGGATACAACTTTGGGGTAATTTGAGCATAATACTAATTGTCTTGTATTATTTCCAGGTGCATCTGAGGTAGAAAATGTAGGTACCAGGCATATTCTGATGACTAGAAGGAATTTAGTTGGGCCTCATTCCTTTTGGGTGCTTATTTTATAAGATCATTACTTTTTTATGAAGACAAAGCCAGTTCCATAAATGGTTCAAGAAAGAAAGCTAATGAAAACTGTATTTTCAGGTAAATTTACCCCAGAGGGTGGTTGTTGTTAGCTGCCATTGAGTGGTCCTGACTTATGGTGACCCTACCTGTATGCCTGTGGAGTAGAATTGCTCCATAGGGTTTTCTTGGTTGTATTCTTTATGGAAGCAGTTTGCCCCGAGTTGGAATTGACTTTACAGCAGTGGGGTGGTGTAATTGTTAAGGCTGTGTGTCAATTTGGCTGGGCCACGATTCTCAGTAGTTTAGCAGATATGATGTAGTTTGGCGGTTGTATAATGATGTAATCATCTCTGTGATGGGATCTGCTGTGAGTGGTCAGTCAGTTGAAAGGGAGTTTCCTGGGGGGTGTGGCCTGCATCCAGTATAGGTGGAATTTCTGGCAAGGCTCTCGGGCTTTTGTTCACTGGCTTCTGTTCATCTGACCTCTGGTTCTTGGAACTTGAGCTAGCAGCTTACCTGCCGATCTTGGGATGTGTCAACCTCCATAGTCTGTGAACCAGTGACCTGCCGGCTTACCTGCTGATGAGCCAGAGGTCTGTTTTCCGACCTGCCTGTCTTGGATTCACAAGCCCCTGTAGCTATGTGAGTCAGGAGAAGCCTCCAGCCTGACCCGCGGACTTGGGACTTTCCAGCCTCTATAACCAAGTGAGCCATTTCCTTGATATAAATCTCTCTCTCTCTCTCTCTCTATATATATATATATATAGACACTTCACTCATTTTGCTTCTATAGATAACCCAGCTTAAGACAGGTGGGTTCAAGCCACTGACCTTTCATTTAGCAGCTGAGCGTTTCACCACTGCGACACCAGGGCTCCTCCACACTTAAAAATGGTGAAAATGGCAAATGTTTTGCTGTACGTATTTTTCTACAATACATTTCTTTTTTAAGAAAAGGAATAATAAGAAAGTACCACAAACAGCTGTACATATGTAAATTTAACACAGATGAAATGGGCCAATTCCTTGAAAACCACAAACTACCAAAACTCACTCAGGATGAAACAGATAACCTGAATATCCTATCACTATTAAAGAAATTGAGAAAGGAACTTTATTAATTTTAATTTACATTTTTTATTATTAAGTTTGAACATTATTTTCCCTTTTCTTTTGGACCTTCATCCTGGGGTTTTGAGTGGATCATCCTACTCAGTTTATGGAACATTATCATCTATGGATCATACTAACCCATTGCCATTGAGTTGACTCTGACTCATGACAACCCCACGTGTTACAGACTAGAACTGCTCCATAGCGTTCTCTTGGTTACAGCAGCAGGTTGCTAGGCCTTTCTTCCTCCTGCTAGATGGGTTCAAACTGTTAAACTTTAGGTTAGCAGCCAGTCACAAATTGCTTGTGCCGCCTGGGGACCTTGATCCATATTAAAGCAAAAACCAAACCAAACCCATTGCCTTTGAGTCGATTCCGACTCATAGCCGCCCTATAGGACAGAGTAGAACTGCCTCCATAGGGTTTCCAAGGAGTGCCTGGTGGATTCGAACTGCCGACCTTTTTGTTAGCAGCCATAGCTCTTAACCACTACGCCACCAGGGTTTCCTGGGCCATACTAGCCCCCCCTTATTTTTTAAAATTATTTATTCCTTTTTATCACTATATCCTGTATTACTCTCCCTTTCTCACCGTAGGTTATCATCATCATATATTTAATGTGGGTTTCTATATTTTTGGTTGTAGATGTTATTGCAAAAATACGTACTTTTTTGTGTACGTTATGAGTGGACATAAATGGTTTTGTTTCATGTATCTCACTAATTACTGGATTTCTAAGACCCACTCATATTGCTATGTGAAAATCTAATCGGCAGCTTCTACTGCAATACTACATTTCCTGAGCTGCATGCATCATATTTTGCCTATTCATACTCCAACTAATGGACACCCAGGTTGCTCAGTTCCCCACCAAGTCCTCTTGTTGCTATATAGATTGTGTCAGAATTTTTTTGGGATGTTCATTCAAGATCTTGGGTTATATGACATACATATACGGCCAGTAATGCCAGATGGCTCTTCAGAATGGCTTTGCCAGGCTGTATGCCTGTCAGCAGAGCATGAGAGCTCTTACACTTTCACATCCCCACCAATACTTGTGAATGTCTTTCTACATCTGGGTTCCTCTAGTTTTAATTCCTCTTGTGAAGTGATTGTTCATATGTTTTTTCTGTCTATCTGTTGAAGTCTTTAGTTTTTTTTAATGGATCATACATATTCTTTATAATATTATCACACTGAAGTCATATTAAGGAGCCCTGTGGTACGGTGGTTAAGCACTCAGCTGCTAATCAAAAGGATGGTGGTTTGAACCCACCAGCCACTCCTTGGGAGAAAGATGTAGCATTTAGAGTCCGTGAAGATTAAAGCCTTGGAAATCCTATAGGACAGTTCTACTCCATCCTAAAGGGTCACAATGAGTTGGAATAGACATGACGG
>NW_004443958.1:7174987-7175960 GCF_000243295.1 Trichechus manatus latirostris
CCATAAATATATACCACTTGCTATTAATTTAATGATGCCAGGATGTGGGTAGGAATAAGCTATATCCAGCCAGAAAAGATTGGAACAATTCAGTCAAGCGACATGTCCAAGAGGTACCTCAAGTTTATCTAGAAAATCAGTGGGTTATGCCCAGGGCTATTGTTGGTTGTTGTTACCATCAGGTGTTGTCGAGTCAGTTCCAACTCATAGTGACCCTACGTATGACAGAACGAAACACTGCCCAGTCCTGTGCCATCTTCCCAATCATTGCGATGTTTGAGCCCATTGTTGCAGCCACTATGTCAATCCATCTCATTGAGCGTCTTCCTCTTTTTCACTGACCCTCTACTTTACCAAGCTTGATGTCCTTCTCCAGGGACTGTAGGATGGAAAATTCCTTCATCAGCAAAATTTATTGAGGGCCTATTGCAGTGTTTCTAAATCTTGGTTGCACATCAGCATCATCTTAGGAGTGTTTGCAAGAATAAAGATACTGCCTGGCCTCATCCCAGATTTATGAAGCAGGTTCTTTTTGGGATGAAGCTCAAGCTTGTGGATTTTTAAGTACCACACAGTTGATTCTGATGATTACTTAGCAGGGATCAGGAAGTACTGGTGTGTTTTGCGCCAGGCATTTGCAGACACTGAGAATACAGACATGGATAAGACACAGCCAGTCCTACTCCTGCCTTAGAGGACAAGTCTCTGGTCAGGTGGGAGAGACAAGTAAGCAATGATGTGCAAATCATCGGATAAGATCTTAGATAGATATAGGTAAAAAGTGATGTTGGAACACAGAGACGGGAATGGCCAAGTCACTCTTGGGAAGGAGAGGAAGCTTCTTAGAGGATGTGGCATTTGAGATGAGATGTAAGGATGCCTAGGAATCTTCCAAATAAAGAAGATGGGGGAGAGCATTCCCAGCATGAAATGGGCTATGGTAGAGCTGAGCCCTCCGCTCTCACTGGACTTA
>NW_004443958.1:7176762-7184564 GCF_000243295.1 Trichechus manatus latirostris
ACCCCTGATTATTTGATGCAGTACAGTAATGGGGTCTGATTTACTTTCTGAGCATTGTGCATTTTCTTTCCCCAACAGAATTGTAAGCATCCTCTCAACAGGTATCATATATTGAGCCTTTTATTTTTTTGTACATCCAAGAGTACTTAGCAGAGTATACCAGATAAATACTGAGAGGTCAATAGTTAGTGGATTCATTGATTGAGAGGCACAAACCCATACTTGGGCTAATGTGGTAATAGGGACACCGTATCCTGTGTTGGCCCTGATATTTAGAGATCTCAAGCAGTCTCAAACTGGGCTTCTTAATCTTTAAGTGCATACAGATCACCTGGGGATATTATTAAAATGCAGATTCTGATTTAGTAGGTCTGTGATGGGGCCTGAGATTCTGCATTTCTAACAAGATCCCCGGTGATGCTGCTGCTATTGACTTGAATTTCCACATTTGGAAATAGCAAGGATCTCAAAAATTCATGTACCTTATTTAGAAAACTTCTATGAGTGAGGTCATTTATGGGCTGTGGAAATTTACTACAGGAATTGTAGAAATGGCGAGTTTCCACAGTGAGAGGCTGCTCCTTGGCTCGAACTCCAGTACAGCTCCTTTGGGGCTGATTCCAGAAGCAACGGCATATCGTTGAGGCCCCTTGGGTAGACATTGATCTTATTTGCCTTTAAGGGAATTTCTGATGTTGCTGCCAGTTTCTTCCTTGCACTGCCAAGTATTGAGTTCCACAGAAAATCCATTAGTAACAGCGGAGCTGATAATGGAACAGCAGATGAAGTCAGAGGGCTCTAAAAACAGCATGCTGGTAGTGTGTAATTTGTTTAGGCTGATGTAGAATATAGTCTTTTCTCGGGAATTTTCAAGTCTGAAATTTGATTAGGGGCCAATGTGTGATTTCTTGATATTTTCCTCTTCTTCTCTACTTACCTTCAGATACTCATTGTCATAGAATGGTAATCTGGATGTACCGTGGGCTTCACCAGCTTGTAGGCATAAAGACAGCCACGTTGGCCAGGCCGAAGTCATATGACTTGATGCCACTCGTTAGTATGAGCAGGAGCTCAATGGTCTTCACTTTGAGGTCCTCTGCCCTCTCTAGTGGAGTCCCTGGGTGATGCACAGTTAATATGCTCATCTGTTAACCAAAAGGTTGGAGATTTGAGTCCACCAGAGGTACTGGGGGAGAAAGTCTTGGTGATCTACTTCTAAAACATCTGTCATTGGGAAACCCATGGAGCATAGTTCTACTCTGGCACACATGGGGTCACCATGAGTAGGAACTGGTTGGCCCTCACTAGTCACTCTCAGAGAAGCCCCAGACCAGGTTTCCTATCATCCCCCCATCTTAATGTGAGTTGTTGCTTGCGTTTCTTCCATCATTCAGCAGTGGACCCACAGCCCCTACCCTGTCCCTAGGGCAGCTCCCTATATCACTGCTAATCTCCGGACAACTCATCTTCACTCCATGCATGGGTGTGGCCATTTCAGCAGTTCTGCTCCTTGGACCAAAGCTGCCGCCCTGTGTGGAGCTATGCTGGGAGGAAGTCCAGTGTAGTTACAAAGAGCATTGTCTCTGGCGGCAGAATGCCACTGACCACCTACATGTTTTGGGCAAGTTATTTAATCACTCTAAACCTTACACTCCTTGTCTATAAAATGAGGATAGCTAGAGTCTATGATCTCAAGATTGTTGAGAAAGTAAAGTAAATCCACTTAAGTTCCTAACAATTCATTCCTGGCACCTAGGAATTTCTCAGTAAATGTTAACCATTATTTTTGCTGCTTTACTCTGCATCACAATGGCCACAGCCTGGTCGAGCCTCATCTCTATTTCACCACAGCATAGCTGAAACCAGTGAATAACTTTAACATGTCATGGCTGATGGCTCAGGGATAACAGGAGGGATTAAAATCAGGGGAAAGCACAACTGTTCTTTGATATGGAGACTCTTAGATGCAATAGGCCCAAGCGTGTAAAGTCCCTTTCAGGGCCTCCTTGACTGATTACAAGATTGTCTTCTTCCTATGTCCGAAGACATCTTTCCTGTACCTCAGAAGAGTGTCATTGAGCCTATCTGGACTCCTGCAAATCCAGGGCTGCCATCCTGGGGTTTGTCTCCTTTGCTGACATCAGCTCCTTCTCAGGGTTATTGATGATAGGAATACCCACTCCCTTCGGTAGTTTTTACCCTGCTCAAGGGGTGTCATCTTACCCTGGAATGAAGGCCAACTGCCTGTTTCCTTTCCCCAGTCTTGCTCCAGGATTCACTCTCTTTTCTCAGAGCAGAGGACGCAGAGGATGTCTGAACTCTCAGCTCAGTTCAGACTTAATTTCTATTTAGAATCAATTTCTATTCAGGCTCACATGAAAGATAACCTAATAATAATAATAAAAACAAATTCTTGTCATAATTTCTCTGCCCTACTGCCTCTAAAATAATCTGTCTAAAACACACTTCTTGTTATTTCACTTCCTACTTAAAGCCATTCACATTTATGAGACAAGCTTTATCTTAACATGAAAGGCTCTTTACATGTACTGGTCTTTCTTTCTGAGATGCCCTTTCCTCTTTTGTTTTCTCAGAAAACATCCATTCAACCTTCAGGGCCCAGCTCAAATGTGACTTCCTCTGTGGAGACTTTCTGGAACCAGGCTGGCACCCAAAATCCTCTAGTCTCCCAAGACTCTCTGCACATCACTCTGTGCACATTCAACACATAATAATTTGCTTTCTGTTCTGCCTCCCCCATTAAATTGAAGCTCTGTGAGAGCAGATGCTATATCTTGTTAATCATACTGGCCCCAGTGCATAGCACAGTATCTACTCATAGGAGTGGCCAGTGGATGAACTGATATTTGCCTTACATTTTATGAAGTTCTTTTTTATTCCCTCTTTTCTCTAACCCTTACTATAGGTCTATGAGATAAGTAGGGCAAGAATTTCTGTGATGTTCACTGTATAAACGAGAAAATGGATGTTGGGAGAGTCCGGTGACTGTTCCACCATCACTCCGTCATCCAGCCAAGTGTGGAAAATAAAACTCAGACTTATGTTTGGACTTTCCAGTGCCCATTTTCACTAATTTTTATTGCTTCCTTTTGATAGACGCTAAGCCCTACTGAACCATAAACCCTACTCGTTTAGCAAAAGAGTAAGACCTCAAGGAAGAGAAGATATGGGACCAAGGACGTTAGGGGAGATGACAACACACTCAGAAACCACAACTGCAAAATTGCTAGAACTTGCAGGTAAGGCTGCTTGGTATGATGAGAACCCTGGAGTACTGCTGAGTGACTTAGACTTGAGAGAAGTTCTTTGATTAAAACAAAGTGGATGGGAATAATGGTCAAGAGAAACATCAGGAAAATGATTTGTATGCAAAGCCCGATTACACTTAAAACTTGGTCTCAGGCACCACCTCTCAGAGTGTTGTTCCTTTTCAGCAGCCCTCTGGATTGCTCTAAGTCATGATGGAATTTTATAAAAGTCTTAACCTCCTTCTAGAAGTCCTTTTTTAAAGCTATAAGCAAAACAAAGATAAAGTCCTAAAGAGCTGAGAATAAGCTCCGGAGGGCAGCAGAAATAGTTACTGGATGGGGTAGAGGATGGCAGTGTTCCTTGTTTCAAGCCTCATGAGCATTGTTGCCTCATCCACTTGCAAGTCCTGTGGACATTCTGAGCTTGGCTGAGGGAGGGGTAGGGGAGATGCCAGGACTGGAGGGCTCAGAACTATTTCAGACTTGATGTCCAACATCCACGGAGACCTTGAGTTACATCATTGAACCGTCTGGACTCTCAGCCCCTTATACCAAGTGCACTTTCCAGCAAAATGATCCGCCTCACATTTGGAAGCCCATCAACTAAAAATTGTCTCATCACTTTCATACATGAAATTTTTTTCGTTTGTGAATGGCATACTATTTTGTTTAATTATGGGCTTTGAGGAGATGGCAGTTGAACAGCAGAAAAAGCATGGGCTCTGGATCAGAGAGACCCTGGGTCTGAATCACGACTCTGCCATCCACCAGCTTTGGGACACTGACCTGGTGGGCATCGGAGTCCTGGTCCACGGACTGAGAATAAAAAATCAGATAATATCATGGGTTGGGGAGGACTTGGTAAATTACAAAGATACGTAAATGCAAGTTATAACAACATGAGTTTTGTTTTGGATCCTTTGGCAAAAGCTAGGAAAGTTCTTGGTGCTGTGGCTACCCGTTAATGCTGTTGACTAACTTGTGTTAGATGCCTGGGAGTCACCATGAGGTTACTTAGAGCTTCTCCACCACCAGGCGGAAGGAAATTGGGCAACTTTTCTGAGTAATTGTCTCCTCTGACTCATGTTCCTTGCAGTCCCCATTGTGACCTGTGTGCTGCTCAAGGTGAGCAAGGGATTTCCTTTCTGGAGTTGGTTAAGGAATAATTTTAAACTCTCAGTCTTTCGTTACATCACTTCGAATACTATCTACCTGAGTACTGATTCCAGTAGCTACTGCAATCAAATCTGCAGAAATATATTTTGAGTTCCTGCTCTGTGAAGGGCACAGAATCCATTTCTCTAATGGGATTCCATTCAAGGATACCTATCATGCCTTAGAGACCTATTTGATGGTCAGATGTAATTAATACATAGCATGAGTGTCAACAAGTGGTCAAGAGATACCTTTTAACTGTAGGTGACTACCTTTCTTTTATTTTCTCTCTCTTCATTTTTCCTTTTTATATCCATTTTCTTTCCTTACTTTCCCTTTGCTATGCTCTCCTCCATACCCTAGGTCTGTAATGGCATTCCCAGGTATAAACCATTAGCTTTATTAGAGAGATTCAGAACATGAACAGTTGTAACCATTTAGTCTAGGTTTGAGATTCTTACCACTTGCTGTGCGCTATAATTACCTGGAAAGCTTAAAGGATACTGATGCCCAGCTAAGTCAATATCTTTGGGGGTAGGCCCTAGGCCTGGTTTGTTTTTTTTTTTAGGCTTCCAAAATGATTCTAGTGTACAAACCAGGGTACAAACCATTTATCTAGTTGAAGACACTTGGGAAGCAAATATATGACTGAACTACAATAAAAATAAAATAAGATTTTAGGCTCAAAGGGCTACAATCATGTGGTTTGGCCACACTTGCTGTTACCACTCCATCAAATAACAAATGTTTTTTGAGAACCACAGAGAGGACTTGGTCATGCCCAGGCAGAGCTTCTAGGTCAGTTGCAAAGATAAGGCAAATACCACAAAGCACTTTTATACCTAACATTGGTTGAGAGTGTACTCTGTGCCATGTGCTGTACTAAGCACTTTTATATACATTATTTAGTACTCCCAACAATTCTAGGCAGTATTATTATTCTTCCAGATTTACAAACGAAGAAACATGTGCACTGAGTAGCTGCATAATTTATTCAAGATCCCACCACTAGTTGGAAGTAGAGCTGGGAGATCTGAATACAGACCGTTTGACTGCAGAGTCTGACTTTTAATCGTCATAGTATACCTCTTCTCCATAGTTACAAATAAGATGAAATTACAAAAATTTACTACAGCAGTATTTGTCAATCTTGGCTGTGTATGAGAATCACTAAGGGAGTTTTTTTTTTTAATAATTTGTTTTATTTTTATTGTTGTTAAGAATATAAACAGCAGAACATACACCAAGTCAACAATTTCTACATATACGATTCACTGACGTTGACTACATTCTTCAAGTTGTGAAACCATTCTTACTCTCCTTTTGCAAATTGTTCCTCCTCCGATGGGCTCTAAGTTTCCTATCTAATCTTTTAAGTTGCTGTTGTCAGTTTAATCACATATAGATAGTTCTTAAAAGAGCACAATGCTTAAAGCAGACATTCTTTACTAGTTAAGTAAAACTATTGCTTGGTTTTAAAAAGACTTCAGGGGATATTTTTGGTTTAAAGTTTAAAATTATCTCAGGGCAATGGTTTCAGGGGTTCATCCAGCCTCCATGGCCCCAGAAAATCTGGATTCCATGGGAATTTGACATTCTGTTCTGCATTTTCCCCCTTTTGATCAATGATTCTTTTATAGATGTAATTGATCAAAATGTTTCATAGTGGTGGTAGTCAGGGATCATCCAGTTCTTCTGGTCTCATGGCAAAGGGGGCAGATGTTTATGGAGCCAATTAGCCACACATTCTATATCCTTCTCCTGTTCCTGAGCCTCATTTGTCCTCTGTTGCTCCAGGTGAATAAAGACCAATTGTACCTTGGATGGTGTTTACAAGCTCTTAAGATTCACTGGGGGAGGTTTTTAAAAATACGTTTCTCAGGCCACACTCCAAGCCAATTTAATCTACGTCTCGGAAGAGTGCAGTCAGACATCAGTGTTTTTCAAGGTGCCGTAGGTAACTCCAGTGTTCAGCTGAGATTGAAAACTACCAGGAAAAGCTTCACAGGTAAGCTGTTACCTGAACTGGGCCTGTAATAGGCAGAGTAATTCCTTCCCCCCCAGTATGTCCATGTCCTAATCCCCAGAACCTGTGAGCATCTTACATTACATGATAATGAAGAGTTGGATGACAGATGGAATTAAGATTGCTTATCAGATGACCTTAAAGAGTATACTAGATTATTGAGATGGGTTCAGTGTAATCACAACGGTCCTTAAAAGTAGAAGAAGTAGGCAGAAGGGAGAACCAGAGAGATGGAAGTGTGAGAAAGACTCAGTGTGATGTTGCTGGCTTTGAAGATGGAGGAAGGGGGCTATGAGCCAAGAAAAGTGAGTGTCCTTGAGAAGCTAGAAAAGGCAGGGAAATGGAGTCTTTCCTGGAGCCTTTGGAATGAGTGCAGCCCTGTTGACACCTTGACTTTATCCCAGTGAGAACCATTTGGGACTTGTGATCTCCAGAACTGTATGCCAATAAATGTGTGTTGTTTTAAGCCACTAAATTTGTCGTAATTTGTTACAGCAGCAGTAAGAAACTAATACAGGACCTTAAAAAAAAGGAGGATTTAGAGAAATGTATGATGAGAGAAAGAAATGCTTATTTAACTGCTAATTAGATTTTTCTGTTGGAGCACAGCGTATAGTATTAGAGGAACATATTACTTGCTAAATACTGGGGTATTAAAAGAGGATCGATCTGATAGTTGAATGCAGAAATTATTGAAGCCAGTGAAGCTGGAGACGGGCAGATCACTCAGGAAGTTGGGCAATAATTTAGGATTCCGAGGACTTGAACTCTAAATGGCAGTGGGAGGAGAGAGGAAATTGTGAATCTAGGATACCTTTTGAAGAAATTCAACCTAAGGGAAATTATCCTACTTGAGAAGGGAAAAGAAAAGACAGAGCCAAAGACAGCTCCAAGTTTTTAGGTCTGGAAGATAGACAGGGTGGTTGGTGGTGCCCTGAAAGAATTGAGTATACTAGAAAAGGGAACTAGCTGGAGGGCTGGGGAGGGTATGGTAGACTAAGATTATATAAACACTTGTCTGTGGGCAAAGCTTTGAATTATGGGAAACTAGTTTTCCCTTAAATCCAGGGCAAAAAGAAAACACAGAACATTAAATACAAGTTTTAATTGTTCACATTTTGATTCTTAACTCTTTGACTTCCCCTAAGGTTTTGCGCCAGTGTTATGGAATGAAAACACCATGGGTTTTGAAGACAGAATTGAGTTCAAATTCTGTCTCTGTTACTTACTTGCTATGAAATGGTGAGCATGTCACTTGCCCTCTTTGGGTCATAGCCCTTTATTTTTAAAAAGGGAATGTTAGTACTTAATTTGTAAACTGTTAAGGAGATGAACATAAAAAGGTAAAGATA
>NW_004443958.1:7185273-7202401 GCF_000243295.1 Trichechus manatus latirostris
ATAAAGGAGAAACATGAGCAGAGAGACAGAGGGACCGCATACCACCAAGAAAGCAGTGCCAGGACCAGAGTGCATCCTTTGGCCCCAGGGTCCCTGCACAGAGAAGCTCCTAGTCCAGGGGAACATTGATGAGAAGGCCAACAGAGAGAGAAAGCCTTCCTTTGGAGCTGATGCCCTGAATTTGGACTTTTAGCCTACTTTACTATGAGGAAATAAATTTCTCTTTGTTAAAGCTATCCACTTGTGGTATTTCTATAGCAGCACTAGATGACTAAGACAAAAATCTTAACCATAATTGAAAAATTCACTATCTTTGTGATGCATCGTGGAAAGGAGGACATCTCTCCAATGCCTGCAACTGCTTGGTGCTACACTTGTCACAGAATATCTGAGTTGCAGGTACATTGGGTCCATACTTTGAATGGCGCCATTGCAACAGGCACACTGTAGCTTAAATAACTTGCCAGAAGAGATGAAGCAAGTCTGGGACCCAGAATGAAAGCCAGGCCTGCAGAGATCCTCTTGCATCCTCAACTGCTTCTCCTGACTTGTTTCTCTTTCATTTTGTAGTGAAGTGGTTACAGCTCTGAACCAAAGAATCAGCATAATTACCTGGAGAAATTCCCTTTTATCTTTACCCTCAAAATAATCTCATGAAACAACTGTGTACCTTCCGCCGTGTTAATTTATCTCATGAAGGAATAGTTTTAAAAACACTGTCAAAATCTGTGATAGAAACTTGCATGGGATGTCAAAAAAACTCCAGAGATTTTATTCTCTCTGTTGTGCAGTTAGGGAGCCTGAGCCCCAAAGCAATCAAGTAACTCACCCAAGGTCACGCTATCAAGGAGTAAAGAGCCAGGATTTTATCCCAGGCATGTCTCACTCCATCACCCTCTTGCTTTTACTGTGTGTTAATCCCTATGGACCTGCTTCTGAGAATGACCACTACTTATTTCTACATGGAATCTGTTTTTATTTTCTCTTTGTTCCCAGACCCCGTCAGTTTTTATTTTCTCTAGAAGCTTTATTATGACATTCCCTACTTGTTAAATGAGGCTTAGTCAACAGAGTCTATTTTCAAATTATTGGAAAGTAGTATAGTGCCAGTTACGCCTAAGTGCCAGTCTGTTGGCTTTAAGGTTTTTTTTTTTTTTTTCCTTTTTTTAAGACCTCGTCTCAATTTCAGGGTTTCGGTTTAAACAGAAATTTATTCTAGAAGGTTTAGCAAAATTTACTGTTTTGCGATCTCCTCTTAGTAAGCAAGTAAACAAAACCTGGATACTTTCCTTGCCACTAGCATTTAATGGTAGCAGAATACATCTTGTTGCTGTCCAAGGCAGATCCTTTTGAATGACATAGTCTTCTAGCTAAAGGGGAGAATCTGAATCAGACCTCACAAATAGCAGATGGAGTTTTCCATATAAAACCATTATTCTTGGATTCCTGACTAGTGAATTTCTGTTTCTCAGGATTGTGATTTTTTCTCTCTTGACTCTTGATGTCATCCTATCTTAGAAGTGATGTTTAGCTTTTTAAATTTAAATTCAAAGGCATAGGGTGTAGAATGGATACATAAGACTTGGGAGAGTTGAGACTAGGAGGTAGGCAAACGTTGGGGCCAGTCCAAGCGGTAGACAGTAGTGGAGGTCCAATAAATGAGACATTCCCAATAAATGATGTCAAAAGAAGTGAGCTGGTAAGGTTATTAGGCTTAATAAAGTGATGATGATTTAATAAGTGAGTAGAGGAGGTCAGGAAGAGTCAGCTAATTGGGTTATTGGGATGTAATGAGATGATGTCTGAGATGGATCTAAGTATAGTGCTGTACTCCTAGCACCAAAAACCCATTGCCATCAAGTCGATTCCAACTCATATCAACCTTGTAGGACAGAGTGCAATTGCCCCCATAGTTTCCAAGGAGCACTTGGTGGATTCGAATTGCCGACATTTTGGTTAGCAGATGTAGCTCTTAACCACTATACCACCAGGGTTTCCATACTCCTAGCAAGTGCTCAATAATTGGCTTTTACCGTGAGTACGACAATTAACACAGGGACAATAGCAAACTGGTAGAAGATAAATCAGTGACCCCTGGCTTTTGACTTCATGGAGCCTGTACTTTCTAGGAACCTAAATGGTCCCGGAGTCTGGGGCTAACAGGAAAGTGTTAAATAAATGATAGTGATTATTTTGGAGCCTTGGTGGCACCATGGTTGAGCATTCAGCTGCTAACCAAAAGGCCAGCAATTCAAATCCACCATCGACTCCTTGAAAACCCTATGGGGCAGTTCTACTCTGTCCGGTAGGGTTGCTATGAGTTGGAATTGACTCGACGGCAGTGGGTTTGGTTTTTTTGGTTTAGTGATTATTTTACTATTTTTACTACCTTTAGCAGCACCGTCAGAGGAGACAGATAAACTGACAATTATAATTTCATGTGGTAAGTACAATAATAGATGCGTGCACAGTGTGATAAATGTATTCAAAGAGGGGGTACTAGTTTTTCCCCATCTTCATTAAAAGAATCACAAAGTTAATCAGTAAGAACCTTGGTAAGAGTTTCATGCTTTGAGTTCTGCCACCAGTTGTGCAATTTAATCTCTCTGGGCCTCATTCGGATTCATAAGGATTAGGAGACTAGTACTCCCAAATTTGCTCAGTAAGGATTCCAGTACCCTAGCCCTGACGCATGGAGTCAAAACCAGCTTGAAAGAGTGCTAGGAATGTGCATTTTGAGCAAACATTCCAAGTGATTCTTATGATTAGGCAAGTTTGGTGAACACTGAGCTAGAACAATCCAGGCCCCTCCTGCTGTGAAGTTTCGAAAAAATAGGAGCTTCTACCAATTAGGAAACTACTTTCAGAGTGATAATTGTTAAGTCTTGGAATTGGATTCCATCAGGTGTGTGTGGCATGGAATGGGGGGGTTGTGGAGGGTAATTATAGCAATAAGATTAAAATTGGTTAAATACCAAGTCAGCACTCTCTAGGGTGGTTTAGATATGGCCAGGTCAAAGGCAGGAGGGTTGAATAGAGGACCTCATGATATTGCTTAGAAGCCTAGGATACCAGGACAGTGATACAGGTTTTATTTGTGATCTGGCCTATTTACCTCCTCTTGTCTGAAGTCAGTGAGTCATGAAAAACCAAAATTGCTATAGAAATCAGCTCAGAAGATGTCTTTGTTTCAGTTACAAGGATTTTTGTGAAACTATGACTTAATCTTTTTTGTCTCCAAAGATGAGGTGGATTTCCCTGGGAAGAGACTCAAGAAAACCCAAGGAAATGGGAGGTTTATATGAATTAAATTCTTGGAAAAAGACAGAAATCTCAACCTATTAGTCATAACCAAATGCCCAGTAATGGTGCTACTCCTCTGACGACTCGTCAGGGAAGATTAATGATTCTTTAATTTGACCCTTCTTTTCCACTCAGGGCTCTGACCTCCACTCTGAGTTGTCTGTCACCTCATGGCTGGATTGTTCTAATAGTCAACCAGCCAGTTTAATTGTTTCTAGCCTATTTCTGCTCCAATCCATTCTACACACCCAAGTCAGAATAAGCTTTCTGAAACACTACTTTGCAAACGTCTTTTCTTAAAACTAATTGTTCCTATTGTGTTCATAGGTAAATACTATAAAATTAAAGATTCTCAGGTGGATGGTACCTCAAATCATCACATTTAGCCCCTCAGATAAAAACACCTTTGTCTGGCATCCAAGGCCCTCTTACTTCACTCCACGTGTTAGTCGGGACTCTGTTTTGCAAGTGAGAGAAACACAACATAAACAGGCTGGGGTGAAAAGGGAAATTCAGTGTGGCTAGAAGCAGGGTCTTGACCACCATCAGAATTCTTTGCCTGTCTCTTATCCCAAGTTCTCTCTGCTTGCCCCACTTCTCTATGATCTCTGACAGCTTTAGGTTCAGGATTATGATTGGTTTTTCTGTCTCTTGACTCTTGATGTTATCCTATCTCAAGAATTTCATTGGACAGCAAAGAATCCTCTTTCAGTAATTCCAAATGCAAAGATCCTAGGGAAGGTCTCTCAATGAATTGAGTTAGGGGTGGGGAAGGGTTGGAGTAGGCAGAAAGAGAGGCTATTATTATCAGCTCCTATTAGAACTATGGAGCCCTGGTGGCGCAGTACTTAAGCGCTACTGCTGCTAACCAAAAGGTTGGCAGTTTAAATCCACCAGTTACTCTTTGGAAACCCTATGGGGCAGTTCTACTCTGTCCTGTGGAGTCTCTATGAGTTGGAATTTACTTGATGGCAATGGGTTTGGTTTGTTTGTTTGTTTTTTTTTTAGAACTACATGGTTGGATCGGACATATGAGGTGGGAGGGAGCAGTTCCATAAAAGAAGGGGGTGCTTACCAGAAAAAGGATCCTGAGTATGTAACCCCTAGTCTGTTAGTAATCAACTTCTACAAGCTTATTTTATACTATTCTTTGAACATTTATACAAACCACATGCATCTAGTCAGTCTTTCCTCAATATGTTAGGCACATTTTAGCCTCTATGCTTTTTCCGATACAATTCCCTATGTCTTCAATACCCCATCTATGTCTGTCTGCCTCGCTAAAGCCTCCTATAAGACCTAGCTAAAATCACTGCTACTTGGTCTGCCACTGGGTACAGAGATGGTATTTGATGACCATACCATGTTTATACAACTTAATTGGCACTAAGCACATACATTATGGTATTAGCATTTACTCTTTCATGTGTCTGTACTGTCTCTCCAACTGGTATCTTCCAAACAGATGTATTTAAACTCAGTTATAGAGATACTTGATTTCCTAGGTTTGGGGAGAGATAAATTTGGAAAAAAAAATCAATGAGAAAGTCATAAAGAATTAGAACATCATTCTTGTATTCAAAATTATGATTCAGCCATCATAATTACATTAACTGAAGTGAATAATAGCCACTGGGAAAGGAAGAGAATAGTAAAGGTTTCTCCCTTAGATTGAGTTTGGGCATCATCACAAAAGGTGCTAAGTATTTCGGAAAGGAGCTACTTCCAAGGATATAGAAGATCTCTGTATTGGTAAAGAAGGGCTTAGAGTTCTGTTCCTAAAGTTGTATCCCTCACACTCCTGTCTATACTCATGCAAAACTTTGTTGACAAATATGATTTCACAAAAAAAAGTTAAAACAACCTAAGACTGTATGCTCCTGAGAGTGGTTATGGTTTGTGTCATGGATGGAATTGTGTCCCCCCAAAGTATATGTCAGCTTGGCTAGGCCGTGATTCCCAGTATTGTGTAATTGTCCACCATTTTTTCATCTTATGTGATTTTCCTATGTGTTGTAAATCCTACCTCTATGATGTTAATGAGGCAGGATTAGAGGCAGTTATGTTAATGAGGCAGAACTCAATCTACAAGTTTAGGTTGTGTCTTAAACCAATTTTTTTTTTGAGATATAAAAGAACCAAGTAGAGAGACACGGGGACCTCATACCACCAAGAAAGTAGCACCAGGAGTAAAGCGTGACCTGTGGACCCAGCGTCCCTGCACTGAGAATCACCTAGACCAGGGGAAGATTGATGACAAAGACCTTCCTACAGAACCAACAGAGAGAGAAAGCTTTCCCCTGAAGCTCGTGCCCTGAATTCAGACTTCTAGCCTCCTAGACTGTGAGAGAATAAACTTGTTTGTTATACTGCTTGTGGTATTTCTGTTATAGCAGCACTGTTTGATTAAGACAGTTGGCAACTGTAAGTCTCACTTATAACTGGGTATGAAGTACATGTATTGAGAACACTAATTTGGCACTCAGAAGCATTTTTTAATGACTTAATGATATTTTCAATGAATGCAAAATTGAAAACACACAATCTAATAAGACACTTAATAAAATAGAATAGAAAATTGTGGTTCTATCAAGACTTCATAGAATGTTTTTGCTGACAGGTCTAGAATAATGAAATTCAAAATTGTTTCATGGTATGAACACTTTAGTCTGACAATATTAACCCATCCAGAGTATATCACAACTTGTGTGGGTTTCTGGGTTTGATAACCTTCACTCTGGATTTACAAAAGGAGACAGTGGATCTGGACTCATGGGGACAGTTTTAACTCTCATTAAATTGTTCACATGAAGTCTTTAAACAACAAAATTGACTAAGTTCTGGCTTCTGTCCTGAGATCAACGAGGCTGGAAGTGGTAATGCTTCCAAAATTACAGCCAAAAAAAAAAGTTCAAATTTATGACTTTTTTTCAAACCCATTAAAGATCTGAGACCACAGAGCAAATAACTGGCCCAAACTCTAAAGTGAGATGGTGACTCCAGGGACAGAGGACATGCAAATGTGTGCTTACCTTGGGTAGACACAACTAGACCCTGCTAAGAAGAGTTTAGCTAGGATAGCTGAAAAATTGGTGAAGGCTGAGTTAGAGCTAGCAGAACAGTGTGAAAACCCTGGGTGCTGCAGAAATTGGGGGAGCCTGCACCTTTTGCAGGCTCTTTCTCCATGAACCCCACTGAGTCCTCACAGAATAGAACCATAAAGCCTTGGAAGGAGAGGCAGTTGTCCTGTGGGAAGGGTAAGAAACCCTATCTGGAAGAACAAATGTCTTAGAGTTCTGTTCTTAGAACAGGCAACAGTGCTGGCTGTATGACATGGGTGAACATTCATTGCAGCTGAGGGAAAGGAACAAGAAGGGGGAGTGGAAACTTACTTCTTTGGGCAGGAGCAGAAGGAATAAGTTCTGAGCCCATAACTGCAGCCAGAGAAGAGGTAGAAGAACTGAGAAGGCCACACACCCCAGGGACACAGTGCATGCATAACTCAGAGCCTAAATCAGAACAGCAGAGACTGCATCTCCCTTCCCCACCCCCCACTGTCAAACAAAGAAGCTTCTGGTAAAAGGTAACAGCAAAATACTGCTGTGAGAGGAATAGAAGGGGAACAAAACTCTGCAAAGAAAAGCTCTCTGAGGCACAGCTCAAAAGGAAGACCTAAAACTCAGATACAAAGAAACATTGCTCTGATAAAACAGAAACAGGCTGTCTCTATAGGAATTTGAGACCTGAGGTACACTGAGAGTAGCTACAGAAAAAATAAAAATAAAATGAGTCCAATTTCTAACTAGATTAATGCAAAGCTGTGCATTAAAATTCTGGTAGAAGGAAAGGCATGCTTATTTTCAGATATAAAATTTGCCCCAGTTTTTTTGGTCCTACGTAAGGTATTTGGCTTTCCACAAAAAATCATGAGGCATACAAAAAGGCAAGAAGAAAAGCACACTCCCAAGTGACAGAGCAATTATCAGAACCAGACTCTGATATGGCATAGATTTTTCAACTGTCTGACAGAGAATTTTAAAAAGGTATGATTAATATGTTAAAGACTTAACAGAAAAGGTGGATACCATGCAAAATCAGATGAGTAATTTCATCAAAAAGATGGAAATCATAGGAAAGAATCATGTGGAAATGCTATAAATAAACACAGAGAAATGACATAGCCAAGAAGGAATAAATAAACTTGAAGATAGATCAGTAGAAATTACTCATAACTGAAACAGAAAAAAGAACAGAGTAAAACAGAATAGCATATTTAAGAGCTGTGGAACAATGTCAAACCTTCTAACATATGTGTAAGTGGAATCCCAGAAGGAGAAGAAAAAGAATGAGGCAGAAGAAATGTATGAAGCAATAATGACCAAGACTTTCCCAAAATTAATGACTGACACCAAAGCATATATCCAAGAAACTAAGAGAACACTTTTGTTGTGGTGTTATGTGACATCAAGTTGATTCCAACTCATAGTGACCCTAGAGAACAGTGTAGAACTGTCGCATAGGGTTTCCTAGGCTGAAATCTTTATGACCTCAGATCACCAGGTCTTTTTCTTCTGTGGAGCAAGACTGGTAGGTTAGAGCTGTTGACCTGTCAGTTAGCAGCCGAGTACTTAACTGTTGCATCACCAGGGATCCTTAAGAGAACAGTGAGCAGAATAAATACCAAACAAACAAACATAGGAATTCATATCCGAACTGCTGAGAACAAAAGACAAAGAGAAAATCTTGAAAGCAGCCAGAAGGAAAGAAATATGCAGAGGTAAGAATTGTAGCTGACTTCTTATCAGAAACCATGTTTGCCAAAGACAATGCAGTGACATCTTTAAAGTGCTGAAAGAAAAAGAAAAAATAGTCAACACAGAATTCTATACCCAGTGAAAATCTTTTGAAAACAAAGGAGAAATACTTTCTCAGCAGTCAAAAACTGAGGGAATCCATTGTCTTGCACACCTCTTCTACAAGAAAAGTTAAAGGAATTTTTTCAGGCAGAAAGAATGTAATATCAGACTGAATATTGGATCCATGCAAACAAATGAAGAGTGCTGTAAGTGGAAAAAAAATTAAGATAAAATTAAATTCATTTTCCCTTATTTTTAATTAAGAGGTAACTGGAGCCCTGGTGATACCGTGGTTAAGAGCTACAGCTACCAATTAAAAGGTTGGCAGTTCGAATCCACTAGCCACTCCTTGGAAACCCTATGGGGAAGTTCTGCTCTGTCCTGTAGGGTTGCTGTGAGTTGGAATTGACTTGACAGCAATGGGTTTCGGTTTGGAAGAGGTAACTATCTATATCTATAATAAAAGCAATGCATTGTGTTTATAGATTAGATTAATATAGTCGGTATAATAAAAATAGCACAAAAGATTTGAGAGGGGAATTAGAAATATACTGTAATAAGGTCTTTACACTACATGTAAATCAGTATATTATTTGACTCTGATTAATTACAGATAGACGTTGAAACATTTGAGCAATACAAAAATTAAGAGTTATAAATAATAAATAAATAAATGTTATAAATAATAAAGAATCATTTAAAAAGGCTGAATAAACACAAGAGATGGCAGAAAAAGAGAAAAGAAACCAAAGAATAGATAAATGGAAAATAGCGAGCAAGATGATAGATTTTTAATACAACTGTGTCAACAATCACATTATATATAAGTATAAATCTCTGCCTCTATCTTCACATTGCCTTCTCCTCTTGGGTCTTTATCCTCTGTGTGTCTCTTATAAAGACACTTGTCATTGGATTTAGGACCCACCTGGATAATCCAGGAAGATCTTCTCATCTCAAGATCCTTAATTACATTGGCAAAGGCCCTTTGTCCAAATAAGTCAATATTCACAGGTTCTGGAGATCAGGACATGGACATATCTTCCCTCCCTGCCCCCCCACAATGCACTTTAGTGTTTTATATTTTCATAAACATGTATTTAGACTTGTAGAAAAAAATAATTAACTTTGCTCCAAGTCACTGGGTAATTGTAAGCCACATTCTTTTTATTTTTTAATTTGGGTACATGGTTCCTATTTTCTGTCACCCATCAATCACTTCTTCGAGCATTTATTTATTCTTAAAACCAGTTGCTGTCAACTCAGCTGCATCTCATGGCAACTCCATGTGTGTCACAGTAAAACTGTGTTCCATAGGGTTTTCAATGGCTATTTTTTTTGGAAGTAGATCATCAGGCTTTTTCCCTGAGGTGCCTCTGGATAGACTTGAACTGCCAAAATTTTGGTTAGCAGTGAGTGTGTGAAATGTTTGAGCCACCTAGGGACTCCTGATTTATTCTCACCATGTTCTTATTAGGTTAACTTAACAAGACTGATTTCCTCAACAGTAAATAGTGCATTTAACGATCATTAATACATCTTTCACAAGCTTCAAACTTACTGGTGATTGCTCTGAACCCTAACTTATTCTAGCACTAGTGATTGCTCTGAATCCTAACTTATTCTAGCAATAAATAATTTTCATCCATTGATGCATTTTATTGGGCATATCTTTTTTGGGGCTACCATTCAACCCACTATACCACCCTTCTACTTACCTTTCTTTTGGTAGTGTCAGATTCTACTACTTGCAACCAAAAGAACTTAAAGAGTTCAGTCTTAATATTGGTGGCAGCCATTGTAAGTGGGTTGTACCATCTGTAATACTAACCCTGACTTCATAAGTTCTCCAATTTTAGTGTGATGAGAATTATTTTGGAGCTTGATAAAAATGCAGATTACTGCCTCCCCAGAGTTGCTCAATAAATTGGTCAAGGAATCAGCATTTTTAACATCTCCCAGATGGTCCAGGTATAAAAGAACAAGGATAATTGTGAAAGCTCAGACCCATTAATGTCCCATTCAAACGAAAACAAGAGGAAAAGCAATGAAAAATAATTTGAAAACTTTAATATGTTGTTTATATAGTAAAATCATAAAATCTTAAATAAGGTACATTCAATTTCTCAGAGCATCTAATATTCAGATAACTTATATTTCATACACTTTCCAACATTAAACAACTGACTAAATAATGCATTTTTTTATACAATGATATAACAGCTTATACAGATAAAATTATATTACAAAAACACTCCACATAGGAAGAATTGCAGTACCTATTAGAAAATGCTACACACTTTCCATTAAAAAATATATTTTATTTCTTTCATGTGTCACAATAATAGAATATAATTTTTTCTTTCTAAAATTAAGTCTTACACAGTTTCCCTTTAAGATGATAATATGTACAAACCTTATATCTGAATGAATATAAATAGCAAATACTGAAATAGTGTTACAGATATATTAGTAACTTTTACAGAAAAAAAATAATGGCTTTCTAATAAAAGCCTCTAGCACTGCTGAAATCTCAAAGCTATTTAAGTTAGACATTCCCATATTTAGTAAGGCACAATGGAGTCTAGTTTATTATTTCCAGTTGAATTACTTCAAGCAGTAATAAAGGAAAATACAGTCAGTAGATATTGGACCAGATCTGACAGGTGGATAAACTATTTGGGGTTGATTAAACTTTGGGGGAGTTCTTTCTCCACACCATGGTTTCTTTTAGTGCCCTGGGCAAAATCTAGTCATTGGTGATGAGAAGGGAATCACTGTACCCGCTCAAGTGCCTGAGAAACAGTTTACACACCCATCGGATCTGGCTCATTGTGAGGAAACAGCCCAATGACCATTTCCGGTTATAAGCAGCTTATTTTTACTGATTGGACCTGGTTCCCTATCATTTCTAAAAACAGCTTCTGATACAATCTGTACATTGTGAAGCTGTGAAGGAACCTGATGGTCTTCTTCAGACTCTGAGTGACAGTTTTGGGCAAGTGGTATGTTTTCAAATGCTTCAGTCCATGCATTAGGCCCTTCAGGGTGTCTTGGTCACCATTTTTCATTCTCCACAGGCTGAGCAACTTCAGTATCTGTTCATTTGATTTGCACGCCTTCATTGTTCTTTCAATGTCTTCTGTTTCAACTTTCTTCCCCGGCAGGCTTTGCATCAAACTGCTCAGCTGCTCGAAGGTGAGGTTGGCATGCCCAATGTGGCGCTGCACACTCTTTTCACAGAGGTCAATATCTGCATAAAGCAAAGGCCCAAAAAGAGGTTAATGTAATTTTATTTACCTAATGCCACCACAAACCAGCCTGAGGCAAAGTGTTCTCCCAGGATTTCATAATTTTATTTAAAGGATAACCTTTCCTTTGTTTATAGGGGGGCTTAAGTGACAGTATTTCTGAGAACGGAGGTAAATGTTATTTTGCGTTGCAATAGGAAAATATGCTGTATATTCTAGGCATCCAACAAAGCTTTGTTAAACCAGTTCCATCAAGTTGATTCCAACTCATGGCAACGCCATGTGTGTCAGTAGAACTGTGCTCCATAGGGTTTTCAATGACTGATGTTTTTGGAAGTAGATAGCCATGCCTTTCTTCTGAGGTGTCTGCATGGACTTGAACCTCCAACCATTTGGTTAACAACTAAGCGTGTTAATCATTTGCACCACCCAGGGACTCCAAAGCTTTGTGAGAAGCACCCAATTTTGAAAAATTAACAGTAGAAAATTATAGACATACTCTCAGTAATCTAAGAAAATTCTATATAATTTCAGAAACAAATTATTTTGTAAAATCAACTTGGTTGATATCTGATATATGCAGTATTTGAAAAGAGTTAGTTGTTTCAACTATCCTTTAATAAATATTCATAACATCAGAGGATTACCACTGTTGAGGGAGGTATCTGAAAACCCAGTAATAGGAGGCCGAGGAACTGGAGGATACACACAGCCTAGAGAATATTTCAGTGATAAGTGTTCAGCCATAAACAAAAGAGTGAGTAATATTTCCATTAATGACATCAGTCATTTAATACCTGTGAGTCCTAAAGCAAATCAGTTCATCTTTCTGGGCTGAATTGTCCTCATTTATAAAAGGGGGAATTTGGTCCCTTCTGATTCTAACATTCTCTGATTCTCTACTTCCCTTTTTTTTTGCTTCAGGGATAGTTATACTTTCAAAGAAAACTTTCGGCTTGCCAAAAACAGAAGAAAAGTTTACCCTTTTGCACAAGCAAAAGCATTCACATCAAATATGTTACTGCTAATATCTGTTGCCTTGGTTTCCTATGTTTGAGGCCTTTAGGGTAATGTAAGGATTACGCAGTGACTTAGCTGTCAGTGAAGAACAGGCTGAATTTCTCCTTGGCACTATCTGTGTTAGGAAAACCGTCCCTTCATTTTTTACTGGCATGTCTCCCAATGCTAACTGAAGTCAAAATTCTATCCCCTGTATATTGTAAAGCTTACAGTCCACATTGTACTTATGAAGTCCACTGCTTCCCTTTGTTTTTTTTCACATCATAAACACACACACACACTCACTCATACTCTCTCTTTCTCTCTCACCATTTCTAAAGGAGATTCTTTATAAACCTCTTAAAATACGAGAGTACTTGGTTTTAAACTAGCTCTTTCCTCCAAGAAGCTCAAACAGTTTTCAGACCTTATCTCACTAATCCTTACAACATATGCTATTAAAATGGTAATTTTAAAATAGGCTATGTTGTGAGGATTAATGTGAGGCTATCTGTAAGATACTTGGAGCCTCTCTGAAGAAAATTAGCAAATAAATACAACATAGAAATACAAGCTAAGATCCAAATGGTTAAAGGACTTCTCCTAGGTAAGCCAGAGGGGGTGCTAATACAACATCTAAGGAGTCTGGAAGCAGAATCTCTGAGATCTAGCCCTGCATTTGAAATACACTGTCTCTTCCTTTAGAGTATGCAATACACTTACCAAAAAAAATTTAAAAAAAGTGGAGAGGGACAAAGTCATAAAACCTTGCATGACTGCTTAGGAACAGCATCTATATTATCACAAGTGGAAACTCTTCTCAGTCCAGCGATTCCAAAGGGAAGCAACATCTACACAACCCAACAGGCACATAGCATTGTTCCTATTTTATGATAAAAGGGCCTCTGATTGTATATACCAGGTTACTATACCTTGGATGATCTTCTTGACCATATCTTGGTCTTTGTTTTGATGTTTCCATAGCTTCAGCAGCTGGAAAGTCTGTTCTTGTGAGCTGTGTCGTCGTTTTATCCTCTCTATACTCTCTGCATTGACTTTGGTGCCGGGCAAATTGTCTACCAGGACACTGAGCCAGTTAGGGGTAAACTTTGTAGGAACAGCAAACCTGAAGAATGCCTCCTCACACAGGGTGATATCTATGAAGGGGGAAAACCAAGAAGATTTACTCAACTATTGAATTCTTGGAAGTCTATTGGACATTAACAAAAATAAGAAAGCACTGTAAGTGAGTTGTCCAAGATACAATATGCTGAAATGCAGGGTTTGAATAAAATCAACCTTCTGTTAGCTGGTCTTAGTGGCAGAGTGCCTACCCAGGCTGGGCTTATTCATATTCTCTCTAAAGTTCTCTTTGGAAACATAAGCATTTTTTTTTTTTGGCGGGGGGGGAGAGCTTAATAAATGTCAAAAATAATATTGACATAAATAAATTGCAGCCAAAAATGAATTATATAACTTTAACTATTACATGCTATTAAAGGTATACCTAGTGCCCACAGGGTACTTCAAGATCATTGTCAAAACAAACATCTCTGCCTTTAAAGAGCTTGAAAAGTAGTCTAGAATAATATTTTATGTACACATACAAACACAGTTTACCTTTGAGAACAGATAGGACATGGATACATACGTGCAAACATACATCAAAGGGGAAAATAATCAAACACAAATACATGCCATTTAGAAAAGAAGTGCAATGGCCTGGGTGTCTGGGTAGGGAAAGTATATTCAGGGTTTAAGAGTTTGTTTTTGGATGTGTCAGACCTGATTCTGAATCCTGGCTCTGCCACTCATCACCTACGGGACCCTAAGCAACGGTCACAGGGTTGCTGTAAAGAATAAAGCCCACAGTGAAATGCCTGACACATCATACTTGCTCAATGAATGATAAAAATAAAACAAGAAAGGAATTAAATAATCATAGAGGATGTTAAAGTAAGATAACCTAGTAATTCATCCCTCTTACTACCCCCTCCCTCATTTCCTTCTTCAGATAATAAAGCAGAAAAGCTAAATGACTTGTCTAATATTTTAATTGCATAGTGAAAATGTGTCGACACTGGGTTGGAATCTAAATCCTCCAATCTATATTTCTCTGCTTCATAAACTTGTAGATTATACAAAAGATGTTTAGGGAGAGTCAAGCTGTTCCATGACATTGCTTAAGTGCACACAATATCATGAACAGTTTGACTCTCCGCAGACGTCCTCCGTGTCCTGAGTGTTTGAGTAGAAGGTCTGAGACTAGTCCAGTCCCACCGGACTGATACGGAGAGGATACCAACCTGCTCAGTGCCAGTACTAACATGGAATATATACAGATAACTTGACTTTGGTGATAGTGACCCTTATTGGGTAAACATTTTAAGACAACCAGAGGGAATCTGGAACTTCCATGCCATAGATGCAATAATTCCATTAGTAAAGCCAATTATCATTTCTAATTTGTCACCAGTGTATGTCACTTCACTTCTTAGTTGCCAGCTTATACTTTGGCTAATAATGTGGGCATTCTTGAAAGCAAGAAAAATGCATGACTTAAAAAATTCTACAACTTGGACTAGGTTAATTTGGTCTCAGCCACAATCTTTACACACCCTTTCCCACACGGGAGATTTGATTTGAATGTTAAAAGAAGGGGAGAAAGTCTGGGTTTGGAGTATGATCTGTGAGAAGATGAGGAATTTCTGAAGGACTCTGAGTGGTGGCTTTAGCAGTGATACACAGAAAACAGTCTTAGGTCATTAAAATTCAAAAACAGGAAAATTTGAGTTTGACAAAGTAGTTGGCCAAAGGGCCTTCTGTTCTCAAAGTGATACTATAAAAATGCTAAAAAAGGGAGTGTCTGGGTTCTTAAAAGCCTGTGGGCAGTCACCTAAGATACTCCACTAGTCTCACCCCTTTGCGAGCAAGGGAGAGTGAAGAAAACTAAAGACAAAAGGGAAAGATTAGTCCAAAGGACTAATGGACCACAACTACCACAGCCTCCACCAGACTGAGTCCAGTACAACTAGATGGTGCCTAGCTACCACACTGACTGCTCTGACAGGGATCACAATTGAGGGTCCTGGACAGAGCTGGAGAAAAATGTAGAACAAAATTCTAACTCACAAAAAAAGATTAGACTTAGACTGGCCTGACAGAGACCAGAGAAACCCCAAGAGTATGGCCCCCGGACACCCTTTTAGCTCATTAATGAAGTCACTCCTGAGGTTCACCCTTCAGCCAAAGATTAGACAAGCCCATAAAACAAAATGAGACTAAAGGGGCACACCAGCCCAGGGGCAAGGACTAGAAGGCAGGAGGGGACAGGAAAGCTGGTAATGGGGAACCTAAGGTTGGGAAGAGAGAGTGTTGACATGTCCTGGGGTTGATAACCAATGTCATAAATAAAACAATATGTGTACTAACTGTTTAATGAGAAGCTTGTTTGTTCTGTAAACCTTCATCTAAAGTACAATTTTAAAAAAATGCTAAAAAGGCTTAGATTTTGAAACATAATTACCTATTCCACATTTTTGGGTTGATTCACTGTTTCCAGAACATATATTGTCATGCGTCATGTTTCCTCTCTGAATTAGCAGGAGACCAAATGCGCTGCAATTTGTGTGTTTTCTACAGGGTGCTTTAGATGATGTTTCATTCGAGAAGCACCCATCTGGACACCTTTTGCAAACTGTATTCTGCTCCGCGGTCCCTACAGACAATACCAAGTGATTTAGTACCTTCTTATCAAATACCTTCACAGCAGATACCTTCATAATGCAGTTTTGGAAAGACTTTCTGCTTGGTTTTTACTGCTACTATTATGTTGCACAAAAATTCAGGCGTTCTCTTCACTTCGCAGAGAGAGAGAGAACAAAACTTCTACAGTTAGCCCCTTAGGCAGTCTTCTCCTTGTAATACAAACACAAGTTTGTTTTGTTGTTACCTACAAAACACTCATTATATCTGAAAAGAAAGGAAGTAAGTGTAGGGTGTTCATTAGTCTTGCCGTTGTTAAATTGTCATAAGCATTGTTGTCAGCTCTGTTCTTCACACACTTATTCCTGGAAAAATCATGAAGATAACTGCTATGCATCTGCTATATCATTCTTAGAAATCAATACCCACTGAACACCACATCATTAAAATCCAATTGGTTCCTAGTGAAATTCTTTGTTTCCTGAATCCTAACTGTGAATCCTCATATGCATGCAAAAGTTGCACAATGAATAAGGAAGACCAAAGAAGAATTGATGACTTTGAATTCTGGTGTTGGTGAAGAATATTAACTATACCATGGACTGCCAAAAGAACAAACAAATCTGTCTTGGAAGAAGTATAGCGAGAATGCTCCTTAGAAGCAAGGATGGTGAGACTTTATCTCACGTACTTTGTACATGTTATCAGGAGGGACCAGTCCTTGGAGAAGGACATCATGCTTGGTAAAGTAGAGGGTCAGCGAAAAAGAGGAATACCTTCAACAAGATGGACTGACACAGTGGCGGCAACAATGAACTTGAACATAGCAATGATTGTGAGGATGGCTCAGGACAGGGCAGTGTTTTGTTCTGTTGTACATGGGGTCGCTATGAGTCAGAACCAACTTGACAGCACCTAACAACAACAATTGTGAAGTAACTCCTAACTATGCTAATGTTGAAAAGTAAAAATTTACAACATTGTAATAAACTTTTGAAGGCAGCAATAAAGTTG
>NW_004443958.1:7204556-7205443 GCF_000243295.1 Trichechus manatus latirostris
TATTTTTCTCCTGTGAGAGGCCGCTGGTAGGTTCGAACTGCCATCCTTTCAGTTAGCAGCCCAGCACTTAAGCATTGTGCCACCAGGGCTCCTTTTACAAATAATTAGTGCCCTCTAAACCTGTGGTTCTCAACCAGGAGTGAGAAACTTTTTTGTTTGTCGTAACTGGGGAATGGGTGCTACTGGTATCTAGTGTGTAGAGCCCACCCTGCAATACACAGTACAGCTGCCCACAACTAAGAAGTATCCAGCCCAGGTTGTTAGTACCGAGACTAAGAAACCTGCTCTAACCTGAGTAATCCGAATTTGTACAGATCACTACTTCCTCTAGAAAAGTAACAGAATACTCTGAATTTGCCCATCAAGAGAGGATACAGACTACACTGGGGCTTTGTCAAGGTGGTAGAAAAAATGTGGGTTGCAGCTTCAGAAGGTTCAGTGTGCACTGGCCCTAACCTATGCTGTTCAGAATGCAAAAAAGAGAATGCACTTTGTTTACAAACAAGTACTTACTCCTGGCTTGATCTGTTTTACCTAAGATAAAGAATAAGCTCATTGAAGAGACACGGCTGCAGCCTTTATCCTCCCAGACACTCAACTCCCATGCCAAAGGAAGAACTAGCTTCATTTTTAATAATGAAATGCATTTCCCCCAACCATTCTCATTTTTTACATAATTAATCATAACTGTTCATTGTTAGCACTCTGGAGCCTCATTAATATCAGCATAATTACTCTCTTGGTATCAATTAACATTTCTGATGTTTGTCAAAAACACTGCAGTTGAAGCTGCCCAGGCAAAAGTGAAACATAGAGGTATATATCGATTATAAACGGTGCAACTCAGAGTATGTTCCTTTAAAAAAGAGCAATCCATCATGCATCTC
>NW_004443958.1:7206182-7207829 GCF_000243295.1 Trichechus manatus latirostris
ACCCACAATTTTTTGCCTCTAGTAGCTTAATCTCAAAGATGGATAATGTGGGTGGCAGCAAAGACATTAAGTAAATCCAGGCTCATAGATGACTGGAGTGGAAAGCTCATCAGAATAGAATCTTCACACTGAGATGTACCACTAAATAGCCATGGGGCCTGATGACACTTCTCTCCCTGGGCTTCAGGATTATCTCTAAATTAGTGAGCTGGATGAACTGGTGGTTCTCAGAACATCTACACCAGAATCACCTAGACTCCTTTTTGAAATATAGATTCCTGGGATTCATACCCCTAGACATTCTGATTCCACAGATCTGGGGTGGGCTTTGGAATGTCAAAAGCTCCTGTATGGGGGATACATACTCAATAACTATTCTTCTATTCATTCATTCACTTGACACATAGTTATTGAGCCCTAAATGTGTTCCAGGCTCTGCTCTGGAATCTTGGGATACAGCAGTAAATAAAACAGGCAAAAAACCCTGCCTTTGTGAAATTTACAATCTAATTGGGGGGATGAGAAACATAATAATATAATAAATTATAAATTACATGTTAGAAGGTGAGAAGTGCTGTTAAAAAAGTGAGCAGATAAAAGAGATTGGAAACATGGAGGGGAGGTTGGGAAGATTTAAATGGGCTGGTTAGAGTAGCCATGTTTAGGACTGGACGTTATCTCTTTTCCTTTTCACATTCTAAGGCTGAATGATTCCAACCAAAGGGTGAAGTAAAGAGCTAGCGACGTGTGAAGGTTACATGATTACATCAACAGTCACTCCTATCATTCATCTATTCATTCATGCAACAGATATGCCTTGAATGCCTACCACATGTCAAGCACCAGGAAGATGCTGGTGAATAAGACATGATCCCTGTCCCCATGAAGCTTGCAATCCAAGGAAAGATTCCAGAACTTGAAGACTGTCATTCTCTCCAGAATATCATCTGAGCCAGTCTTGACTCACACAGTCGAGTGAACTCCAGAAAAGTAAATGACCACCTCTCTTCAGGTTAATTGGGAAAAATTTCAGGGAGGCGGCAGGGTTTCAAAAGTTTCATGTAAAGATGGCAGGAAGAGGCTTGTGTGGGAGAGAGGATGCCATGGGCAAGGATGCTGCTTTAGGGGGCAGCTCCAACTGGGAATTCTACCTTGTGTATTCTAGATCTCAAAAGGTCTTCAAGAGAGCACTGAGGTAGTCCTTCACCTAAATTACAGGAAACACACACTCACAAAAACAAAAAAAAAAGAAAAAACAGTGTTGTTTGTGTGTAGGGGGTGGTTGGTTGGTTTGGTTTTTATTGTTTGTGTTTGGTAGAGGGCTCTGACTATTTTCAGGCTTTGGGGAGGTAGCAGTCCAAACACAATCATTTTTTCCAAACTGTTCTTTGCAGAACTCAGTAAATCTCACAGGAACCCCCTGACCTAGGAAAAGCATGCCAAGATAGAGAAACAGCACTCCCTTTGATTTTGGGGTGGCAAAGGCAAAGAAAGTCCATTTCATAAGCATTTAGGCATTTTAATCTAAGTCATTTCATTTGCTTCTTATTGAAACACAGAAAGGTTCAGGTCTGATTGTACCTAATATGAGCTGCTAAACCAGAAGATTAACAGCAAGACATCTCACACCATTCCACGGCTGTTTTA
>NW_004443958.1:7209798-7211219 GCF_000243295.1 Trichechus manatus latirostris
GAACTGTGTGTGGCCAAAATTAAATGTTTAGGCCTCAGTCTCTGGTTAGCCCCAATTCCCACACTGAGTTTCTGGTGAATGGAACCAGTTTCTGGACAGAGGATGGGCAAGTTTAATACAGCTCTTCATTTCAGTCTTCTTTTCTTACTTTCTTGCATTTCCTGGAAGAGCAACTAAAAAAGATGCTATATGACAGATCATCTGACTGCTGGCTGTATCTCCTTTCCCATGTGATAAAATTTAGAATCTAATTATAGTACAAAAGCAATTTCTTTGTAAAATGCAGTATCCAAATAACTACTGATGAAGATATGCAAAAGCTAGGACACATATATAGGTATGTCTGCAGAAGCAGAAAGTGCTTGGTTTAGAAAAGGTGACTCTCTGGTTTTGTGTTTTATATGCCTGACTTTTGAAGAAAGACTAAATGGAATTTTCTTTCCAATTTTTTTCTTTCATGCCCCTCCCGTTCCCTGTCTACCCATTCTTTGGTGTAGAAGCCTTGTGCTTGAAGAAAACCCAAAATTCCTCCAATCTAATGCTTCCCACCAGTCCAAGAGTCTTCCAGAAATCCCCATGCCTCTTTTCTTGAGATGAAAGTTAAGGCTCCATCTCTAATAGTTTGGTCCCTCTCGTTGCCTTCCATTTTTAACATTGGGCAGTGTCAAAGAATTTTCCATTTCAAATCCAACCAAAAACTGAGTTTACTCTAATGTTCTCTATCCTCATTTATCAAATGTTAGCAGATGATGGTGATGATAGTAGCTGAAGAGAATGGGCGAGTTGGATCACTATGGAGTCAGAATGGAGTAGACAGCAACAGGTTTGGTTCTTTTTTTTTTTTTAAAGCCCCTTCTAGCTCTAACACTGTAATATTCTGTGGTTGGACTGGAACCACTTATTGATTAATTAGCTGGTTGGAAACAATTGTCTTGCTGTAACCCCCTACCTACGTGTTGCTCTGCCCTGTTTTACTTGTGAAACCCCTTTTACAGGAGAACTTCCTTTACCAATCTCTACATAAGTGGTTTTGCAGATTCACATGTCTCCCGTTCCATCTGTAAAATCCACTAATGCCCCAGTACCCTGAATTCTCAACTATGTCATCTCTCTAACATGCCATCTCACTTCTGCTCTTACCAGTGGAGTTGTATGCTTAACAAAAGTCAGTTGTATGTGTGTTGCTAAAGCTGTTTATGCTCATTGTACTTGTCATTATAATTAGGTAATTCAATTAAATATTATGTAAATCAAAAAACACGGGTGTAAAAAAATTTTTTTTCTAAAACTATTAGAATCTATTTTTCTATGAAAAGTAAATTGAATGCTTTGGAATGACTTGATAAAGATAAGCCACAAGAAAAATATTACTCCAGACTTAATGGTCTGACTGAGACTGGAGGAACCCCAGAGAGCATGGC
>NW_004443958.1:7211824-7213808 GCF_000243295.1 Trichechus manatus latirostris
AATGTGTGTAATCTTTATGATTCAATGATTTAACTGATCATTTGATTAATCATCTAACTCTTAGTCCCAAACACAAATTTTGAATATGATTTCTTCATATTTAAGAAGTAGAATGGTATGGTAATAGTATGTACAGACAGAAAAAAGGGGGGACGGGGCAAAATGAAGATGGAATTCTGTTCTTTCTAGTCCACGCTAGTATCTGTGTATTAAACTCTACTCTGTGCCAGGCAGTGGACTAATAAATAAACTTTATAATATTTTGGTTAGTATCTCCTTTAGGATGTTTTACCATTATTATCATTAAACCTCAACCAGCTACAAAAATGAGTCTTAGAAAGGGTCATTAACTTGTCCCAAGTCACAGTAATTAATGGAGGCAGAATTCAAACTCGGAGCATGTGCTATATAATACTATTTTCTGGTTGAAGGCTTTATCGTTACCAAATGCTTTTACTTACGCTGTAGCTTTCATGCATAGGTAAAAAGCACTTACTGCAAACCCTACAGGGCTTATTTTTCATTCAGACTCAAGGGCATAAAGTTAGGAGATCAACCAAAGCCTTCCTTAAACCCAGAAGGGTTGACATTAACTTTTCTTGCCTCGTGCTAAGACTAACTCTTGTCCAAAGCTACCAAGACAGAAATTTCTCAGATAATAAGTGATTTGACTAGAGCACTCTACTGGTAGCTGCTTCTTCTGAAAGAGTAAACGAGCACACTTCCTCCAGCAAGTTTCCTTTTGCATTATGCAATGCAACCAGCCCCATACTGCCAAGCTTGCTGTCTCTGGTATGCAGAGCCATGAGTGACCCAGTGGGTTTCCATTTACGGAAAATTCATTAAAAAGAACCCACGGAAAGCCTAAAATAATCACGTGGTTTGGGAGTTCCTTTTGTGATCCCTCGTCATGATCTTTGCTGCAAAGGACTATTTGAGGACTATCCAGAGTTAGCTAAACTTCTGGTCAATTTGGAAACCATGCCGTTTTACAGTTTGTTTTAGCCAAGAAAGAAAATGTTCAGGACATATATCATGGTGAGTTTCCTAAAGATCTCTTGTAGTATAAACTACGAAGTTTATTTAAAAAAAAAAAAAAATTCCTATTAGAGTTTATTTGATATTCCGTGTCTTATAGTCTAGTTCTTTCCCTTTCTCCTTCATTTGTTAAATAATTCATTATTCATTCAACAAACATTTATTGAAACAATTGCTATGCTCTGGCAATATTGCTAAGCACTGGAGTTGAATATGTTAATGTTCCTCTTTTATATGAACACTTATCCGAAAGCCCAGTCTGATGTAAAACACTCATAAATCACTGAAAAACACTGGAGACAGGAGAGAGGAGAAAGAAGATCAAGAAAAGACTCAATAGCGGAACAGGACAGAATTGATAAAAGGTTGAACTCAGGCACTGGTAATGGAGAAGGACAGGAAAGGATAGATATGATACATTCGCTAATTGGATTGAAAGGAGCGGTCGTAATAGAAGAAGCTGTTGAAAAGCATGCCCAGAATTCTAACCATTAGGTGTGTGGTGTTGCCATTAATTACTGACAGCAGGAGGAGGTGGCAATTGTGGAGAAGGAGAATGAATTTAGTTTTGAACATCTTCTATCGATGAGACTCTAAGTGGTGATGTCTGTTAGAGAACTGGATATACAAACTGGGAGCTCAGGACAGATGTAACTAATGACGGTTTTCGGTATTATGAGCACATAAATGGAACTAGAAATGGAAAGAGTGAATGACTTCACCCAAGAAAACTGTATACAATCAAAAAAGAATGAAAATGCTAATCCTTGGGACTGTAAATATTTGTGAGATGAAGAAGAGATGGTTAAAAAGGTAGGGATGTCACAGAGAGGTTCAACAAGGCTGCTAAATGGCTAATGAATAATAAGTTCTGAAAAGTGTATAGTTTGGGAATTAGATCAGTTCTGTGAATTCACAATAGTACTTTTAGCCGGGAAACCTGCAT
>NW_004443958.1:7219621-7220704 GCF_000243295.1 Trichechus manatus latirostris
CCTGGCTTAAACATATAGAAGTTGCTCAGATGAAAGAAGATGAGTAGACTTCTACAAAGGAAGGGTCACTCAGGAATGATGAAAAGACAAGGTCTGTTTTACTCACACGTACTATGGTGTTTGATTGAGAATCTCCTGTTAAGTATCTGCTGACTTGAAGACCAGCTAAGCTTTTTTGTGATCTCAGTTCCCTAAATTTTGAATTTTCAGCAGCAAAAGAAAGAAGAGGCCCTTCCTCATGAATCTTTCTAACAATGCCTTTGGTGAAGAAGTAATTTAAACTGATAATTAATCTAGCCTTAGAGATTTTAGCCATTTCTGACTTTTAAGTGTGCTTTGCAAATATTGTCCCTCAAAGATCAGCTATAACTGGGGTTTGGCTACTGTGTCAGTCAGGATTGACTAGGTGTTATGCTGAGCCAATAAACAACTTCAGAATCTCACTGGATTTAAGAAGTAAAGGTTTATTTCTCACTCATGCTACATGTCCCTAGTGAGTCCTCTGAAGGTTCTTAGCATTGTCCTCTTACCAGGGCCCAGGCTGATAAAGCAACCACTATCTGCGACATGGAGGTAGTGGTGGTTTAGTGGTAGAATTGTCACTTTCCATGTGGGAAACCCAGGTTTGATTCCCGACCAGTGTACCTCATGCACATCCACCACCCTTCTGTCAGTGGAGGCTTGCCTATTGCTATCATGCTGAACAGGCTTCAGTGGAGCTTCCAGACTAAGATGGACTAGGTAGAAGTCCTGGCAATCTAATTCCAAAGATCAACTGATGAAAACCCTGTGGATCAACAGTTCGATTCACAACTCATCATGGGGATGGTGCAGGACTGGGCAGCATTTTGTTCCATTGAGCATGGGTTTGCCATGAGCTGGGGACTAACTTGATCGCAGCTAACAATAGCATCTGGAACACTGCTGGCTTGTTGTGGAGAAGGGAGAGACAGAAACAAAACAACCTGGAGAAGGATGCATATCAGCAATTAAGTGCTCTAATCTGGAAGTGCGTTACACTATTTTAACTACCAAGTCACTGGCCAGAACTATTCATACTTATCCCTACCCCTTCTTTCTTGC
>NW_004443958.1:7222753-7225068 GCF_000243295.1 Trichechus manatus latirostris
TGTGTGTCTGTAGACTGTTCTGGTCTTGGGACACTAATTAAGAGAGGACAGGTAAATGTGAGAGGGAGCGGGTACCACACAACTCCTTACCTAATGTGTAGTAACACTATTCTTACCCCTTACAACTGTCTAAAAGAATTCTTTTTATAGAATTCTTTTCTATGCTAGTTACCCCAGAATATTCTGTGGTAGTGAGTTCCAAAAGCTAATTACATGTCACATAAAAATACTGTCCGTGTATCTATTTCAAGTTGGCCATACCTCACTCTCTGTGCATAGATAGTTCACAGATGTTGCTGGGATTTCCGACTCACTAGTTCCTGCTATTGTGGGTTTGCTGAGTTTTATTTTGATTCCTGTTTTCCTTTCAAAACATGGCTGTTCATATTTGCATCTTGTCTACCAGACTATCAATACCAAAAATGGGCCCTGGGGCTGTTTCACCTTCTCCTCTCTTGCCAGGTAAAATCATTCTTTCCTATGGCTTTAAAGATCACCTCTAAGCTGGTGACTCAGAATTTATCCTAGTGCACCAGATTTTTTAAATTTAAATGGCTACTTAGCATGTCCGTTGGAATATTTTACAAAGACATAAAACTTATCAAGTCAGAAGTGAACACTTGATCCCCAAACCGAATACCATGAACTCCTGTGTTCTCTGCTCAGTAGCTAGCACCACAGTCCACCCAGATCCAAGAGGTCAGAAAGCTGGTTCTGCTGAGCTTAGACTGCACCTCCAAGGATCAATATACAAATCTTGTTCATTTTTGTTGCTCTCTTAATTACAGGCCTTTATAAAGGTCATGATATGAACTATCATAGTAGAAATGTACGAAATAATACTTCAAACAATTGTCTGGTGGGTAGGGTGTCATATTTTCAAAAAGGCCAAAGCTAATATTAGAATTTTCAGTCTCTGTCAGTAAGTTAAATTCTGTCAAAACATCCACAGGAACTGCTGGTAGATTATCCCACCCCCTAGCAAATCTCACCATAGCTTCTTACACTCAGCAAATGCTCATTTAGTGTCAGGTACTGTATGGATGTTGGAGCTCCAAATATGACTAAATGAAAAGCTTGCATTCTCATACTTGGTTTCCACAGGGGTGGTGCTAACCTTTAAGACAGATTCTGGAAATCTGGGCGGGGGAGGGGGTATTGGTGATGTTACAATGATTGTATAATGATGGTGTAGCGATAGATGTCCTAGACAATGAAGAATCATCTCACGTCCCACACACTTTCCTACTGGCAACTGACGTAAGTAATAAAAGTGAAAAACCTATTTATCTCGACCTAGATCCAAACTCCATTTTATATGTATACAAAATGTTTTTTGTATGATATTTATGCATACTGAATTTTTCAGGACTGTACCAATGTGTACTTTGACGGAAGATTGTACTTTAATACTTTAGCATGATGCGTTTACCCTTTCTGAAGATCACATAACACCAAAGGCAACACTGCTCATGGTTTTTAATTTTCCAGTGCAGCCCAGACTTCGTTCCTAGCAGTCTCTTCATGGCAGTTCTACATAAAGATGCTAGCATATGACTACTTCATTATCTCTTCTGGTGAAGCTTCTTTTATATATAAATTACTTAGATTTTATTTCTCCTTTATGGTAGAGATATGCCAGCACATGATTTTTGGAAATTATGTGTGTAGGTAAAATATATGTTCTATGAATTTCATTTCAGGAGAGCAAAGGGGTTGTCAGAAATTATTATAAATGTGCATAGAAGAAGCCTGATATGATTGTGAGCTACTGCCCTATAGGGTAAGCCATACAAATACACTGATAATTGTGGCATCCCTGCTCCATGGTAGCAACATAAGGGGCAGCCAGGCATCATCAGTCAGGGTCTCAGATAATGCAAACATAAATTTTTATGAGCTGACTCTTTCTCTTCAGTATACCTCCCAGTCCTCTTTTTTGGCTGCAAAGGAGAAACTCAGATTAAAGGAACTGCTGTTGGTTAATGAGATGCTAAAAATAATAATAATCCTTTCACAGACTGTCTTCAGACAGGGGAAAGAGCAGTGGGAGGGGAGTGAGGGTTACTAAGAGCAAAACTCAGCAGGCAAGTTAGTGGATAGGAGAGAAAGAATATTTGAGTGTGTATTTAGTGTCCCTCTGATAGATACAGCTGTCGCTCTCCTTCTAGAACTAACTGGATAAAACATCTGGCACAGAATACTTTCTTCCCCAACCAGTGGAATTTGACAACTGTGGTTTCAGCCAAAGAATAAAATTAAAGGCCAGATTGAAATTAAGAACTCTGCTGAAGGTTGCTAGGTGCAGAGGCCAG
>NW_004443958.1:7225415-7229319 GCF_000243295.1 Trichechus manatus latirostris
CTTTGAGAAGTGCAATGGATGGTTGTGATGCTACATGATGGGAAGATTCAGGCATCAGCTCAAATCTAGACCAGGCCAGGATGTTCACAGTGTATTAGGGGAATCCTGGGCAGCCATGAAGGAAGTGTCTTTGGGTGTTACTATCCCACCCTGCGGAAGAGGTTTCTGCTGACGCGCATTCAGAAGCATTCCAGGAATGCCCATTAGGACTATGGAATTAGTCCTAATGATACCCCTCACTGCTTTCTCTGCTCTCACAAATAGCTCTAGAATTTTACTCCTCCACACAATTTTTCCTTCTCTCACTTACTGCATCCAAGATGCCCTGCTTTTATCTCCAGCATTGAAAAATCCTCCCCGTCCTTCAAGGTCCATCTCTTGCTCCTGAGCATCCTCAGCACTGTTTCTCTAATTCACTTGGCTCTAGGTTGTCCTGAGTTATCTCTGAGGATAATACTAGAAGCTCGTGATAGTATGGAGCAAGGACTTTACTCTGCAGGTGTGTATATCATTATCTCCATTTTATAGAAGGAAGAAAACAAAACTCGAGAGAGAAGCAACTTGCTCACAGTCATTTATCAGGTAAGTGGTGATACTGGTATTTGAATTTTTGGCCCAACTGTACTGCAACTTACCTTATAAGATCTGGAGGGCAGGATCTTTCATATCCCCAAGTCACCCAGTACTTCCCCTATTGTAACTCCCATTACACATCAATCGCTTGTCCCATATCTGCCTCCCCATTAGGCCGTATGGTTCACAGGGACAAGAATGGCATCCTTCTTGTTTTCTACTCTATCACTAGTGCCATGCTTGTTAAGATATAAATAAAACCAGTTGCCATCGAGTTAATTCCAACTCCTGACTACCCCGTGCGTGTCAGAGTAGAACTGTGCTTCATAGGGTTTTCAATGGCTTATTTTTTGGAAGTAGATTACCAGCCGTTTCTTCCAAGATGCCTCTGGATTGTCTCAAACTTCCAACCTTTTGGTTGGCAGCTGAGCACATTAACCATTGGTACCACCTAGGGACTCTGCCATGCCTAGTACAAAGGACTAAGTATCTGTAGTGCTTCTAGTTCTGACAACTGTACCTAGGTGTTTATGAAAGAATGTTTGGATTCTTTATGTGTAATTACAAAGTTTCCATTTCCAATCATTTTTTAAAAATTCAACCTCAGAAACTAAAGAAAGTAAAAGGGAAATTCTTCCTATTTGAAGAATTTATTAAGTTCACAAAATGTATAAGGCCTTCTCTTCTGATCAGGATGTACCATCTAAAATTAGTATTATCTGTGCACATACATACCTGTCTATACAGACTACATATAAAAACAGTTATCTGTTATTTAGGCAAATTTATTATTAGGTACATGTAGTATTCAGTGGAAGTAGTGAAATTTAACAGTCACTGATAATAGTTTATTATTAACCAAATCTTTAAAAGAATAAAACCGAAACCAAACCTGTTGCCATCAAGTCGATTCTGACTCATAGCAACCCTCTAGGACAGAGTAGAACTGCTCTATAGGGTTTCCAAGGCTGTAAATATTTACAGAAGCAGACTGCCACATCTTTTCTTCCGAGAAGCAGCTGGTGGGTTAGAGCTGCTGACCTTTCAGTTAGCAGCCGAGTGCTTTAACCACTGCGCCACCAGGGATCCTATTACAAAAGGCTAGGAAGAATAAAAGTATCCCCACATTATTATATGAAGATTATTTATAATAGCCCAAAACTAGAATAATTAAATAAATTGTGGTGTATCCATACAATGGAATAATATACAGCAATGAAAATAGACAAACTATTATATAACTGACAGTGGCGATTAATCTTATAAGCAGAACTTTGATTGAAAGAAGCCAGACACAAAAAAGTACATTAAATCCATTTATATAAAGTTCAAATACAGGCAAAGATCATCTATGGTGTTAGAAGTCAAAATACTGATTAATCTGGCCATGGACAGAGCAGTGACAAGGAGGGGGGGCACAGGGAGCGTCTGGGATGCTGGCAACACTGTGTGTCTTGGTACTAACTAGCTCACTTGTTCACTTGGTGAAAAGTTGCTAGGCACTTGTGATTTGTGCAATTCTGTGTATGTATATTTTAGTAAAGTGTTTCTTTAATTAAAAAAAGTTTTCCATAGTATCCATATTGGAATTATATGGAGATATATATATACACACATACGTATAATCCGGTGCCAAGGGGTTGATTCCAACTCATAGCAACCCTATAGGACAGAGTAGAACTGCCCCATAGGGTTTCCAAGTAGCAGCTGGTGGATTTGAACTGCCGACCTTTTGGTTAGCAGCTGAGCTCTTTAGGGAAGCGGACTGCCACAGCTTCCTCCAGTGGAGCAGCTGGTGAGTTCCAACCATTGGCCTTTTGGTTAGCAGCCCAACGCTTAATGAATGCGTCACCAGGGCTCCTTCCATATATATACATATACATATGTGTGTGTATTTATTTGTATATGAGATAAACGTATTTATGGATGGACTCCCGTTCACCCTACCTTTTCTTTAGTGATTTTGCTATTAATTTACTTGTTTGTGTTTGCGTATCCCAGTAACTTATTAGAAGACTACCTAGCCTTCCATTCACTCCTTGTGGGTTGGAGGTAGAAATTCAAACATTTCTTCTAACACTTGCAAAACACATAAGTGGCTTAAGTATGGATTTTTCTATCTTTATGTGAATGTCTGATTTATATCTCAGTGTATTCCATACTGCAGTGACACAAAGGAATAAATCATTAGTCATAGAATAACCTATATACACATCTTATTAATTTGTCAAAAAACTAAGCTAAAAATTAAGCTAAGTCACAAAGATTCCTTTCTTTCCAGATAGCATGTTAACAAAAAATTTTAACCCTATCTGGTGTTGAACTTCATGTTACTTAAAAATATTTTATAAAATAATTAACATTATCCTACCAATATTTTTTACATTATATTGAAACTGAGACTGGAATAATACATTTTAATAATAAACTTTTATTATCATTTTAAATTGCACCGTTAAGAAGGGTTGTGTGTGTGTGCCATCTTTTCTCTGGTACCAGTTATTCAGAATCTCCCACAACTTTTGCATGAATAGAGAATGTGCCTAATCAAGTATCATATCATATTCACTGTGTTCAAATTTTATTCTAATTATACGTTTTAAAAAGACTGACCTCCTCCCAATTTACTTGGATTTCTAAGGGACCACTTCATTGCAAATAATAAAATAAAGTCCAAGTTAATTAAACAAAGATAGTATGAACTGTATGAGGGCGTTAATAATCAGAGAAGAAAGTAAATAAAATGAATAAAAATCATTCAAAGAATAAAGGTCTAGATCTCGCCTCTCTCTCTTCTCCATAAACTCAGAAGGAACTTTCCAGAGTAGAGGGAAACCCCCAGGAGAAAGTTGACAGAGCTTGAAAGAAGACTTCTGTTCCAACCTGACCTCAAACCTCTCTCCTGGGAGAGGGAGCGAGTTGAGCTTTCTCTCCATCGATTAGCTGGGAGATCTGAGGACCTGGAGAGGCAGACAGCCTCCCCCGGCGCCCCGGGCTGGGGACTTACCACGAGCGCGCAGCACAGCAACTTGTTCATTGTGGTCCCAGGGAAACCTCAGGCGGCGGCGGCGGCGGCGGCGAGCAAGCGCTCCGATGCGTCTCTGCAGCCCGTGCGCTCATCACGTTACATATATAGCGTTCCGGCAACAGGAAGTATCGACTGGGCTTTGATCACTCATTCCTTACCCTGGACCAAACTTTGCACCTTTCTTTTTTAGGAACCCTAGGCCGGCGCGGAGTGGGGAAGGAGGTTCGGGAATCTCCAGGGTTAACACTTTCAGAGCCAGAGACGAAAGAACGCCCAGGGAGGCGAGGGGCGGGGCGGGTGAGG
>NW_004443958.1:7229932-7237539 GCF_000243295.1 Trichechus manatus latirostris
CTTGTCTGAAGCAGATTGCCAGGCCTGTCATCCGAGGCATCTCTGGGTGAGTTGAAACACCCAACTTCAGCTGGTAGTACACAGTTTAACCATCCTTGCTGCCTGGGATAGTTAGAGACAAAGAAAGTTAACAAAAGAAAAACTAGTGCAATAAAAATGTTCCAGCCCGTGGAACACCCTGGTCACTATTTTCTTCATCAACATCATCATCATCATCAAAGGGCAGTTGATACCTTGGGGTCCTACACACTGGACTTCTGCCCTCTGAGGTTGCCTCTATAAGGTCATCCCACTGCCCCCAGCTTTGGACAGAGGTTTGGGCTCTACACAGAAGTTTCTAGCTCCTCCTCACCGCCTTCACATTCAGGCAGGGCGCACATGATCACTTGTCTAAAAGTTGAACCAGGACTTCTAAAGTGTATTCCTGTTCCTCGGTCTGGCAGTTCACTGATTAGTTTCCACAGGTTGCCACCAGAACTTTCTACCTTCAGGACTTTCTGAAATGTCACTGCAGAGCTAGCTTGCCTATCAGGGTGGTGAAAAGGGTCAAAGGCCAGGTATTTATTTATTCCTCTCCTTAGCTGGGCAAGTTCTGCTTTTCACCAGAGTTCAAGGAGCAGAAGGCGAAGAGTCAGGAAAGAGGCCTCTGTGGGGAAAATATTTCATCAGGGATCAGAACGTCCGCCTCTTCAAATGGATATTGTTCCATCAGGAGATTAAAGTGGATCCCTACCTAACAGAACATATTTAGAGGAAAATCACGTCAGCTCTTCCATTCTGCGAATTAGGGAAGACAGGAGGTCTCATTCCTAATTGTATCTGCAGGGCCTGGACGTAATAGCATGCCACTGTCTTAAGTGAACTAGTGAATAAATGAAGGTTAATGAGGAGGACAAAATGGAATAACACCAGACAAGCCCCTCAACTTTTGAGCTTTAGTTTTGACATCTACAAACTGAGGTACTATTACTTAGACTTGCCATGGGACTCAGGTAAATCCAAATGTCAGTAGTGAAGCACTGTATTAATGGTGGTAATATTGTTTATACGAGGTAAGATTTGTCTAGGGTTGTATCTAAGGCACTTTTCTCAAAACGTAATATGGTACCATATAGGGGGAGTCGAACCTTGGAAAAGACATGTCAAAGGTTGAGTCTTACAGTGTTAATTTTAGAAACAGTATTAAACCTTATTTTTCTCATCTCTAAGATAAAAATAATACTTACATTACAGATATGTGATAGGGAGAAAATCAAAGCATTTAAAAATATTGCATGTTAGTCATTAGTTTCTAAGCATTAAATAAAGTAACATACAGTGTCTCACCCATAGGAAGTATTTACTGAATTATGATTACTTTAGGGAAGTAGGTAAAATACTGGTCTTTAGAGCCAAACAATCCAGATTTGAATCCCAGCTCTGCTATTTCTAGCTCTGTGACTTCAGGCAAATTTCCTAACCTATTTATTTGTCTGTTTCGTTATATGTATAATGAGGATAATAATCACATCTACCTCCATAACATTATAAAGGTTATGACAACATAATAATCAGATAAAGCATGTAAAGCATTTTGAAATAGTGTCTAGCACATAGTAAGTGCTCATTAGGTGTTAGCTGTTATTATTATTCTTATCTGAGGCCCTTGTTTATATGAGTACAAAGTGAGTCTAAATTACAAACCCCTGAAGGCAGGAACCATGTATTTACCTACTGTGTTCCTTTGAGCTCAGACTCTGGCTCTCTAACTATTCAACAAATAGTAGTAATAATGGTGGTGGTGGTGGAGGTGGTTGTTAGTTGCCATTGAGTTGACCGTGACTCATGGCAACCTTATATACAACAGAAGGAAATGTCGCCCGGTCCTGTGCAATCTTCAAGATCTTTGGTATGTTTCAGTCTGTTGTTGGGGCTATTGTGTCAATCCATCTCACTGATAGTTTCCCTTATTTTCACTGAGCCTTTTCTTTACCAACCACGGTGTTCTTTTCTAGCGATTGGGCTTAACTGATGAGGTGTCCAAAGTAAGCAAGCCAAAGTCTCACCATTCTGCCTTCTAGGGGGCATTCTGGTTGTATTTCTTCTAAGGCTGTAATTAGCTATGATTTCATGATCTTGAGACAAGTTGGGGCACCATTTATCTAGAGTCACAAAAGAGAGTGTGTGTCTCAGGGCCTGAGTGTGGGCCAATTATTAATCACCTACTGACTGGAAACTGACAGTCTGTATGAGTTATCAGTCATTTCATTTGTTATATTCCTGGAGCAATCTGGCCAATCCCCTGGAGGTATTCCCAAGTGATCTCCTGAGTAGCCCTGAACACTCTGAAGCTAGAGTTCATCTTGACCTTTAATTGGAATGGACCCAGTGATTCCTGATGGACCCAAGGAGGGACTTTTGAACAGTAACTTGGCAGACTATATTCTTCTTCCTGTGACAGGCTCCTCATTGACAGAGGCTATCTATGACATTAAGCAGTGTGCACAGCAAATTTAACTCTGCTTATGGCCGCCAGATAATGTGTGATGCTAACTTCTACATACCAAAGATCAGATATACCTCATCTTCTCTTCCCTGCACTCATTTGAGTTAGACCCCATGTTGGACACATTTCCACTGTCCATTTTCCTGATTGTCCCATCCCACCTCGTTTTTTTCTTTCTTTCTTTCTTTTTCTATTTCAGCCACTCCTAAAGCTTAGAGAAATGGTAGGTGCATATTGGGAGCTCCCACGGGGGAAGCACTTCATCTCTTTAGCCCAGAAGCATAGCACCTGGTCCAGAAGGTCATTTATAATCATCCTCATAATGGAAATGTCTGCAAGTCAAGACAGGAATTGATCTACGTGATATGGGAGACAAGGCAGGCAGTGGACTCTGAAGTGATGGATCAAATGTCTGAAACATCTTGAGCTTAAGTTCTCTAACCTGGAAATCGAAAATACAAGTTCTGAGATTATGTACGTGAAAGGCTATTAAGAACAAAAACAGATTCCTTGTTATTTCATTCTTATTAGAAAGAAGCTTTATTCTGATTTCATAGGAGAAGGAACAGAGAGAAAGGAGGAGAGATATTGTACTAGTAGCCAGTAGCCTATTGGCTTTATTTATTTTTTATTAATATTTGCCAGTTTCTTCATTAACAAACACAATTTTTAACTGTATTAATATTCTACCAGTATCAGTACTAGTTGCCATTGAGTCTACTCCTGTTCATGGTGATCCCATGTGTGTCAGAGTAGAGATATGCTGCATAGGGTTTCCAATGGCGGATTTTTTGGAAGTAGATAATCAGGCCATTCTTCCAAGGCACATCTGGGTGGACTTGAACCTCTAACATTTTGGTTAGCAGTGGAGCGCATTAACCATTTGCACCAGCCGGAGGCTCCGACTCCATTGATATCCTAGACCAAAGCTATTTGACTTCCAGGGTTGTGGTGGATTAGTTGCTTTTGTGTGTGGCCTTTCTAGCCATGGTCTTTTAACTCCCACCCAAGTGATTGTGTGATAGGGTAATTGTGGCCTACCAAGGGGATTGGTCAGTTTTACCTTAAAAGAGAGCCAATTCCAGAGCAGAGAGGAGGAACTCACCACCACCAAGGAAGGCAAGACCAGCAGGAGAGAACCAGCAGCAGAGACCTGGCAGCAGGAGATGGCATGGTGGGCTTCCCGGTCCATGGAGAGAGAAAGCTGAGTGCCTCTGGGCAGAGACTGAAGGCCAGGGAGAGGTGTGCCTGCAAGCACAGCTGGGAGGAGGCTATCCTGATGAAAGAACTGTGTGGTGAGTGTTCTTGAGCCTGAATTGTGACTGTTACTTCCCTAATAAACCCCATAGTTGTGAGTATGGTTTGTGAGTTCCACGTGGCCATTACAATGAATAAGCAAACCCAGCAGAAAGTAGAGAGTGCTGTGGGAGGGATGGTTGATGTTAGAGGTGGTAAAGATGGTGGAGAGAGAAGGCATGTCTGACCTCCACCTCATAGGAGTCAGCCTTGGGCTGTTGATCTTGGTTTTCCTTCTCCTTTGCGGGGTTGGAGGAGGTTAGACACTGCACCCAAGCTGTTTTTACAGGGGTGTTATAGACTGTATACAGAAATAAATGCATGTGTACTTGCTTTGAGGAAAGAAAAAAAGAACAGAAGGCAAAGGTAGTAATAACTGAAGCCCTTTCTAATTAAGTAAGTCACTAGTTGCTTAAGGATCTGGTTAAACGTGTTGGATGCATTGGGGGTGGGCGGCTAGTAGGCGCTAGTTGTGGTTCCCCCACTCACTAATGGTGTGATTCTGGTGTTGTCACTCTTACATTAAAATAACCCTTTCACAGATTTTCTGGAGCCATGGAGGCTGGAGGAACCCCTGAAACTATTGCCCTGAGATAATCTTTAAACCTTAAACCAAAAATATCCCCTGCGATCTTCTTAAAACCAGACAATAGTTTAGCTTAACTAGTAAAAAATCTCTGCCTTGAACATTGTGATCTTTTATAAAAATTATCTATATGGGACCAAAGGAACAAGAGCAACATGAAAAGATAGGAACCTTAGGAAATAGTGAGTTTATGTTAGTGGAGGAGGAACAATTTAGAAAAGGAGAATGGGAAAGGTTGCACAACTCAGAGAATGTAATCAGTCTCACTGACTTGTACATGTAGAAACTGTTGAATTGGTGTATGCTTTGCTGTGTATATTCACAGCAACAAAATAAGTGAAAAGTTTTTAAAAGTGGAAGAATAAGACTGACAATAAAACAATCATACAAATCTGTAAATACAAACAGGACAATGTGCTAGACCAAAGTACTAGGTTGCAGTAGGAGCAGCAGTGTAACTTTTAAACACTCTGAATAATAAGTGTGTTAAGTAGTGGTAAAAAGGTAATGGAGGGGTGAGGGGAGGACAAGCCTTGAGGCAGGGAAGTCAGGGTGTGAGCAAGCCTCCAGGTGGGAGGGAGCAAGGAATAATTTTAAGGATCTAGAAGCCCAGTATGGCTGGTGCATGATGAGCAATGTATTGCATGGACTGCACAAAGATGGAAAGGTAAGTGGACAGTGGTCAGGTTACAAAGTCTATCAAGTTCCCAGGCAATGCTAATGCTGCTGGTTAGGGACCAATTCTGAGAACCACTAGTAGAGCAAACCAAACCAAACCAAACCCATTGCCACCGAGTCGATTCTGACTCATAGCAACCCTACAGGACAGAGTAGAACTGCCCCATAGGGTTTCCAAGGAGCAGCTGGCAGATACGAACTGCCAACTTTTTGGTTAGCAACGGTAGCTCTTAATTACTGTGCTATCAGGTCTCCTCTAGTAGAGCAGTGGTTCTCAAAGTTTATCATACTTAAGAATCACCTGGGGATCTTGTTCAAATGTAGATTCTGATTCAGTATATCTGGAGGAAGGTGGAAACACTGGTTCCATCCAGTGGAATCTGCGCTGCTAGTGAGAAGGGTTGCTATCTGAATTGCTGCCCTCCAAATCTCCTGCCAGAGCTTTCCATTGGCCAGACAACCAAGAGCCAGTAGACCTTGGAACCAGGAAATGCAGCATGCATTGCTGAGCCTCCTGTGGTGTAGAGAAGAACAGAGGAAGCAAAGCATCAGTCTGTGGGCAAACAGAACAAGAACTGGCACAAACATATAGAAATGCCTCATTTGTTTCCACTGTAGCCTGGTATTCTAGTGCATGAATGTATCACAATTTAACCAGTGCTATACTGGATGGGCTTGAACATATTAACAATCATGAAGATGGTACAGGACTGGGAAACATTTTGTTCTGTTACATGTAAGGCCACCATGAGTCAGAGCTGGCTCAACAGCATCTAGCAACAGCAATATACTGATGGGCAATTTGATTGCCTCCAGTATTTTTTCTGTTACCAACAATGAGCACAGAGCATCCTTATGTATATATCTTCATACACTTATGGATTTGCAGTCTTAGAATAAATTCCTGGAAGTGTACTTGCTGGGACATTTTGATACATATTGCCAAATTATCTCCCAAATTTGTTATTCTTAATAATAATCTTATCACTTTTGGGGGGTTAACTAAAATCAGTTAATGCTGCTACCAGTAAACCATGCCACATGGCATTGGAAGTAGCACTGCATTCTTGAAGTGAGAAGTCTGATCATCCAAACCTATAGAGACCTATACAGAGAACTCCCTCATTCACAATCCAAGGCTTCACACCTGCTATCTGTCCTTCAAGAGAAGTTACAGGAGGACATATTTCTGTTCTCCTCTCTTATGGCTCATAATCTCATGCATAATTTTCAAGAGAATTTTAGAGTTTTGAAATACTTGCTACATGTTGTTGTTAGTTGCTGTCAAGCTGGCTCCGACTTACCATGATCTTACGTACGACAGAATGAAATTTTGTCTGGTCCTGTGCCATCTTCATGATCATTTGTTTGAGTCCATTGTTGTAGTGCCTTCTAACCTAGGGAGCTCATCTCCCAGCACTATACTGGACAGTTTTCTATTGTGATTCATAAGGTTTTCATTGGCTAATTTTTGAAAGTAGATCGGCAAGCCTTTCTTCCTAGTCTTTCTTAGTCTGGAAGCTCTGCTGAAACCTGTCCATCATGGGTGATGCTGATGGTGTTTGAAATACTGGTAGCATAGCTTCCAGCATCATTGCAACACAGAAGCCACCACAGTATGGCAAACTGACAGACTTACGGTGGACTTGCTCCATGTGCCAAATAAATGTTATGGATATATACCTGTAATGCCACTTTTTTATTTTTTGCTGTCAAAGTTCCTTTTTCCTCTCTTTCTGGATTGTTTTTCTCTCTCCTCAATCTACTAAAATAGCCTCTATACAAATGTAGTTCCGGTGGATCTGATTTATGTCTCTATTACTTCACCTGTTTACAGATTCTGGCCTCTATGAGTATGTGAGGTTGGCAAGCTGCTAGCAGGGAGGAAACCTTGCACATTCTTTGACAAATGCTTTTAATGGAAGAGCTCAGTTACATCAAATAGCACAGTTGACCCTATCCACTTGAGCAGAGGAAAACATATGTCAACCCTCTTGCACATGCAACACGCATCACAATTTTCTCTTTGAAATTTCTATCAAGGATTGTGCCAAATTCATGACACCTCTGGGTAGGGAAGTTGGGAAATAAGGAACAAAAATCTCAGAAGACTGTAATGGAGGGTCTGGTGTTCTGATCAACCAGAGGAAGAGACATAACTGCTTGCTTTTACTTTTTGACCTTTTCTGCCAACTACTCCAATCACTTCACTCCAAGTTTCCTGGAACTCAGATACCCATCTAGTGCCTACTCAGCCCCAAGAAATCGATCCCTTAATTAAACAGTGATGCACATTCCAAACAACCACTCTCTCGAGGCTTCTGAACAAATAAATATTGATAACAGGAGAGTGTTAAAGAATAAAGAATGCCCACTCAGGGTGCCACCTAACAATTCCTTGATGGAATTTGGTCGCCTCTGATATCAGTTCAAAGATCCTCTCCCATCCTCCATGCAATTTGTCTGCACCTGGCTAATAAAGATATGATAGATAAGAACCCTTAGAACCATTCTCTTAATAATCAGGTGCTCCCACCTGGGAAAGTCCCCTACTTTGACGAA
>NW_004443958.1:7238160-7238997 GCF_000243295.1 Trichechus manatus latirostris
CTCTGTCCTGCAGGGTCACTATGAGTCAGAATTGACTCGACGGCAGTGGGTTTTTTTGTTGTTGTCGTTGTTTAGGCACCAGGCAGGAGCAGTGGTGCTTCAGTGGTAGAATTTTCGCCTTGTATGGAGGAGACCTGGATTTGATTTCTGGCCAATGTACCTCATGTGCAGCCACCACCTGTCAGTGGAGGCTTGCATGTTGCTTGGATGCTAAACAGGTTTCAGCAGAGCTTTCAGACTAAAACAAACCAGGAAGAAAGGCCTGGAAGGCTACTTCCAAAAACGAGCCAATGAAAACCCTATGGATCACAACAGTCCAATCCACCACTGATCTTGGGAATGACGCAGGACTGGGCAGGATTTCGTTCCATTGTGCATGGGATCGCCATGAATTGGGGGCTGACTAGCTGGTAGCTAACAATTACCTGTAGATGGTGGCTTAACCTGAGAAACACACGCATAAGATCACACTGCCTGTGCTGAAGTGTTTTAAAATAAACTGTAGACATCATAACAGAAGTGCAGAGGGAGAGAGAGGGCAGGAAGAAGAGTTGGGTGCAGGGAATAGCTAGACTACAGTGAGAAAGGACAGGGTTTGGCTCTGGAGGAATAACAATGTGTAAATGAAAAGCGGGGTGACTTCTGTCACTACAGTTCCTCCTCAGGTATATAAAATGGCTTTTGAAGGTTCATATTTCTGTAGGTGCCACACTGCAAAAGAAGCAGCCACAGTCAGTGTGAATTAGGAGGGTTAGAGCAGTGGAAGCTCAGGACAAGCAACATCAACCTTTTTGGTCCTGGTTTGTTGTTAGCTGTCTTCGAGTTGGCTCCAACTCA
>NW_004443958.1:7241356-7294779 GCF_000243295.1 Trichechus manatus latirostris
TCCTTGCCTTCAGGAGCTTATGATCAGGTCTCTTAATCAGAGCTTGTTACAAATGCTTTTAAAAAAGTTACAGAAAATAAGTGTTACAGGAGGTGCAATCGTGTAAACATGCTCTGAAGCCTGTAGGAATTTAGGGGTTAGGAAGGATGCATTTAAAATGGGATTGGGGAGTATCTGGAAAGACTTTTTGAAAGTGAGGCTTTGAAAAACAAGTGGGCCTTTGAGAAGCAGATATGAGAGGGAAATGGTTGCTGGAAGATGGGGGAGGGTAGGAAGGGGTGCACTGTATGTATGGTGGTGGTGAAAGTACAGGTGCAGCAGGGTGCATGGTCCCAGCCGGGGAAGGTGAGTGACAGAGGTGGAGGAGGACCTTGTCTCTGGTGCTAAAGCTGGGAGAAGGAAAGGACTTAAGGGAATTTGTGGGTGATTTTGAATGCCGGGCATTATTGCTGCTGCTGCTGTTTTATGAGCAGTGGAAACTCAAAAGGGTTTTTTGTAGCATGATCAGAACTATGCTTAAAGGCACCGTTTGTAAAACACTTTATTCTTTTTAAAGTACTTTTCATGCTTTATTTCATTTTGTCGGTATAGTGAGGCTGTGAGTTATGTAAGGGAGCCATTACTGGTCTTACTTTACCGAGCTGTGCTGTGGCATTGCAGATGAAACAGAAAGATTAAGAGCCTCCTGCTGTTCATGCGAGAGAAGGATTCAGAGTAAGGGGGCTGCATGATATGGGACTGACCGTTGGACCAGTGCTGCTTCTACTCTGCAAAGCTACTTGTGTAGCAACAGAATCTGCTTTTGTTCCAACTATGTTCAAAGTTTAATAAGAATAATGTTGTAGTCATAAGAAAATCTGAACTGTCATAACATCTTTAAATATTTACTATTAATTTATAATTAGCTGCTAACAGAGAGAGGGGGAAAAAAAAACAGCAGTTCGAACCCACCAGCAGTTTCACAGGAAAAGAGACCTGGAAATCTGCTCCTGTAAAAATTAATAGTTTAGGAAACCATAGGGTTTCCCATTCTGTCATATATGGTTGCTATGAGTCAGAATTGACTCAACAGCAGTGAGTTTGGTTGGGTTAGAATTCTTCCTTGCCCATGGCTGATTTAGTTGAGGCCTGTGAGTGAGTACCAAGATGGAAGACTACAAGTGGCTTGTCTGCTACAGGGGCTGACCCTCTGCATGATGGGGAAACTCTTCATCAGCATTAAAGGACTCTAACACTGCTGGCTTAGCTATGAGGCATGTTGCACTTTGTTGATTCTGCTGGCCTGCCTTCCTCTCCTCTCCTCTTCCACCACCTTCCCTCCTGGGCCAGAGGAGCAGGAAGAGGCTGCCAGTGAAGTGCTACCTTTTCTGGCTGGCTACCCACCTGCGTCAAAGTGGTGTTGGCTTTGGCGCCTGGGTGGCTAAACTTCAGACTGTCCTTGGGCAGCTGAGATGATTTCTTCAAGATTCCAATGGGGAGTTTGGTTTTGGACATTTTTTAATGCCCTACTCAATCCTGGAGCCCTGGTGGCGCAGTGGTTAAGAGCTCGGCTGCTAACCAAAAGGTCAGCAGTTCAGATCTACCAGGCGCTCCTTGGAAAGCCTGTGGCAGTTCTACTCTGTCCTGTAGGGTCGCTATGAGTCGGAATCAACTTGCTGGCAAGGAGTTTTTTTTTTTTTTTTAACTCAGTTCCTAAGAAATGAAAAGAGGCGAAGTTATTTTCAAGGAAATGACTTTGCAGGTCGGTGTGTCAGCCAGTGGATCTGCAGCTGAGCCTGTGCTCTTCAAGGCGTACTTGTCTAAATGAGGCAGGGAGACCAGTCATCCCCCTGCTGTTTTGCATTACCTAACAGGGCAGTCAGTGGTGGATGTAAATTCTAGCACCCATACAAAAACATTGAGAAATGTTTGTAATCTCTCTGGAAACTTGTAAAGTTAACAGCTTACCATGGGAGGGGCCTGCTGGGGCAGTACATCCAAGTCCAACTGAGAGGAGTAACTTCCTGTGGTAGAGATTAACTGGTGTGATGGGGAAAGCCCAAGATGAGTGCTGATCTGTGCATTCAGTAGGACCTTCCTGTGTATTCTAAAGGGGTAGTAATCTCTTCTGAAACTACACTCATGTGCCCTATAATGTCCATTCGGGCAATGTTGGACCGCATATACGTCTGTGGTCCCAACCGCCATAAAGGCTATTATATTATAAATTCAAGGTACGTAAAATGGTTTGTAATAACAAATGGGTGCTATTTTGTGATGCGCATCAAAACATTATTATTATTCTTACTGTATTATTATGTGAAAGGTGTTTCAGTGTTATCTGGAAGTGTTTCTTTAATGCTTTTTATCCACAGAAAGGTACATTATATAATATATACTAAGACAAACATTTGACTAACTGATGTTAGATATGAACGGTACCTACCTTTTCTAACCTACGTACAAATTCGACTTAAAGACAGCCTTAGGAACAAAACTCGTTCATAATCCAGGGGCTGCCTGTATATAATATGGTGTTCACACAACGTCCAAATCACATAACATCCTATTTCACAGAGCATATCATGGATGTTAAGTGACCCATGACTGTATTGCTAGTTAGAACTTGAATGAAATTTTGTTGAATGAATATATGAATGAGTGGAAGGATGTCTAGTACCTTCCACCACCAGAGCCTTAATGAGAACATTCCCTCTTTACCTGGAAGTCCCTTTACCCAATGAATTTGTTCTTAATTCATTCAACAGATATTTTAAGAACCTTCTAGATGCCAGGCACTGTACTAGGGATATGATACGGACCAAGAGGGCAGTTCTACTCTGTCCTAAAGGGTCGCTATAAGTTGGGGTTGACTCGACGGCAATAGGTTTGTTTTGTTTTTTTTTAAGGGGCGTTTCAGTTTGTGCTTGTGTACTAACTTAAAGGTTGGGTGGTTTGAACCCACTCAGCAGCACTATGGAAGAAAGGCCTGGTGAGCTACTTCAGTAAAGATCACAGCCAAGAAAACCCTATGTAGCAGTTCTACCTTGTAATACAAGGGATCACCATGAATTAGAATTGGCTCGGCAGCAATGGGTTTGATTTTTTGGGTTTTCGCATGCTCAAGGAATTTATAATAGTGGGGGAGATAGATAAAGTGACAAGATGAAACAGAGTACAAAAGGCAAGCAAGATGTATGGGAGCTCACAGAGGGGAAGTAAGCCCAGGCTGGGAAAGTAGGGTTGAGGTCCGATAGTTAATATAAACAAACAAGCAAACAGGAAATTAATAAAAATTCAATTCAAAGAAGTTAGTGAATACAGTGATAAAGGTAATGAAAGTATCCATTAAATCAAATCTTTTATATAAGTTGTCTCAAACATCACAGCTCTTAATAACTATTATTGTAATATCCATTTTCCAGGTAGGAAGCTGAGTCTTGACAATTTGCTCAAGCCCACACACACAAAAAATGATTTTCAGGGCTGGAGTTAGGGTATATCTGCCACAAAAGTTACTACATGCCATGTGAATATAAGGGTGGTTCGTGATTAATATGTCAGTTCTTTACGGCCACATACGTCGCTAATATTACTATCCCTTCATACCTAATTCCAACCTAATTCATTCATCAACTCATCAAATTTTCTCTGACACGTCTTGTCTAATTTTATTTTTCTCTTTAACATGTATCCTCATCTAACACACAATATGCCATATTTCTTCAATTCGAAGATGTCCCTTTAGTCATATTTTTACATCTCTGAAGTTAGGATGCATCAAAACATCAATGGCATGACAGAGCTTTAATTGGCAGTGTCTTTTCTTTGCACATAAAATAATTGATAAAAACAGATGGCATTTGATATTCCTTAAATATGTACTGTCTTATATACATTATGTTGCTTATTTTCTGACTTCCCCCAGTAGAATGTAAGCTCCAAGAGGGCAGAGAGTTTGTCTGCCTTTGTCATCTTTGTATCGTCATCACTTAGATGTTGTTGAATAAATTAATGACTGCATAGCTATATAGTTCCTGCTATGTGTCAGAAGCTGCGTGAAGTGCCGGCTATAGCGTGAGGAATAAAATAGATACGGTGCTCGCCCATCTGGAGAAGATGGAAATTAAACAAATAAATGCATACACAAATGTGCAGTGTTACAGGGGGAGATGGGAGAAGTGTTCTAATGAAAATTTTGCAGGTGCTGTGGAAAGAATAATGGGGGCTGGGGTGGTTTCCAAATTTAAATTAGAAAACCTGAGGAAGTAACATCAAAGCTATCACCAAGAGGGTGAAGGCAATCAATCCAAGAAACCAGACTATCTGGCACCTATAGTAACCATTCTTAACCATCCTAGCCCAAGACATTCTCTCCCTTTTTGCAATAATCTATAACACTTATCGTATCTGCATGCACTTTTAGTGGTATTTTTGCAGATATCTTTTCTCTCAACCTAGAACACAAATGGCACTTATCCCTTCTGGGACAGTAGAAAGAGTAGTGGATTAAGAGTAGGTTTGGGTGGTAGTTCTAGCTTTGTCCTTACTTTACAAAGTGGGGAAGTTAAGTAAACTCTCCAGTCTTCAGTATCTTCCCCTGTAAAATTAGGTTGTATTTGAGAAGCTCTAAGATGTCATTGAGCTTTAACATTTCAAATTCTACAATTGTCAAGTGATTTTAAAAACAGGTGTTGAGGAGCTACTTTATATTAAACTGTTAAACTCTCTCAGGGCATTGGGGAAATTAAAAACAAAAGAAAAAGACACAGGCCCTTCAGTTTTGATGCTTACAGTCTGGTAGAGGAGACTGAAATATTGATGATTTCAATATAACGCAGCATAGAATCTCTTCTACTTCGGAAATTCCAACTAATTGTCTTTTTTAGCAGTGAACAAAGTCCCCCTTTGAGCAAAGTCACATAACTCTGCCTGCCACCAACAGATGGCGCAAGTGGTCACATCAGCTAGACACTGCTGAATTGGATTTTTTTCTCTCATGGTTGCAAGATAGGAACCTAAGTTGTTTCTAGGAAAATAAACATCTGTATGACAGGGTGCCCTGGGAGTTGAGAGGAAGGGTCACTCTCTTCCACCCGGCAAGGATGGGAATGGGGTGCTGTCAGGTAGATTGAAGAGTGTATCTATGGAGATAATGTCTCAGCTGAATTTTGAAGGAAGAGGAGGAATCAGGGAGTTATATTGGTTACAATGCCTTCAGCTGCAAAATACAGACTACCCAATTAAAAGTGGATTCAATAAGAAGTACATTTATTATCCTAATAATATAAAGTACAGAGGCAGAAAAGCTCCATGTTTGCTTCAGTGGCTAAAAATTTTGAAGACTCAGGCTCTTTCTACCTTTCTGCTTGGTTCTTGTTCTTAAGCTTTTCCCCTGGTGGTTACAAGATGGCTCTTAGCTTTGTAGTTTTACACTACTATATAAAAAAGGCTGGAAGGAGGTGATTTTTCTCAAAATTATCAAGCAGAACCATGTTCTTCTTGTCCTCATTTCCCTCATTCCTTGCGCTAGCCTCAGCAGACTTCCCTTCAGGTCCCAATGGCCAAGACTGGGTCACACACCATGCTCTAAATGCAATGAAGGCTGGGATTTTCAGTCTCCATGTTGGATAGTGGGCTTTGCCTGCTAGGAAGAAATTTGTATGTAGATGAGGGAAGGGGGTGAGAAGAGTGGTTGTTGGGTAGACCTCCAACACTGTCTTCAAAGCAGGGAAAGCAGGAGCAGAGAGATCTCATCCTTAGTCCCTAACATAGTGTTTGCGCCCCACATTGTAGAGACATTCAATTGATATTTGTTGATTGTAGGATCACTGCAATGGAAATGGAAAATCAGTGTCAGATCAGGTGAGCAAGTAATGAAATCAGCTCATATTTCCAGACCATGACTGGATAGAATTATTTTTTTTTTGTCACTCGAATGGGTGACTGTTGATCTTTCTAGTGAGTGGCTAGACTGCAATGCTAATTCAACATCAGAAGAGGCAGTGGTGGTATTTTATAAACACCGTGTCTAATTTGGCAACAGTTATGTAATCTAAAAGCAAATCAGGGAAAAATCTGAGTTAAATGGAAAAAGACCAGATTTTAGGAAATGGAAAAACATTTAGTAGGTCCTAATAAAGTATTTACTGTCTACTGATAACACCTGGAAACTCACAACAAGGAAGCAGGACACTCAAATTAGTCCTTTTTTTTTTTTTTTCTCACAAACTTAACTATACAAGCAGAGCTTTTTCTTCTTTTTTTTTTAACTTCTGTCTTAGGCTGGGTTCTCTAGAGGAGCAAAACCAGTGAAGCATATCTATATAAATATTTAGAAAGGGATTTAGTTCAAGGAAATCGCTCACATAGTTGTGGAGGCTGGCGTGTCCCAAGTTTGTGGGTCAGGCGTCAGGCTGGAGACTTCTCCTGACTCACATGGTTGCAAGGGCTGATGAACCCAAAATTTGCAGGCCAGACTGCAGGCTGGTGGCTCATGGGGCTGCAGGAGCTGGTGAATTCCAAACTCTGCAGGTCAGACTGCAGGCTGCTGGCTCATGTCCAAGAACTGAAGGTCAGAGGATAATGAGTGAGATGCAGAATCGAGAGAGGGTGAGCTTTGCCAGAATATCCATATATATTGGATGCAGGCCACACCTCTAAGGAAACTCCCCTTTCAACTGATTGGCTTTTCACATCAGATCACAAAATGGAGCATGATTACAAAATGTCTGCCAAACTACTAGGAATCATGGCCTAGCCAAGTTGACACATAACCTTAACCATCACAACTCCTTTTGTCTTTCCCCAACTATAAATAAAACAGAAAGCCATAAAGCTGTCTGCTGACTATAGCAGCAACAAAACAAAAAGAATATTAGATACGGACTGAAAGAAGACACTGCTTACTGTGTTGGAGGGGTACAAATTATTTTAAATTATTCATGTGCAGTAATGCAGGGAGACTTCAGAGTCAGTATGAGCACGTAGCAGCCCACTTATCCTTTGAAATGACTTCTCTCCAGGTCTTTTTAAGCCCGTTAAATCCTTTTACAGAATTGTGACAGCTTGCCTAGAGATCGAAAAGCATTAGAGATGGATAAAAAGGTATGAGGTTATTTCCCAATACTCTTTGTTGTATGCTATTGCCCCATTTTTTAATGCCTGGGACTATTTGACTCCAACCACAATGTATTTTCAGTGGTTTTTTCATCTAGAGTTTTGTTCTTCTGTACCACCCACCCTAGCTTTCTTCTTATGAATGCAAAGGCGTGCTGGAACACAGGAAAAAGGGGTACAAAGGAACAAAGGAAATTGACTCGTCTTTAAATGTTTCAAATTTCATATAGTCTGCTATGAGCCCTGGTGGCAAAGTGGTTAAGAGCTTGGCTGCTGACCAAAATGTTGGCAGTTCAAGTCCACTAGCTACTCCTTGGAAACCCTATGGGGGCAGTTCTACTCTGTCCTGTAGGGTCATTATGAGTTGGAATTGACTCGATGGCAATGGTTTTTTTTTTTTTTTTTTTTTGGTGCTACGATGTGCCAATGCAGGTACCATATTTCTGCCGTATTTATTTTTTTCCTACCCAGATTAGATCCCCAGTCTTTTTGTTATACCTTTTTGTTGACCAACTTTCTAATATCACTTGGAATTGTTAGATTCCTCTAAGTGCTTGAAGGTAATGATGCAGTTTCTGCCCTGCTTTCAGTATCTAACCACTGGATGCAGTGGTTCTTCACCAGGAATGCAGATTAGAATTCCATGGGAGTTTTGCCAACACATAGGTGTCTACCTGCCCTGGTATGCCAAATCAGAATCCAAAAATACTTGGAAAAGCTTTGTTAAATTATTCTGATGTGTGAGGCTGGTTCAGAACCATTGACCTATTGGCAGTCATAAATTTATGCTCTAAAAAGAAAGGAAAAGGAATAAAGTGGAAAGAAAAACAGAAAGAAAAGCACAAACTGCATAGACAGCACCGGGGTTTAAGTACGATGATACCTACTACGGTGATACCAGGAATTGGTATAGTACAAGGATTAGGAGACCAACTCCCCAGATCTGCTCTGCTTCTTAATGCTTGTGGGACCTGAGTCAAACTGAGTAGCCTTTCTATGCCTCAGTTTACTTATCTGTATAATGAATATAATATTAATGCTTATAATCATGAATAGTTTAATTGCCTTGCAATGAGGTTGTTTTCTGAGGTTAGTTTGTTTTTATTTTAATAACATTCATTATTTTAATACAGAAAAATTGTAAGAATAATATAAACTAAGGAGCCCTGGTGGCACAGTGGTTAAGTGCTGGGCTGCTAACCCAAAGGTTGGCGGTTTGAGCTCACCAGCTACTCTGCGAGAGAAAGATGGGGCAGTCTGCTTCCGTAAAGATTTACAGCCTCAGAACCCTATGGGGCAGTTCTACTCTGTCCTATGGTGTCGTTATGAGCCGGAATTGACCGATGGCAATGGGTTTGGTGTTTTGTTTTCTTTTTTTGGTACAAGATTAAATACTTATGAAGCATTCACTGACAGCCTACAAATTGCTCAAACAATGTCAACAGTTAGGCTGCTCAGAGACTCAGATTAAAAGTTAAATATATTTGATAAAAAAATAAAAACATGAACGATTCAAAATAAAGGCAATTTATTTGGTAGATCGAACGTTTCAAAACCTGAGGCCCATAGTGGGATTTTGTTTTAGGCCCTTGGTATTACAAATATTGGATCCATATTTTAATTTAAATAGTTTAGTTATAATAGCATTAAGAATGCCAGAGCCTCCTTTAACAGCATTGGTAAAACCCTAAGTTACCATAAAATGACATTTAGAAATTATTGGCTTGGATAATTAAGGATGGTGTCATTTCCTGCAGGCTGGGACTCTTCCGGCTGGATTATCCAATAAGAAGATTGAAAATGTGTTTAGTGCATCAAGAAGCAGGCATAACAAGAAAATGGCAATTTTAAAAATGAAATTATTAGCTATAGATATTTCAAAATAAGCATTTGAGTAGTTATCAGAGATAAAATTAGACTTTTGTTGTAGTTCTTTTAATTTATTTTGTGCTTTAGAGTTGTTTTTACATTTAATTACAATTAGAGAGGGGCACAAGCATCTTTTCAGTGTTTGAAGATCTCCTAAGGTCTTGAGCCTGGTCCTGGGCCTGACTAGGGGTGTGTGAATACCGTGTCAGCAACTTCTTTAGACAGTATCCTCTCGCAGTGATGTCAGTTTGGGGGTGATAATCCTTGCTCTCAGCCCCAAATATATGGCATAGAAGTTAATTCAGCACCTGCTGATCTGCTGCATCCAACAGACAGGAATCACCTGACACATATAAGTTCTCTTTCAGCACCTCGGATTTGCCATAGAACAGCTGTGCCAACTGTGATGGTTAATTTTATGTGTTATCTTGACTGGGCTATGGTGTAAGTTATCCGGTCAAACACTAGTCTAGACGTTATGAAGTATTTACATGTGATTAAATCAGTTGGCCTAAGTAAAGCAGATTCTCTTCTATCCTCCATGCCTCATCCAATCAGTTGAAGGCCTTAAGGGTAAAAAGGGAGGTTTCCTGAGGGAGTATTCTGCCTCCAGACTATAAATAGACATCTTGCCAGAATTCTTCTTGTTCCCCTTCTGTATGACTTACTGATTTTGGGACACAAGACTGCCAGAATTTCCAATCTGTCACCTGACCTATGGATTTTGGACTTGCCATGACCCACAATCATGTGAGCCAATTCCTCAAAAATGAATCTCTTTCTCCTGAAAGATAGAGAGACAGAGACAGAGAGAGATAGGCAGATAGATGGTGATATCATACTGGTTCTGTTTCTCTAGAGAACTCTAAGACACCAACTTTGTTTGTAATAGATGGTAAGATCCACAGACAGCAGGACCAGGTGCCCTCCATAGACACTAGCCTCCAAATCAATGTAAACATACCAGAATTTTAGAATTGAAAAGGATCTTGTTTTAGGCTGAAAAATGGACCCCCAAAGATATCCCTGTCATAATGCCCATAATTTGTGGATATGTTACCTTACATGGTGAAAGAGACTTTGCAGATGTGATTAAGTTAAGAATCTTGAGATGGTGAGATACTGCTGGATTATCCAAATAGGCCCAATTAATCACAAGGATCCTTATGAGAGGGAGGCAGGAGGATTAATGTCAGTAGAAGGTGATACGACAATAGAAGCAGAGATTGATGTAGCCATGAGCCAAGGGATGCCAGCAGCCTTTAGAAGCTGGAAGAGGCAAAGAATAAATTCTCTCCTAGAGTCTCCAAAGGATCCAGTCCACCCAATAACTTGATTTTAGCTCAGCAAGACTCATTTCAGACTTCTGACTTCCAGAACTGTAAGATAATCAAGTCATGATTTTTAAAGCCACTAAGTTTGGTGTAATTAGTTACAGAAGTAATAGGCAGCTAATTCACATCTCATAGATCATGAAATTCAATATTTTCATTTTTGATTGATTGATAAAAGACCCAGAGACTTTGACCATTCATTTATTCATTCAACAACAATTTATTGAGCTACTCCCATATGTCAGGCACTGTTACCAGTGAGCATATGATCCATGCTACACCTTTCTGAACCTTTTTCCCAAGACCCTGGCAATTGGAACGGAGTGGAGACACCCCTGTAAGAAAGATGTTTGGATCAGATGAATTCTGATGGTGGTACACCTGATTCCCAGAGCTGCACTGTCTCTGCTCCTTCCAAAGACCTTATAGTTTAGCTTTTTCTTTTCTATTTTGAACTACCAAGCTTCTTACAATATGTAAGTTGGTTAGAGTGGGCTCTTTGGCTATTATACCAATCTAGTAAATTATCTAAATAGACAGTTGGTAGTGTTCCCTGAATGCTTCAAGGGTTTGTGACAGGTGTTTATTAAATACATGTGTTTGGTGAGCAAGGGGAGACAGAAGGCAAAGAAGGTGCTGTACGCAGCTGGTATAGTTTGGAGGCTGGAAGCCACGTGGAAAGAAAGAAAGACAAGACAATCTGCCCAGCAGCGCAGGCTGGGCAGCATTCTGGGGCCGGTAACACTTGGCTAGTGAGTGAGAGCCCACAGAGGGTCTCGTGCGGGGCTGGTTGGGGACTGGGGGAGGCCGAGCACCTTGGGGCTCCCTGGTCTGAGGTTTGTGGGTGATGGCGGCGGCAGCAGCTCCGGGCTCAACTCGTCATTCAGGGCCTTGCAAGCAAACTTAGCAGCACAAAGGCTGCCCGGGGCATGTCTGAGTATTTCAGCTGCCTCTGCTCCACCGGCTGCACTGGTTCCCGGAAGTTCGTGCTCGGGTTCTTGCCGCAGCTGCACAGCATAAAGTCGATCTGGCCTCTGGTGTAGGTGGGGATGGTGCAGTAGGCATAGGCCACCACAGAACTGCTGCGTCTCCTTGATGAGGTCCAGGTGTAGTCACGGACACTCACCGTGGCAGCGGAGAATGCCATCCTCCTTGAGGGCGGTCTTCATCAGCTGGTAATAGGACTCCTTGAAGAGGCTCTTGGCGGGGCCCGTGGGGTCTGAGGGAGTCAGTGATGAGAACATAGAAGGCATCCTGGTTCTGTTTCATGAACTCAAAACCGTTGCCCACATGGAGGGTCATCTTTGAGCTGGAGTAGCCAACAGCCATGCCCGGAAGGAACTTCTTAGACACTTGGATGACATTCTCATCAATCTCGCACCAGATGGACCATCGCTTCCACTAAGGGCTGCTTCAGCACTTCCTGCAGGACGCCTCGGTCCCCGCCCCCGATGATCAGCGTCTTGCGCGTGTTGGGGTGGCTGCAGAGGGACAGGCTGCCAATCATCTCCTGGTAGGAAACTCGTTCCTCTCAGTGCACTGTATGACGCCGTCCAACACCAGCACGTTACTGCAGGTCTTATTGCGGACGACAGGGACGTCCTGGTACCGCGAGCGCTGATGGTGCAGCGGCTGCTCCACCTGCAGCGACAAGGCCTGGCTGGGCCACAGGCAGCAGGTCTCGCGGAACCAGCCCTCGCGGATGGCGGCGGGGCCCGGGATCCACGGCGGGTGGGCTGCGGGGTCACCGGCCTGGGACTGCAGGCCGCAAGGAGCCGGAGCACAACGGTTCCAGCTCTGCCCTCCGCCCGCGCCGCAACCTTGTGACAGGTGTTTTAGATACACAATTTATTCTTAGAAAGGGAATGTTATTCCACATAAATAGTCTGCGGGTCGTTAAATAATTGATGTTGTCATCTCCGAGAAAGTCCACATCCCCATCTTGGCATTTGGCAAATATGTTTCTTTATGTACATGGTGCAGAGAAAGTGAGCCACGAATTCAATCTGTAATCCTCTGATGTCGGAGCTGCTGGAATTGGTTATGCTTATGGAAAGAATAGTTTTGCTGTGAATATAAATTTTATAATAATTTCCATGAAGATTATCTACCATCAGCAAATAACAAAATTGCCTTTCCTGGATGACTTTTAAAAGCAGCCATGAAGGGAGTGATGACAGCTGTATAATACCTTAAATAAATAGCTATCACTCTGCTCAAAGAACAGCAAGTTCTTCCAATATAATGGAAGGATAAATAGTAGCGCAGACATAGTGCCTGCGTGGTCACAGGTCTTCGAGGTTTAACTCAAGGATTCCCAGCATAGGCCATTGAGAAAACCTGGTGCTTCGCTGTGTCTCCCTCCTAAAGAGCTTGCCAGATTCCAGTGACAGCCAGGTTCAACAGGTTGTCTAAGAGGTTGGAGCCGAATCCAGGCTCCACTAACTGGTTGACTGAGCAACTTAGTTACCCACCCTAAACCTAGGGAACCTTAGCTGGAAAATGGACTTAATGAACTTAGCTGAACTGTGGGGTTTGAATCAGCGCTTCAAACTGGTTCATTCTGGTTTGACCCCTGCTGATAATTTACATATCCACCCCAGATATGCTGAATCAGAGCCTACATTTTAACAAAATCCCCAGATGATTCTTATGTACACATAAGAATTTTAACAAGATTCTAACAGATGATTCTTATGTATACATAAGAAGTTTAACAAGATCCCCAGATGATTCTTATGTCTATGTCTTATTAAAATGGAGATTCAGATTCAGTATATCTGGGGGTGGAAATACAAATTCTCAGCAGGGGCCCTAACCAGAATGAACCATTTGGAAGCTCTGGTTTGAATGAACCTCATGGTTCATGGATGGTAGTCATTATGGCTGTTCACAAACATTCTGGTTCTCCTCTCCTTCTAGGTAGGATTGAGCATCCTCACTTCTTTTGGAGTGAGATGTGGCTATGTGACTGACTTTGGCAAATGGAATATGAGCAGAAGGACATGTGTCACTTCTGTGAGGAAGCCTTTAAGAGCCAGTATTAGGTTTACTATCTTTCTTTCTGATCCCCTCTCCCCACCCAGTGTTCCAGATGGTGATCTCTCTCCTGGGGGTCCTAGAGTGAGGGTGATGTGGCACTGAGCACTCAGATGACCTGAAATAAACCATTGTTATTGTTAAGTTACTGATATTTGGGCTATATGTAGTTATAAAGACACAACATAAACTAGTCTACCTGGAATCACATGTAAAGAGTTTAATACATAGTAATGTATCAGGAAGGATCCCTGGTGGCGCAGTGGTTAAAGCACTGGGCTGCTAATCAAAGGTCAGTGGTTTGAACCAGCCAGCTGCTCCCATAAATATTTGCAGTCTTGGAAACCCTACGGGGCAGTTGCATTCTGTCCTATAGGGTTGCTATGAGTTAGAATCGACTCGACGGCAGTGGGTTTGGTTTGGTAACCTGTCAGGTAGATTAAGAGGTAAGGTCACAGAGGTGATTCATTTACTTCTTCAACAAAAGTTTGACAGTCACGTTTTGTGCCAAGCCCTGTGAGTATTCTGGTGAGGGTGACAGAGGGAGTTCCTGACTTCATGGAGATCACAATGAGTGCTGATTCTGCTCCCATCCCAAATCAAGGAAAGTTTCATACCTTTGCAGGAGAGGCAAAACTGAAGCTGGGCTGGCAAAAACTCTTCAGACAGGGACAGAAGGGCAAATAATAGTTAGATCTGACATAACTGAGAACCAAAGATCTGATGAGTACAATAGACATAACCTGGTCAGTGGTGATTCTGAGAGTGTATAAAGCTGTGATTTTGCCTGGCCATGGTACCACCATTGATACTTCTGCTCTGGGTCCTTTGGCCAATATGTCCCTACTATACCCAACAAAATGCCAAAAAGAGTCCTCCTTTCACGAAACTGCTCCCTAGTTCACCTATATAAACTCACACTCTGCTTTGGCCTTGCTATCCTGAATAAAACCAAACATTTACCATCCTGATCTACCAACTGTCATACTCTGAAGCCCTGGGTATGTTAGATCCATCTGAGCTACAGCCTTAGGACAGCTTGCTGGAGAAGCAACAAACCAAAGGGCTATTTACTTCACTCTTCCTGGAAACAGATGGCTTTTGGTGAACCTTGGTGGCGACCTTCTCTGAGTTTCTGGCTGAGAGCCTGAACTTTGTGGCTTGGAGCCTCATCTCACCAAGGTGGGAAGGCAGAGATCCTCTGTTGCAGTTCTGGCTGCTCCTACATGAGAAGAGTTGCCAGTACTGGACTTTGAAGATCAAGGCAGAAAGCCCTTTCATATGAAACCCAGTGATCATCAGGTTGGGCTAGGCAGAGATGTCCCAGCCCTGGCTACTACCTACTGGAGTGCTCTGGAGCTTCTAGGTTTTCTTCTTGCCACCTCAGAGGGAAAGGAGAGAAGTATTCTAAGGGAGTTGATGATGATCTTCTTCTCCTTGCCCAGGAGGACTCTGTAATCAAACCCACAGTTTTTCTATACTCTTAGGGTATATTTAAGTAGAACTGGTAACATGGGAAAAAGCATGGGCTTGGGAGTGAGGCTGCATCAGTGTGAATCCTGCCCTTGTCACTAGTAGGATGTGCAATATTGGGTGAATTTTTTTTGTCTCTGAGTCTTGGTTTTCTTGTCTGTAAAATGGTAATATGAATATCTATTTTATGGGTGGTGTTCAAAAGATCAAATGCAATATGTTAAACATTTAGCACAGTGTCTGGGGCATAGAGGACCCTCAGTATATATTTGTGTCTTTTCCTTTCTTGTTCTCAAGCAGATATGACTAAATACTTGCTTTTGTTTTTATATCTCTGGAAGATCATCAGAAGCTCTGATAGCCCTTTGCATGTTACATCACCCCTTCACATAAATCATTTTATTTTATCCTTTCAATAATTTTATGAATAAGTACCAAAATCATGCCCATTTTATAGATTAGCAAACTGAGGCTCAACGAGGTTAAGCAACTTGATCAATGATGACAAACATTGTACTTGTCACAGGCATGACTTGAACTCAAATGATTGGGCCAAGAGCCTCTTCTCTTTACAGGCCATGCTTTTTCTTTGAGATGTCCATGGAACCTGACTTTTGGAGAAGCTGAAGATCAGTTCTGGTCAGCAGTATCTCTGCCTACTTATGTCTTCCTATTTCCACTGCTATTAGAAAAACCTGACCTAAGGTCAACCCTCGGCATGCTGAGCTGTTATTGGGGAAAGGGGTGTTGGGTTAGTGTTAGGTTGAGTGTGGTCCTTTCATTCTGTAGGACAGAGATACCACCTTCTAATCTTGATAGGGTCTCAGACAAGCAACCAAAAGAAGAAAAGAAAGTGTGACTTCTCTTTCTATTATCCTTCACCACCCTGCTCTTTTCCCATCCTGGGAATGCTGATCTGATTGGAATACATCCCTCACTCTGGATGACTGCATTTTTCTACTGAACATCACAGCTTGCCTCAAGGAATGACTCTTCTGAGTTCCATTAATCATAGCATCTCTTCATTTTGGGAGGCCTAGGAGTGTTAAAAGGAGGGCTTTGAACTACTCATTCCAGTTAGACCCTGCTAAGAATTTCATTCCTACCCCAGATATATGGAATCAGAATCTATATTTTAACAACATCCCCCAGGTGATTCTTATGTATACATGGGGATCTATAAGAATCACCTAGGGATCTTGTTAAAATGTAGATTCTGATTCCATATATCTGGGGTAGAAATGCAAATTCTTAGCAGGGGCTTGAACCCAGAATGAACTGGTTTGAAGGTCTGGTTAAAAACCTCAGGGTACTGCACACTATTATTAGTAATGCCTTAGAGAAACCTCTTAAATTTAGGCAAATTTCCTGCTGGGCCCCTAAGTGATGTGGCTCCAAATGGCTCTAGGAAGAGCAACACACTAGAGAGATAGTGACGGTTTCTTTCCCCATCACCAACTAAAAATCCTCAATTGCAGAGGGCCCTTTCATGACTTTTTTTTCTCTTTCAAGGGTACCCTAGGTAGTAATTTTAATCTGGTTTTCCCTATATATAAATGTGTTGGGGTCTGGGGGTGGGAACATTGTAAGTAATTTTTAATAGATCTTAACTTTAGGAAACAGCCTTGCTGTGAATTGAGAGATAGTAGAATATAATGTAATGAGACCAGTAGAGTCAGATCGGAGCCCACCCTCAGTTCTTTGCCATGTGGGCCTCTCAGACGTGGCTTCTTGTTTCACCAAAGGATGCAAGTCAAGAAGGCAATAGATAGAGTCCACTAGCAAGACAGAAATCACAGTCTTATATTATCTAATCATGGAAGCAATATCCTAACACCTTTGCTTTATTTTATTGGTTAGAAGCAAGTCACAGGTCCTGCCTACACTCAAGGGGAGGGGGTTACACAAGGGTGTGAATACCAGGAAGGCAGGGATCTTTGGATGCCATCTCAGAAGCTGCCTATTACATTCTCCTACAGTTTATTTTTCATGCAGTCATCAGAGAGAGAATTTAGAGCATGAATCAGGTTATGTCGTACCTCTATTCCAAACCTTCTAATTGTCTCCTATTTAACTCAAAATAGGCTCTGAATTCCTTACCATGGCCTTGTACTATCCCCATCTCATCTCACACTACTCTCCCTCTACTCACTGTGGTTCAGATGCACTGACTTCCTTCTGGTTTCTCAACGCTCCCCCCCAATCCCATACCAAGCACTGTCTCATTTCAGGGTCTTTGGACTGTACTTCACTCTTCTTGGAGCCCTCTTGCCCCAGATAACCTGTGTGGCTTGCCTTTCACTTAATTCAGGCTTTTGCTCAAATGTCATCTTTTTAGAGAGGTCTTTCTGGACCATGCTTTCTCAAAGAGCAATTCTTTCATTGCTCCCTGCTTCCTTATCCTGTTTTATTTTTATTCTTAGCATTTTTTTTTACCACCTAAAATATTATATACCATATTTAACTGTCTGTTTTTTACACTAGAACGAAGGCTCCATCAAGCAAAGAGTTGGTCTATTTTGTTCATCCAATACATATAAAATGACCTATTTGGTAAAATAAAGGGGAAGGTTGTTAGAACAAATGCAAGCACTACAGAAATATAGAAAAAAAGAGAGTGCACATTTCTTCCAATAATTATCCTGTATCATCCAAAAGAGTAAATCAAGACACAATGTTCTGACTGCCACAGAGAGGTGTATCTTCTTTATTTAAGATGAGAATGCTTTCAAAGACACTCAGTTCCCTTTACTGCCTTCTCATCAAACGACTCTATCACTGTCTCAGTTTGATAACTATCTTGTTCCCAGAAAAGAGTGTGAATGGAGGGCTATTGGACATGAGGGTTCTGATTGCTAGAATTGTTCATTCCCACTGGCCTCAATAGCTCCTTTAGTAATTAATAAGGTGGTGTTCCTGTTTACAAAGTAGCACCAGAGTCTGAGAAAATTAAGGTAAACTTACAGAATCAAAATTATGAACCTGAAAGGCCAAGGACTCAACCCTGCACTATGATTTCTTCTCCAAAGAGTGTCAACCATATTGACTCATCACCTCAAAGATGTGGTGAAACCCATGTGAAATTGTTCACGACGGATTAGTAATAAGCACAAGTAAGCCCATACTTACCTTGCTTCTTGGGTAATCTGCCCCTGGTGATGAAGCACATATGAAGAAGTGCTCCAACCTTATGACCTTGTCCATCGCTATCATCCAGTACTCCAGAGAGGCATGCACATTTTGAGAATGGGTAAAGTCAAGTTTATATTTGCTTAGATGCCACAAATTCAGATCTTGACAATTAACCTAAGTGAGCTTAGGGTTTGCAGTTTGTTACTGGGAGAAAAGAGAGACTGCACTTCTGTGGCATTGACCACAAAGTGGAGTTTTAATGGACAGATTTTCATTTGGTGAACTGCAGCATACAAAACAAAAATATCGTAGACATTTTCCTCTCAGTAGGTACCTAATAAAGCGTAAACTGGCCAACATCCAGGCCCTTCAGGGTTCCAGAAATACAAATAGGAAGTTAACATTTCCATAGCAATAACGATTCTGTAATAAAAGCCGAGGAGAAACAATAAAACAGAAGGTCAGGATTAAAAACAATTAACATTCTATTAACACCTTAACACTACCTCGGAGTAGATTTTAAATATTAAAATTGAGTTCAAGTATAATTAGAAAAACATTTGTAATCCAATGGCGTTTTTTCCCATTTTGTGCACAACTTTGCTGTGTTCCTACAGCAAGGTGCAACATTATATAGCACTTCTAAATTCCCCTAACTTGCAAATTCTGCTGTGTCACCTCATGGATAATTGTGCCCAATGAAGTTTCTTTATTTCTGGTGTAAATGTTTTTTTTCTCCCCAAAATGAAAGTCATGTGGTTCATTGTGTTCTTTGCTTGATCAGATTCACTCTATCTTTGGGAGATACCATACACTTTAATGAGCGTAATGAATTCAGGGATTTGAAGTGAACCAAATGAATTTTTTCAGACACTCCTAGTAAATTAACAGAGAGACAGATTGTCCTTCAGGCATGGACATACACTGTACCTCTAAAGGTTCCTGGATTTGCCAGCGCCTGGGACCCTCCTTTTTCAGAGTATTAGACAGGCCTTTCCTCTAACTGTGGATGATGGCAATTTCCTAAGAGAGTGACAAGATACCTCAACACTGTACAGAGGAGACATGAACTGAATGCTAAGGAGAGAGAGAAGGGGCCATTCCAGCCCCCAGGTGGAAGTGAGTGACCAGGGTACTAAGGATGATGAACTTGTTGTGGTAAGGGCGGAATGGAGAAAAGAGGAGCTACAAACCATGAGCCAGGAAGATCCTAGGTGGTGCAAACAGTTCGCACTTGGCTAACCTGAAGGTTGGTGCTTCGAACCCACCCAGTGGTACTGCAGAAGAAATACCTGGTGATCTGTTTAAGAGTATAGCCAAAAAGAAAACCCCCCATGGAGCAGTTCTACTCTATAGTACATGGGGTTGCCCTGAGTCAGAATAGATTCTATGGCAACAGGTTTGGTTTTTTGATTTTATAAACTATGAATTTGTTACTGTAACCTTGAACTGAGCAAGCCTACACAGGCTTCTCTTGTCAGATGGCAGGCGTATAGGGCAGATAAAGTAGTTAACAACTGGAACACTGATTCAAAGACCTGGAACTCCTCTCATTGCAAGAGAACCTCTCATCTTTCATCAATTTTCTTTTACTGTCGAATGAATATATATCAATTTTTCTAAATGATTGTAAATGCCTTCAGAGTAGTTTCTAAGCCTTCCACTCCTTTAAAAATGTGTTGAGCACCAATACGATTCAAGTAAATTTTTGTCTACTGATGACTCTTTATCCTCCTTTATTTCCCCACGTCACCTCTTGTTCCTGAAAGGATGTGGTAACAGGACACTGTAGGAAACAGGACACGGATTTCGAACATTTAGTAGCATGTGTGCACTTTGCAGTTTACGCACAATCCATGGAAAAATGCCTCTTTATAAATCTACATCCTAGCCCTATAGTATCTTCACAGTCAGGTTGACAAGTGTGTTTTAATACGCCACAGTACTGATGGGATTGAAGAATAGTCTCTTTGCTTTAAATAAACGCAAGCCCAATAACAACAGAAATAGTAACCTGACTCTCCTTTGACTATAGTTGTGATAAATTTATGCATTCATACTTAAAATAGACAAATGACTTTTCTTAACATAACCCTTGGGGGTTAACAACTAGCAAATGCAATGCCAGTCTCACAGTCCTGTAAGTTTAGAGTACTCAGCACCTCAAGGAAATTGTATAAATAGAATGCTGCCCTCTTATGGTCCCACGAATCATTTTGGGCCAAACATAAAGTGCCAATCTCTAGTTAGGGTAATTAATAGAGGGACTTAAGAACTAGAAGGCGCCTAAACAATTTAACCCCACACCTTTATTTTACAAACTAATAAATAGAGTTACATAGAGGTGATTCATTCCAAGTTCATATACCTAGATAGTATAGAGCCAAGAGTAGAATCCAGTCCATTGCTTTTTCCGTTGTAATACATATTTGAATATAATTTGACTTCAGGTTTCATAATTCAGATATTTCAGGGGAAGTCACAAAACATCAATTTTATCAAAGAAATTTGTGATAAGGTTAATTGTTGTTAGGTGCTGTCGAGTTGGCTCTGCCCCCTAGCGACCCTATGTACAACGGAACGAAACACTGCCCGATCCTGCGCCATTCTCACAGTCGTTGTTATGCTTGAGCCCATCATTGCAGCCACTGGGTCAGTCTGCCTCATTAAGGGTCTTCCTCTTTTTCACTGACCCGCTACTTTACCAAGCATAATGTCTTTCTCCAGGGACTGGGGCCTCCTGATAACATGTCCAAAGTATGTGAGATGAAGTCTTGCCATCCTCACTACCAAGGAGCATTCTGGCTGTACTTCTTCCAAGACAGATTTGCTTGTTCTTCTGGGAGTCCATGGTATATTCATGCCAAAGCCATAATTCAAAGGCATCAATTCTTCTTAGGTCTTCCTTATTCACTGTCCAGCTTTCACATGCATATGAGGTGACTGAAAATACCAGGCTTGGGTCAGGCGCATCTTAGTCCTTAAAGTTGATATCTTTGTTTTTTAACACTTTAAAGAGATATTTTGCAGCAGGTTTTCCCAGTGCAATGCATCTTTTGATTTCTTGACCGTTGCTTCCATGGCTGTTGATTGTGGATCCAAGTAAAATTAAGTCCTCGACAACTTCAATATTTTCTCCGTTTATCATGATGTTGTTTATTGGTCCAGTAGTGAGGATTTTTGTTTTCTTTAAGTTGAGGTGTAATCCATACTGAAGACTGTAGTCTTTGATCTTCATCAGCAAGTGCTTCAAGTCCTCTTCACTTTCAGCAAGGAGGGTTGTGTCATCTGCATATCTCAGGTTGTTAATGAGTCTTCCTCCCATCCTGATGCCACATTCTTTTTCATCTAGCCCAGTTTCTCAGATTATTTGCTCAGCATACAGATTAAATAAGTATGGTGAAAGGCTACAACCCTGAAGCACACCGTTCCTGACTTTAAACCATGTCATATCCCCTTGTTCTGTTCAAATGACTGCCTCTTGATCTATATACAGGTTCCATATGAGCACAATTAAGTGTTCTGAGATTCCCATTCTTCACAATGTTATCCATAATTTGTTATGATCCACACAGTCAAATGCCTTAGCATAGTCAATAAAACACAGGTAAGCATCTTTCTGAGATTCTCTGCTTTCAACCAAGACCCTTCTGTAATCAGCAGTGATATCCCTTGTTCCACATCCTCTGAATCCAGCTTAAATTTCTGGCAGTTCCCTGTCGATGTACTGCTGCAACTGCTTTTGAATGATTTTCAGCAAAATTTTACTTTTGTGTGATATTAATGATATTGTATGATCATTTTTGCATTCTGTTGGATCACCTTTCTTTTGAATGGGCACAAATATGGATCTCTTCCAGTTGGTTGGCCTGGTAGCTGTCCTCCAAATTTCTTGGCATAGACGAGTGAGTACCTCTAGTGCTGATCTGTTCATTGAAACATTGAAATTACACTAAGTCAATATGATGTGAAAACTCCTCAAATGTTAAGGGACTTCTATGTTTTATCAAATCAGAGAATTTGAAAAGGTCTCAAATATCAAACTCAAAATTGTCCATCTTTCAGTAAGTTTTTGCTTATATTCTCCCAGTATCATTCTGATTCTTATAGATTGTCTGAGGAGTCAGAGAACCAATTGAATACTTATCCAACACATGACAATCTATCAAAAGTTGGATGATACCATTTTGTCTCTGAAAATGTTCTCTCTTCCAAGATAACCATTTCCTCAGGCTGTTGTTTTTATTTGAATCAAGTGGTCTGGCTTCTTTTGTTCAGCATAATGTTTTTGAGATTCATCCATTTGTTGTGTATATCGGTAGTTGGTTCCTTTTCATTGCTGAGTACTATTCCATAGTATAAATATACAGTAAATAGTGACAGGAAAAATAAATTGTGGTACATCCATAGTATGAAATTCTACTTAGCTCTATTTTGCAGACACTATTTTATTGTTTTGATTATTTTATCTCAATTATATGCATCAATATCCAATATTCAAGAATTCCCCCTTTTCATAAATAAAAAGTACCTATTATTTAGTTAATATATTCTTACAACTTTTTTGACATTAATGAAAATTCAAAAGATGTGAAAAAGAAAATAGCAATTCTTCACTGAGAATTAATCACCATTAATATTGCGGCACATTTGTCTTCAGTTTCCGTTTTCAAGTGTTGCTGATATATTTGTAAATATGATTCATGTTTCTTACAAAGAATTTAGTCATTTCACAGAAGCACAAATATGTAACCATCACACCAAATTCCAACAGCCAGAAATTATCATTAATATTAATATATATATGTATGTATATAAACCACTGCCATCGAACTGAACTGCCCCATAGGGTTTCCAAGGAGCAGCTGGTGGATTCAAACTACCAACCATTTGGTTAGCAGCCTGAGCTCTTAACTATTGCACCACCGGGGCTCCACATTTGTATATAGTGATATAAAAATATAACCAATAATAAAAATTAAAAAGGATGGTAGAAAACAGTGACAGAAAGAAATATGAGAGTGCCTATATCTTTATCTTTCACAACTGAGAGATAATAAATATTATGTTGAATTGAAACATGAAGATCATAAAACAAAAATAAATGACTCCAAAATCTTAGATTTTTAAAATAATGTCTCTGTTTTTTATCATTATGGTGATCTTTTAAGAAATAATACCTTGTCTAGTAAAGACATATTTCTTTGCAGTTCAATATTTTGTTCAGTTTATTTTCTTATAACCTACTCAAAATGATAAATTCATTTTATTAAGAACAATCAATATAGTATAATTATATTTTATTAAACACATTTCTGTCTGTGTAGCTATCTGGAAACCCTGGTGGTGTAGTGGTTAAGAGTTATGGCTGCTAACCAAAAGGTTGGCAGTTCGAATCCACCAGATGCTCCTTGGAAACTCTATGGGGCAGTTCTACTCTGTCCTATTAGATCACTATGAGACAGAATTGACTCAATAGTAGTGGGTCTGGTTTTTTGGGTATGTAGCTATCTTTCCATCTCTATATACCAAAACCCAAAAACCTGTTAATGTCAAGTTGATTCTGACATGGAAAATACCTAGCATACTATTCACCTAATATTAGGAGCTCTGGTGGCACAGAGGTTAAAGCACTCAGCTACTGACCAAAAGGTTGGCAGCTGGAACCCACCAGCCGCTCCACAGGAAAAAGATGTGGCGGTCTGCTTCTGTAAAGATTTACAGCCTTGGAAACCCTATGGGGCAGTTCTACTCTGTCCTATAGGGTCGCTATGAGTTGGAATCTACTCAGTGGCAATATGAGAACAAAGTAAGATTTTAGTAAAATGTATAACTATCAGAGATAGAAGGGGCTATTTCATCTGTAAATAAGAAAAACATGGATAGATTAAAAATTCATGTTTGCTCCTTGAAATTAAGAAATGCATTTCATGGACTGAACAGCAGAATGAGCATAGCATGAAAGTACATTACCCATTGCCATCAAGTCGATTCTAACTCACAGCATCCCTATAGGACAAAGTAGAACTGCCCCATAGGGTTTCCAAGGCTGTAATCTTTATGGAAGCAGACTGCCACATCTTTCTTCCATGGAGTAGCTGGTGGGTTCGAACCACTGGCCTCTTGGTTAGCATCCAAGTGCTTAACCACTGAGGCATTAGGGCTCCATAAAGTACATTAAGGAGCTGGAATTTGAGCTGAGACTTTTTCTGATCTTAGCAAAAAGTTAACAGTGTGATTGAAAATGTAAAAGCAATGTTAATATCAAAAAGTTTCTAATCAATTAATTAGACTTCCAGAAGAAGAGTACAAAGAAAATGGATGAAAGGAAATATTCAAGGAAACAAAAGAAAAATATTTTCCAGAGCTGAGGAAAACAGCAGGTTCTAAAACTGAAAGTGACAACTAGATGTCAAGCAGGGTTAATAAGAAAAGACCTACACCTAGATATAGTGTGGTGAAATTTCAGAACTCCGTGCGCATAAAGAAAATTCTAAAGCCTTCTAGAGAGAAAAACAGATAATTTACAAAGTGTGATGGTCAAGATTGTGTGTCAGCTTGGCTGGGCCATGATTGTCCGTGTTTTGGCAGTTGTGTGATCACTTCCCTGTTGAGATTTGATACGTGATCACCCCCATGATGGGATCTGCTATGAATAGCCAATCAGTTGAAGGGGAGTTTCCTTGGGCGTGTGGCCTGCATTGAGTGTGGGTAGACACTCTGGCAGGGCTCCGGAGCTTTTACTTGTTCTGGATCCTGCAGCTGGCTCCTGTTCATCTGAACTCCGATTCTTGGGACTTGAGCTAGCAGCTTACCTTCGGTCTTACCTGCTGATCTTGGGATTCGTCGATCTTCACAGCCGGTGAGGAACAGCCCTGCTCTCTGACCTGCTGATCTTGGGTTCACCAGCCACTGCGGCTACATGAATCAGGAGAGGCCTCTATCCTGACCCATGGACTTGGGATGTTACAGCCTCTACAACCATGTGAGCCATTTCCTTGATACAAATCTCTCTCTATATATATATTTATGCACTTTACTGGTTTTGCTTCTCTAGAGAACCCAGCCTAAGACACAAAGGAATCAGGAAAATTGACAATACACTCCTCATTTGCAACATTGGGTTCAAGAAAGCATTTAAATATCTTCGAAGTGCTGAGGACTAAAGATTATGAACCTTGAATTTTCATCCCAGGCTAACTATTATTCATGTGACTGGCAAACTAAAGAGAGATGTAGACATACCTGGACTTAGAACCTTTACCATCCACAAACCCAATCTGAAATATTTTTAAAGCTATATTTCAACAACATTTTAAAAATCGTAGAAGATGTATTCTATCAGAAGTTTTGGTTAGCACCAGTAAAATATTTTGTTCAGAGTAAATAATGCTCCGGTTTCAGTTCCAACATGTAAAAAGCTTGGAAGTCATCACTGCTGTCTGTACAACAAGTAAAAGCTGAACGAACTAAAAATCAACAACTTCCTTGAATGCGTTAGAGAACTGGGGTCACAGGGAAAACCACTACCCCAAAACCTGGAAAGACAGGTGCATCAAAGCAGATAGAGCTGAGATCTGCTTACCTGGAGAAGAAGCTGTGGAAGCTATAAGTTGGTAGGAACACTAAAATATGGTCATTTTGTGACAAATTGCTGGAGGCGGAGCGTGGACTAGCATGAGAGTAAGAAACTCCTCAGTCTCAGGGAGGTCCCCACAATTTTGTGGGTGTTCCCTCCAGAAAACCCAGGAGGTTCTCATAGTGAGGATCTGAGGAAGATTTCCTCATGGCCCTGGTTCTGGCAGGGGAGAGAAGAGTAACCCTTGTAAAATATGCACAAGCTTCTCCATAACATGGGCTTCCTCTGCAAGGGAGAGGTTTTTGTCAGAGAGCAATTCTGAAACCTTATCCCAGCTTCCAGCTGCCATACAATCAATTCTGACTCATGGAGACCGCATGTATGTTTCAGAGTAGTGCTGTGCTCCATTGTGTTTTCAATGGCTGGTTTATCAGGAGTAGATTACCAGGGCTTTCTTCCATGGCACCTCTGGGTGGACTCGAACTTCCAACCTTTTGGTGAACAGCTGAGCTCCTTAACCATTTGCACCATGCAGGGACTCCTATCCCAGCTAGGGGGGAAAAACAACAACAACAAAACAAAACCCATTGCTGTTGAGTTGATTCTGACTCATAGCAACCCAACTCCAGCCTCCTCTAGTCTTCCAATCTCAGCTAAGGGGGCGGGAGGGGGAAGGGACATGCTCAGCAGGGGTCTTGGAAGAAGTACAGCCAGGATACTCCTTAAAAGCAAGGATGGTGAGACTTCGTCTTACATACTTTGGATATATTATCAGGAGGGACCAGTCCCTGGAAAAGGACATTATGCTTGGTAAAGTAGAGGGGCAATGAAAAAGAGGAAGACCCTCAATGAGATGCATTGACCCAGTGGCTGCAACAATGGGCTCAAAGATAGCAACGATAGAATGGTGCAGGACCAGGCAGCGTTTCGTTCAGTTGTACATTGGGTCACTATGAGAACTGACTCAATGGCACTTAACAACAACATATTGTTTAAATCTTTCCTATCAGTATATATTCATGTATGTTGTTGTTGTTATGTGCCAAGATCTATCCTGAAGTACAGCACTGTCAGTGATAGGATAATATCCATACACTTACAGGAAGATCAGTTAATATGACTATTACTCAAATTTATGCACCAACCACTAAGGCCAAAGATGAAGAAATGGAAGATTTTTAACAACTTCTGCGGTCTGAAATTGATTGAACATGCAATCAGGATGCATTGATAATTACTGGTGATTGGAATGTGAAAGTTGGAAACGAAGAAGAATCGGTAGCTGGAAAATACGGCCTTGGTGATAGAAATGATGCCAGAGATCGTATGATAGAATTTTGCAAGACCAGTGACTTCTTCATTGTAAATACCTTTTTTCATCAACATAAAAGGTGACTATGCAGATGGGGTACACAGGAATCAAATCGAATACATCTGAGATGATGGAAAAACTCAATATTCAGGTACAGCTGACACAATATGGAAAATTCTTTTTAAAACTGACAAGCTTCTCTGAATTAGATCCTGTCCCAATACTAAAGAAAGCAGGCCATATCTGAATTTCTGATTCTTAACTGTACACAGAGGAGTAAAATTAATGTGGAGGGATATGTAAACATACAAATTATTTCTCTCCACAAAACCTTAAAATATCATGTTAGGAGACAGAGCTTCAAAGGGAAATAATTTGTTCCTGGAACACAATTATTCATTTAAACACAATCTTCGTTTTGAAGAGAAAACGCAATATGACCCCACTGGCCTTATGCTCACTCATGTACCACAAAGTTCATAGGAAACCATGAAAGGAACCACATCAAGGCCGATTAGACTACGGAGCACTTCAAGGAAATCACATCAGCCTTGCATAATTTATCTGTGGACCTTTGACAGAAAAAGCAAGATGAGTGGACAAGAGCTAATGGGAAAAGTCATCAGATTAGAAGTCATCTTTTGAAATGACACAAGTGAGCAGGAATCTAAAAATTCTGAAAATGCCATCAATTCCATATTTTGGGAGCTTACTTTCTCTCAGAGAAAAGAACAAACATAATGCTGTTCAGTTACTTCAGTGCATTATTAACTCAGAAATTTGATGTTTTTTATTCACTCATTTCAACATAAGGAAGAATTTCCTAATTAGTTTGCCTTTATTATTGAACATCATCATTAATACAATAAATACACTATTTTCTGAGCACTTGTAATATTTCTGTAACTTCACACATATTGTTTATAATCTAGAGTCAGTGTTGTGAAGTGTTCAGAGACTGAGCTGTGAAGCCCAAAAGCCTGGGGTGGCATCCCAGCTGCACCACTTACTATGTGACATCTGTCGAATATTTTTCTCCCTGTGTCTCAGTAAGGGACGCTGGGTGGTACAAAAGGTTAACACGCTCAGCTGCTAACTGAAAGGCTGGAGGTTTGAATCCACCTAGAGATGCCTTGGAAGAAAGGTGGATCCCAGTGCCATCTTCGTGAACCTTAATTAATTCACTGAAAACCCCATGGAGCACAGTTCTCCTCTGACACACATGGGGTCACTGTGAGTCAAACTGACTCAATGGCAACTGGTTTTTGTTATTTATTATTGTTATCACTATTAATCTGAATTTCAGTAGAGTTAGCTGAAGTGAAAGGAACTCTATTAAATTTTAGCCTGACTGTCAGCATGTTATTTACCGTGAAAAACATTCTCTCTAAAGTGGACAAGCTTTGGGGGTCATTTATACAAGTAATTGAATCAATTTAAAGAACCCAACTGGACAGTGCCTGTCCAAAATAATCATTGTTTCAGTAAAACAGTTGGTAGCACATGGTAGAAGACATTTTCAAAAATATTACATCTGGACAAGAGTGTTGCCTATAAGTTTACAGGATTAGGCAGTATGTGATGTACAGATAGAAATCTGTATGCAAGAAACAGTTCTTCTCAAGCTAAAGGGATCTGACCTCAGAAAGGACTGCAAAGTCAAACCTACTGAGATTTTATCATCATTTGGTGATTGTAATTCAGCAGTTCAAAATCCCTGGGGGAGGAAAACCTTATACCTGATGTTTTTATCTCATTCTACTTTTAACTATAATAAACTCCCTTTTATCCAGAATGATCAGTAAATTGAAAGTGCTAGTTATAATCAAATCAGATTCATCAAATGTCCCAAATTAATTAAAAGTTAAAATATTTGTATCAATGCACTAAACTGTAAACGGGATATATAACATTAAACTCTGAGTGAGCAAAATGGTTTGTTTGATTATTCTGAAACCACTTTAGATTCTTAGAGTATCCCAGTGCCATCTTCGTGAACCTTAATTATTATGACAACATAAATTTCAGCTTAAAGCAAGGAAGATTTTTCTCACAGAGAGAACAGTTCTAAGATGGAAAGGACCCTGCTGGAATTTAGTGGGTTCCCTTTGCAGAGAGGGTCAAAGGGAAGGTTGCCTGAACATTAGCATAGGGTGAGAAGGCCCAGATTGTTGTTCTCCAAGGCTGACTTTACAGGAGAATCACTCAGACCCTGATTAAAGGTTCAGAATGCCTCAGTTTCACTCCCGAAGGTTGATTTTTTAGGTTAAGAAAGTTACATTATTAACAAGTGTCTGAGACGATTGTGATACCTCTAATAGTTAGGACTCGTTTTTCTACAAGTGACAAATTTTCTCACACTGGTTCCATCAAAATAGAAAAATTGTTGGCTCTCACAGTTAAACTTTTCAGGAACAAGCTTTTAGGGGTGCCTTGATGGCACAGTGGTTAAAAGCTTGGCTGCTAACCAAAAGGTTGGCTGTTTGAATTCACCAGCTGCTGCTTGGAAACCCTACGGGGCAGTTCTATTCTGTCCTGTAGGGTCGCTATGAATCGGAATCCACTCAATGGCAACGGGTTTTGATCTAGGCCCTAGATAATACTACAACATCCTGGATGTTCTTTTTATATATCTCACATGTGCTTTCTCAGTGTTGCCTCCATTTTTAAGTAACTTTGGGGTTGAAAGATATCTGGACCCAACCGCTATGCCTCAGAGGTTCATGTTCAGTATGAAATGATCCCAGAAGCCCTAGCAAAAGTCGTATTAGTGACTCATGACTGATTGGGTCACAAGCTCACCATTAGACCAATCATTGTTTCCAAGGGAATGCTGTACACCAATTGGATGGAGCTGAGTCATGTGTTCACCCATAGAGCTTTAAGAATGGAGACAAAACCACATCAAACAAATGGGTTGAGTGGAGTTGGGAATGACCGCCAGAGATAAATCAAGACAATGTTTTACCTGAGAAGTGTCAAAATAGATGTTAAGTGGCAAGAATTAGGTGAAATTCTATGCATTTGGGTGTGAAAATGCCAAGTTACAGATATATAGATAAATATACAAAGTATACAATTATACAAAGTAAAATTCGAAGTTTACCTTAGTAACTGTGTCTATTTCATGCTTACTATGTGTTAGCTGGAGCCCTGGTGGTACAGCGGTTAAGAGCTATGACTGCTAATCAAAAGATGGGCAGTTCAAATCCACCAGCCTCTCTTTGGAGACATTATGGGGAGTTCTGCTCTGTTCTGTTGGGTCACTATGAGTCGGAATTGACTTGATGGCAACAGGTTTGAGTTTTTTTTTAGTTTAGTGTTAGTCGATATTCTAAGAGCTTCATATGTGTATTTAATACTCACAATAGGTACAATTATTATCAGCATCATACAGATAGGAAAACTAAGTCACCCAGAGGTTGTATAACTTGCCCAAAGTAGCAGAGACAGAAAGGAGACAGAGCTGGGATTCAAGTCTTGGCACTTTAGCTGCAGAGTCTCTGCTCCTAAATTCCACTGTATGCTGGCTCCTTAAATACTAGATAAAAGAATTTGCTGTATTTAGCAGAGCTGAAATCACTCAAATGTCAGTAATTTTGATATGACAGCAATGGTGGCGATGAAAGGAAATCAGCATTATTTGGATTAATTATCTACATTTACTGGAAAGATCCTCTAGTCTGACTTTAGTCTGCAAAGTTGTCTTCCAAACTCAATATAAACCAAACAGTTGCTGTCAAATCATTTCAACTCATGGCAGCTCCATGTGCTCCAAAGGGTTTTCAATGGCTCATTTTTTAGAAGTAGATTACCAGGCTTTTCTTCCAAGGTACCTCTGGGTGGACTCGAACCTCTGGCCTTTCAGTTAGTAAATGACCCTATTAACTATTTCCAACACCCAGGGACTCTAAACTCAATATACAATGATTTATTATATCTCATAGTACTGATGGCAGAAGTTTTCACCAAATGACTACTTATTAAGGACTGGTTAATTCAGTTCAATGTGGGCAAAAGGGAAGGAAAAAAGAGTACAATAATGCTTTTTTATCCCCTACTTAAGCTGTAAGTTCTACCTGATGATTAGGTGATTTGACAACCTTACCATCTAGCCGACTGGCATGCCTAACATAAATAATATTATCCTGTCAGCTTTCAGTGTGTGTCTTTCTTATTCAACTAAGTACGTTTATTTCCTTGCTGAGTCGCAGGTCTTTCCCTGGAATTTGAGCAAGATGCCTTTGTCTTTTTGCCGAGAAAATGAATATAAATGCCTGAGCCAGTTTAGTGGTCTTTACCAAAAATAGCTTGGCCTTTTGACTCACCCAAGCTGCCAGTAAACTCTGTTTTTTCTTCCCCCTCTCCACAGATATGCTAAATCTAGTAACATCACATCAGTGCATTCTGAATTGTATGCAACATTGAATTCGTTTTAGTTTGGGAATCCTCACTATCAGTTCATATGTTGTATCAGAGAACACTGAGGCAGAGAGGATCTGGCAGATTATTCAACTCAGCATCATAGATTTATAGAAGCCCAGAAAGGTTAAGTGACCTGCACAAGGCCACATTGCTGGTAAATGACAGACCGAAAATAACTCTGGGCTCCTGATGTGCGAAGCAATCTGTTTTCTGCTAGAGTCTCAGCAGGAGGTTCATTGGTGGGATAAGAGAAGTCTCCTCAAGAGGCAAAGTAGTTTGGGAGAGCAAGGTATGAACCCCAGCTACCACTGTATTTACCCAATTTTAATATTGTGATGTGCTGATATAACGAGAAGAAATATTTGACAATCAAATGATACAAAACCAGAAAAGCAAATGGATGTTTTAATGGTCACGCTTGGCTGTGGGTGGCTTTCTGAATGGGCCCTGGGGAAGAAGCTAATCTTCCACATCAGCACGTTGCTCTGAAACCTTTCACAGCACCTGAGTCATTCCTGTGGCTTGTGTAAGGTCTCAGGCCTTCCAAGGTGGCCCGAGTCACTGTTTTGTGCTAAGGAAACACTACCAACAGTCTGTCCTTCACCAGGAGATCAAAACCTCAGGCTTTTCCCCAAACTTTTGCAGCTGGGCCAAGGTTTTGTTTATTTGTATAGAGACTATTTCTTTTTTCTCCTTGGCCTCGCTATCATCAGCTTGAAGTTCAAGGTATTTTATTTATTTATTTATTTTAACAGAAAAAGAGATAAGTTATTTCTATTTTAATTCAATTTGATAGGTCTGTGTGTTATGTGAAGGAGCCCTGGTGGCACAGTGGTTAAGCGCTTGGCTGCTAACTGAAGAAAAGTTGGCAGTTCAAACCCACCAGCTGCTCCATGGGAGAAAGATGTGGCAGTTTTCTTCTGTAAAGATTTACAGCCTTGGAAATCCTATGGGGCAGTTCTACTTTTCCTATAGGGTTGCTAGGAGTCAGCATCGACTGGACTGCAATGGGTATGGGTGTGTTATATCAAGATGGAATCTGCTGTTAAAAAAGAAAACTCAGTTTCATTAAGAAGATAAGTATGCCTTTGCTGAGTAGATATTAAATGCCTCTTTAAACAAATGTTCTGAATATAATTAAAATATTCTTAATAGCTCTTAACAATAAAACAAGAAAATCGGGGGGATGATAGAGCTAGCATTTATTGAATGTGCCAGTTTTACAGAAGAGGAACCCGAGCCTCAGAAAATAAGGAACTTGGGTGATGGAAACAGTTAAGCACTTGACTACTAACCAAAAGGTTGGCGGTTTAAACCCACCCAGAGGTGCCTGGGAAGAAAGACCTGGCTATCTGCTCCTGAAAGGTCTACACACACAGGGTTGCCATGAGTTGGAATCGACTCAAAGGCAACTACTTTGGTTTTGGGGGCAAGGTTACATAGCTAGTAAGTGATACACAAGGGTATGGACCCAGGTCTGAGGCTCACCAGCGACCTTGTTCTTTCCATTTTACTTCATTCAGTCTCTACTGACTTGAATATCACATGTTTGACTTCAGGTGCAGAGTGCCTTCACATTCATTATAACACTTGATCTTTATAAAACCTTGGGAGGGAAGTAGAGTGGATGTCATAGTCCCATTTTAAGGAAAGAAATCAGATTCAGAGAAATTAACTGACTTACCCACAGTTGCTCACCCAGAAGTGACTGACATGGGACTCATATCAAGATCTTATAAGTCTAAAGTAGAGAATGAAAATGATTTGGCATGCAGAGTTAAGAGACCCAGGTTCAAGTTTTAGCTATTCATTCCACTTATATGAAGTGTTATCGTAGACAAATTACTTAAATCTTCTGTGATTCATTTTCTAGCCATCTGCTAAATGGACGTAATGATAATACCCCTGATGCTGGATTGTTTTGGTTATTAAATGAAATAATAAATCTAAAAGGCCTTTTAAAACTAAAAAAAAAGCAATTTATAAATGCTAAATATTATGATGAAAACAGTATTTATGAGTTACTTTTATTTTAATTAAATTAAATAGTTCTGTTTATGATGTGAAGGTGGGAATTCTCTTGAGCTGATGAAAATCATCAATTCTTTTACTGATTTGATATTTACAAAAGTTAGATAAATTGCCTTTGAGCTCATTTCAGTATTTTGGGTATTTTCTATTCAAATTTAATAATCTATATGAGAGTTGTAAACACTCAGCCTCTTTTACTTCCAGGATATCTGTGTAATAAGCTGTAATTAGAGAGAGAAACACAAGCAGATTTTCAGGTTCTGAAGGTTAACACAGTTCATTTTCTAGTATTTTACTTCTGTCTTTTGTAATAATTTAGAGGTCACTTCAGGGAGAAAAAACATTATGTGGATGAGTGAAGATGACATTGTTGAAAGAATAAAAGAGGCAGATATTAAAAGGAGTTCCTGCATTTGATTCACGAGACTATGTCCACCTACCAGCAAAAAATCCCCTTGACAAGTCTCAGAGGCACTTTCTCCTTCAAACTGAATATAATCAAATGTATTTATTAATTAAGCACCTACTGTTTAAAAGACACTCTCTTAAGTGGACTGAGGAATAAAAATATGCTAATACTTTTGATGCAGGGATTCCTACATTAACATTTATAATTAACTTTACGAAACAAGATGAATACACTCGAAACAATTAGAGAGCAAAGTAAAACCACCTATTAGATTTTAACGACCCTCGTTAGACTTCACAATGAAATGGCTGATTGGAATTGGTCTTTCTTATTGCACGGTGACGTTTTCCATCAAAATGAACTCCAAATGCTTGAGAAAGCTGCAGTGGGAACAAATATGTATTAAACACTGATAATGCATGAGGCACTTTTATTTAATTCTCATAAATATGCATGTGAATCAGACCTCAGTGTCCTCGTTTTTAGATAAGAATACAGATTCAAAGTATTTACTCCTCAAATGACATACAGCAAGGTGATGATGGAGCCAGCGTGTCTTTGTACTCTGGGTTTTTGCCATAGACCTCTCTCCTTCGCTGGCCATGCTTTATAGATGGGGAGTGTTTCTGGTATCTTTTACTTCATTGGAAACTCAACTGTTAATGGACCATGTTTCGTGGCAAGTAAAGTTATATATAATGGACTGATGCACAGTAGGCACAGCTTCTCTGCCATGGGGGTGTTCAGGAAACCTCGCAGATGATGATCAAATAAAGAGGTGTTAGTGTTAACAATCGAAAACAACTTGTTCCAATTCATATACTATAATCAGCTCATCGTAAAGTCTACCAAGGCAGCAAGCAGCATTAAGGACTAGTACTGGCAAGTGCAACAGGCTAGCAATCAAAAGAAGTGGGTTCCAGGTATGAATTTACTAATTACAAGCCATGTGACCTTGGGCAAACAAATTTACCTCTGTTTTTTTCATCCATAAAATAAAAATTATATTCTTCTTGCCACTTCACAAGGTTAATTTAAAGATAAAATGAGATGATGCACACAGAAGGTGTTTGTATCCCTATAAAACTTATGAATTTAGGGGAAAAAAACCCAAAAAACAAAAAAACCAAACCTGTTCCCTTCTAGTTGATTCCGACTCATAGCGACCCTGTAGGACAGAGTAGAACTGCCCCATAGAGTTTCCAAGGAGTGGCTGGTAGATTCAAACTGCTGATCTTTTGGTTAGTAGATGAGCTCTTTAACCACTGCACCACCATAAGTTAAATTTGCCTTTTACCTATGACATATTCTCCCAAGGGAATAAATATTTCAATTTTTCCCAGTGTGGATAATCTTAAAGCTTTATTGAAACAGTTGGCAAAAATGTGCTGCCTGGCTAGCATAGGGAAGTGAAGCCAGAAATATGTTAATGAGCCTAGATTAGGGAGGGAGAAAGGATTGAGAAACTGGCAGTGTTCATGAGGCTGAATAAAAGATTCTATGGAATGAAGTAGTGGAACAATAGAAAGTTGTGGTTAGATGGGAAATTGAAAGAGAGGGAGTTGGATCAGTTCTGAGGAATTATGATGTCTCACGATGTTGGGAGTACCGGTGGGTGGCATAAATCATTGAAGACAGCTGTAGACATCATTATCCTGGGCTTTTGAAATCAGCTGGACCTGGCTTTAATTCCCTACTCTGCCATGTAGAGTAACTGAATAACCTTGGACGAGATAAGGTGGGAAAGTTCTTTTCATAGTCATATTTGATTTTTCTCTTTGTTAACTTCGTTCTAATTGCATTTGCACTTTGCAAAGGGAAATATTCTGGCTGTATATCATAACTAGTTTTAGCAAATGAAATGTATGGGTAAATATTTAGGAAAAACTCTTTGTGTGACTAGTTACAACAGAGAGAAGTGTAAATCTTTACCAGATTATGTTTTTGACTACTTTTTATAAATTTTCTATGCCAGATGACTTTAAAAATGTGCTTGATATGAAAGCTGTGTTTCAGTGTGGCTTGGAGATTTCATGTCAGGAACCACGAAAATGCAAATGGTTGGCAGAAAAATTACACCCTTTATCAGGCGCTAGTTCACTGGGTTTTTGGCTCCTCTGAAATACTTGGTTTGGCCTTAAATGGCATAATTATTTCCAAAAGGTAAGAAGGATTTCTTTTTTTGATACAGTCTTGAAAAGCGGACAATTTCTGATGTTATCTTCACAAAATGATTTCAGCATAAATAGGATGAGTCTGTGGTTAGCATCACTGAAGATAGGTTAAATTATCTGGGTGTCCTGTTTGTGGGAGGACATCTGGAAAGCAGTGTGGAATAATGGAAGGAAAAATGAAGTTTCAGACAGAGTGATCTGGGGTTTTACCTTCATTTCTTACTATCTGTTTGACCTTGAGTGTGCCACTTAATCCATATCATTCTCTCTGAAATTGAGACAATAATATCCAGCAAGTTGCCTAGAGTCTCCACCTTTTTTACATCTTAGCACACATAGAAAATTGTTATATTTGCCTAGCACTTAGAAGCAAATGATGAGGTTGCCTGAGGCCAGAAAAAACTAGTTTGGGCTCTGCAACTATGCTAAGCTATCCAGCTTCCCTGAGGGGATCAATATGTTAACACATTTATAACTAGGAGGACTGTATAAATTATCATGTAAATATAGATATTTTCTAGAGTGAAATTGGGTATTATAATAATAACACTGGGATTTTACTGGGCAAACCAGGACATATGCTCGACTTAACTAGTATAACCCATTCATGGCCAGCAGCATACTTTTTGGGAAGCTCAAACAATTCCTAATAAAGTAAGCACTCAAAAGTAGTAGCTCTTATGTTATTTTTTAAAAATCTAAGTGTGAAGAACTGTTTTGACCCGAGGGAAACAGTTCCCTCCAAATAAAATACTACCGACTTAGCATTGATGCCCACTATCTAATCTGGCTAATCTAGCTGATCGAGAAAAAACAATCACTAACAACAAAAAAAAAAAAAACAATGATCACAGGAATCCGAAGTCACCATTTCTAAGTGTCACAAGTGTCAGGGACTCATGTTGCTTCACTTCCAGTCATCTCCATTTCTCTGATGCTGCAGAGAACTACCCTTGAGAGAATCCCACGACTGAGTAACAATCTTCCGGATGGTATTGTTTTTTTCTTTCCTAGCATACAAACTGTATGCTGTTAATTCCCATCCTACCAGTTCAGGTCTCTCTCTTGAACTCCACACTGATATTCCCAATTCTCATTTGAAAATATACATCCAAATTTCCAAGCCATTCATCAAGCTCTACATGCCCAAGTTAGCTCTGTATATGCAGTGCTTCATCCCCACCAGCCAACTTTTTACTCCTCTGTTTCTAACTTGCGCATGCACCCATCAAGTCACCCAACAGCTCAGTTGGGAGATATTCTAGATTCCTCTCTCTCCTGTATTCTTCTTTTCCAACCCAAGCCAAGTCCATTGAGTCTTTCTCCAAAACAGTTTTCAAGCGGTCATTTTCTGTATATTCCTACTACCTGAATTTTGGCTATCATCATCACTCACCTCTTTACTGAAATAGTCTTATTTATTGATCTTTACCCCACTAGGTTCTGCACCTTCGACATGCCTACAAACTTTTCGTCATCATTCTAACATGCAGATTGAGCATGTTATTTTCATATACAAAATCCTTCAATGACTTCTGCTAAAGGATAAGATCTGGAGTTTTCATCCCGAAAAACCCTTGAGATCAGATCTCCGTCTGAATGTCAAGGCTAATTTTGCTCAATTCCTTTCTACATTACACGGTGTCAGATACTTCTTATATACCACATCAAGTCTTCTCATCTCTACCCTCTTATTTCAGCCACTGCTACCGTGACTGGATCTATCTAGAACTTGACTAGCTTCACATAGGTGAATTCTGAAAATGCCTCACCTTGTACCCAATCCACATAGCTCTTTCTTTCTTCCATGGGGCTTCTCTCTCATTACAAAATAGGGTTCTCAGGAAGCCTTTCACCACTCATGGGTGGGCAGACTGAAAGTGTAGCCATCTTATCCTATGAAAAATAGAAGACTGGACCAACAGTTCAGAGAAATATTTTGAAAATCTCCCCAACAGGTCACGCATGATTGAATACCTGTCACCTGCACCAATGACCAACTCAACAACTCATACTTACACTGGTTTTTCTCTCTTCTTTTTTCACCCTCTCTTTCCATCATTTTTGATTCATGGTATTACTTTCCAAATAAATTGCTTTTATATAAGCCTTTGACTGAGACTCTGTTTTCAAAGAAACCTGAAAAACAGTAGCTACTAGGAGTGTTCATATAAAATAAACCTGTGATGTCATTTTAAAGCAAGATCACTCACAGATCAGACAGGAAAAAAAGACTATTGCTTGTAGGAATAGGTAGTGAAGACCTTTGGCATGCTATAGCATTGTAATTATTAAGAGTGTCACACTGGTGGATTATCATGAGGTGCAGGTAGAAGGAAATTTGGGTTACATGGTAGCTCAGGCATTTGATTGGGGCACTTTTGATGGGGCACTTTTAATCAGAAGAATTCCTCTTCACATTATACTGTATTGGATACTTCCGTGTATTTGGTATGGAGGGAGAAGTGGCTTGAGGTATGGGTATGTATGGATTCATAGCTATTGGAAAATGGCTAGCCTGTTGGTCAGAAACTTGTAAACAGTAAAATTGAGAGATCGGCAAAAAGGAAATCTGCAGAAGGCCCATGTGGATGGCAGTGGCCACAAACCATGAAGACAGCATGAACCAGAGAGGAGACACTCAGTAATAAGTGAAGAGGATGCCTTTTTTTTTTTTTTTTTTAATGTCAGCCAGCCTCACTTCCTGCCAGTCCAGTGCTGGCACAAAGGGCCTGTGGATGAAGTAGCCATGCTGTCTGTGATAAGTCTATATGCATGGGCTCAACAGTATGAAATCTCTCTCACCAAGGCTGATTCAGTGCTGTTGTGGCTAAATGCCCAATCATTCGGCACCAGAGAGCAATGCTGAACCCTGGATATGGGACCCCACAGTGAAACCAGTCAGTCACTTGATGTTGTTGTTAAGTGCCATTGAGTTGGTTCCAACTCATCGTGACCCTATGTACAACAGAATGAAACACTGTCCAATCCTGCAGCATCCCCACAATCATTGCTATGTTTGAGCCCATTGTTGCCACCACTATTTCAATCCACCTCATTGAGGGTCTTCCTCTCTTTCGCTGACCCTCTACCAAGCATGATGTCCTTCTCCAGGAACTGGTCCCTCCTGATAACATGTTAAATAAATAATTTATTTTATAAGGATCAGCACAAAGCTGGTTCCTATGAGGCGGAGATTAAAGATTTCCCAAATGTCTTAACTTTTCCAAGCTGCTGTACCACTCCATCATCTCTAACATCAACTACTCCCTCTTGCCACAGTACTCTCCCTTCTGTCTTTGGGTTCCCTAATTCACTGCAACATCTCACAGAACTCACGAACCATATAAAGGAAATGGCTTATGCAGTTGTGGAGGCTGGCAAGTCCCAAATTCATGGGTCAGACATAGACTTCTCCCTGGCCCTCAGTCTCTGTCCAAAGGTACTCAGCTTTCTCGGTCCATGGGCCAGGAAGCCCACTGTGCTGTCTCCTGTGGGTCTCTGCTACCAGTCTCTGCTGTGGGTCTCCCTTTCTGTGATGGTGGTAAGCTCTCCCTCTCTGCTCTGGAATTGGCTCTTTTAAAGCAAAACTGACCAAAGCCTTTGGTAGGTCACAATTACCCTATCACACAATCACCTGGGTGGGAGTTACAAGACTATGACTAGAAAGGCCACACACAAAAGTAATTAATCACACAGCAGGCCACCCCCTGGCTTTTCTAGCCATGGTTCTTCCATATTTGGAGGACAGCTTCCCCCTTCAATCATTTTACCAGTCCAAAACAGTCATTAACAATTAGTCCTTCAACAGGGAAAAGAGTCCAAAGGGTGAGTTTACTCAGGTACCATCCATTCAGGTCTGCTGCAGTTTTCCATCTGATCTGATCAGGTTCTCCAAAAGTCATCTGTGTTCACCCTTTCTGGCCTCTGACTAAATTCAATTGAGAGAAGATCATTCCCTTGCTGTGAGTCTCTCTCAAGGTATTAGCATAATGTTAGGATTCCCCACTGCATAACCCATTTATTCATTCCTTTATCTTCAGCTATTATTTCTCCTTCCTTCCATTTGTCATTTATTCTTACCCAGACTTTTGACCTTGGGAAGGAATATCAGGTTAAGCTGCTGTGCTAGTCCAGATTGCTGGTGGCAAGACCAGTTTAGCAAGTCCTTCCCCCTCAGTCCACTCCTATTCATGCTGAGTAGGGTTACATAGGTACAACTCTAGTGGGCTGTCATGCCCATTAGGCAATATGGCAGTATTCACTGTCAACCTCAGTTTTGCCACATGGGGGAAAGGTACAATCCATCCCATCAGGCCCTTGGTAATTCTGGCATGCATGTTCAGGGGTACAGTTACAGTCTGTTGCTTATGGATCACCCATGCTTCTGGCACCCACAGCTGCATCCCTGGTCCTACAACCACAACATCTAGCAGAAAAAAAAAAATTAGGTGCTATGGGGAAGAAATGTAGTGGCACCAGCATCCTCCCCCACACCCTTTTCCCCAGACCCCCTAGAGAAGCATGGGAATCTGTCCAGTGGTGATCCTCCCTTTGTCCCCCTCATGTTGAGTGTGAGAACACACTCATGAAGGCGTGTGAGCCAGCCCTTCATGCCTTTATCTCCCCCCATTTTGGATAACAAATGTTTCAATTGCCTGTTCCAATTCTCTATCAAACCATTACTCTGAGGGTGGTATCCAACATGGTATGTCCATTTAGTCTAATGCTTCTCGGCCCATTGCTGCACCCCGTGGGCTATAAAGTGTGTTCCTTGGTCTGATGAAATATAACTCTGTGGCCCAAATTGGTACAGTCTTTTGTTCCAATCACTTAACGGTATTTGTAGCATTTACATCTGTCACGGGATATGCAAAGCCCGGTCCAGAGTAAGTGTCTATTCCTGTGAAGACCCATTCGTAGCCACATGGTGCCACCGGCATCATTGGTCCAATATAATCAACTTGTCAGCCATGTGCAGGGTCTTCCTTCTGGGAATCTGCCGCATAACCATCTGCAACTTCTGCCTTTCTTGCTGGGAGACAGAGCAGTCCTTATTGGCATTTTGTACGTTAGAGGGTGCAAGGGGAATGTGTCTAGATTCAGCCCATCTCTGCATTGCTTGCAGCACTTCCATGTCCACTCATTTCATGGACCCAATTGGCCACCTCAAGTGAGTGTACCAACAGGTCGACTTGCTGATTCCAATCGCCTTCTGATCCAGGAAAAGGGTTTTTCAGATGGGCATCATCATACCCTACTCTGATGAGCCCTCTAAGTTACCAGAGTGCTTTCCACAGGTTCATACCCCACCTGGGTGTCCTCTTAATAGTCCAATTTTCCATCAGCCGTTCGCCTGAGCATATAGCCAGGCCTTTGGCCACTGCCCGTGAATCGGTAAAAATCCAAACATATGGGTTCTCACCATTGTGCAATTCTTCCATCACAGCTAGGAAAACAGCATGCAGTTCAGCCCACTGAGCTGACCTGTTCTTACCTTCTTTAATCAGAGTCTTTCCATCTGCTGGTCTTAACACAGCAGCTTTCCACATCACATGTTGTCCATGTACCCTGGAACCGCCATCTGTAAACTATGCAGCCTTCTGCTGATCAGCAGAAAGTTGTTCATAGGGCACTGTCCATGTAGCAATGGGCTCTGGTAGCTTCTCAGATGGTTCCAGGGTAGGACCTATGGGAAAAGAGGCTACCTGCTTATGGATATGGTAGATGCCTCCCTGCATTTCCCCAGTAGCTTATTCTTGTATGAACAATTCTGATTTTATTATGGGACAATTTTGGACACTGCTTTGCTTATTAGAGTGTTTATATGACATCACCTAAGACATTGTAGGTATTTCAGGTCTCATGATGATTTTATGTCCTTCTGTCATTGAGGCAGTCTCAATCAATGCCCAATAGCAGGCGAATAATTGCCTTTCAAATGGCATGTATTGTGCTGCAGCATCTGGAAACTTGCTAGTCCAGAATCCCAGTGGTCACGGTAGGGGAGCATTCTTAAGTTTTTGCCATAAGCTCCAGTCTGCATAAGCATGTGTGGCAGACACCTCCAAAATCATGTCTGAATGTGGATCATAAGGGCCTAAAGGTAGGGAAAGTGAAACCACTTTTTGTAATTCAGACATAGCCTGCTGTTGCTTTGGCCCCCATTTGAATGCAGTTTTCTTCCAAGTGGTTTTATGGATGGGGGCCAGCAATATTCCCAGATGTGGAATATATGTTCTTCAAAATCCAAACAAACCAACCAAACACTGGGTCTCCTGCTTAGTCTTGGGGGTAGGTAGTGACAACAACTTATTCTTAGTTGTCTGTGGAATATCAGGAGCCGCTTCTGCCCAAGTTATTCCCAAGAAGTTTGCTGTTTGGGCAAGGCCCTGGATTTTTGCTGGATTTATTAACCAGCCTCTGTTGGTCATGTAGGCCACTACTGTATGCAAATCAGCCCTAGCCCATTCTTCAGCGCTTGATATTAACATAATATCATCAATGTAATATATCATTGTACTTGAGATTCACACCAAGTCCAAGTCTCTTCTGACCAAACTATGACAGTAAGCTGGTGAATTCAGGTAAGCCTGTGGAAATGCAGTGAAAGTAAAATGAGATCCTTCCCATGTGAAAACAAACTGCGGCTGGCTCTTTTATGAGATTGGTATGGAGAAAAAGGCATTTGCAAGATTATCACTGAGTACCAGTCTCCTTTATCCTGCTGTATTTTCTCCACCATTGATACCATGTCTGGAACAGCTGAAGCCACAGGTGGCACTACTTTATTTAGGCCTCGATAGTCTACTCCCAGCCTCCATGAGCCATCTGCCTTTTTCACAGGCCATACAGGGCTGTTATACAGAGAATTTATTGGCACTGATACTCCAGCCTTTAGCATATGTTTAATCAAGGCAGTAATCTCCTTTTGTTGACCAGGATCCTATACTGTTTCAAATTAACAACCTGAGTGAGTTCAGGTAATTTTAATGGTTCCCATTTAGCATGTCCAATCAATACTGGCCTAAGGGCAGATTACACACCTTCAGTTTTACAATATTAGGTAGAAGGAGTGTTCCCCAATTGGACATAATATCCATACCAATAATACATTCAGGTAAGGGAGATGCAACTACTTCATACAAGATCTGTTTAAATCCTCTAGATCTCATCCAAACTTTCACCTTAGTCCCATCAACCATCGCATCCCTATATCCCCTCAGTCTAACCTTAGGCCCGTTCAAGGTTTTACTGACAGGTTTTGAGATTACAGTACATTGAGCTCCTGTGTCTAGGAGTTCCAAGATGGTCTTTTCCCCACCCCTGGGCCATTTTACCCACATATGTGCATATGGTCTTGGGTCCTGTCATGGATTGAATTGTGTCTCCCCAAAATATCTGTCAACTTGGCTAGGTCATGATTCCCAGTATTGCATGATTGTCTACCATTTTGTCATCTGATGTGATTTCCCTATGTGTTGTAAATCCTATCACTATGATATAATGAGATGGATTAGTGGCAGTTATATTGATGAGATCTACAAGATTAGATAGTGTCTTAAGCCAATCTCTTTTGAGATATAAAAGAGAGAAGTGAGCAGAGAGACGTGGGGACCTCATACCACCAAGAAAGCAGTGCCAGGAGCGGAGCGTGTCCTTTGGACCTGAGGTTCCTGCACTGAGAAGCTCCTAGTCCAGGGGCAGATTGATGACAAAGACCTTCCTCCAGAGCTGACAGAGAAAGCCTTCCCCTGGAGTCGATGCCCTGAATTTGGGCTACTAGACTGTGAGAAAATAAATCTCTCTTTGCTAAAGCCATCCACTTGTGGTATTTCTGTTATAGCAGCACTAGATGACTAAGACAAGTCCTCTCCTGGGGGCCGGACCAGAAGACCCTGGCCCCCTTGTCAATCCTTATCTTGATCAACTAGCTGAGCCTCTGCTTCAAATGGTCCCAGGTGGGAATTCCCAACATTAAATACCTCCTGGCTGGGGTGAATAGGACGGACTTGTTTAGGCCTTTTTAACATTGTGGGACCAGCAGGAATTTCCATTGGTTCACCCAACCTCCTGTAGTGCTGCCTTAGAACCTTTGTCTCAACTCCATCAATGTCTGCTATTTCTTAGTAGCCATCTAAAAATCTCTGCCCTGCTGGGGTTAAATTCTTTCCCCATTGCTTCTTCCCATTCTCCTGTAAATCACCCTTACATTTCCTGCCTCTGTAAGACTCATGCGCATGCGGGGAAGCTGTGCCAACAAATCCAACAAGGCTTCTCAGATTGTTGCTTTGTTTCCCAGTAGCAAGGTTAAATGGGGTGCCCATGTAGAAGGGGCTCCCTTGATTACCACATCTATCATGACCTGTGTAAGGGGCATACTCATTGGATGAATATCATGATCAACATAAAGCCATTCCAGCACGGAATCAGCTGCTTCCTCTGGAGTGTTCCATTGGGTATTTAGAGGGTGAGGAGGGGCAGTTTCCCTTCTCAGGGTAAACAAATTTCACCAAAAATTTTATCCAGTCTATTAGGCCGGCTGTCCCCTCTGGCTTAACCTGCTGTGTAAATGGATCTTGTATTCTCATTCGTGACTGTTCCATAATGAGTTGTGGGTCTTGCATCAACCCAGACATACTCTTCCATTCTGCAGCATTCAAAACTAAAGACACTGCCCCTAAATTAGTCACTGTCACAATCCATTTTAATAATGGTTCCTCGGGAAGCTGACGATACCTATGTACAAACGGAAGTAACTGCTTTACACTAATACTCCCTAATTTCTATAGTTTCTTAGGTTTGTCCATTTCCCTCCTGGACTACCTTCTTGGTGGCCAACCGTTGTAGAGGAACTGCCTATTTTTCCAATCTGATTTTTCCTTTCTGGGTCAGCCCTGAGACTAGCAGTCATAGCTCTGACTGGACTGGATCTGGGCTTGGTTCAGTGCTAAAATCAGCCCCTACATTCTTCTTCCCTGCCATTGCAGCTATTGTGGATAACAGAAACCAAGGAATTGTATGTCTGGCCCTTTCCTTATCACTCTGTATTTCCATATGCATCCAGTTAGCCAGTTCCTCTAGAGTTAAGATCCATCCTTCCTAAATCCCATGAATGGCTTTTGCCTTGGGTAACTGATGGCAACCTAACAGCTGCTTCAATCCACGGGTGTTTTTTATCCCATCCAGAAACCTGCAACCTAACAGCTGCTTCAATCCACGGGTGTTTTTTATCCCATCCAGAAACCAAAGGTTTCTCATTCTCCTGTTTATCCTCTTTTTTCCAAAACCACATATTCCAGTGAGTCGGGGCCATTGCAGTGAAACCCATCATTCTGACACCAACTAAACAAATAATTTATAAGGATTAGCACAAAGCTGTTCCTATGAGGCTTAGGTTAAAGATGTCCCAAATGTCCAACTTTTCTAAGCTGCTCTACCACTCCATCATCTCTAACATCAACTACTCCCTCTTGCCTCAGTACTCTCCGTCCTGTCTTTGGGTTCCTTAATGCACTGCAACGTCTCACAAAATTCACGAACCATGCAAAGGAAATGGCTCACGAAGATGTGGAGGCTGGCAGTTCCCAAATTTGTGGGTCAGGCATAGACTTCTTCCTGGCCCTCAGTCTCTGCCCAAATGCACTCAGCTTTCTCACTCCATGGGCCGGGAAGCCCATTGCGCCGTCTTCTGCAGATCTCTGCTGCTGGTCTCTCCTTCTTTGGTGGTAATCGTGGTGGGCTTTCCCTCTCTGCTCTGGAATTGGCTCTCTTTTAAGGCAAAACTGACCAATGCCCTTGGTAGGTCACAATTACCCTATCACACAATCACCTAGGTGGGTGTTACAAGACCATGACTAGAAAGGCCACACAGAAGTAAGTAATCGCACTGCACGTGTCGTATGTACTTGAGATAAACTTTGCTTCCAAGGAGCATTCTGGCTGTACTTCTTCCAAGACAGACTTGTCAGCCCATGGTATATTCAATATTCTTTTCCAACACCATAAGTCACTTGATACCTGGTTGATTATATCAAACCTCTGCCATCCTGGAGAGGGAGATGACTTGTTTTTGATAGGATTACTATATACTAAAAATATGGGTTTTCCTTTCCTGCCTTTAGTGCTATAACCAGCACCACAATTTGAAGCCTTATAGAATGTCTGAAATATCATCATCACCATGGGATCTACTTGACTTATTATATACCTCATCATTTTAGAAGCAACTGGCCTAATAGAAGAGGAGAAAGCCTAGTAAAAACTCAGGTAACGTGCCAGCCGAGGGATATTGCCCTTAGTGTGTTATAGCACTGTCTTCAGGATGGTGTATACACACTGAATCAATGGCCAGAAATGGTGCTGGGTCCTCAATAGGTACAATATATGGATCTAGGAACCGAGAGATTTATGAAGAATTGAGCACTTTTATCACCACTCCCTCAGACCCACTTATAGAATTTATGCTTAAGCTCTACTGAGCATGAGGTCCTGTTTTCCTGAGGTTAATTACCTCAGCTGGCTCATGGAGGTTTTTTCATTTATAAAAAATTTTTTAATGAGATGAGATAAACTATGTTTAACACTGAGCCTGGCACAAGGTTTCAATTATTATAATTTTAGTAATCATAAAACATATATTTCTTATTTAAGTCTGTTATCTATATTTTAATGGTATGGCATTGTCTTAGGTTGGGTTCTCTAGAGAAGCAGTACAGTGTATAAATATATATGGAAAGATATTTATATAAAGGAAATGGCTAATGTGGTTGTACAGGCTAGAAAGTCCCAAGTTTGTGGGTCAGGCCGGAGGCTTCTCCTAACTCATGTAGCCAGAGGTGCTGGCAAATCTAAGATTGGAAGATCAGACAGGAGGCCTCTGGCTCACAGGCTGTGGAGGCCGATGAGTCCCAAGATCGGCAGGTAACACGGCAGGTGAGCTGCTAGCTGAAGGATCCAGAGCAAGCAAAAGCCAGCGAGCCTTGCCAGGGAGTCCACCTATACCCAATGCAGGCCACACCCCCAAGGAAACTCCCTTTAAACTGATTAGTGGCTCACAACAGATCTCATGGAGGTGATCACATAATATCAGATCTCATTATGGAGGTGATTACATCATTAAAAAGTTCCCAAACTACATCATAACTGCCAAACCACTGAGGCTCATGGCCCAGCCAAGGTGACACACAACCTTAACCATCACAGTCCACCCCTTGTCAGCTTGGTACCTGTACACATCCCCTTAAACCATACATAATCTCCAAATAAAGACAATTATAAAGGCATACTTGTGCTTAACATGCTACAACTAACAGCATATAATTGAAAATGCACTAGCCCTATTTACATCTTTTATAAATGATGAAAACAAAAATATTTGTTGCACACATACAAGGAAGAAATACTCATAACAATTACAGTCCTCATTTCTGCAACTGGTCATGTGGTCTTAACTGGTATTTAGAACTACCTTCTTCTGCCATCCATTCTATATTTCCTTTGCCCTCAGCAAGCACCTCAGCTGGTCACGGTTCTTTGCCTGGTGGGGTGACCCAAACCTTCATTCCTGAAGGGTCTGGGCCATTAATAGTCATGTCAGAATAGGGTTGCTGTAATTTTTCCATTGGAGCCCTGGCGGCATAGTGGTTAAGAGCTACGCCTGCTAACCAAAAGGTCAGCAGTTCGAATCCACCAGCTGCTCCTTGGAAATCCTATGGGGCAGTTGACTTTAATCACAGGTCATGGTTGTACTAAGAGATGCCCTAAGGGATTTGCATTCCAGACATACTCTTCCTTACCTCCATTACCAAAAAAACAACCCGTTGCCATAGAGTCAATTCCAACTCATAGTGACCCTATAGGACAGAGAACTGCCTGATAAGTTTTCCAAGGAGTGGTTGGTTGGTTTGAACTACTGACTTTTTGGTTAGCAACTGAGGTCTTAACCACTGCACTACCAGGGCTTCATTATGTAATATCAACCAAATTTCCTCTTGGTAATCAGGATCAATCATACCAGCTAGTATGGTAACTCCCTTCTTTGCCCATTGACCCAGAGGCACAAGAAGCCCAAAATGACCAGGTGGCATTCTTAACTTGCAGTTCAATGGAATCAGTGATGTGTCTCCAGGTGGGAGCATTCCTCCCTTTGGAACCAAGACCTCTAGACCCACAGAGCATAGGGTCACGTGGAAAGGAAGCAAAAACTTTGCTAGTGGGTTACTAGGGGTAATAGTGAGTCATGCCATTCCCATTTCTACCCCTTGATTCCTGGACCCATGAATCCTGGCTATAGGAGAAAGAGCACCATATATTGGACACTGGTTTAGAGCATATACAGCCTCCTGGAGAACGTTGCCCCAGCCCTGCAAAGTCTGGCTCTGTAATTGTGCCTTTAGAAGGCTATTCCATCATTCTATCAAGCCAGCTGCATCAGGATGATGGGGAACATGGTAAGACCAATGAATTACATGAGCATGGGCCCACTGCCACACTTTATTTGCTATGAAGTGAGCCCATTGATCTGAGGCAATGCTGTGTGGGGTACCATGATGATGGATAAGGCATTCTGTAAGTCCACGGATGGTAGTTTTGGCAGAAGCATTACATGCAGGGAAGGCAAATCTGTATCCAGAGTCTATTCCAGTAAGAACAAAATTCTACCCCTTCCATAATGGAAGCAGTCCAATGTAATCAACCTGCCACCAGGTTGCTGGCTAATCACCTCGAAGAATGGTGCCATATCGAGGACTCAGTGTTGGTCTCTGCTGCTGGAAAATTAGGCACTCATTAATGGCTGTAGCCAAGTTGGCCTTGGTGAGTGGAAGTCCATGTTGCTGAGCCCATGTATAACCTCCATCCCTGCCACCATGGCCACTTTGTTCATGAGCCCATTGGACAATGATGGGAGTAGCAGGGGAAAGAGGATGATTGGTTTCTACAAAATGTGTCAGTCTGTCCACTTGATTGTTAAAATCCTCCTCTGCTGAGGTCACCCTTTGGTGAGCATTCATGTGAGACACAAATATCTTCACTTTTTTGGCCCATTCAGAGAGATCTATCCAGATACCTCTTCCCTATACCTCCTTGTCTCCAATTTTCCAATCATGTTCCTTCTAAGTCCCTGACCAGCCAAACAACTGGCCACAGCCCATGAATCAGTATACAATCGCACATCTGGCCATTTCTCCTTCCAAGCAAAGTGAACAACCAGGTGTACTGCTCGAAGTTCTGCCCATTGGGAGGATTTCCCTTCACCACTGTCCTTCAGGGTGGTCCCAGAAAGAAGCTTTCATGCTACCACTGTCCACTTTGAGTGGTGCCTGCATATCGTGCAGAACCATCTGTAACCAGGCACGGGTTTTCTCTTCCTCAGTCAACTCACCATAAGGAACTCTTCAGGAGGCCACAGGTGCAGACTGGGAGATGGAAGTAAGCGTGACAGATAGTGGAGACCACGGGCATTTGGGCCACTTCCTCATGCAACTTACTTGTCCCTTCAGGTCCTACTTGGGCCTGATCTCGTATATACCATTTCCATTTAATGATGGAATGCTGCTGTGTATGTCCAACTTTATGGCTCTGTGGGTCAGACAACACCCAGTTCATGATGGGCAGCTCAGGCTGCATGGTGGCTTGGTGGTTAAGCAAGTAACGAGCCAAAAGCTGCTTCTCAAAAGAAGAGTAGTTATCTGCAGAGGATGGCAGAGCTATGCTCCAAAATCGTAAGGGTCTGTACTCTGATTCACCAGTAGGGGCCTGGCAAAGGCTCCAAACAGCATCTCTATCTACCACTGACACTTCAAGCACCATTGGATCAGCCGGATCATATGGCCCAAGTGGCAGAGCGGCTTGCATGGCAGCCTGAACCTGTTGCAGAGCCTTCTCTTGATCTGGCCCCACTCAAAACTGGTAGCTTTTCAAGTCACTTTATAAATAGGCCAAAGTAACACACTGAAATGAGGGATATGTTACCTCTAAAATCCAAAGAGGCCCACTTGGCATTGTGCCTCCTTTTTAGTTGTGGGAGTGGCTAAATGCAATAACTTATCTTTCACTTTAGAAGGATTGTCTTGACATGCCCTACACTACTGGGCCCCTAGAAATTTCACTGACGTGGAAGGCATGTGAATATTTGTCGGTTTAATTTCCCACCCTCTAGCACACAAGTGTTTCACCAATAAGTCCAGAGTCATTGACACTTCTTCCTTACTAGGTCCAGTCAGCATAATGTCATCAATGTAATGGACCAGTGTGACTCTTGTGGAAGGGAAAGGTGACCAAGTTTCTTACGGACTAGATTTATGACATAGGGCTGGAGAGTTTATATACCCCTAAGAGAGGACAATGAAGGTGTATTGTTGGCCTTGTCAGCTGAAGGCAAACTGCTTCTGGTGATCCTTCAAAACAGGTATGGAGAAAAAGTATTAGCCAGATCAAAGCTGCATACCAGGTACCAGGAAAGTATTAATTTGCTCAAGCAATGAAACTACATCTGGAACAGCGGCTGCAATTGGAGTCACCACCTGGTTAAGTTTTCAATAATCCACCGTCCTTCTCCATTTCCATCTGTTTTTTGCACAGGCCAAATAGGCAAGTTGAATGGGAATGTGGTGGGAATCACCACCCCTGCGTCCTTCAAGTCCTTGATGGTGGCAGTAATCTGTGCAGTCTTTGTAGTATTGCTTTTGGTTTACTATTTTCCTAGGTAGGGGCAGTTCTAATGGCTTCCACTTGGCTTTTCCTAGCCTTTACTCCACTTGTCAGGGATCCACTGTGGGGTTTCTGCCAGTTGCTGAGTAAACCTATTTCAATTATACATTCTGGAACTAGGGAAATCACTACAGGATGGGTTTGGGGACCCACTGGACCTACTGTGAGATGGACATGAGCTAAGAATCCATTAAAAACCTGACCTCCATATCCCCCCACTCTGACTGGGGGCCACAGTAACATTTTGGGTCTCCTGGAATTAGTGTCAGTTCAGAGCCAGTATCCAGTAATCCCCAAAAAGCCAGATTTTTCCTTTTCCCCAGTGAACAGTCACTCTGGTAAAAGGCCGTAGATCCCTTTGAGGAAGGGTGGGAGAAAGATTAACAGTATAAATTTTTGGCAGTGTAATAGGGTCCTTCCTCAAGGGTAACCAGCCTCCCCTTCTGTCTTAGTTATCTAGTGCTGCTATAACAGAAATATCATGAGTGGATGGCTTTAACAAAGAGAGATTTATTCTCTCTCAGTTTAGGAAGCTAGAAGGTCCAAAATTCAAGGTGCTGGCTCTAGGTGAAGGCTTTCTCTCTCTGTTGATTCTGGGAGAAGGTCCTTGTCATCAGTCTTCCCCTGGTCTAGGAGCTTCTCAGCACAGGAACCTTGGGTCCAAAGGACGCACTCTGCTCCCAGCATTGTTTTCATGGTGGTATGAGGTCCCCATGTGTCTCTAATCGCTTCTCTTTTATATCTCAGAAGAGATTGACTTAAGACACAACCTAATCTTGTAGATAGAGTCCTGCCTCATTAACATAACTGCCACTAATCCCACCTCCTCATTAACATCATAGAGGTAGGAGATACAACACAGAGGAAAATCACATCAGATGACAAAATGGTAGACAATCACACAATATTGGGAATCATGGCCCATATTTTTGGAGGACACAATTCAATCCATAACACCTTCATTCAAGGTGTTGTGGGTCTGTAAACTGGATCAAGTCTGGGATTTGATTGAGGGGCCATGACTCTCTATTCTGGTGATTTGAGTTATACTGCCGTTCACTTGACCTAGAATTCTTCCACTTGTACAGATCAAGAAAATATTTAGTAGATTTCCTATCTATTTCACTACTAGGGACACCATCACTAAGTAGCCAATGCTATAAGTCAGACTATTCTTTTTCTTTTTTATCGTACTTTAGATGAAGGTTTACAGAACAAATAGTTTCTCATTAAACAGTACACATATTGTTTTATGACAATGGTTAACAACCCCATGACATGTCAACACCATCCCTTCTCAAACTTGGGTTCCCTATTATCAGCTTTCCTGTTCCCTCCTGCCTTCTAGTCCTTGTCCCTGGACTGTTGTGCCCTATTAGTCTCGTTTTGTTTTATGGGACTGTCTAATCTTTGGCTGAACGGCGAACCTTGGGAGTGTCTTCATTTACTCAGCTAAAGGGGTGTCCAGGGGTTTCTCCAGTCTCTTTCAGGCCAGTAAGTCTGGTCTTTTTTTTGTGAGTTAGAATTTTATTCTATATTTTTCTCCAGCTATGTCTGGGAACCTCTGTTGTGATCCAGGTCAGAGCAGTCAGTGGTGGTAGCCGGGCACCATCTAGTTGTACTGGACTCAGTCTGGTGGAGGCCGTGGCAGTTGTGGTCCATTAGTCATTTGGACTGTTCTTTTCCTTGTATCTTCTTTTCTTCATTCCCCCTTGCTCCCGTAGGGGTGAGAACAGTGGAGTATCTTAGATGGCTGCTCGCAGGCTTTTAAGACCCCAGACTCTACTCACCAAGGTAGAATGTAGAACATTGTCTTTATAAACTGTGTTATGCCAGTTGAGCTAGATATTCCCTGCGACTATGGTCCCCACAGCCCTCCACCCAGCAATTCAGTCCCTCAGGGAGTTTGGTTGTGTCTGTGGAACTTCCATGACCTTTCCTTGTACAAGTTGTGCTGGCTTCCCCGGTATTGTGTACTGTTGTACCCTTCACCAAAGTTATCATGTATCTATTGTCTATTTAGTTTCCGTCCCCACCCTTCCCATCCCTCATAACCAACAAAGATTGTTTCTTTTTGTGTGTAAACTTTTTCATGAGTTTTTACAGTAGATGTCTCGTACAATATTTGTCCTTTTGTGATTGACTTACTTCACTCAGCATAATGCTGTCCAGTTTCATCCATGTTATGAGATGCTTCACAGATTCATCATTGTTCTTCATCGTTGCATAATACTCCACTGTGTGTATGTACCATAGTTTGTTTATCTGTTCATCTGTTGATGGGCATCTAGGTTGTTTCCATCTTTTTGCTATTGTGAACAATGCTGCAATGAACATGAGTGTGCATATGTCTATTCGTGTGACAGCTCTTATTTCTCTAGGATATATTCTTAGCAGTGAGATTGCTGGATCTCATGACATTTCTATTTCTAGCTTTCTAAGAAAGCACCATATCATTTTCCAAAATGATTGTATCATTTTGCATTCCCACCAGCAGTGCATAAGGGTTCTGATCTCCCTGCAGCCTCTCCAACATTTGTTATTTCCAGTGTTTTTGATTCGTGCCAGTAATGCTGGGGTGAGATGGTATCTCACTGTGATTTTAATTTGCATTTCTCTAATGGCTAGTGATCGCGAGCATCTCCTCATGTGTCTATTGGCCATTTGAATGTCTTCTTTGGTGAAGTGTCTGTTCATTTCCTTTGCCCATTTTTAAATTGGATTATTTGTCTTTTTGATGTAGAGGTGTTGGATTTTCTTTTAGATTTTAGAGATTAGACCTTTGTCTGACTTGTACTGTCCAAAAATTTTTTCCCAGTCTGTAGGTTCTCTTTTT
>NW_004443958.1:7294879-7310215 GCF_000243295.1 Trichechus manatus latirostris
CTGACTTGTACTGTCCAAAAATTTTTTCCCAGTCTGTAGGTTCTCTTTTTACTCTTTTGGTGAAGTCTTTTGAAGAGCATAGGTGTTTAATTTTTAGAAGATCCCAGTTATCTAGCTTATCTTCTGGAGTTTGTATGTTGTTGTTATGGTTTGTATCCTGTTAATGCCGTGTGTTAGGGCCTCTAGCATTAATCCTATTTTTTCTTTTATGAACTTTATAGTTTTTGGCTTTATATTTAGGTCTTTGATCCATTTTGAATTAGTTTTTGTATATGTTGTGAGGTATGGGTCCTGTTTAATTTTTTTGCAGATGGACATCCAGTTTTGCCAGCACTATGTTAAAAAGACTGTCTTTTCCCCATTTGATGGACTTGGGGCCCTTGTGGAAGATCAGGTGACCGTAGGTTGATGGATTTACATCTGGGTTCTCAATTCTGTTCCGTTGGTCAATGTTTATCTGTTTTTGTACCAGTATCAGGCTATTTTGACTACCATAGCTGTATAGTAGGTTCTGAGGTCAGGTCATGTGAGTCCTCCTACTTTATCCTTCTTCTTCAGCAGTGCTTTACTTATCTGGGGCTTCTTCCCTTTCCATATAAAGTTAGTGATTAGTTTTTCCATCTCTTTAAGGAATGTTTTTGGTATTTGGATCGAGATTGCATTGTATTTGTAAATTGCTAGTCAGACTATTCTGATTACTGCTTTGACTCTGCTGTCCGTTATGGTAACGCCCACCTTGACTTTGTTGACTGAGTCCCTCCATTTTGCCCCCACCACTGTGGGGTCTAATCAGTCCCATTGTAGTTAGGTATCTTAATTCAGTTAAGGCAGCTCCCACTGTCAAACCTGACTTACAAAAAACAGCAATCACAGCAGTCTTCAAGAATGCTGCGGCTCCCTTCATGAATTTGTTCCTCACTATTATGGTAAAGGGCGTGTCCTCTTGGCACTCCATGTGTGGGTCTGTGGGTATAACCTGGTAAACCCACTCTAACATGTCAATTTCCCTAAGCCTTTGGATACCTTCATGTACATTATACCAAGGCAATTCTGGTACTTCATCTTGATTTAGTGTAGGCTACAGTGTAATCCATGCTTCAGCGACCCAACCAAATAAACTATTAGATCCTTTCCTAACCTTTCAAGCTGAAACACTGAATGAAAAATCTGTGCTTAGTTGGCCCATATTAATAAACTCAGACTGATCCATCTTTATATTCTTTGCATCATTTTTCCCACACCCTTGATAGCTATCCCCACACATATTCCACAGGTTTTTGTTTGTATATATTAGAAAAGTCAAGCAGTTGTTTTGGATTGTAGCATACCTCCTCCTGGGCCACACTTTGTACTTCCCCTTTTGGGGCTTGCTGGGACTTAAGTCTAGTTACATATCTAGAAGCCAAAATGGGTAGTGGGGATGTGTTTTGAGAACATTCAGCATTGTCTTATAAGGCATCTGTTTCAGGCAATGCCCCAGGGAATGACTCAGACAAAGGCTCTTTGGACACAGCTGGGTTAATCTCATTAGATGGGGGTGGAGGGGCTAATGGTTTTACAGGGGACGGTGGCTTAGCAGACAAAGATGGAGTAATCTCTTCAGTGGGAGTGAGAGGCTGGTTCTGTTGGCAGGAGTGATTCAATGGAATTTAGGGGCTCAGTGTTCCCAGATTCCTGAATATTATCTGCCCATATGTCCCCATCCCAAGTTTCAGTATCCCATTTCTTCCCAATCAATGCCCTCACTTTAATATCAGATACCACTCGAGGTTGGGAATTGAGTTGGCTTTGTAATTCAATTACACTTACAATAAGACTCTGGGTTTGATTTTTGGCAATATCAGCTCTATCACTTTAAGAAATAAAACTTTCTTTGAAGGCACAAGTGGAAACTTTGAGGTCATTTATGCAGCGCTTGAGCCTTAACTCTGAAACCCCGAGCTCATCTCTTTCTTTCACTACTTTGTCTAGTGAAAGTAGGACCAACCAACCAGCTTCCTTATACTTCTCATTTTGACAAAATTGTAGAAAGTTATCAAACGTGATCACCCAGAGCCTTGCCTGTCATCAATACCTGATCTATTGGTGGTGATATTTTGCATATTTCTATTGCCACTTTACACCATGGATTAGCAGTGCCCTCTTTACTACTGGAAGAAGAGTCATTAACATCTTTAAGACTAACCAGACTTGAGAACCAATTTAGAAAACTCATCCTTAGAATTTTGTTTCTCTAGAACCACTCTCGGTACCAAATGTCTTAGGCTGTGTCCTTTAGAGAAGCAAAACCAGTAAAGCATATAAATATATACATAGAGATTTATATTAAGGAAATGGCTCACGTGGTTGTAGAGGCTGGAAAGTCTCAAGTTTGTGGATCAGGCTGGCGGCGGCTTCTTCTGACTCACGTAGCTGCAGATGCTGGTGAATCTAAGATCAGAAGGTCAAATAGGAGGCCTCTGGCTCACAAGCTGTGGAGGCCAACAAATCCCAAGATTGGCAGGTAACACAGCAGGTAAGCTCCTACCTCAAATCTGGAGAACCGGAGGTCAGATGAACAGGAGCCAGCTGAAGGGTCCAGAGGGAGGAAAAGTCAATGTGGATTGGAAGTCCATCTATATTGGATGTAGGCCACACCCCCAAGGACACTCCCTTTCAACTGATTGTTCACAACAGATCTCATCATGGAGGTGATCACATTATATCAGATCTCATTATGGAGGTGATTACATCATTAAAAAGCAGCCAAACTACATCATAACTGCCAAACCACTGAGGATCATGGCCCAGCCAAGTTGACACACAACCTTAATCATCCCAGGCATTAAGTAAATTTCAGCGACATTATAGGTTGGAGAATTTTGAAGAGCTAAACTGGTAACATGCAGTTCAAGACTTACACAACTGAGTGCTAAGTGAACTGTGGAACACAATGATTTCTTCCAACTGGAAACTCTATACAGAAACATTTTTATAATAAATGTGGCTCCGATTAATTGCAAGTAGCGGAAGAGAGAGAGGAAGGAGATAATCTGGGAGCTCAAACAACTGGGAACGCTGGAAAGTCCCAGAAAATCATTCCCTCCTAGATTCCCAGTTCCCATATTTCCTTGAGGTAGTATTCATCATTCATGATTCCCCTGAGAATGATTAATTTAGTAAATGTAGTACTATAGGGCCAAAAAAAAAAAAAAAAAAAAAAAAAACCTAAACTTGTTGCCATCAAGTAGATTCTGACTCATAGCAACCCTAAAGGACAGAGCAAAACTGCCCCATAGGATTTCCAAGGAGCAGCCAGTGGATTCAAACTGCCCACTTTCTGGTTAGCAGACAAATGCTTAACCACTGTACCACCAGGGCTCCACTATAGGGCCAAGGAAAGCCTAACTTGACAAAATCATTATCAAAGAAGTAGTTTTTCACCAATGGGATTCAGCCTATACTTGAGTTTTGGGTCCATGGTAGCTCAATGGTTTGCCTTGTCTCAGGAATATGCTCTTAGAAAATAGCCAATGGGATGATCCCTCTGAGATCCTGGGCTCCAAATGCTGCCAAGGACCCTGGTGAGTGTCTTAATGAAAGGTTTCAAGGAAGGTGTGGACAATGACCTAGATTCTGACACACCTAGATTATGAGTCCTGGCTATGCCTCTTAATATCTTTGTGATCTTTAGAAAGTTACTTAAACCCTCTGAGCTCCAGTTTCCTCAAGTGTAAAATGAGGATGATGATACACTCCCCACTGCATTGCTGTGATGATTAAATCAGATAATATATGTAAATGCATATATTATCTAGAACAGTACCTGGCAATTACAGGCAATCAATAACAATTCTTTTCTTCCTTCCTTCCTGCTTTCCTTCCTTCCTTTTTTCCTTCTTCCCTTCCTTCATTCCTTATAGTTGTCTAATCCTCACAACCACCTTAGGATATAGACCATTATGATTACTACCTTTTACAAATGAGGAAAATGAGGCACAAAGAGGTTAGGTAACGTGTCCAAGGAAGTGATAGAGTCAGTGTCTGAATCCAGGAAATGTGGCTCCAGAGACTTTAAGCTTAACCACTATGCTGTTCTGCTAAGTTCAGAGAGTGGGTTTATCAACTTTTAATTATAAGACAATGCCTCCCAAGGAAATGTGCTGAATTCTTTCAAGGAATTTTTGTTGCATATTTTACTTCCAGTAAAGTGTTATTTGGCTTGATAGACGGTAAAAGTAGCCAAATATTTCACAAGATGCTGATCTCATAGAGAGTAAATATTTCTCTGTCATTTTATAATTATATTTTGTTTTTCTACATGTATCTCTGACTTATATCAGTCTCCTAGAGGAGCTGTCTTCTACATGAGGTGTGAGAACCCCAGGGTGTTGCATAAAGCAATCTACTGAGGTACAGGGAAAAATACTAGAATATCTATTTACTTTACCTCATTTGTTTAAATGTTCTATTGTTAGTGTATCTTTAATAAATAATATATTCCAGTATAAATAGTATATTATCACTATTTAATAAATAGTATAGTTCCCATGTGTAATTTATGAATTAATATATACGTAAGTTGGAGATGAATTCTCAAAATGTTTTTTACTGATCAGCAAGAATGTTCAAACAAGTTTAGAGAACACTGTTTTATAGACCTTAGGTTTTAGGAAACTACATTTTATCCTTTATTACAATGAGTCTATTTATACTTTCATAGGATAATTTAAGCTGCCTTCTAAAAGCCCACTGGACTTCCGTGCAGTATCAAAGCTACCAATATGTCTAAGGGGTTCACCATAATAAAATTTTTTGAGATTGTTTAACATAGCATCTAACACATGATGGACTCTCAAAGAATATTGTAGGAAGGAAGGAGGGAAGGAGGAAGGAGGGAGGGAGGAAGGAAAGGAAGAAAGGAAGGAGGGAAGGAGGGAGGAGGGATGGAGGGAAGGAAGGAAGGGCAGACATTTCTTTTACACAACATTGGAAAGCATTGTACCTCTAAGACATACTTAAGATCACAAGCTTTGACAGAGGCCCTTGATCTTTACCCCATGACAAGGATACTTTCCTAATAAGAAACAGGCTTCCTTGGTTTCAGCGTATTGGGGTGTTTGTCCAGAACAGGAAAAATCTGGGGGTTTGTGGGAGTTAGGGAGCAGTTGCACACTGCTGGAGAACTGGCACACAGTAGACCCTCAATACATTTCTATTTGGTTAATAAGAACATATCTCACATTTAATTTTCAGAGAAGAGTTAACACTACTACTACTAAAGGTATTTCAGAGCACAGAAAAAGATGGAATACTCCTAAACTCATTCTATGAAGCCAGCATAATCCTGATATCAAAACCAGGTAAAAACACCACAAAAAAAAGAAAATTACAGACCAATATCCTTCATGAACATTGATGCAAAAATCATCATCAAAATTCTAGCCAATAGAATTCAACAACATATTAAAAAATAATTCACCATGACCAAGTGGGATTTATACCAGGTATGCAGGGATGGTTCAACATTAGAAAAACAATGTAATCCATCACATAAATAAAACAAAAGACAAGAACTACATGATCTTATCAATTGATGCAGAAAAGCCAATTTGACAAAGTCCAGCACCCACTCATGATAAAAACTCTCAGCAAAATAGGAATAGAAGGGAAATTCCTCAGCATGATTAAGGGCGTTTATATAAAGCCAACAGCCAAGCCAACATCCATCGAAATGGGGAGAGTCTGAAAGCATTCCCCTTGAGAACAGAAACCAGACAAAGGTGCCCTTTATCACCACTCTTATTCAACACTGTGCTAGAGGTCCTAGCCAGAGCAATCAGGCTACAAAAAAGAAAGAAAGGGCATCCAGATTGGTAGGAAAGAACTCAAAGTGTCTGTATTTGCAGATGATATGATCTTATACACAGAAAACCCCAAAGAATCCACAAGAAAACTACTGGAACTAATAGAGGATTTCAGCAAAGTATCAAGATACAAGATAAACATACAAAAATCAGTTGGATTCCTCTACACCAGCAAAGAGAACTTTGAAGAGGAAATCACCAAATCAAAACCATTTACAATAGCCCCCAAGAAGATAAAATATGTAGGAATAAACCTAACCAGAAATGTAAAAGACCTATACAATGAAAACTACAAGACACTACTGTAAGAAACCAAAAGAGACCTACATAAGTAGAAAAACATACTTTGCTCATAGATAGGAAAGCTCAACATTATGAAAGTGTCAATTCTACCCAAAGCGATCTATAGATACAATGCAATCCCAATCCAAATTCCAGTGGCATTTTTTAATGAGATGGAGAAACAAATCACCAACTTCATATAGAAAGGGAAGAGCCCCAGAAAAGTAAAACACTACTGAAAAAGAAGAACAAAGTGGGAGGCCTCACACTATCTGATTTTAGAACCTATTATACCACCATGGTAGTCAAAACAGCCTGGAACTGGTGCAACAGACACATAGACCAATGGAACAGAATTGAGAATCCGGATGTAAATTCATCCACCTATGAGCAGCTGATATTTGACAAAGGCCTTAAGTCCGTTAATTGGGGAAAAGACAGTCTCTTTAACAAATGATGCTGGCATAACTGGATATCCATCTGCAAAAAATTGAAACAAGACCCATATCTCACACCATGCACAAAAACTAACTCAAAATGGATCAAAGACTTAAATATAAAATCTAAAATTATAAACATCATGGAAGAAAGAATAGGGACAATGCTAGGAGCCCTAATACATGGCATAAACAGAATACGAACCATAAGTAACAATGAACAAACACCAGAAGAGAAACTAGATAACTGGGAGCTCCTAAAAATCAAAAACTTGTGCTCATCAAAAGACTTCATCAAAAGAGTAAAAAGACAACCTACAGACTATGAAAAAATTTTTGGCTACAACAAATCTGATTAGCATTTAATCTCTAAAATCTACAAGCAAGATACTGCAAAACTTCAATAACAAAAAGACAAATAACCAAATTAAAAAATGGGCAAAGGATATGAACAAGCACTTCACCAAAGAAGACATTCAGGTGGCTAATAGACACATGAGGAAATGCTCACGATCATTAGCCATTAGAGAAATGCAAATCAAAACTACAATGAGATATCATCTCACCCCAACAAGACTAGCGTTAATCCAAAAAACACAAAATAATAAATGATGGAGAAGTTGTGGGAAGACTGAAACACTTATACACTGTTGGTGGGAATGTAAAATGGTACAACCACTTTGGAAATTGATGTGGTGCTTCCTTAAAAAGCTAGAAATAGAAGTACTATATGATCCAGCAATCCTACTCCTTGTATTATATCCTAGAGAAATAAGAGATGCCACACAAATAGATATATGCACACCCATGTTCACTGCAGCACTGTTCACGATAGCAAAAAGATGGAAACATCCTAGGTGCCAGTCAATGGATGAATGGATAAACAAATTATGGTATATTCACACAATGGAATAGTACACAACGATAAAGAACAACGATGAATCCGTGAAACGTAACATGGAGGAATCTGGAAGGCATTATGCTGAGTGAATTTAGTTAGTTGCCAAAAGACAAATATTGCATAAGACCACTATTATAAGAACTCAAGAAAAGGTTTAAACACAGAAGAAAACATTCTTTGATAGTTACGAGGATGGGGAGGTAGGGAGAGGGTTATTCACTAACTAGATAGTAGACAAGAATTATCTTAGTTGAAGGAAAGGACAACACACACTACAGGGGAAGTCAGCACAACTGGACTAAACCCAAAGCTAAGAAGTTTCCTAAATACAACCAAAAACTTTGAGGGACAGAGTAGCAGGGGCAGGGGTCTGGGGACCAAGGTTTCAGGGGACATCTAGGTCAATTGGCATCACAAAGTTTATTAGGAAAATGTTCTGCATCCCACTTTAGTGAGTGGCATCTGGGGTCTTAAAAGCTAGCAAGCGGCCATCTAAGATGCATCAATTGGTCCCAATCACCTAGAGTAAAGGAGAATGAAGAACAACAAAGATACAAGGAAAGTATTAGTCCAAGAGACAGAAAGGGCCACATAAACCAGAGACTTCATCAGCCTGAGACCAGAAGAACTAGATGGTGCCCAGCTACCACCAATGACTGCCATGACAGGGAACACAACAGAGTTCCTGACAGAGCAGGAGAAAAGTGGGGTGCAGAACTCAAATTCTAATAAAAGGAACAGACTTAATGGTTTGACTGAGACTAGAGGGACCCTGGAAGACATGGTCCCTGGACTCTCTGTTAGCCCAAAACTAAAACCATTCCCGAGGCCAGCTCTTCAGACAGAGTAGACTGGACTATGGGACATAAAATGATACTCATGAAGAGTGTGCTTCTTAGCTCAAGCAGATACATGAGACTAAACGGGCAGCTCCTGCTCAGCAGCGAGATGAGAAGGTAGAGAGGGTCAGGAGCTGGTTGAATGCACACAGGAAATCCAAGATGGAAAGGAGGAGTGTGCTGTCACAGTTGTTCTTCCTCCATTAACATACACTCACTGCCCCCTAAGCTTTCCATCAATACCCTTGATTTTCATTTTACCTGACTTACTATGGATTTGGGCAGTGGGGCCATGCCATAGGATAATTTCCAGAATACTACTGAAAGATTAGTTCAAATCAGGGGTGGATTATCCAAGGCAAGGTAAGCATGGTGCTTACCTTGCTTACCAGAGCATCTGTAGTGAACAATTTCACATTTTTTCACCACATCAAAGATTCTGCTTCTAGGTATGGCTGGCATTTTTCCCTCTCCCAATCACACAGCACCTTCCTCTAGAATCAAAGCCTGTTTTCAAATTCACAATCCCTGATGGGGTGGATGACTCAGTAAGCAAAGTAAGCATGGGCTTACTTGTGCTTACTTACTAACCTGTAAAATTTCAATGTGAAATTGGTTACCACAGATGATCTGGTAAGCACACTTACTTTGCCTATTGGATAATCTGTCCCTGGTTCAAATCATAATCATAAAGAGGAACATCATCATTATAACCCACATCTTGTGTTCTTTTAGCACTTCAGTTTTTGAAGTATTCACATATATAATATGTCACTTAGCACTTTCAGAATCTTTTCAGGTAGGCAATATTTTCTCATTTCTTATAAGGGAAGAATCTCAGCTGTAAAAGATTTAGCCACAATATGACAGTAGGGCATGAATTAGAATCATCTGACTCCTGGTCCTGTGCTCTTTAAATAATGTGTCCAACTAATACTCTTTGGCAAGGAGCGATTTAGGCAGGTAATTGTTTTCAAGGCTACACTAGTAGCAATTCCTTTCATTTGTAGAGCCCCAGATTAGCAAGTAGGTTTCACACCAGCTCTTACCTACTGGTAGTGCTTGAAACACTCTGTTGAGAAGGATTCTGAGGCTGAAACAGCTCTGTGCAGATGAATGCAGTGACTGATTAGTAATGTCTTACAGAGGCACATCCATAGTGAGCAAGGGAATCCTTGTATCATATTGACTGAACGTGTTATATAGATTTATGTTTTGGAAATTGCTATCTTACATATTACTTCTTCCAGGCAGAGCTATGCCTCTGGGGATCCTACAGCACTATGTTCATCGTTCCATGATTTTATACATATATAATTACATAAATATTTATTGGCATTTCTTTCACTCTTACTCTTGAAGTCATAGATCTTATGTACCTGGATATCCCTTCAGCCTGACACAAACCCTAGGCACATAGTTGTTAGTTGTCAGCAGTTCTGACTCACGGTGACTCCTAAGAAACAGAACAAAATGTTGCCCAGTCCTGCCCTATCTTCGTGATGGTTGGTGTGCTTGAGTCCATTGTTGCAGCCGTTGTGTATTTTGAATGCCTTCCAATCTCTCATCTTCCAGCACTATACTAGACAGTATTCTATTGTGATCCATAGGATTTTCACTGGCTAATTTTTGGATGCAGATTGTCAGTTCTTCCTAGTCTGTCTTAGTCTGGAAGCTCTGCTGAAACCTGTCCACCATGTGTAACTCTTCTAGTATTTGAAATACCAGTGGCATAGCTTCCAGCATCACAGCAACATGCAAGCCACCACAATATGACAAACTGACAGACAGATGATGGTGGCAAATAATAGGACTCAAAAAATACTTATTGTATAAAAAAATTATCTTATGAGTATTGTTAGCTGTCTGGTTAAGATAGGCTGAGAATTCTGTGGAAGTCATTCTGTCAAAGGGAGGTTAAAGCTTTGCATGGAGTTAACGAGCTTTTCCCCCGGGCTGTATCTTATTCCTAAAATGTAAATGGCTTACCTTATGACCACTGGGATTTTTTAAAGCCATTAGTATTCTAATGAAGGGGACAAAAAATTTCTAAAGTTCCCTTGAGCTGACTTACTGTACTTCGTTTTGAATTAAACCCTGCCTGCGTTTCCTGCAAACTTCTTCAGTCCCCTACGGACATGAAAAGAAATCGTTTCTACTAAGCCATCTTGCTAGGAGACCTTTACTAAAATTGTCCTGAAGAAAAAATTATTCTTCACCCCTGGGGTCACTTGGTAGCTAAAACGGGCTTCTCCTTTCTCTTTTAATCTGTTCTACTTCACTGGCTCCTTTTTTGTGTGCTCTTAAAGGTATTGCCTTATTTACTTTGATGGTTTCCCAACTAATTGAATACAGCAGTGAGTTCTGTCTTCCTTGACTCTTTTGGATGTTTCTGCTACCCCTAGGGAAAGGGTTCTTATCAGACAGCTTGGCTTTGAGATACTTGCTTATTGAAACTACATTAAAAGTTGTTGCTATTTATAGAGCTATTAAAAGTTTGCACATTTGGCTAAAATATACAGAATGGGGTAGACTGCTTTGCCATGGCAGTGGTATTTCTCCTAATTTATGGATAGAGGGAGTTTCTGGAAACAAAAAGATAGAGATGTCTTGTGTCTTGATTTTTAGCTCTGTATGTATTATGATCAAAGGGCCCTAATACGATTTTTAAAAACTGAGGAATTACCTGTATATGAAAACAAGGAACACAAACTATAACGTCCAAATTGTTACACAAGTAGGGTCCATGCCCTGGAGCAGTCGAGCCAATGAAACGTACTCCAAGTCAGAAAGAGTGAGAAATTTTTAATTTTTGGAGGTGTACACCACTGGGGATCCGACAGCAACGTAGGCTGACTCTATGGAGTCCCAAAAGGCATGTTTACATTAGAGTTTCTATATGATTTTTACAAAGGTTAGAAGTGTTGTTATACATTGTAAGGTAATTACAAGAGACTCTTTATCATACTAAAGAGATACTTACCAGACATTTCCGTATCTGACATCTGTGCTCTAATCTTCCTATGGGGGCTCGTAAGCCACAGATGGCCAGACAGAGCAAAACAGAGAAGTCATTAACAAAGGTATGTGAAAAGGAAAAGGCAAAGAAAAAAGAAAAAAAAAACCTTATGGGTTCATCTTGGAGTTAATTATGTCAAGCTCTCAGTCGCCCATTTTGAAAAGGAGAAAATACCCTGGGGAGTATTAGGGTCACAAAATCACACAGAAACATTATTGGAAAGAAAGAAGTAATTATCTTAGAATAGACTCCTTCCTTTTGACATGAAAACGACTTGTTCCTGACCCCACAGTTGGAAAATATTTTCTGATTAACGCCATGTGCTGCATCAGTGCACGTGCCGCGCACGCCCGCTCGCACTCACGCACACTCACGCACACTCACATACACACACACTGTTATGGGGGTCTCAGGTCTCGCTCTGCGCGGCCATAGAGACACGGAAGGAGTGAAAGCGAAAGAAACTTTTTTTGGTTGGCCAAGCAAAGGAGCACACCGGGACATACGTCGACAAGTTGGCTCTCCGAACAATAGCTGAAACAACTTTTATTAGGAACAAAAGCTGAGGAAGGGTCTTCGAAGGAAGGAGCAAGGTCGGTGATTGGTCTGACCTGAAAAGGCATTCCCAGGGCGGTTCTGTTGTCTGCGCTTGCTCAGCCCAAAAGGGGCCGGAGTCTTTCAAACTGGATCTTAGGCTTGGACCCTTTGCTTCTGAAAGTCTTCCCCCAATCCTGGGCTGCTAAAGTTTGGTTCCATCCGGTGGAGAACAGTTCTGGGGACGGGTTGATGGTCCTGCGCATGTCAGGAGGGCCAGACCCGATCTTAACTGGTTCTGTGATCTGTGACCCCAGCCTCTTATTTTTCTTACCTTGGACAGGAAGTTGGCCAATTGCCTAAAAAACATCTGGAGAAACCAGTTAGAAGGATAGGTGGCTCGTGCTACTCTACTTACAAGGACGTTGGGGGTTGGTAATGGTGCCCAGAGGCTGTTGGCCTCAACACCACAGGAAAGGAAACTCTTGATGACTGATCACAGCAGCACATGATATTTTGACATCTTCCTTTCTCCATTCCTGTCCTCACCTGTCCAAATCCATCTTATAAAATGCCCTGTAAAACATTTTGCCACGATAAGGATTATATTTGAGAGCTATACAATTCTAAGAAAAGATTCATTCTGTCCACCCCTTCCGCACACTTCCCCATACTCAGGAACTACCCAGAGCTGGGGATTTTCCAAGTGTCTATGTTTAGTATGTTGTGTGTGTAATGAATCATAGTGTCCACCTGTAAGTGTCATAAACAGATGATATAAATATGCTTGCATAATGTGACTCAAAACACATCTCCAGTTTTAGCTTGAGTTCAAACAATATTCACAGTTCCAAGAAACCTGTGGCTTGCAAGTTCAGGGTCAGTGGGCGGAGAATACCAGAAAACAGAACCTGTGTTCCCTGTTGCCTGTCCATGAAGGCTGGATCCAAGGGGCTGGAGAGAAGGTGAAGTGAGGGGGAAGGTGACAGGAAAACCTGTTTTCCGTTTGCTCTTGGCCAATCATTTTAAGAACTCCTAAGAAATTTGTTTTTGGATTCCAAGAGAGTGGGTGGTTTTCACACATGCTCTTCGGAACTCTTCCAGGAATGTCATCTCCCCTGTGCTTTTCCCTGATTTCCTTTACTCATCCACTCCTCAGTCAGGACTAAGCTTCAAAGTGCCTTCCTGTGTGAGGTCTTCCCAGGCCCACAGACTAGGTGAGATTCCTCAGCTCTGTGGCGCAGTGGTTAAGAGCTACAGCTGCTAACCAAAAGGTAGGCAGTTCAAATCCACCAGCCATTCCTTGGAAACCTTACTGGGGTAGTTCTACTCTGTCCCATAGGTTCAGTATGAGTCGGAACCGGCGCAATGACAACAGGTATACTCTAAGAGGAATCTCCAGGTAGTACTATGGTTAGGCGCTCAACCAAAAAGTTGGTAGTTTGAACATACCCAGAGGTGCCTCAGAAGAAAAGCCTGGTGCTCTGCTTCCAAAAGGTCACAGCCTTGAAAACCCTATGGAGTACAGTTCTACTCTGCACATGTGGGATCTCCATGAGTCAATTGACTGGACTGCAACTAGTTTTGGTTTTTTTGATTTGTGCCCTAATGACACGCTATACTTCCCCATCCTTACTCTAACTAGATTCTATTGTGATTGCATTTCTCATATTTGTCCTTTTTACTAGAGGGAAATCACTAGGGCAAGGATTGTACCATCTCATACTCTGATGCATGGCCAGCATGGAGCACTGTGCTTAGCACTTATTTGGAACTAACTAAAATTGTTAATTTAAAGGCCTGTTCCAATAAACAAACAATTGATAAAGCTAAACCTACTGTCATCCAGTTGATTCTGACTCATAGAAACCCTATAGGACAGAGTAGAACCACCCCATAGGGTTTCCAAGGCTGTACATCTTTACTGAAGCAGACTGCCACATCCTTCTACCACGGAGCAGCTGGTGGGTTCGAACTGCCGACCTTTCAGTTAGCAGTCAAGTGCTTTAACCACTGTGCCACCAGAGCTCCTATAAAGCTAAACAGCCCAGTTAATATTTCAATATGATGTTATCTGGCTTTTTATGAATGATAAGAACTGATTTTTGAAGGAAAAATCACAGATTTATCATTGATTCTGTGAGGTTCCATTCATTCCACAGTAGTTCTCTCTCACAAGATACAGATCAAGTATCCTCTCCTTTTTGAAGTCTTGTCTGATTTCCTCAGGCAGGTTAGTAGCTTTCTCTTCTGTGATCACACAGTGCTTGTTCATACCTATAACCAGTTGCTGTCAAGTCAGTTCTGACTTATGGTGACCCCACGTGAGTCAGAGTAGAACTGTGCTCCATAGGGTTAATGACTGCTTTTTCAGAAGTAGATCACCAGGCTTTTCTTCTGAGGCACCTCTGTGTGGACTTGAACCTCCAACCTTTCTGTTAGCAGCTAAGCAAATTAATTGTTTATACCACCCAGGGACTCCATGCTTATTTAGTGTGGCTTTCTTCTTTAGCCCTTCATTTTATCGTTTCCTACTAGATCACTAGCTACTTAACAGCCATGAACTAGATCTCATCTTCTGCTTCATTCTACTTTTCTTGAGATCTAGCATATTGCCCAGCATGGAGTAAGCATTCACAATTGCTGAGATGCTTGAAATATTGGTGAGAAAAATAGAACATCTATTCATTCATATAACCAAGATTTAATAAATATTTACTGAGAACCCAACTATTTACCAGGTACTGTTTTAGGTGCTTGGAATACATCAATAAAATATTCTCTAGTCAAGTAAACATTTTGGTGGTTATTACCTTTTCCAAACACTAGGGAAATGGTTTCCAGGTTCATTTTGTAGTCGTGTTTACCTAAGACATATACACAGATACCTAGTACCAGATGCTAAATACTAAGGGTTGAATCCTCAGGTGGTGATTAAGAGTGGAAGATTAATAGTGTGTCTCTTTTCGGTTATGGAAAGAACCTAGTACCCTGAAAATGTGTAGACTGTAAAGAAACTACAAGAAGTAGCTAAGTTAGCAAATAATATCTGTGTTTAACTAATGTTTCCATGGGCTCAAATATCAGTCTGATAGGGAAGGTAATATTTACTTTTTTTTTTTTTTTTTATTTGTACTTCAGGTGAAGGCTTACAGAACAAATAGTTTCTCATGCCAACAGTAGTACACATATTGTTTTATGACATTGGTTAACACCCCCACAACATGTCAACCCTCTAACTTCTCAACCTTTTTTTTTGGTGAAAATACACATAGCCAAAGATACACCGTTTCAAAAATTTCTACTTGCACAGTTCAGTGACACTGACTATGCTCTTCCAATTGTGCTGTTATTCTCACTTAAGATGAAGGCTTACAGAACAAAATGGTTTCTCATTTAACAGTTACTACAAATGTTGCCCTATGACAATGGTTAACAATCTCACAACACATCAACAATATCCTTACTCAATCTTGGG
>NW_004443958.1:7310315-7325989 GCF_000243295.1 Trichechus manatus latirostris
CGGTAATCAGTGCAGGGCAGGTTCCAGTAGGCCATGCCTGTGCTGCTTGGTGGTGTGATGTCAAGCGCACGGTGCAGGTAGGCAGGATGCAGCAGGGAGATTGTTATGTGTAGAGCTAAGATGGATATGGGAGAGAGGAGAGAGGAACAGGAGCCAAAAACATACAAAGAAACAAAAAGGAATGCTAGGGGAGCTTGCCTTTGGAGTGGTGAGATGAGAGACTATGAAATGGAGAAAAACAGATAGGGGAAGAGGAAGAAAAGAAAAGAAAAGAATGAATAAATAAAAATCGGAAAGGTTAAAGAACTGCAAAATTCCCAGGGATCCCGCCGGTGCCGCTATGAGGTCTGGGGAAGTTGCTCTCAGGTTGCAGTACAGCCTGGCTAGAAGACGTTGAGGTATACAATGCCAGATATTCAGGGAACAGAAAGAGAAGGAAGATATAGAGAGACGAGAAATGGTTGTTTTGTCTCCCGCTGGACACTCCGTGAGGCTGCTTTCTTGTACCCCGTTTGCTGGTCTCCGATAGGAGTCCAAGATGGCAGATCCGCACTGCATTAGCTGGTAGGGGACCTCTGCATGAATCTCTTCTTGCTCTCCGTTCTCTGTCAGTTTTCTCATTCCTTTTGGTGCTTGGCTGAGTTCTTTATCTCTTCATTTGATGTTTTAGGGTTTCAGGATTTTTGTGTTCTCTGTTCAGCTTTGTTTTTCGGATCTTTGCTGTGGACGGATGGTGTGGTGTTTCTGCCTAGAGCGCCATTTTGCTGGAACTCCCTCTATTTACTTTTTCATTATAAACTTCTCAAAACATGTTGGGCACTAAAAGCTTGGCAATCTTGAACCAATTCCTAAAATTATACTTAATTAAATTTTATTTTTTTAAATGTACCTAGTTCTTCTTAAGAAAATAATCCCCTCTTTATTATATTATATTGAAATAAAATACATTTAAAAATAGAGTTATTGGATGTTTGTTTTAAGCTAGAATCTTTAAAAATATGAATTTCATGGTGTGCATTCTTTATCTTTCCTAATGATGGTATTTTAGTTGAGGAGTGACTAAACCAGTGGGACTTGCTTTTTATCAGCTGTTTTGACATTGTGGATGATATATGGAATATAAAAATTCATGTCAATTATTATCCAGAGGCATGCTTCATTTCTGAGACAGTAAGCAAAATTTTAAGGAGAAAACCTTCAGTGTTAATTGGAAAACCAATAAACTTCTGACGGAGAGAATTTGTGCCTTCTATTTCCCTAATTTTAGAAGCTGCCAGAACTAAAATTCATAGTGGTAGGCCTGTCTATATTAATATGTGGGAAGGCAGATGGTGACTTTTTATCCTCTAGACTTTGAGTACTTAGAGTAAAGCTTTCAGAACTTTCGTTTGCTGATGGGCAATGATTCAAAATGAGAAGAAATAGCTGCAAACATCCATTAATAATCAGAACATGAAATGTATGAGGTATGAATCTAGGAAATTTGGAAGTTGGCAAAAATGAAATGCTTGAAGATAGTTTCCTAGGCATTAGTGAGCTGAAATGGACTGGTATTGGCCATTTTGAATTAAAAAAACATATGATCTACCATGTCAGGAATGAAAAATTGAAGAGGAACAGTGTCACATTCATTGACAGAAAGAACATTTCATGAACTATCTGAAAGTACAACATAGTCCGTAATAGGATAATATCCATACACCTACAAGGGCGACCAGTTAATACGACTTTTATTCAACTTTACACACCAAGCACTAAGGCCAAAGATGAAGAAATTGAAGATTTTTATCTACTTCTGCAGTCTTAAATTGATCAAACATACAATCAAGATGCATTGATAATTCCTGATGATGGGAATGCGAAAGCTGGAAGCAAAGAAGAAGGATCAGTAGTTGGAAAATATGTCTCTGGTGATAGAAAAGATGCTAGAGATCGCATGGTAGAATTTTGTAAGACCAATGACCTATTCATTGGAAATGAATTTTTTCAACAACATAAATGGTAACTGTACACGTGAACCTCACCAATGGAATACATAGGGATCAAATCGACTACATCTGTGGACAGAGATGACAGAGAAACTCAATATCATCAGTCAGAACAAGGCCAGGGACCAACTGCAGAACAGACCATAAATTGCTCATATGCAAGTACAAGTTGAAGCTGAAGAAAATTAAAACAAGTCTACCAGAGCCAAAGTACAACCTTGAGCATATCCCACCTGAATTTAGAGACTGTCTTAAGAATAGATTTGACACATTGAATGCTAATGACCGAAGGAGACCAGACAAGTTGTGGAATGACATCAAGGACATCATACATGAAGAAAGCAAAAGGTCATTAAAAAGACAGGAAAGAAAGAAAAAAACCAAAATGAATATCAGAAGAGACTCTGAAACTTGCTCTTGAACATAGAGGAGCTAAAGCAAAAGAAACGGTGAAGTAAAACAGCTGAACAGAAAATTCCAAAGGGCAACTCAAGAAGACAAAGTAAGGTATTATAATAAAATGTGCAAAGACCTGGAGTTAGAAAACCTAAAGTGAAGAATGCACTTGGCATTTCTCAAGCTGAAAGGACTGAAGAAAAAAATTCAAACCTCGAGTTGCAGTATTGAAGGAGTCTATGGGAAAACTATTGAACGACACAAGAAGCATCAAAAGAAGATAGAAGGAATACACAGAGTCACTGTACCAAAACGATTTGGTCGATGTTCAACCATTTCAGGAGGTAGCATATGATCAAGAACCGATGGTACTGAAGAAGTCCAAGCTACACTGGAGGCTTGGCGAAAAACGAGGCTCCAGGAATTGACGGAATACCACTTGAGCTGTTCAACAAATGGATGCAACACTGGAAGTGCTCACTCTTCTATGCCGAGAAATTTGGAAGACAGCTACCTGGCCAACCGACTGGAAGAGATCTATATTTGTGCCCATTCCAAAGAAAGGTGATCCAACAGAATGCAGAAATTATTGAACAATATCATTAATATCACACACAAGTGAAATTTTCCTGAAGATAATTCAAAAATGGTTGCAGCAGTACATCTACAGGGAACTGCCAGAAATTCAAGCTGAATTCAGAAGAGGTCGTGGAATGAGTGATATCATTGGTGATGTCAGATAGATCTTGGCTGAAGGCAGAGACTACTAGAAAGATGTTTACCTGTGTTTTCTTGACTATGCAAAGGCATTTGACTGTGTGGATCGTAACAAATTATGGATGACATTGTGAAGAACAGGAATTCCAGGACACTTAATTGTGCTGATGAGGAATCTGTACATAGACCAAGAGGCAGTCATTCGAACAGAACAAGGGGATACTGCATGATTTAAAATCAGAAAAGGTGTGTATCAGGGTTGTATTCTTCCACCATACTTATTCAATCTGTATGTTGAGCAAATAATTTGAGAAACTGGACTATATGAAGAACATGGCATTTAAGGATTGGAAGAATACTCATTAACAACCCATGATATGCAGATGACACAACCTTGCTAGCTGAAAGTGAAAAGGACTTGAAGCACTTACTGATGAAGATCAAAGATACAGCCTTCGGTATGGATTACACCTCAATATAAAGAAAACAAAAATCCTCATAGCTGGACCAGTAACCAACATCACGATAAATGGAGAAACGATTGAAGTTGTCAAGGATTTCATTTTACTTGGATCCGTAATCAATGCCCATCACAGCAACAGTTAGGAAATCAAATGATGTATTACATTGTGCAAATCTGCTGCAAAAGACTTCAAGTGTTAAAAAAAAAAAGCAAAGTTATCACTTTGGGGATTAAGGTGCACTTGACCCAAGCCATGATATTTTCAATCACCTTATATGCATGTGAAAGCTGGACAATGAATTATGAATATTGAAGAATTGACACATTTGAATTATGATATTGGTGAAGAATATTGAATATACCATGGACTTTCAGAAGTGTGAACAAGTCTAATTTGAAAGAGGCACAGCCAGAATGCTCCTTAGAAGCAAGAATGGCGAGACTTCGTCACACATACTTAGGACATGTTATGAGAACAAGTCCCTGGAGAGGGACATCATGCTTGGTAGAGGATCAGTGAAAAAGTGGAAGACACTCAAGGAGATGAATTGACACAGTGGCTGCAACAATGGGCTCAAACATAGCAATAATTCTGAGGATGGCTTAGAACAGGGCAGCATTTTATTCTGTTGTACATAGGGTCACTGTGAGTTGAAATCAACTTGATGGCACCTAACAACAATAGCCTGTGAGGAAGACATGTCTCAAATTGTTTTCATATTTATACTAACATATCTTAACATTTCTTAGAGGGTTGTGTAGCATTGCAGACTTCATAAACAGGTCCTCATTCATCATAGAACTTTACTCCCTTTGGATGAACTATTAAAAAAAAAAAAAAACAAACCCATTTCCGTCGAGTCGATTCTGACTCATAGCGACCCTATAGGACAGAGAACTGGCCTGTAAGGTTTCCAGGGAGTGACTGGTGGATTCAAACTGCCGACCTTTCAGTTAGCAGACAAGACCTTAACTGCAGCTATTTTATTCAAGACAGGGACTCTCTAATGCAGTTTAGGAGAGGGAAAGGATGTCCTCTACAATCCAGCAGTCATTCTTGCTGGAGCTAGTAGAGGCTGAAGGTTTTCCTCTGGAGGGAACTGGAACAGGCAGTGTTTCATCCTGGCTGAGTTTCTACCTTGGGTCAGAGCCTTACAAAATTTGTAAACTTGTTGATCGACATCACCTTTTATCCCTGGAAAGCCTAATCCTTAGCAAGACTATTAAATAGAAAAATGTTCATTTATGTCTCACCAGATCCATAACTTTCTAGATCCATCAACTGCAAGGAGGAGGAAGCTGTCCAACTCTTGTAGTAGAAATACGACTAGAATTAAAAAGTTGAAACCAGTTTTTGAGCCTGGCTCTGTCATTTCAGTGATGTGGCCTCCTTTAGACAACATAATCATGAGACAATATACTCCTCTGTACAATGCAGCTAACAACACATATTTCACAGGTTTATAATGAGAATTGAGTATGTTCCAAAACTAAAAACGAAGCCAACTGTCATCAAGTTGATTTCAACTCATGGCAACCCCTATGTAAAAAGTAGAACTGTACTCCATATGGTTTTCAAGGCTGTGACCTTTTGGAAAACAGTTTTCCAAATCTTTCTTCCACGATGTCTGTGGGTGCGTTTAAACGACCAAATTTCAGGTTAGTAGTAGAACACTTAGCCATTTGTACCACCAAGAAAACCAACAAAAACCAAATCCATTGCCATTAAGTCAAATCCGACTCATGGTGACCCCATGTTTTACAGAGTAGAGCTTCTTGATGGGCTGTAATCTTTACAGAAGCAGTTTGCCAGGACTTTCTTCTGTGGAGCTGCTGGGTGGGTTTGAACCACCAACCTTTAAGTAAGCAGTCAGTCACAAACTGCTTGCACCTCCCAGGCTCCTGGAACTCCTTTCAATAGGTTAATGTATATAAAAAAAGCTCAGCCAACCAAGAAGCAATCTATGTCCTTGTTAGGTAATATCATTATTACCCATGAAGCTGACTCTGGGACAGAAATTGGCAAGACAATTTCATGGTTGGTATTTCTCCCTCCAGCAGTCATCTTGCTCATATGCCAAGATTCCTCTTGTCTCTGTCCGTGACATCCATATGTATCTTGATGCTTCAGTGGAAAAATAAAAGCTGTAACTGTCAGAACTGCGACAGAACTGTCAAAAGTAAATTCATCCACTACATAAGTTGTGAAACAAGTCCTGGTTCTGTTTGTTCTGTGACAGTTGAAACACTGGCCAGCTTCTTGAAGGAGGGTAAATGAAAAACAAAAAGAGTATGAGCATCGTTTCTTAGAGAGTTTGCTTACTCACATAGTCAAGTGTTTGTGCCCCTTAAACAATTTCTTTCTTGCTAAGTCTGTGATGGATGAATCATCAAAGATACAAAAACATGAGTGAAATGTTAGTATCACATAAAAGCTATTTCCACACTAAGCAGAAGAAACTGCTGAAAGTGGAAAAGACATAAAACGAGCAAATCATTCACACGGAGTAATGACACTGGGAAAGGCCAGCCATTTTTTCACACCCCACATTCAATCTCTGGAAATTCTTTTGGCTCTGGCTTTCAAATAAATAAGAGTGACCACTTTTTACTACCTCCACTTCTACCACCCTTGTGTGCACCACAATCACCTCTAGCTTGGATTATTACAGTAACATCTTAACTAGTTTTCCCCCACTATGGCTGCCTCTCCAGCGGTCTCAACTCAACAGCTGAGTGATCCTTTACAATGTAAGTCAGGTCACGTCATTCTTCTGTTATCAGCCCTCTAGTGATGGCCATTCTCACTCAGAGTAAATGCCAAAATCCTGAAAATGCCCATGAGGCCATCCATCAGGACCGGATTAAGGCATGTGAGGGTTCTAAACACTGATTATCCGTGGTGCCCCACCTCCCCCCCCCGCCCCCGCTTATTCAGGCATTCGAATGGGAAAGATGAGTTATATATACACATATATATGTACATATATATGTGTGTGTGTGTATATTAGCTATCCATGATGTAACTTCTTTTTAAATGTGACTAATATTAGCGATTGAATGCAAAAGTGGTGTATACCATTTTAGTGGAATGAGATGAATTAGATTATAAAATTTTTCATGAATGAGGGGTACTAAGATTTTGCTGTATACCACATTTTCTACAAAAAGAATATTCCACATATTCTACAGCAAAGAGAATGAATCAGTAAACTTAGTTGTTTCAACAGTCAATGTAAAATTCTGTTGATTTCCCACAATGAAGAATTGACTTTCGCCAATTTTGCTTTCAATGGCTCATACTTCAATTTGATGCTTGTTTTGTAATAAATACTATAATTATAAGTGAACAAATGAAAAGACGTCATTAAAGAAAATTTAATGATCAGAAAACAAATACTACAACAAATTATTATATTTTATTTTGACAGATCTTTCATCTTTAACATGTTATGATTAAAAATATTTCTTTCTGTTCTTTGCTCTTAGAAATTCTTCAATGATTTCATTACAATTAAGCTGCCAAAAAATACCTACTTCCATGCATAATAAGGATAGTGAATCGAGTCTTTCTTGAATCATTGTTGTATGATGAGGGTTTCTGAGTCTCTTTAGGGACAAAAATGAGCTTTCTCTTGTACAGTTTGTGATCATTAAAGTTAGAAATATGCATAAAGCAATTTCAACATTGGAAAATACACATTGTATTTTATTGTCTATTATGGAATCATATATGCCTAACTAAAATTTGTCTTTTCTGAATCTGTAAATTTAGTTCTCATGAATGAAATTGTTGTACTTCTCTGAAAAGGTGTGTATCTAAGTCATCGGGATAAGCCTGCATTAATTTCTTGGATGCCTTCATGCATTCTTCATCAAGTATATCTACATTGTTTAAGAAGGAAAATCTATTTGAAAGAACTTCATACACTTTCACCCTTTTATTTTCATGCAAGATTCAAAGTGTGTCATTGATGGTGTAGTATGTGGTTACGTGAAATTGATATCTGGCACTCATAAACTCATAAACTGGAAACAGAAATTAATGAAGAATGCCAGTATTGGAAAGCTGTTTTGCAACACATTATTGCTGCAATAATGAGCACTTCCATCATTTATTTCTTTCTTTCTAATGCTTCTGTGATGGTGAGCTGCTTGATAATCAGTATCTGACAGTATTTGTTTTGCTGTATTTTCAAAATCTTCTCTTAAATTATGTAAATACCCTGTTAATGACTGATAGAGATTTGTGTGTCTTTAAATTTACTTCTGAATCTTGAAGAGCTTGACTCGTTTGATGGAAATGCTGTAATATATTATTCCACATAACCAACATAACTCTAGTGTTTGCATTTTGTTGGCAATGTTTTCAGCTTCTTTTTTGGTATCTCTTTTGTGTGTGGTCTTCAGCAATATTTTCTAAGGCATCTAGAATCTGAGTCTACAATTCCACGATTGCACTCATTGCTATAGTATGCACTTCCCAAAGTGTGTTAGAAAGACATTTTAATACTCAATTGTTATGGATTGAATTGTATCCCCCCAAAAACGTGTGTCAACTTGGCTAGGCCATGATTTCCAGTATTCTCTGATTGTCCACCATTTTGTCATCTGATGTGATTTTACTATGTGCTGTAAATCCTACCTCTTGATGTTAATGAGGCAGAATTAGAGGCAGTTATGTTAATGAGGCAGGACTCAGTCTACAAGATTAGGTTGTATCTTGAGTTAATCTCTTTTGAGATATAAGAGAGAAGGAAGCAGAGACAGGGGGACCTCATGCCACCAAGAATGAAGAAGTAGGAGGGGAGTGTGTCCTGGACCCAAGGTCCCTGCACTGAGAAACTCCTAGACCAGGGGAAGATTGATGACAAAGGCCTTCCCCCAGAGCTGACGGACCGGAAAAGCCTTCTTCTGGACCTGACACCCTGAATTCATACTTCTAGCCTCCTAGACTGTGAGAGAATAAACTTCTCTTTGTTCAAGTCATCCACTTGTGGTATTTCTGTTATAACAGCACTAGATAACTAAGACATCAGTAATTGCCTAAATATGTTTTAAGAACTGCCCATCAGTGAGTAGAGGCAGCAAAAAATGTGTAGAGTAACTGAACAGCAGAAAAACAATCAACGGCTTCCAGACAACAATCTACTGCCCTATGTTCTACGAGATAAGTCAGTGTGCAGCACATGGCATGAAAATGTTATATTCAGTATGTTCTAAAATTTTCTGTTGTATGCCTTTATAACACCCTGACATATTGGTAGCATTGTCATAGGACTGGCTTCTGCACTTAGGAAAAAAATCAATTTTTCAAACTTCACATAAATAGTGAAGTCCTTGATTTGCAATTTCTTTACCAGTATGACTTTTTTAAGTTATTAAACGTGAAAAATCGCTCAACAGGTTTTCCGTCTGTTGGAGATATGTATCTTAAAACAATACTTAGATGATTTGTATGAGAAAGATCAGGAGTGGAATCTACAGACAAACTGAAGTATGGAGCTATATTTATTTCACTGAAACTAGTTGATCGAACTTTATTAAAGTTTATTAATTCTTCACACATAGACATATATGATGAGTTGCCCTTTCCTGTGTTACCATATTTTCGGATGTGACCTGCTAAAAATGGATCAAACTGAGCAACAAGTTCAAGTAAACCCTTAAAATTTCCATTTTGTGGGGACCTAGACACTTCATTTCTTCCTCAAAAAGATAGTCCACGTTCAGCAATTACTATAATGACAGCAATAATGTGTTGCAAAACAGCTTTCCAATACTGACGTTCTCCATTAATTTGTGTTTCCAGTTCATGAGTTAAGCCAAAACCATGTCTTTGGTTTAAATATGACAACATACAAACTCTGTGAATTAAACTGTTTTCATGTTTATCAGTCATATTCAGGTTATGCCAATCACCAAATTCATCCGTAGCAAATCGAGAATTAAATGATTTAGGACTGAATAATTTGCAAACAAAACAATATACAGAGCCGGCTGATGGAGAATACAGTAGCCATTCCCTCTTATAATTTTCACCATTAGCTTTGTACCCTAGAAATATATTCTGGCTACAGAATCTTGTTTGTTTATCATCCAGAAATTTTTGACATGAATTTTCAAATGGTCCACTGTGTTATTGACAATCACTTGGCCCTCTTTCAATCCAATAATTTACATCATTAGAAGAAAAATTATTCCACAAAACAGGATTTATATTTCTGTTATTTATGGGGTCTCCAGATGTGACAACTTCAGATTCTAAAATAGTTTCATTTTCTATACTATTACTAATTTTTTTACTACAGCAAGAAATGGATGCAGAATTTGGACCAAATTATGTTATACTCATATTGCTATTAGTAATTTCAGCACTGGTGTACTAGTACAACAATTTTCACCCATTAAACTCAAGTGTTCAATGGAAGAAGTCTCTTCTGATTCATTATGTTTGAAAAAGGAAGTTAATTTTGGAATTGTCTTTAGGGATTCACAAATCCTTTTCTTTTTATCTTCTGCGAGCTTTTGTTTTTGCACTCCACTTAGTTGTTGCCATTTCATTTTACCTGGATATAAAATTACGTCACTTTTTAAATTTGGTCCTACCATAACAAATAAATTTAAACCATTAAAAATAAATAAAATTCACAAAACAAGTAAAATCTATAAAATAAAATTTACATTAGAATTTGGACGTTAACACAAAAATTTATATTTGGAAATTAGTAAGTAAAAAATTGATTTGGAACATGTAATTTTGTTCTTCAAGTGTGAGATCGTCAAAAGAAATAATACAAGGCAGTTGGAATTGATTTCATTCATTTGTCATGTGATGTTTGTTGGCAGGCTGTTCACACATCACCATGAGTGTTTTTCGTCTTGAAACAATACTTAAAAACTTGCTCACTCACTTTCTGTCCTTTGATGCTGTGTCTTCACAATTCACTGGACTACTGCTGATACCTGACAGGGATGAGAGCAATTGCAAAGAGCATGATACAAATACAAGGGTGTGTTCAGTCTGAAGACACATTTTGGTTCACTTTGTATAGGACCTGATATGTCACGAGTCATGCGATTATAGTGCCGCCAGTGCCTTCTTACGTGGTCAATGAGAGAGAACTGAATGTGAGGTGATACCCTATCGATCCAAAATGAAAAGGAAAATATAATTGTTATCATATACAAAATTTATAAAATGGTATCAATTTAATTTAGTGCCCTGTCAGTTCCCTTCCACTCCAGTGCTCACTTTTCCTTGTGTCTTGTCTGCTTGGCATTTATGGGTCTTTGCTTTGGACAGCTGGTGCCCCTGTTTCGTTGATGCCGTAAGCATGTGGTTACCTTGCTTACTGGATAATCCATTCCTGCCCTCCATGCATGACTCCCCTCTTCTCTCTGACCTCATCCCCTATTACTCTTCCACCCATTCACTCTGACCTTCTTCATCATCCTCTTACTCAACAGGAAATCTGAGGGCTTTTGCAATGGTCTTTTTTTCTGCTGGAGGCAACTGCATTAATCATTTTCTTCTCCCAGATTCCCATGTGGCTCGTACTCTCACTTGCTTCATACTTTGCTTAAATGTCACCTTCTCAATAAAGCCTACCCCGACCACCATTTAAAATTGCAAACTTCCTACCCACTCCCTTTTTCCCAATCCTTAAGTAACTAAGTAACCAATTGCTGTGGAGTCGACCTCAACTCATGGCAACCCCATGAGTGTCAGAGTAGAACTGTGCTCCATAGGGTTTTCAATGACTGATTTCTTAGAAGTGGATTGCCTGGCTTTTCTTCTGAGGTTCCTCTGGGTGCACTCCAACCTCCAATCTTTCAGTCAGCAGCCAAGCACATTAACTGTTTTCACCACGCAGGGACTCTTTCTGATCTTTCTCTGCTCAATTTTTTCTTTAGATCTTATCACTACATGTATGGTATAATATACCATATAATTTTCTTACTTATTGTGTTCATTATTTATTGCCTATCTTCTCCCCATTCTCCCCAAAATAAATTTTATGACTGCAAGAATTTCATCAATTTGTTTTACTTATGTATCCCATTTTTTGGGGGGAGGGGGCTAGCATTTTCAGGGAGCCCCTAGAGGTAAGTATAGAGCCCGACCTGGAGAAAGAACATCAAAAAAAAAGTATTGTGGCAAAATATATAACAAAGTCCAAGGTCATGAAGATTTACCTTTACATCTTCTGCTAAAGGTTTATGGCTTGTGGTTTGAATCTCTGGCTTCTAAACATATTAACTGTTCAGCTTAATTCCCCCTTTTTGTTTTCTACAAAGGTTGGAAAATATTCTGATTTTAAATTTCAGTTATATTGAAGGAGTGGGTAACATTTAGTGAAACAGAAAAATGATGTTATTTCTGTTTGGATTTATAACTGAACCATTAAATATTCTAGTAAAATGCAATATCCCATCCATATTGATCTTTCAATCAACTTATTGGATCACATATTCTGTGAAAACTGCAATTATTTACTGTTACTTGCAATTGGAGGAATAGATTTTTAATAGGCAGAGGCAGGTCTTGGTTGTTGCTGCTTTTATTTTGAAGGATGCACAGCAGTCCTGCACACCAGCTGTTTTCATCCAGAGCTATGCACTATAAATCACAACCTTAAATGGATGCATATTCTTTCTGGACTGTCTCGTTTGTCAGAAACATGTTTACATGACAATGTGTGAAGGGCTGGGAGGTGAGGGGTATATAGTGCAGTTTAGATAGTAAATTTGTTTTGTTCTAACAATTTTTTTCACTCCTCCATTCAAAGAAAGTGTTTGAAACTTTGTGTTTTCATGCCTCTTGTGGAGGTGGTAGCGGTAGTTATCAGCTTTTGACAAAAGACAAAGTTGATGGGTACCCAGAAGTTAACTCTCACGATCCCCAGATTATTCTTTGGAGACATTGGTCTTGCTTTGACAAAGAGGCTTCAAAGGATTGGAAAAGGTGGAAGTGGAACAACCTGGAGAAAATATTTTTTATTCTTTTTAGAGCCCCCAAGAAGACTGGGAAGATGAGGTTTTGGTAGTTTTTTTCTAACTGTGTGGTCCCTTGTAGGGTTTAGATTATGTGTGTGACCCCAGATGGGGATGGCTGCATAGAAGATAGTGGAAAGCTAGACACTGATTTCCAAGGCTCAGTTCTCAGAGTAGAATCATGCCCTTTCAACACACACACACACACATTTGTCCATGACAGCATGAAGTCACCTACCTTTGAGGGACGTGGGCAGAGGACCCATGGTTAAATGTCTTCAGCGGCATGGGACCTCCACTGTTTTTGCATGATACTGAGGAAGAGGTATAGTGTTGATGACTGGATATGTTTTGCTTTTACCAGACAGGTAGAAGCTTCAGAATGTTGTTGTTAGGTGCCATCAAGTCGGATCCGACTCATAACGACCCTATGTACAACAGAATGAAACACTGCCCAATTCTGCGCCATCCTCACAATGGTTGTTATGATTGAGGGCATCGTTGCAGCCACTGTGTCAATCCATCTCATTGAGGGTCTTCCTCTTTTTTTGCTGACCCTCTGCACTCACAAGCATGATGTCCTTCGCCAGGGACTGGTCCCTCCTGACAACATGTCCAAAGCATGTGAGACAAACTCTCGTCATCCTTGCTTCTAAGGAGCATTCAGAATAGGGCATCTGATTTACAAAAAGAGAATAATTCTTTATTTTTAAGTTTTATGGAGTAAACACTATGCCTGCTACAATAGTTCAAAAAGAAATGTGAGGAAGATTTATGATTTATCAATTATGAGCTCTCACACTCCTCTTGTTTAAACTGGGCAAGATCGTCAACATATAATCTCCTTCACCTCGTTACAGTGAGCTGGGAATTTACATGAATTATCATAACTAATAAAAAGATCCCGCTTGCCATAAGATATTCATACAATTCCAGCAACACATATTTGCATCTGCAGAGCACTATTTTTCAGAGCTCCTTCTCCAGCTGAAATCTACAGAGTCTATTCCTTCCAGAATGCTGAAATTGACTGTGAGGTCATGTGTTTGATCTTTGCTTTCCAAAGCTAAGTGGAGAGAAAGTGATACTGAAGTATCTGGCAATTCAGTGCACTGAGTGGAAAATCTGAAATGTTCCAGTCTTCAACATGTGCTTTCAGATTCACCACAGAGGTTATTTTTTAAAAAGTTTTAGCTGCTACTGCTTCTATTACATAATGCTTGGGACTGCAGTCTGTTGAGAATAAACAAGCACAGGAACACCAGCACTTCAAGCATGGATTCTGTGCTCTGTGGGTTCACGGAAAACACTTTCTGTGGTTAATTCCCCTGGACCACCCAACTCTGTGGCCTTAGGTTAGGAAGTTCTTACCTGAAACAGTTCCTGGTGTTCTTCATAGTGTCATGGTAGGGCAAGCTTTAGGGGAAATTTTGGCTTCCAAAAATCTACAGTGCAGACAGCAGCACAGAGTGACTAAGCACGCGGCTTGACCACATGACAGTGTGGGATTTGAGAATTCCCTTTTGGGAACCTCCAGTTCTTGAGAAAGGAGAAGATGTGATGTGAATGTGTGTTCACAGAGGCTCAGATGTTTGCTTAAGATTTATTGCAAACCATATTACTCTAGGTTCCCTGTGTGTATGCAGCAGATATGTCCCTAACTCAACCTTGACAGACAGGCAATGTTAGAAAACACCAAGACTCATCATGGCTCTCTTGAAAGCCAAGCTTACTGAGAGCATAGTCTATAATCACTACTCATCTCTACCTTTGCACCTCCCATTCTTTGTGTAGCACAGAAATATAGTTTATGCCTGCATCATGTCATGTTAATTGAACTCACTTTTTTCATAAAAATATATATGTAACATATTTGCCAATTTAACATTTTTCACATATGCAGTTTATTGACATCAATTACATTAATCATGTATGCAACCATCACCAATATTTTAACAGAACTCACTTTGATTGCTCACGCCTTCCCATTGTCTTTGCCATTCAACACTTTTTAGTTCTTATTTCATTTAATCTTCCTTTAGTACTTGATGTGGTTAACTAATCACTGTTTCTTCAAATGTTCTCTTCTCTTGACTTTGACAGTACCACTGGTTCAACATCTCAGTTCTCTTCATTTCAAGCAAGTTTTCATTCAATGGATGTTCTGCATCAGAAACTAATACAAAAAAATAGAAATCAGAATTTCTGCAGTTATAAATAATTTTTGCAGTCCTAGACTCTTCCCTGTTGCTGTTGTTAGGTGTCATCCAGTCAGTTCCGACTCATGGTGACCCTCTGTACAACAGAACAAAACACTTCCTGGTCCTGGGCCATCCTCACAATCATTGCTATGTTTGAGCCCATTGTTGCAGCCACTGTATTAGTCTATCTCACTGAGGGTCTTCCTCTTTTTCTCTGACCCTCTACTTTACCAACATAATGTCCTTCTTCAGGGACTGGTCCCTCCTGATAACATTTCCAAAGAAAGTGTGATGAAGTCTCGCCATCCTCACTTCTAAAGATCATTCTCGCTGTACTTCTTCCAAGACAGATTTGTTTGTTCTTCTGGCAGTCCATGGTATATTGAATATTCTTCCCAATACCATACTTCAAATGCATCAATTCTTCAGTATTCCTTATTCATTGTTCAACTTTCACAAACGTATGAGGCAATTGAAAACATCACGTTTTGGGTCAAGCACTTCATAGTCCTCAAGGTGACATCTTTTATTGTTTTTTTTTTTAATTGTTGTAGTTTAAGTGAAAGTTTACAATTCAAGTTAGTCTCTCATACAAAAATTTATACATACATTGTTGTGACCCTAATTGCTCTCCCTATACTGTGATAGCACACTCCTCCTTTCCACCCCTGATCTCCTGTGTCCAGTCAACCAGCTCCTGACACTCTCTGCCTTCTCATCTCACCTCCAGGCAGAAACTGCCCATTTAGTCTCATGTATCTGCTTGGACTAAGAAGGACACTCTTCACGAGTATCATTTTATATCCCACAGTCCAGTCCAATCTTTGTCTGAAGTGTTGGCCTTAGGAATTGTTTTAGTTCTGGGTTGACAGAGAATCCAGGGGCCATGCTTTCTGGGGTTCCTCCAGTCTC
>NW_004443958.1:7326089-7343416 GCF_000243295.1 Trichechus manatus latirostris
ATTGGGATTGCATTGTATCTGTAGATCGCTTTGGGTAGAATTGACATTTTCACAATGTTGAGTCTTCCTATCCATGAGCAAGGTATGTTTTTCCACTTATACAGGTCTCTTTTGGTTTCTTGCAGTAGTGTCTTGTAGTTTTCATTGTATACGTCTTTTATGTCTCTGGTTAGATTTATTCTAAGTATTTTATCTTCTTGGGGGCCATTGTAAATGGTATTGATTCGGTGATTTCCTCTTCGAAGTTCTCTTTGTTGGTGTAGAGGAATCCAACTGATTTTGGTATGTTTATCTTGTATCCTGAAACTTTGCTGAAATCTTCTATTAGTTGCAGTAGTTTTCTTGTGGATTCATTGGGGTTTTCTGTGTATAAGATCACATATATCATCTGCAAATAGAGATACTTTGACTTCTCCCCTACCAATTTGGAAGCCCCTTATTTCTTTTTCTAGCCTAATTGCTCTGGCTAGGACCTTCAGCACAATGTTGAATTAAGTGGTGATAAAGGACATCCTTGTCTGATTCCTGTTCTCAAGGGAAATGCTTTCAGAGTCTCTCTATTTAGGATGATGTTGGCTGTTGGCTTTGTAAAAATGCCCTTAATTATGTTGAGGAACTTCCCTTCTACTCCTATTTCTTGAGGATTTTTTGGTCTACGTGCATGAGGGATATTGGTCTGTAATTTTCTTTTTTTGTGGTGTCTTTACCTGGTTTTGGTATCCAGTTTATGCTGGCTTCATAGAATGAGTTTGGGAGTATTCCATCCTTTTCTATGCTCTGAAATACCTTTAGTAGTAGCGGTGTTAACTCTTCTCTGAAAGTTTGGTAGAATTCTCCAGTGAAGCCATCAGGGCCAGGGCTTTTTTTGTTGGCAGTCTTTACATTACCTTTTCAAATCTCTTCTTTTGTTATGGGTTTATTTAGTTGTTGACATCTTCTGTTTTATAATACTTTAAAGAGTTCTTTTGCAGCAGTTTTGCCCAATACAATACATTGTTTGATTTCTTGACTGCTGCTTCCATGGGCTTTGATTGGAAAATGAAATCCTTGACAACTTCACTATTTTCTCTGTCTATCATCATGTTGCTTATTGATCCAGTTGTGAGGATTTTTGTTTTCTTTATGTTAAGGTGGAATCCGTATTGATGGCTGTAGTCTCTGATCTTCATCAGTAAGTGCTTTAAGTCATCTTAACTTCTCAGCTAACAAGGCTGTGTCATCTGCATATTGCAGGTTGTTAATGAGTCTTCCTCTAATCCTGATGCCACATTCTTCTTCATATAGTCCAGTTTCCCAGAGTATTTGCTCAACGTACAGATTGAATAAGTATGGCGAAAGGATACAACGCTGACGCACACCTTTCCTGATTTTAAATCATGCAATATTTCCTTGTTTTTTTCGAATGACTGCCTCTTGGTCTATGTATAGGTTCCACATGAGCACGATTATGAGTTGTAGAATTCCCGTTCTTCTCAATGTAATCCATAATTTGTTATGATCCACACCGTCGAATGCCTCTGCTTAGTCAATAAAACATAGGTAAACATCTTCCTGGTATTCTCTGCTTTCAGCCAAGATCCATCTGACATCAGCAATAATATCCCTCATTCCATGTCTTCTTCTGAATCTGACTTGAATTTCTGGAAGTTCCCTGTCTATGTACTGCTGCAAAAATTTTTAAATTATTTTCAGCATAATTTTATTTGCATGTGATATTAATGGTATTGTGCAATAATTTCCACATTCTGTTGAATCACCTTTGTTTAGAATGGATGCAAATATGGATCTCTTCCAGTCAGCTGGCCAAGTAGCCTTTGATTTTGAGACGCTATATAGAAAAGTGTTTAAACCAATCCGTCCGGGTTCAAATGCTAGCTCTGCTATTTGGTGAGTGTTCTCTGAAGATCAACACCTATGAGACTTAAGGAAGGAATCAGGATTGGATAAAAAGAGAAGTTGGTCTGTGATGTGGTCTAAACAAAGCAAAACTCATGTGAAGTATAAGCTGGAGTGAACTTTCTCAGTTATCCAAAGCAGGGGAGAGGTGGCCATAGCTTTGTCCCCCTGCATCTATCAATCAGTCATGTTGTGCCTCATTTTCCACAGCTATAAAAGAGAAATAATTATAGTACATATCACATTGGTTTGTTGTGATTGCTTAAAACAGTATCTGACACATAGTTAGTGCTCAGAAAAAAATAATTATTGTTTTATTTCATAGCCACTCAAGACAACTACAGAAATAAACTATGCTACAGGGTTAAACCCAACAGATTGCCAAACTATAATCTTGGGGGTACATTCTGGACTCATACCCACATTCAATTCATAAATACTATTGATTATTTTTATTAAATTTCTTATTAATGACTTTATCTCCACCTCCACTGATATTTCCATACTTAAGATCCTTATTCACTACTGTCTTAGTCATCTAGTGCTGCTGTAACAGAAATACCACAAGTGGATGGTTTTAACAAGAGAAGTTTATTTCCTTACAGTAAAGTAGGCTAAAAGTTCAAATTCAGGGTGTCGGCTCCAGGGGAAGGCTTTCTCTCTCTCTCGGCCTTCTTATCAGTGTTCCCCCAGACTAGGAGCTTCTTGGCGCAGGGACCCCGGTCCAAAGGACGCGCTCTGCTCCTGGCACTGCTTTCTTGATGGTATGAGGTCCCCAACTCTCTGCTTGCTTCCCTTTCTTTTTACCTCTTTAGAGATAAAAGGTGGTGCAGGCCACACCCCAGGGAAACTCCCTTTCCATTGGATCAGGAATGTGACCTGGGTAAAGCTGTTGTTACAATTCCACCCTAATCCTCTTTAACATAAAATTACAATCACAAAATGGAGGCCAACCACACAATTCTGGGAATCATGGCCCAGCCAAATTGATACACACATTTTTTGGGGGGATGTAATTCAAACCATGACAACTACTGTCTGGAGTATGTTTTTTTGTCCAACTTTTACCCCTTTCAAATAACCCTTTGTAAATTAGCTAGAATTATCTTTTATATAAATTCAAATCCAATCAGGTCTCTTTCCCACTTAAAATCCCTCTATTGCATCCCATTGCAAATAAGACAAAGTACAATTTTTTTACCAGGGGACATCCATTTCAGCTCTTGCCACTCCCTTATATGTAGCTAATTCTCTAGCAACAGCTAATTACTTTTCATCCACTGTGTCAGGCTCTTTCATTGCTCTGGGTCCTAACCAATTGTTTTATGAGTTTGAATTCTCTCCACAACTGAAATACTCCTCTTCGAAGCTTTCTCTGACTTGTATATATGGCTGCACAAGTGCGTACAGACCTTCCTATCTCTGCCTGAGGAAAAATTACTTCTTCTCTCCTTTATGTTCCCCTATCTCCTCTGTTCAGATTTTGATTAAAGCACTTAACATATTGAAGTTTATGTCGTATGGTGAGAAGACTGAGTTCTGGACTGGCAGATCCTGGATTTAAATTCTAACTCAGCTCTTGTTAGTAGTGTGAGCTTGGACTTAATTGTATTCTTGGTTTTCTCAGCTTACCTTGTTGGGTGCATGTCAGGATTAAATCAAGACTTTGAACAGGTTTGTTCTTGTTCGACCCCCTACTGAGAAGTTGCATTTCTAACAAGCTTCCAGGAAGTTATAGACAAGAATCACTGGGGATCTTGTTAAAATGTAGATTCTGATTCAGTGTATCTGGGGTGGAAATGTAAATTCTCAGCAGGGAACTTGTTAGAAATGCAAATTCTCAGCAGTGGTTTGAACCAGATCAAAACGGTTCAAAGTTCTGGATTGAATGAGAGAATGTATATAAAATGTACATGGCGTGTTCTCAGTATTTAGTAAATATGATTATTATTGTGTTTATCTGCCTGCCTCCTCCAGTTAGTGTGAACTCCTCAAGAGACAAGGCCTTAGCTCACACAGCTTTGTTTCTATGGCATCTAGGAGAGTGTCTGGCATATTAAGTGAATGACTGCTGGAAGAATGGCTAAGGAAAGGTTTGATCCATATCATATATCATTTTGAAATTGCAGAGTAGTTTAAAGGACAGACTTTTGAAAAAAAGTGAAATATCAAGTGTATAAGACACAGAAACAGAGGAGTTATTATCTCCATTCTAAAATGAGAATGCTTTATAATTCTCCTTTTGGGAAAGTGAAAGCTGCTTCAAAGGTTAACTCATGTGTTGTTATGTCATCCCAGGTAGGAAAACAATATTTTCCCCTGCTAACAGGAATAACAATCACAATGGCTAGACAATGGTAGTTTGGTTCTTCTTTTCTTCCTAACTTACTTACTTCCTTCTTTCCTTCCTTCCAACAATTATTTGTTGAGCATCTACTGTTATCAGTCATGCTAGAAGCAAGCAATTCAAAGACAAAGGCAATATGGTTTCTGCTCTCATGAAGCCCATAGCGTAGTTAGGGAGGAAGACTGTTAGAGCTGTAAACAAGCAGTTAGTGTGATCAGGCCGCTCACAGGGGATGTGCAGGATTCTATGACAACCTGTAGCAGGGGCACCTGGACTGTCTGGAGAGAGTCAAGGGAGGGGAGAGGGAGAGTATAGCATAGAGCTTCAGAACAAAGAGTTCCTGAAGGTCTTTGGATACTGTATTAAGACTTTACCCTATCAGTTGATTCCAACTCATGCTGACCCCATGTGTGTCAGAGTAGAACTGTGCTCCACAGGGTTTTCAATAGCTGACTTTTCAGAAGTAGATTGCCATGCATTTCTTCTGAGTTAGCAGTGGAGTGCTTACCAGTTTACGCCACCCAGGGACTCTCATTAACCATTTAGACTTTATTTAAAGGCAACGGGTGGGTTTATGCAGAGGGTTTATGCAGTGGAGCATAACCAGATTTCTATTTTGCAAAGACCACTGTAAATTCTATGTGGAGATTGGATTAAAAAGGCCAAACCGAAGCCAGAAGATGATCTGAGAGGCCATTGGTAGTCTGGACAATTGGTATTCAGTCTCTGACTCTGGATCTCCATTCACTAATTCTCTTTGCCTTTCAAGACATGGGTATTATGGTTTTATGATAATAAGGAGTAGTTACCATAGGCACTATGATAATAAGGACTATGTACTTACACAAGAAAAATAACACTTTAAGGCTGGAGGAAGCTATAGAAATCATCTTGTCCACCACTCTCACTTTTAGATGGAGATGTTTTAGCTCACAGAGGAAGGTATCTCACTAAGTCCTACTCACTGAATACAGTCCATGTGTTTTGGATTATGCCAAGTCTGCAGGGCAATATAGAAGAAATAGAGGGCTTGTTCCCTCCTTCTAATGAGTTTTAAATCTAGTTGAAGAAAATAAATAGCTCTCTACCTAATGTGACTCAAAGCCAAGGATAAAGAATGAATATAGTGCTAATGCCACTGTATATAAACATTCTTCATGCTCTTGCTGATTGATGGGAAACCTTTATGGCCACTTCAACTCTAAAAAAAAAAAAAAAAAAAATTATTAAGTCTATAGCCAAAATAGGGGTTGACCATGAAGCCACTGTTGTTACAGCTAAAGGAATTTCTAAAGTTACCTCCTTAGCTGTATCTATGGTTTGCAAGAATAGGGATGAGATAGGAATACCTTAGAGTCCCTGGATGGTGCAAATGGTTAATGTACTTGGCTGCTAACTGAAAGGTTGGAAATTCAAATCTACCCAAAGGCATCCCAGAAGAAAGGCCTGGTGATCTACCACCAAAAAATCAGTCATTGAAAACCCTATGGAGCACAGTTCTACTCTAACACACATGAGATCACCATGAGTTAGAGTTGAACTTGAGGGCAACTGGTAAGGGATTCCTCTCTATTCATCCTCCTTTGGCCTTTCCCTGCATGGGGCCTAAATCCCATTCAGATAATTAGTTCTTGGAGCCACATATATACTTCTGTGTCAGCGGTGCATACAATGAAATACGAAACGTATGAAAGGGTGAAGCCAAATGGTCAGATTCTATAGAAATGTTTTGCTAGTGCAATAAAAATGTGTTTTTAAAGCATAAATTGTTTCTAATTTTAATATAGCATAGTATAAATAATTAAATATTTATAACATATCTTAAATGTTTCTAAGTAGAAAAATATACTCCACAATATAAAAGTACATCATGACTTTGCAGTGGTTTGCTCTGGAGTTTGAATCCTGGTTCTACTACTGACTAGCTAATGTGAATATAAATAAATTGCCTATCCTCTCTGTTTTAATTTCCATCAGTAAGATAGAGATAATAATATATTCATCTCATTGGGGTTGTTCATAGGATTAAATAAGTCAGTATATGTAATAAGCTTAGAATAACACTTGGCACATAAATAGTGCTTATTATTATATTGTTTGTTTGAAAATCAATAGTAATAAAGCTATGAACATGTAAAGAGGTATCTGTGGAATTAACAATATTTTATGTGAGAGTGAATTATTACCCTACCCCTCACCTACAATTCAGAGTTACTTTGTAGAAAAATATTTACAGTGATCCATTCTTAATGATGTGGATGGGATCAAGCTTTCAGAACCTTCATTTGCTGTTGTGTGGCATGACTCAAAATGGGAAGAAACAGCTGCAAACATCCATTAATAATCAGAACATGGAATGTACAAAGTATGAATCTAGGAAAATGGGAAGTCATCAAAAATGAAGTGGAATGCATAAAGATTGATATCTTACGCATTAGTGAGCTGAAACAGATAGGTATTGGCCATTTTGAATCAAACAATCATATTGTCTACTCTGCCAGGAAAGACAAATTGAAGAGGAATAGCATCATGTTCATCGTCAAAAAGAACATTTCAAGATCTATCTTGAAGTGTAACGCTGTCAGTGATAGGATAATGTTCATATACCTACAAGGAAGACCAGTTAATGTTATTCAGATTTATGTACCAACCACCAAAGATGAAGAAATTGAAGATTTTTTACCAACTTCTGCAGTCTGAAATTGATTAAACATGCAATTAAGATGCATTAACAGTTAGTAGTGATTGGAATGTGAAAGTTGGAAACGAAGAAGGATTGGTGTCGCAGCGGTGACGGTTGTCGGGGCGGCGGAGACAATAACCAATGCCACAACTCTTACAGAGAAGTGGGGCCAGGAGGGTCACTCTGAGGAGTCGAACCTCGGCTTCAGTCCCAGGAGTTTATTTATAGTCAATACAGCAAGCAGTGAAGCAAATAACAGAACAATGGGCTTTGGGTGAATAACAATAAGTTTCGGGCAAGGGAGGAGGAATTCAGGTAAACAAGCCAATCAGTAACGGGTTTGGAAAAACAAGTCGTGACAAGTCTCAACATGTTGGGGACAAGCCTCAACATGTTGTGCAGCATAGAGGCTTTATACATCCATATTTTAGTGGCACATATCCCTACAGATTGGTAGTTGGAAAATATGGCTCTAACAATGGCATGGCGGCAGCGTCTGATCTCTAACTTAATGAAGAGAAAGGAGAATCAAGATCAACAGCCCAAGGCTGATTCCTATGAGGCAGAGGTCAGACATGCCTCCTGTCTCCACCATCTTTACCAATTCTGACACCAACCATCCCTGCCACAGCACTCTCCACTTCTCTGCTGGGTTCAATAATTCATTGCAATGGCCACACAGAATGAGGATGGTGAGGATCATGCAGTGTATTGTTCTGTTGTACATAGGGTCACTATAAGTTGGAACTGACTCGATGGCACCTAACACCAACAACATCCTGTATTTCACATGAATATTTCAAACTTCCACTGATCACTCTGGATAGAGGGGAAGTTTTTAGAGAGCATTGTATCCCATTGGTTTCCAATCATCTCAGATGGAAACCATATCAGAAGGTCCAGAGTATTCCTTAGAAGAAAAAATGTCGGGTGGTGCCAGTAATGCATCACATACCAGCCCATGTTAAAGGTCTCTGGAGGTGTGGTTGTGTATGCACTCCAAAGGCACATGGAGCTTCTTCCTAAATTCCGTCTCTGAAATCTGTAGACCAAATGAAATATCATGTGGCAACAGATTACTGTCAGTCTGAAAGATTCTCATTCATTAAGAATAAATGTTTTTGAATGCACACTATCTGCCATGTATTAGGGTGAACATAAGGGTACCAATAAGAAAAAGTACTTACTCTCTAGCCAAGAAAATTCCAATTAGGGACAGAAAGATACAAGTAAAAATTTCAGAATAGAGTATGATAATCCAAAATCAAAGCCATTGCCATCGTGTCAGTTCCTACTCACAGTGACCCTGTAAGGACAGAATAGAACTGCCCCACAGGCTTTCCAAGGCTGTAAATCCTTACAGAAGCTGACAGCTACATCTTTCTCCCATTGAGCAGCTGGTGGGCTCAAACCCCTGACCTTTCGGTTAGCAGCTAATTACTTAACCACTGCACCACCAGGGCTGCTTGAGTATAATAATGGAAGTATGTAAAATTCAAGGTAATGAGACAAGGGGAGTGAGAACAGGGTGATGTTGAGCACAGAGGAGGCACCTTCAAAAGGTGGTGAGAAACTGAGCTGAGAGGCAGGGCCAAGAGGGTGGAATAGTCAGATGCTTCCTGTCATCCCTCTACAACAAAGATAAAAATAAATAAATAAATAACAAGTGAATTGAATATATATGATAATCTAGAAACTCTATCAAAGACAAAGCTGAAGAATTGGACTGAGCAGCAGATAGAAGGAGAGATCATTCAAAAGCAATGGTAATGAAAAAGGAATTACCGATTGCAGATTCACTGGCCCCTGCTAGCTGATCTGCACAGCACACATGGGCTGAGACAAGCAGCAACATCCCAAGCCAAGGCCCACCACATCTGGTGCAGCCAAGCAGCAGTGAATCTGCACACATCTCCAGAACCAAACAGTAGTGACACCAGACCTGTGAAAGTTAAGTGCAAGCTCTCAACCTACTGTGAATGCTGGCAAAATAACTGCTCCCCAGAGCTTCACAGCAGAGAAGCACTTCCTTCCCCTCACCCACCCCACACCCTGCTCCAACACCAGTCCTGGCATTCAACAATGCCACGCCCCCTAATCTGGGAACTCAGGGCTGGTCAGGAGACCCTGCCCCTTCATCCAACCACTGATGTATGGGGTCCATGGACTTGCAGCACCCACACCCAGTCCCTTGTGGGCTGATTCAATACCGCAAGCCCTCTTTAGCATAAAACAGCAGGGCATACACCAGTAGCCCATTTTCACCTGCAGCAGTCAAATGGGAGCTGCAGATTTGTGACATTCAACACCACCCTGCCCCCTAAGAAGGTAACTCACCCTCCCACACCAGGGGCCTCAGGGCTGGCAGTACTACCCACTCCTAGTTGCCCACAACAGGGGTCTGAGAATTGGTGGTGCCTCCCAATCCCTCCAGCCAATGGCACTGGGTGCCTAGGACCAGCTGCATTCCCCCCCCCCCCCCGCATTATGCACTCTAGGGAACAAGGATATGCGCTCCATCCAGGCACCCAGGGGCAGCCATCAGCCCCCTGCCTTGCCTCACACATCACCCTCCCCATGCACTGCAACCAGAGATCTGTGCTGGCTCTGAACTCCCCCATGCAGCCCTGCCCACCTAGGACTATAAGGAGGGTCTGCATCACACACTCAGTGACCAACAACCTGGACACCTGTGCCCTGAATAACTGCACCCCACCAAGAACAGTGAACAGTCTCCTGGGTTCACACACTTAGTAGCTGCTCTGACCACCTGTAGACAGGATGTAAGAGCATCAAGGATGCCAACAACCAAAGAAAGTAGCTCACACACCCAGCCTACTTAGGCATATGAAAACAAAACAAAAATACAGGATGCAGTAAACAAAAATACAATAAGTACAATAACTTATTGATGCCTCAGAGACAACAGTCGATATCAAATCACATAAAGAAGCAGGACAAGATGGCTCCAGCAAGGACCAAAATAAAGAACCAGAAAACCTTGTGGAAGAAGATAAGGCAATGGAACCACCAGATAAAGAATCAATAGACTTATATATGGAGCTCTCCAAGATATTAGGAAGGAGATCATGCAAAACTCAGACCAAGCCAAGGAACACACAGATAAAACAATAAAAGAATTCAGGAAAACAATAGAAGAACAAAATGACAGAATAAAAAGATTGCTAGAAACCATACAGAAAAACAGCAACTAGAAATCCAAATGATTAACAATAGAGTTTCAGAATTAGATAACTTAACAGAAGGTTATAGGAGCAGAATTGAATCAGTGGAAGTCAGAATTAGTGAGACTGAATTAAATCCTTTGCACAAATGTGTTTGAAGAAAAATCAGGAAACAGAATTAAAAAAAAGAAAAAAACCTGAAAATTATGTGGGATACTATCAAGTGGAAAAATCTGCAAGTGATCGGAGTACCAGAATAAGGGGGGATAACAGAAAACACAGAGAGAATCGTTGAAGATTTGCTGGCAGAAAACTTCCCTAATATCATGAAAGATGAGAAGATGTCTATCCAAGAAGCTCAATGAACCCCATACAGGTTAGACCCCAAAAGAAAGTCACCAAGACATATCATAATCAAACTAGCCAAAACCAAAGACAAAAAAAGAATCTTCAGAGTGGCTAGGGATAAACAAAAAGTCACCTACAAAAGAGAACCAATAAGACTAAGCTCTGACAACTCAGCAGAAACCATGCAGGCAAGAAGGCAACGGGATGACATATATAAAACCTTGAAGGAAAAAAATTGCCAGCCAAAATTATATATCCAGCAAAATTGTCTCTCAAATATGATGGTGAAATTAGATCATTTCCAGATAAACAGAAATAAAGGGAATTAGTAAAAACTAGACCAAAATTACAAGAAATATTAAAAAGAGTCTTCCGGTTAGAGAACCAACAACGTAAGACAAGAATCCAAGACTAGGACACAGGACAGATCAACCAGTTATCAACCCAGATAGGGAATTCACAAAACACAAATCAAAGCTAAAAGTCTGAAAATTGGGAACCAGAGACATCAATATGTAAACAGTGACAACATTAAAACAAATAAGAGGGAGAAGACAGGGTAGTCATAGAACTTCCATATGAAGAGGAAGTTAAGACGATATCAAGAAATAAAAGACTAGTTTAAACTTAGAAAAATAAAGGTAAATTTCAAGGTAACCTCAAAGGAAGCCAACAAACATACCTATCAAAATAAAAAAGAAGAAAAACATAAAGACTCAGCAAACACAAACTCAACAATAATGAAAGAGAGGAAAAGAAAATACATGAAAAGAACTCAGCACAGAAAATGAAGTGCAACAAAGAAACTGTCAAGACCACCACCAAAAAAAAAAAAAAAAAAATCAAAATGACAGCAGTAAAGTCATAGCTAGCAATAATTACACTGAATGTAAATGGCCTAAATGCATAGTAAAGAGACACAGAGTAGCAGAATGGATTAAAAAAAAAAAAAAAAAAAAAAACCACAATCTGCCCATATGTTTTCTACAAGAGACACACATTAGACACAAAGATATAAACAAACTACAACCAATGGATGGAAAAAAAATCAAGCAAATAAGAAGCAAAAAAGAGCAGGAGTGGCAATATTAATCTTCCATAAAATAGAATTTAAAACAAAATCCACCATAAAGGGTAAAGGTGGACACTATATAATGATTAAAGGGTCAATACACCAGAAGGACATAACCATAATAAATATATACACACCCAATGACAGGGCTCCAAAATATATAAAACAAACTCTAACAGCATTGAAAAGAGAAATAGATAGCTCCACAATAATAGTAGGAGACTTCAACATGCCACTTTTGGTGAAGGACAGAATATCTAGAAAGAAACTCAGTAAAGATACAGAAGATCTAAATGCCTCAATCAACCAACTTGACCTCATAGATACACAGAACACTCCATCCAACAGCAGCAAAGTATACATTCTTTTCCAACAGACATGGAACATTCTCCAGAGTAGAATATTTTAGGCCACAAAGCAAGCCATAACAGAATCCAAAACATTGAAATAATACAAAGCATCATCTCTGATCATAATGCTATAAAAGTAGAAATCAATAACAGAAATAGCAAGGAAAAAAATCAAATACATGGAAACTGGAAAACACCTTGCTTAAAAACTACTGGGTTATAAAAGAAATCAAGGATGGAATAAAAAAATTCATAGAATCAAATGAGAATGAAAACACATCTTTAAGTAAAATCTTTGGGACACAACAAAAGCAGTGCTTAGAGGTCAATTTATACCAATAAATGCACACATCCAAAAAGAGGAGAGGGCCATAAGCAAAACATTAACCCTACAACTCGAACAAATAGGAAGAAAGCAGCAAAAGAAGCCCTCAGACACCAGAAGAAAGGAAATAAAGATTAGAGCAAAATTAAATGAAACAGAGAATAGAAAAACAATGGAAAGAATCAACAGGACCAGAAGTTGGTTCTTTGAAAAGATCAACAAAATTGACAGACCATTGGCCAAACTGACTGTCTTAGTCATCTAGTGCTGCTACAACAGAATACCACAAGTGGATGGCTTTAACAAAGGAAATTTATTTCTTCACAGTAAAGTAGGCTAAAAGTCCAAATTCAGGGTATCAGCTCCAGGGGAATGCTTTCTTTCTCTGTCAGCCTTCTTCTCATCAGTGCTCTCCTGGACTAGGAGCTTCTCCATGCAGGGACCCCAGCTCCAGAGGACACGCTCTGCTCCTGGCACTGCTTTCTTGGTGGTATGAGGGCCCCAATTCTCTGCTTGCTTCCCTTTCCTTTTATCTCTTGTAAGGTAGAAGGTAGTGCAGGCCACACCCTAGGGAAACTCCGATTACATTGGATCAGGGATATGACCTGGGTGAGGGTGGTGTTACAATTCCACCCTAATCCTCTTTAAATAAAATTACAATCACAAAATGGAGTCCAACCACACAATTCTAGGAATCATGGCCCAACCAAATTGATACACACATTTTTGGGGGGACATAATTCAAAGCATGACACTGACAAAAGAAAAACAGGAGAGGAAGCAAATAACCCAAATAAGAAATGAGATGGGTGATATCACAATAAGCCCAACTGAAAGAAAAAGGATCATAACAGAATACTATGAAAAATTGTACTCCAACAAATTTGAAAACCTAGAGGAAATGGAAGAATTTCTAGAAACACACTACCAACCTAAACTAACACAAACCAAGGTAGAAAACATAAAGAAACCCATAACAAAAGAAGAGATTTAAGAGGTAATAAAAACAACTCCAAGAAAAAAAAGCCCTGGCCTTTAAGGCTTCACTGGAGAATTCTACCAAACTTTCAGAGAAAAGCTAACACCAATACTACTAAAGCTATTTCAGAGCATAGAAAAGGAAGGAATACTCTCAAACTCGTTCTATGAAGCCAGCATAACCGTGATACCAAAACCAGGTAAAGACACCATAAAAAAAAAAGAAAACTACAAACCAATATCCCTCATGAACATAGATGCAAAAATCCTTAAGAAAATTCTAGCCAATAGAATTCAACAGCATATCAAAAAAAAGTAATACATCCTGGCCAAGTGGGATTCATACCAGGTATGCAGGGATGGGTGAACATTAGAAAATAAATCAAAGTAATCCACCGTATAAATAAAAGAACCACATGATCTTATCAATCAACATAGAAAAGGCATTTGACAAAGTCCAACACCCATTCCTGATAAAACCTCTAAGCAAAACAGGAATAGAAAGTAAATTCCTTGACATAATAAAGGGCATTTATACAAAAACAACAGCCAACATCATTCTAAGTGGAGAGAGACTGAAAGCATTCGCCTTGAGAATGGGAACCAGACAAGGATGCCCTTTATCACCACTCTTATTCAACATTGTGCTGGAGGTCCTAGCTAGAGCAATAAGGCAAGAAAAAGAAATAAAGGGCATCCAAGTTGGTAAGGAAGGGGTAAAATTACCCCTATCTGCAGATGATATGATCTTATACACAGAAAACCCCAATGAATCCACAAGAAAACTACTGGAACTAATAGAAGATTTCAGCAAAGTATCAGGATACAAGATAAACATACAAAAATCAGTTGGATTCGTCTACACCAACAAAGAGAACTTCAAAGAGGAAATCAACAAATCAATACCATTTACAGTAGCCCCCAAGAAGATAAAGTACTTAGGAATAAATCTAACCAGGAATGTAAAAGACCTATACAAAGAAAACTACAAAACACTACCACAAAAAACCAAAATAGACCTACATAAATGGAAAAACATACCATGCTTATGGATAGGAAGACTCAATGTTGTGAAAATGTCAATTCTACCCAAAGCAATGTATGGACACAATGCAATCCCAATCCAAATGCCAACAGCATTTTTTAATGAGATGGAGAAAAAAATCACCAACTTTTTGTGGAAAGGGAAGAGGCCCGGAAAAGTAAAGTATTACTGAAGAAGAAGAACAAAGTGCGAGGCCTCACACTACCTGATTTTAGAACCTATTATACCGCCACAGTAGTCAAAACAGCTTGGTATTTGTACCACAGACACATAGACCAATGGAAAATAATTGAGAACCTAGATCAAAATACATCTGTGTATGAGCAGCTGATATTTGACAAAGGCCCAAAGTCCATTAAATGGGGAAAAAGCAGTCTCTTTAACAAATGGTGCTGGCATGACTGGATATCCATCTGTAAAAAAATGAAACGGCACCCATACCTCAGACCATACACAAAAAGAACTCAAAATGGAACAAAGACCTAAATATAAAATCTAAAACGATAAAGATCATGGAAGAAAAAATAGGGACAACACTAGGGGCCCTAATACATGGCATAAATAGTATACAAACCATAGCTAACAATGCACAAACAACAGAAGAGAAACTAGATAACTGAGAGATACTAAAAATCAAGCACTTATGCTCATCAAAGACTTCACTAAAAGAGTAAAAAGAGAACCTACAGACTGGCTACGACGTATCTGGTAAGAGTATAATCTCTAAATTCTGCATGATACTGCAACACCTCAACAACAAAAAGACAAATAATCCAATTAAAACATGAGCAAATGATATGAACAGACACTTCACCAAAGATGACATTCAGGCACCTAACAGACATATGAGGAAATGGTCCTGATCATTAGCCATTAGAGAAATGCAAATCAAAACTACATTCAGTTACCATCTCACCCCGACAATACTGGCACTAAACCAAAAAAACACAAAATAACAAATGTTGGAGAGGTTGAGGGGAGGTTGGAACTCTTATGAAGTGCTGGTGGGAATGTAAAATGGTACAACCACTTTGGAAAATGATATGGCACTTCCTTAAAAAGCTGGAAGTAGAAATACCATATGATCCAGGAATCCCATTCCTAGGAAATACGAGCTGTCACATGAATAGACATATGAACACCCATGTTCATTGCAGCACTATTCACAATAGCAAAAAGATGGAAACAACCTAAATGCCCATCAACAGATGAGTAGTTAAACAAATTATAGTACATACACATAATGGAATACTATGCAATGTAAAAGAATAATGATGAATCTGTAAAACATCTCACAACATGGATGAATCTGGAAGGCATTATGCTAAGTGAAATAAGTCAGTCACAAAAGGACAAATATTGTATAAGACCACTATTAGAAGAACTCAAGAAAAGGTTTACACACAGAAAAAAAACATTCTTTGATGGTTATGAGGGTGGAGAGGGGAGGAAGGGGAAATCACTAACCAGATAGTAGACAAGTGTCAACTTCAGTAAAGGGAAGGACAGCACACAATATAGGGGAAGTCAGCACAACTGGACCAAAGCAAAAGCTAAGAAGTTTCCTGGTCACATCCAAACACTATGAGGGACCAAGTAGCAGGGGCTGAGGCCTGGAGACCATAGTCTCAGGGAACATCTAGGTCAATTGGTATAACATACTTTATAAAGAAAATGTTCTACTTCCCACTTTGGTGAGTAGTGTCTGGGGTCTTAAAAGCCTGTGAGCGACCATCTAAGATACATCTATTGATCCTGTCCCACCTGGAGCAAAGGGGAATGAAGAAAACAAAAGACACGAGGAAAACACTGGCCCAAAAGACTAAAGGCCCACATGAACCAGAGACTCTACCAGCCTGAGACCAGAAGAACTAGATTGTACCCGGCAATCACCAGTGACCCCTCTGACAGGGGTCACAACAGAGGGTGCCAGATAGAGCAGGAAGAAAATGTAGAACAGAATTCAACTTCATGTAAAAGGACCAGACTTACTTATCTGACAGAGACTGGAGGAACCCCAGAAACCATTCCCCTGAATTCTCTGCTAACCCAGAACTGAAACCATTCCCGAAGTCCACTTTTCAGACAAAGATTAGACAAGCCTATAAAACAAAAAATAACACACATGAGGAACGTGCTTCTTAGTTCAATCAAATATATGAGACCAAATGGGCAGCTCCTGTCCAAAAGCAGGATGAGACAGCAGGAAGGGACAGGAACTGGACAAATGGACACAGAGAACCCGAGGTGGAAAGGGGGAATGTGCTGTCACATTGTGGGAATTGCAACCAATGTCACAAAACAATATGTGTATAAATTTTTGAATAATAAATTAACATGAGCTGTAAACTTTCACCTAAAGCACAATTTAAAAAATAAGAAGAAACTGAGCTGAGTCTTGATGGAAAAAAATAGAAATTAACCAATAAAGAACATACTGTCATGAGAAGAGCATTTTAGATAGGAAGAATAAGAGCTGAAAATGTTGGCATGTTGGAGAAACTGCAAGGATTCCAGTATGCCCAGGACATAACATTTGAGATGGGGATTGGTAGGGGTTGAGGCTGGAGAAGGCTTTTCGTGTGCATAAGACATGTTACAGAGTTTAAACTTTATCCTGTGGACAGTCAGAGCCACTGAATTATTTTTAACAAGACAGTGACACAATGTTATCTTTTACTTTAGAAAAAAAAGATAAGTCTGGCTGTAGTGTGGTGAATGGATTGGAGAAGGGGGCACTAGGAGATTCTTGCATAATCAAAGTGAAAAATAATGAGAGTCAAAACATATATCGTTATGGTGGGGATAGAGAGAAGGGATGATTAGAAGAGATCAGAATGGTAAAACTTTTTTTTATTTTTTATTATTATTTATTTATTTTTCCCATACAAAAATTTATACATACATTGTTATGTGACCATAATTGCTCTCCCCATACTGTGACAGGACACTCCTCCTTTACACCCCTGATTCCCCATGTCCATTCAACCAGTGCCTAACCCTCTCTGCCTTCCCATCTCACCTCTGGACAGAAGCTGACTGTTCAGTCTTGTATCTACTTGAGCTGTGAGACACACTCCTCACGAGTATCACTTTAT
>NW_004443958.1:7345131-7364777 GCF_000243295.1 Trichechus manatus latirostris
GTAAAAGATCTATACAATGAAAACTACAAGACACTACTGCAAGAAACCAAAAGAGACCTGCATAAGTGGAAAAACATACCTTGCTCATGGATAGGTAGACTCAACATAGTGAAAATGTCCATTCTACCAAAGAGATCTACAGATACAGTGCAATCTCGATCCAAATTCCACTGGCATTTTTTAATGAGATGAAGAAACAAATCACCAACTTCATATGGAAAGGGAAAGGCCCCGAATAAGTAAGCATTACTCAAAAAGAAGAACGAAGTGGAAGGCCTCATACTACCTGATTTTAGAAACTATTATACCTCCACGGTAGTCAAAACAGCCTGGTACTGGTACAACAACAGATACATAGACCAATAGAACAGGATTGAGAATCCAGACAGAAATTCATCCACCTATGAGCAGCTGATATTTGACAAAGGCCCAAATTCTATTAATTGGGGAAAAGACAGTCTCTTTAACAAATGGTGCTCACATAACTGGATATCCATCTGCAAAAAACTGAAACAAGACCCATGCCTCACACCATGCACAAAAACTAACTCAAAATGGATCAAAGACTTAAATATAAAATCAAAAATAATAAAGATCATGCAAGAAAAAATAGGGACTATGCTAGAGGCCTAATACATGGAATAAACAGAATACGAACCATAAGTAACAATGCACAAGCACCAGAAGAGAGACTAGATAACTGGGAGCTCCTAAGAATCAAACACTTATGCTTATCAGAAGACTTCACCAAAAGTGTCAAAAGACAACCTACAGACTGGGAAAAAAATTTTGGCCACGACAAATCCGATCAGCGTCTAATCTCTAAAATCTACAAGATACTGCAAAACTTCAACAACAAAAAAGACAAACAACCCAATTAAAAAATGGGCAAAGAATATGAACAGGCACTTCACCAAAGAATGGTAAAACTTGCAGGACTAAGTTATTGATTAGCTTAATGTGTTAGGTGAAAAAGGAGAAAAGCAGTATCAAAAAGGATCACCATATTTCTGACTTAAGTAACTAAATTGGTGGGTGGGGATGCTGGCATAGGACATGCAGTGGAAGGAGCATGGGAGGTGGGTGATAAAAGCATTTCCTGAGTTCCTCTTCTCATGTGGTGCCCTTGTATTCCACTATATCTTATTGCAAATACTTATCCTGGTATCTAGAATTTCTTTTTCTTGATCATGTTGGAAGTTATTTCACAATAAGTGTAAATGGGAGGGAGAATTATATATAGATTTCTATTAAGTCTTATATTGACTTTAATTAAACTTACAATGCAAATTGAGCATTCACGGTTGTTAGTTGCTGTTGAGTTGGTTCCAACTCATTGTGAAACACTGCCTGGCCCTGAACCATCTTCATGATCATTGGTATGTTTGGGTCCATAGTTAGGGCTGTTGTGTCAGTCCATCTCATTGAGGGTTTCCCTCATTTCTGATGACACTCTACTTACCAACTTTGATGTACTTTTCTATCAATTGGTCTTTTCTGATGACTTGTCCAATGTAAGCCGGTCGAAGTCTAGCTAACCTTGCTTCTGAGGAGCATTTGCATTTTGTTTTTTCTAAGACTGATTTATTTGTTCCTCTGGAAGTCCACAGTATATTCATAAAGGATAAATTATATATTTCTTAAAGCCCCTGTATGTCTCACATTAGAGAATAAGACCTTCATTTGGAAAGCATTGCGATAACAACGACTACTACTACTACTATTCATTTGGCATTTACTGTGTATCAAACATTGTGCTAAGATTTTTGCAGACATCATTTTTATTTTATCCTACAAAAAAACCTATGAGGTAAGTACCATTATTCTCCCCATTTTATAGATGGGGAAATTGAGGCTTAGAGAGTTTGATCACGCGCTGCTAGAGGCTAGCCAGGGTTCCAACTGAGGTCTTCCCTTATTGTGGAAAATGAAGAGGATTGGGAATCCAGAAATCTGGTTTAGACTCCTAACTCAACTATTTATTGGCAAGGCAAAAGTCACACCACCCTTTTTCATCTGTAAATTATAAGTTGAGGGCTGGGTTGCCAGGGCAGGGACTTATTGAAGAGGTTGAAATTGAAGACCTTTGTAGCCCCTTAAAGCTTTGACATTCTGTGGTTTTTGTGTGCATACAGAATGTTCATTCTGCTAGTGACTCTGAGCTCAAAGGGCTTTGATGACCCATCTGTGCAGTGCATGGGGAGGACAGGCACCTCACAGAAAGGAAGACAGACTATTGCCCAACCAGTGTGGTCAGTAGTTTGATTTATAACTTTATTAATGTCTCTGTCTGGGTTTCTCCTAGCCATGGTTTTGTACTCAGCCTAAGGAGATGTTTGGAATGTTGCCCTTTCCTTCATAGGAAAAGGAGTGAGAACCATTTCTCCGGAGAAGGAAAATCTTGTTCTCCCATAAACAAATGTCTTCTTGGCCATTGTCTGTCTGTGTTTTAAACCAATTCAGAAAGGGGCTTTTCATGATTTGCTCTCTTGGATTTTTTCATCTCTCCTTTACCCTGCAGTTTATGCTGCCCAAAGATGGTTGAATGAAAGCCCTTCTAAGTAGAGATTTGAAGAGTGTGAATATTTCCAGGAAAACCCACAGAAGGGTCTTTTCAACATGCAGATGGGGGCGGGGAGGGGAGAGGGTTGAAAATAATAGTAGGTTCTAACTTTTGTCTTTTTCATTGGGCTTGGAATTGCTGGCTCATTTTGGCTATGGGCAAGTTATTGGGGCTTTTTAGTAAAACAGTTTCTTTGGAGATAAAAAAAGAGGACACAAGTCATTTGAAGGTCTGTGATGTTAGTTCCACTCTTAGAGTTTAAAAGAAAAGACAAACTTTGAAGTTAAAGAAACTTGCTTTGAACACTGACCCTGCCCCTTGTTAGCTGTGTGATCCCAAATAATACTCTGGAACCTCCATTTAGTCATCTGTAAAAAGAGAATAAAAATCTTTACTTTATAGAGTTATCATGAACTTTAAATGAAATAATATATGTAAAGTAGTCAAGTGTGCGGCAGAAGTTCAAGATATGGGAGCTAATCACGTTGTTAAAAATTAGCAGACTATTATTCTGAGTGGGAACCTTGGTGGCACAGTGGTTAAGAGCTTGGCTGCTAACCAAAAGGTCAGTAGTTCAAATCCACCAGCTACTCCTTAGAAACCCCATGGGGCAATTCAGCTTTGTCCTATAGGGTCGCTATGAGTCAGAATCGACTCGATGGCAATGAGTTAGCATTCTAAGTTAACAGAAGGACATAGTAGTCCCTGTTTGATGGTCAGGACCATCTACAAAGCATTTTCTTCCACCTTGCACGTTTAGCCTCTTTACAGCACACGTAACAATAGCAACAAATGCTGTGTCAGTAAGCCAACAGAATGGAAAATAATTAACATAATATGCTTGTATGCATAAAAGTTTCTATCGGAAATTACAAAGCTTATGATCTGAATTTTTGAAGGTAATTTGAGCTCAGAATAGTTTTGTATGTGCATCAGCTATTATGTTTGGGTACTTTCCAGAATATCTGCTATCTATGGTTGGTTGTGATTATTTGTGAAAAGCAGACACAGGAAGAAGAGACCTGAAACTATGCTGGATTAATAAGATAGTGCCTGAGGAATGGGCAGCATATGAGTATACTTTGCACAGAAATGGGCTGACGACTCAGCTGAGCTCCAATAACAAACCTATCTGTATACATGAGGATGTTAATTTTCAGTGGAAAAGCCTGGATGGGTGCCAATAGATTCTGGGAAAAAGAAATACTGTTATACAGATCCCTTCTCAGAGATCTTTGATGTCCACAGAAACACCCATTTCTGAAAAGACAATTATTTTCTTCTTTGGCTCATCTTTGAGAATTGCCTGAGCTAGGTCATTTAGCATCCAAAGACCACCACAAAGTTCGGAGAAAGTAGGAGGGGCCTTTCCTTTAAATTCTTGGTCAACCATTTGCATTTTCCAAAAGTTAGTTGACAATTACATGTTTTGGGACTTCCAGTTATAATTGTATTGCAAAAATAGACAGGAAATAAGCAGAGGTTATGTTAACAGGCCCCTGGTGGCTATCAAGGATGTGTAGTTCAGCCTTTGAAGTCAATTTCAATGGATTTTCATGTGAAATAAGTGAAGGAAAATGCTCCTATTTCAGGTTTCACAAACGATAGTTTTTAATGCACTTATGTTGTTTTTTGTAAATTTGTTTTAGGGTGTTATTTTATGTTTCTTGAATAACTGTTGTTGTTGTTAGGTGACGTCAAGTCAGTTCCAACTCATAGTGATCCTGCTTACAACAGAACGAAACACTGCCCAGTCCTGTGCCATCGTTACAATTGTTATGCTTGAGACCGTTGTTGCAGCCACTGTGTCAATCCATCTTGTTGAGGGTCTTCTTCTTTTTCGCTGACCCTCTACTTCTCCAGGGACTGGTCCTGCCTGATAATATCTCCAAAGTATGTGAGATGAAGTCTCGCCATCCTTGCTTGTGAAGAGCATTCTGGCTGTACTTCTTCTAAGACAGATTTTTTTTCGTTCTGTCCGTGGTATATTCAGTATTCTTTGCCAACACCATAATTCAAAGGCATCAATTCTTCTTCTGTCCTCCTTACTCACTGTCCAACTTTTGCATGCATATGAGGCAATTGAAAACACCATGGCTTGAGTCAGGAGCATCTGAGCCCTTAAAGTGACATCTTTGCTTTTTAACACTTTAAAGAGGTCTTTTGCAGCAGATTTGCACAATGCAGTAGGTCGTTTAAATTCTTGACTTCTGCTTCCATGGGCATTGATCGTGGATCCAAGTAAAATGAAATCCTTGACAACATCAGTCTTTCTCCGATAATCACGATGTTGCTTATTGGTCGAGGTGCGAGGATTTTTGTTTTCTTTATGTTGAGGTATAAATCCATACTGAAGGTTGTAGTCTTTAATCTTCATCAGTAAGAGTGCTTCGAGTCCTCTTCACTTTCAGCAAGCAAGGTTGGGTTATCTGCATAAAGCAGGTTGTTAATGATGCCACATTCTTCATATAATCCAATTTCCAGGATTATTTGCTCAGCATAGATTGAATAGGTATGGTGAAAGGATACAACCCTGACCCACATCTTTTCTGGCTTTAAACCATTCAGTATTCCCTTGTTCTCTTAGAACGATTGCTTCTTGGTCTATGTACACGTTCCCCATGAGCACAACTAAGTGTTCTGGAATTCCCATTCTTCACAATGTAATCCATAATTTGTTATGATCCACACGGTCAAATGCCTTCGCATAGTCATAAAAACACAGGTAAACATCTTTCTGGTATTCTCTGCTTTCAGCCAAGATCCATCTAACATCAGCAATAATATCCCTTGTTCCATGTCCTCTTCTGAATGTGGCTTGAATTTCTGGCAGCTCTTTGTCCATGTACTGCTGCAAGCAATTTGATTGATCATCAGCAAAATTTTACTTGTGTGTGATATTAATGACGTTGTTCCACAATTTCCGCATTCTGTTGGATCAGCTTTCTTTGGAATGGATACAAATATGGATCTCTTCCAGTCAGTTGGCCAGGTAGCTGTCTTCCAAATTTCTTGTCGTAGACAAGTGGGAACTTCCAGCACTGCATCCATTTGTTGAAACATCTCAATTGGTATTCCTTCAATTCTTGGAGACTTGTTTTTTACCAATGCCTTCAGTGCAGCTTGGACCTCTTCCCTTAGTACCATTGGTTCTTGATCATATGCTACCTCCTTAAATGGTTGAATGTCAACCAATTCTTTTTGGTACAGTGACTCTGTGTATTCCTTCCATCTTCTTTTGATGCTTCCTGTGTCGTTTAATATTTTCCCCATCGAATCCTTCAATATTGCAATTAGAGGCTTAAATTTTCTCCTTAGTTCTTTCAGCTTGAGAAATGCCAAGTATGTTCCTTCCTTTTGGTTTTCTAACTCCTAGCCTTTACATATTGCATTAGAATTCTTTACTCTGTTCTCTTGAGCCACCCTTTGAAATCTTCTGTTCAGCTCTTTTACTTCATCATTTCTTCCTTTTGCTTTAGCTACTCTACGTTCAAGAGCAAGTTTCAGAGTTTCTTCTGACATCCATTTTGGTCTTTTCTTTCTATCCTGTCTTTTTAATGACCTCTTGCTTTCTTCATGTATGATGTCCTTGATGTCATTCCACAACTTGTCTGGTCTTTGGTCATGAGTGTTTAATTTGTTAAATCTATTCTTGAGATGGTCTCTAAATTCTGGTGGGATATACTCAAGGTCGTACTGTGGCTCTCATGGACCTGTTCTAATTTTCTTCAACTTCAACTTTAACTTGCATATGAGCAATTGATTGTCTATTCTGCAGTTGGCCCCTGATGATATTGAGCTTTTCCATCTCTCTTTCCACAGATGTAGTCAATTTGGTTGCTGCGTATTCCATCTGGTGAGGTCTACGTGTATAGTCACAGTTTGTGTTGCTGAAAAAGATATTTGCAATGAAGAAGTGGTTGGTTTTGCTAAATTCTATCATGTAATCTCTGGCATCATTTCTATCACCAAGGCCATATTTTCCAACTACCAGTCCTTCTTTGTCTCCAACTTTCACATTCAGAGCATCAGTAATTATCAATGCATCTTGATTGCATGTTCGATCAATTTCAGGCTGCAGAAGTTGGTAAAAATCTTCAATTTCTTCATCTTTGGACTTAGTGGTTGGTGCATATATTTGAATAATAGTTATATTAACTGATATTTGTAGATGTATGGATATTACCCTATCACTGACAGTGTTGTACTTCAGGATAGATCTTGAAATGTTCTTTTTGATGATGAACGCAGTGCCATTCCTCTTCAATTTGTCATTCCCAGCATAGTAGACCATATGATTGTCCTATTCAAAACGGTCATTACCAGTCCATTTCAGCTCACTGTCATGGTTTGAATTATGTCCCCCAAAAATGTGTGTATCAGTTTGGCTGGGCCATGATTCCTGGTACTGTGTGATTTTCCTGTATTTTGTAAATCCTGCCTCTATGATGTTAATGAGGGAGGATGGGTGGCAGTTGTGTTAGTAAGGCAGGACTGGATCTACAAGACTGGATTGTCCTGAGGCAATCTCTTGAGATATAAAAAACAGAAGTGAGCAGAGAGACAGGGGGACCTCATACCATCAAGAAAACAGTGCCGGGAGCAGAGCACGTCCTTTGGACCGGGGTCCCTGTGCAGAGACACTCCTAGTCCAGGGGGAACACTGAAGAGAAGAAGGCTGACAGAGAGAAAAAGCCTTCCCCTGGAGCTGATGCCCTGAATTTGGACTTTTAACCTGCTTTGACTAGGAGGAGATAAACTTGTCTTCATTAAAACCGTCCACTTGTGGTATTTCTGTTGTGGCAGCACTAGATGACTAAGACACTCACTAATGCCTAGAATATCGATGTTTGCACATTCCATTTCATTTTTGATGACTTCCAATGTTCCTAGATTCATTCTTCATACATTCCATGTTCTGATTATTAATGGATGTTTGCAGCTGTTTCTTCTCATTTTGAGTCGTGCCACATCAGCAAATGAAGGTCCCAAAAGCTTGACTCCATCCACATCGTTAAGGTTAACTCTATTTTGAGGAGGCAGTGCTTCCCCAGTTGTATTTTGAATGCATTCCAAACTGAGGGGCTCATCTAATGGCACTATATCAGACAATGTTCCGCTGCTTTTCACTGGCCAATTTTTTCAGAAGTAGACTGCCAGGTTCTTCTATTTTGGAAGTCAGAACTCCTCTGTTAGGCTAAGCAGTAGAGGGGGCTGAGGATTACCTCTTAATTTATTTTCCTTTTTATCCAGTTTAATAAAATTAATCCAAGCACATGATTTTAAAAAATAAAATAAATGCAGAAAACTAAAAATATGAAATGTAAAAAATCTGTCTTTCCTTGCATCTCTCCCCAAAGGTAACCATTTCAGAATTTCTCTATTTGTCATAAAACAAAACAAATTTTATGTATATATCCACTCATGTGTATTTTTTTATTTTACAAAAAATGTGTTTATAACATACAGTTGGACACTGTTTTTTTTCACTTTTTTTTGAAGAATTTTGAGTACTATCACATACAAATCTACTATATATTTTTTAACGTCTGTATAACGTTCCATTGTTTGGACATACCATAATATATGTAACTAGTGATTTATTGAGGGTATTTTCATACTTTTCTGTGTCTTGTTATCATAAAAAATGCTGTAATGAACAGGGTAAAATCTTTGCATGGAATTGCTGGGTCAAAGAGTAAGTGTGTTTTAGATTTTCACCAAGAGTATGTCAGAGTGCTTACTTAAGGCAGGTATTATATTGTCTCCGTGTAGCCTCCGCCACACCTGATTGCAATTAATGCTTGCAGAACTGGGCTTCGAATTTGCGTTTCCACCCCAGATATACTGAATCATCATCTACAGTTTAACAAGTTCCCAGGTGATTTTTATATATAATAAATTTTGAGAACCCCTGCTCTGCTAGTGATTCTCAGAAATGATCCCTAACCAGCAGCATCAGCACCACCTGGGAACTTGTTAGAAATGCAAATTCTCAGCAGGAGTTCAAACCAGAACAAACCATTTTGAAGCCCTGCAAGTAAATAGAAATTTAGGATACAACAAAGGTATTAACTTAGTCAGGGCCCCAACAGGGAACAGAAGGCACACTCAAATTAGGATAATTTAAGGAACAGTCATCTACAAAGTGACTATTTACAAAGATGTGGGTGGATACAAGGGAAACCCATGGAATAGTACAGTAACCTAGAGTTAGTAAATAGTGGTAGAGTTGTTACCACCCCTAAGCCATAATGGGGAGAGGTAGCGGATGCTGGACCTCAAAATGAGTCATGTAAGAGAAGTTCATCTTGAAAGGAAGAGTAACCTTACATTGAGGAACAAGCTATCATGAGGCTCCCTTTCCCTTCAGTGTTGCCAGGGTTCCCCATTGGCTAAAACCAAGCAGAAGCCAGAGTACATGTCCTTTGAAGGAATAAATACTGGTCAGCTTCTCCAGGCAAAAAGGAGAGTCTAAAGGGTGAAGAGTGGATCTGGAGAGACAAAGAATTAAAATGGTTCCAGCACAGAGATTATTCCTGTTATCCTTCTGATTTTAAGAACAATGCATCCCAAACCAGACAAGGGTCTATACAATTTTTATAAGTGTCAAGGAAAGCAGAGTCTGTAATTTCTTTTGGTAGAATAGTATCTCGTCCATTATCCAGTTATCTTATTTTGTAAGCTGTCTGATGGGAGAGACCCTGCCTAATTTACTCAACACCCTTTCAGCAGAACCTAGCACAGCATGGACACATATGAACCACTTAATAACTAGTTATTGACACTTATAAATAAATGAATGCCAGAAAAATATTCCTTGCTTCTGACTGGATAGTTATGTAAGCCATTTAACCCCCACCCCCCCATTATTAAAGGATTATTCAATGCTGGTGATATGGCACAAAACATGGGACATTTCCTTCTGGAGCATCTCCAGGCTCTAGTGCCTAACAGATAACCCACTCCTAGAGCTGAAGTCATACCTAGCTTTGCTTTTTTAATTGGTTCTCATATATGGTAAGTCTCTAGCTGTATGAGGTTTTACCCATGCAGAGAATGGAAAGGATGAGAGGAATTCCAGGTATATAAATAACATTTTAGGCTATGGGAGATTTCTATTTCTGCTTTCCCCCAAGTTTTCTGAACCCTAAGTTCATCATCTCAAGCATCTATTCATCCTGTACATTTTGTTGGTGGAGCCTCTCTTGCCCATGTATATCTAGGTTATTCTTGTAAGTTTTCTCTGGACCTGGCTGGTACACATTCCACCAAAGCAATGTCCACATTGAATTGTACTTTTTCTTGAATTACTGTATTAAATATAGACTTTTGTGGTCTACCTGCCCAAGGGTAGAGACCATGTCTTTTTCATCTTGGTATCCACAAACACAGAGCTTGATACATAATAGAAGCTCAATAAATACAAGTTAGATTTATCAGCAGTGAAACATTCTTCTCTCCTTTTCTAGGCTCTGCCTGACACATCCCTAGACTTGTAAGATGTAGCAGGGAAGTCAACCCTCTGCTGAAGAGAGAGATGGAAAATCAACATGATGAGATGAATTAAGCTTGGGCTTTGATATGAGACTCACTTGGGCTCAAATCACAGATTTGCCCTTTCAAACTTGATAACTTTGAGCATTATTTACCTTCTTTGAGGTTGTTTGGAGAATGTAATAGGATTACATAGACAGTAAATTCACTGACACTTGATAAAATATTAGCTTCCCTTCTTCTATTGGCTTTTTTTAAAGAATATAAAAAAACTCTGCTCTGGTTAAAGTCAAAAGATGGGCCAGTGAACTTAAGTGGAAGATTAAAGAGTGTCTTATAATTTTAGAAAAAGGGCATAGCATAATGGGAACCAACATTCTTCTTTTAAGGTTTTTTATCCATGGGACATGGAGACTTAATACTACATGGTGTTTTACTTTAACTAAATAACTGAACAAAATACAATAAAAGCTTATGTGCATTCATTCTAAATAAACTGGTACTTGAACTTGTTTTAGGAATTTATTTGAATGAATGGATGTTGGTGCCTAAATGTAACACCCTTGTGCCTCTCACATTCATTCATTTGTGAAATCGTGCCTTTTAAATCAATCATCTATATTATATTCTTAAATTAACTCATCAACACTATTACCTAAACAGCCCTGGGATGTAGGGCCAGTTCTCCTGCCTTGTCTGGCCCCTGCTTTGTCACCAGGCCCTTCTAGTTCCTCTTTCTGTCCTCTCTTACTCTGCTCTAACCACACTAGCGTTCTTTGAGTTATTTGCCATTTTGCATGATGGCCTAATAACCGTTACATATAAAATTATAAGTGATTAAATATATATAATAAAAACTACCTTAATAATGTTATTAAATCATATTGCCAAATTCTGTTCCTGTAGGCTCAGGGTTCAATCTGTGGCGTGTTAAGTCCAGGTGCTTTTGTTCCTGCTCACATCAGTGACCCCATCTCTCACTGTGCTCTCTCTTAACCTTCACTCCAGACACATTGAACCCTGTTTTGGGTGTACTAAGGCCCCCTGTTTTACTCTGGAGTATGCTTTTTCTCTGCTTGGATCCCTTGTGGCCCAACTCCCATCCCATCCATACTCCCAGGGTTGGTTCACTTCTGCTCACCCCATAGTTTTCAGCTAAAACAGTTAGTGTTTCTCCAGAAGCCTTTTCTGCCTCCTCCTGTCTACTCATCCTGCTCAGTCATCTCATTGTACACTGCACTCCACCCTGGATAGTGCTTACCCTACTGTGTATTTGACTCTCTGACTCTCCCATCAGACTATAAAATCTAAGAGGTCCGATGGTATACCCAGTGTCTAGTACGGTGCCTGATCCATGAAAGATGCTCAGTAGATAATTATGGATTAAAACTCTGAGCTAACAACCAAAAGAAACCCAACCAGTTGCCACTGAGTCAACTCCAATTCATGGCGACCCCATGTCGTGTGCATCAGAGTCAAACTGTGCTCCATAGGATTTTCAGTGGCTAATATTTCAGAAGTAGATTGTTGGAGCTAATGACACAAGGATATATTTGAGACCATCTTTTTGGTTTAGAATTGTATTAGCTTCCTATTGCTGCTGTAACAAATTACCACAAACTTAGTGGTAATTAGTGGTTTAAAACAATACAAATGTATTATCTTACTGTTCTGGAGCTCAGAAGTCTGAAAATGGGTCACAATGGTCTAAAATCAAGGTGTTGGCAGGCTGTGTTCCTTTCTAGAGACTGTAGGAGAGAATCCATTTCCTTGCCTTTTCAAGCTGCTGGAGGCCATCCACATTCCTTGGATTTGTGGCCCATTTCTCCATCTTCAAGCCAGCAACCTCAGGCTGAGTCCTTCCCACACTGCTTTCTCTCTGGTTCTCCCTCTCTGCCTCAGCGTTTCTCATACTGCCATCGCTCTAGTTCTGCCTCTCTGCCTCCCTCTACCTTTTTAAGGACCTTTGTAATTACGCTGGGCCCACTTGGATAACCCAGGATAATCTCCCTATTTTAAGGTCAGCTGGTTAGCAGCCTTAATTCTATCTGCAACCTTAATTCCCCTTTCCTACATATTGAAAAATTCTAAAGATTAGAACTTGGACATCTTTTGTGGGGCGGTCATTATTCTGTCTATCGCAAGAATGTTACTATTGTACTCTCTTCTGTAACTGTAATATGAGAAGTAGGGCTGTTGAAACTCTAAGGAATCTTCTAGTTCCATCCCAAGTAATGGAGATAATATTAAATCATTAAACAGATGTATTCTATCCCTTACTCCCTGATAAATCATGTTTGTCTGTAGTAACTCCATGTCATGAGGCATACCACCCAGGGAAGAAGAGAGCAGATACCAACCGAAACAATGACATCATTACTTAAATTTGACTCTTAAATTAATTATTGCTTCTTTTCTTTTTCAGGACCTAGCTTGGCTAGGGTCTTAAAAGCAAACATCCTTAAGAGAGGAAAGAATGTTCTCAATTCCTTAAAATATCTCACTGGTAAAATGGTACAGCCACCGTGGAATACAGTTTGATGGTTTCTCAAAAAGTTGAACATAGAACTACCATATGACCCATAAATCCCAATCCTAGGTATATACCCAGAAGAAGTGAAAGCAGGAACACAAACAGAAACCTGTACACCACTGTTCACTGCAGCACTTTTCACAATAGCCAGAATGTGGAAACAACCAAAATGTCCATCAACAGACGAGTGAATAAACAAAATGTGGTTTATACACACAATGGAATATTACTCAGCCATAAAGAGAAATGAATCCTGATGCATGCCACAACATGGATGAACCTTAAAACATTATGCTGAGCTAAGTAAATCAGTCACAAAAGTAAAAGTACTATATGATCTCACTTATATAAAATAAGCAAATCTATAGAAACCAAAAATTATCAGTGGTTTCCAGGGGTGGGAGAGGAAGGAATGGAGACTTTTGCTTAGGAGGCCCTGAAGTTATATCAATGGTGGTGGAATAATTTGGGAAAGGATACAACTTGAAGAATGTAATCAACATCACTGAAATGTACATGTAGAGATTGTTGGGAAAAACAAAGAAAGAAAGAAACACTTGGGATCGAATCCTGGCTCTACCACTTACTAGCTGTGCAAACACAGCTGAGTGATGGGCTTCTCAGAACTTCAGTTTCTTTATCAGCAAAATGTAAATAAATATACCTATCCTTCAAAGATTGGTTGAGATCATGAATATAAAACACTTAGCACACTACCAAGCCCATTGCTCAATAAGCTCTTTTTATTAACTTCCTTTTACTGAAGCTTCGATAGAACTATATCACAGTAATCAATTGAAGAAGCAATCCTACCCCTAAAATTTACAAGTAGTCACAACAGAAGAGAGCAATTGCATGTGTTTGTATTTTTCCCCTTGGTTCAGCCAGGTGACTTGAAGCAGTTATGAAACGTTAGAGTTCAAACAAGCAATATGGAAAGATGAAACACTGCCACAGATTGTGTTGGCAACATATGCAGAAAGCAGATAAGACTTATCACTTGTAATTTAAAAGGTAGGATTTATTAAAGTAGATAAGGATCTTGAATTTATGATGAACTCTGTTTCTGTTTCTTATCCAACCACTTTTATGTTTTTCATAATTCACACCTCTAAAGTTACGTGGGCCATGTGACTATCTTTTATCACCTAGTCTTTCCTGTCCTTTCAGAGGACTCATAAAAGATTGCAAGGACTTGTAGACACTCAGAAACAATAGCAGGAAGCCAGATCATTTGCCTAAAAATTGAAGGTGAGTCAAATAGGAAAAATCTTGGTAACCATGAGCAACCAGACAGCGTCTAATGTGACTTTGCCACATGAAAGACCTGGTTAAAACACCAAAGCCACCACTATCCAAAACTGTAGAGTTTTGCCAAAAACACACATTACAAAAAGTTTCCTGTCTGTCATTGAACTACCACGTTGCTATAATATTGGCCTCTGGGTGTGACGTTCAATATAGATAAAAATTTTTGTTTTATTTTCAAAGATAACTTTGCTAACAGTACATTCCAGACTCAAAATCTGGTCATGTTCTGATTTAATATTTATTGAAACTTTAATTCTTTTAATAGTTGACCTCTACGTTTTATATATGGTTATGCATGTATGTATACAAACACACACACACACACACACACACACACACAATGCAAATGTTAAATGGAAATTTGGAGGACAGAGAAAACCTAGGGCATTAGAGCTAGAGGAAAGCTTAATGGTGACTTTGTCCAATCCTGTCCTTTAATGGATACAAACACTGAATCCAAGAGACGACAATGACTTGCTGAAGATCATGCAGTTAGAGGTAGGATTTGGACCACTAGGTCTCTTTCTTTCTGTTTCTTTCCACCTTAGCATTACAGCATGCTGCCTTTCAGTTCAGATTAAAATAAAATGAGAACAAAACCCAAAGCAAACCATCAAAAATAACTACAAGATAGACAGACATGAATACCTGAGTGTACAGGAGCCTTTTTACCTATTATGGATGTTGAGAACACTGAAGTTAGGGAGAGCACATGTTCCCAAAACGGTCCAGGTTTGCACCTGTTGTCCTGATGTAGTAATTAATAGAACCCCATTCACTCTTAAAAACGTACTGGTTTTGATAATAATGTATATATTTCACCCTAATTAAAGCACCTGTTTTATGTTGAACTTCAAGTTCCACATTCCACTCCCAAAGTATCTGAGAATACATTCTAAGACTTGGTTTCCTAAAAGTAAATATGCAAAAGATATTATAAGTGCCTGGTATAACAAAACAACAACAAAAACAAAAAGGAATGCTATATTCTTAGACATGAGCAAGAGCATGTATAAGGCCATAGTAGAGTAACCCTTGCCAGCAAGATCCAAGCCTGTACGTGTAGTTTTGCATGGCGCCTTCAATAAGAATTACAGTTTTATTTTGTTTGTTTGTAACATTCCAGTATAGTACATGAAAGAGTAGTAAAGCCGTGCTTTAACTGAGAGGGAAAGCACACACACAGCCTTAGCAAAGTATGACTTGAGGCTCACTGCTGTTTGTTGGTTCTCATAATTTCCATCGTCTATACAATTAAGGGATTGAATTAGACTATCTCTCAATTTCTTTCCAGCTCCCATTTTCAACTCCCACAGATTTGACGAATTGCCACAATTTTATTCATTCCCAGGAAAATGTATTACCCCTCCCCTAATGAGCCCCAAGTTCTCCATGCTACAGTATTTCTTCAGAAAATTCAGGAGGTAGGCAAAATGAGGACCATAAAGAATTTCTTCCCCTGGGAATTTGCACCTGGTGTTAATCACAATGTAATAATATAAGATTGGAACAGTGAGGGTCCATCTCTCTATCCTAGTGTCCTGGCTGGGACAAACATTACTTGCATATTTCATATTCTTGCTTTATTGGCTCAGGGGCAAACTGAGACTCTGCCTGTATGTGTGAAATGAATGAAATGTGGCATGGCCAATCGGCTCAATTTTGCTTTCTCCCCAGTTGATTCAGACCACAGCCCAGCAACTCCTGTTGACAATAGAGAAAGCTGAAACAATGGGATTAGATATGCTGGAACCCTATTTCATGGCATGAATAGACCTAGCTTCATTCTTCCAGCTTCTATTGCTAAGTTTTAATGAGAAGTCCAAAGGTCAATTACTTTTTGACCGACTGTAGGGAGATAAAACTGATAGCTAGTGATGGTTGATTGTATTATTCACTGCACACACAGCAAATTGGTTTTCTATTTATGGAGAATGTTTTTAATTAGTGCTTGAATTATGCATTTAAATTGAGCATCTATAAATAGTTAACAGATGTGATATTTTATTCCTTAAAATTCAAAACTTTTTTTTCCCCTCATTTGATGAATTCTAACCCATAGCTCTCTGTTTACATGTTTGCTATTTTGGTTCTGTGTAATTCTAGAAATAACTAGTTTCAGACAGTTATGGTTTAGTGAACGCGGAGAATTGCTTTAGCTAAAATTATTGTTCCTTGTTTCTAAAACTCCTACAGAATAAATCTACGGTCTTTGGAAAAGCAGAAGTTATTTCCAATGACACACACTATTTGCTGAAAATTTACGGTAGATTGACTCATATGTCTTTGCATTGTACTTAGATTAAAATACTATAGCTTTGGTTGAAGAGTAGATGTGTCAGTGGCCTCACTGTGGCTTAAGGGTTTGTTTTGATAGGACAGAGAAAGTTTACCTAATTATAGGAGGCTCATTATTGGTTCTGAAGTAGGAAAAAAGTCATCTCAACATTGATTTCTACTGGAAATGAATCATGCAGTTGTATAACTTTTAGCACCGCTGTCTGTCTCCATCTATGTTCTTCTTTTCTCTCTCTTAGTTAAAGTGAAGTTTGTCATTTCAAATAATGTCTGATGTCTGGCCCCAAGCAAAGTGAAGTTTGTCATTTCAAATAATGTCTGATGTCTGGCCCCAAGCTATTTGTAGGTTTATCCTAGTCAACATACATGTGTCACTCATCTTTGTTTAGAATCTGCAACCTTCATCCTAGCAACCTCTTTTTATTTTACCCTTCTTTTTGTTCAGTGGTGGCTCTGTACAGATTATAATGGGCTCTCGCAGTAAGAGTATGATTAATGGTGGGTATCATAAATCTACAGATGTGCAGTAAATTGGAATTCTTGACATGAATTTATCATCCAGATAAATATCGGCTGCATCTTATTTCAGCAGTTGCTTTGCCCATATGTTATAGTGGCCAAGCCATCGTTGTAGTGATGCCTTTTAAAGAAACGATAGAAAGTTCATATCTTTCACCCCACACATCCAATCTCTAAATTGAAGCTGGAGATCCCAGGATTCCTCCAAGTTAAAAAAAAAAAAAAAAAAAGATGGTTTGGATTTCCAAAACATTGTAATTTTTATCTTAGTCTTTTATGGTTTTTATGTGATATTTGCTTAGTTTAAAAAAACCAAACTCATTGCCCTCAAGTCAATTCTGGCTCACGATGACCCCATGTGTTATAAGATAGAAATGCTCTATAAGGTTTTCTTGGCTGTAGTCTTTCTGGAGGCAGATCACCAGGCCTTTCTTCCACAGTGTCAATGGATGGATTTGAACTGCCAACCTTTAGGCCAGTAGTTGAATGCCAACCATTTGTGCCTCCCAGGGACCTTTGCATTGTTTACCTGCTTGAAAACAATTTAAAGAAAGACTCCTGCATGTTGTTACTCATTTAGGAATCAAGTTTCTTTCTACTTAAACTGGTCCTGAGCCATAGATTATCCTCCTATAGATTCATGAGCCACTCAGAGGCTCCAACAGACATTGAACCACAGAATTTTCTACTCACCACTAGCTTTAGTATGAATTAAACTGAATGAACTTGCATGTCAAGAACTCAGCTAAGAATGCGATGAGGCCTTGAGAACTTCATACCCTTGGGAAGTCCCTAAATGCCGACATAGCTGTCAGTAATGAAAAACTCCTTCCTTGAACTCTATTCAAGAATGTATTTTGGAATATTATACCAACAGATATTAATGGGTGCCATCTTAAAGGAGATAATAAGTCATTATTCTAAAGGGAGCAGGCACCTTCAAATAAAAGAGTATTTGTTTCAGTGTCATAGGTAAACATTTTGGGTACTCTGAGCCTTGGTGAAACTGGTTTACCACTTTGGCTCTCTTGCCACATGGGATAATGGATCAGGCAACCAGAAAATCATGGATTTATTTCAACTGTGGAAGTTCAGGGCGCAACTCCAAGCCAAAAGCGTGGCCATGGCCAGCTGTCTCAAGCCTCTGTGTGTACTCAGTAACCAATAGTATATTGCAACATGTGCTGTGTCAAATCCAACCATTAGCTTTCCAGTCCAAGTTACCAGAGTCTTTTTTGTATTTGGTGTGCCTGCAAGGGAGCTTCGATGGATTAAAGCAATCAGGAAGTGGAAAGGCAGAGAGACTAAAAATCAAAATGCCATTTGGACTTTTCCATTTCAGGCTCTTCATAGTAGCCTATCCATTTTTTGTCTCCTCGGAGAACTAATATTCGTAATATGCAGAATGCAGGGTTCCCTACTATCCACCTCACCCGCATTAGTTGAAATGATGAAGAGTTTCCTCTATGAAAAGAAAAATGCCCCACAGAGTTTCCAAGGAGCGCCTGGTAGATTCGAACTGCTGACCTTTTGGTTAGCAGCTGAACTCTTAACCACTACACCACTAGGGTTTCCATGTGCAAAATAGGATATATATATAGGTTCCTGGATGGAACAAGAGGTTTGTGCTTGACTACTAACCAGAAGGTTGGTGGTTGAAACCCACCCAGCAGAGCCATGGAAGAAATACCTGGTGATATACTTGTGTAAAGATTACAGCCAAGAAAACCCTACAGATCAGTTCTACTCTGTAACACATGGGTCATCTTGAGTGGGTACAGACACCACGTCAACAGGTTTGGTTTTGATTTTATATATATATATATATATATATCCGTTGCCATTGACTGGATTCTGACTCATAGTGACCCCATAGGACAGAGTAGAACTGCCCCATAGAGTTTCCAAGGACTGTCTGGTAGATTTGAACTGCTGACCTTTTGGTTAACAGCCGTAGCACTTAACCACTATGCCATCACAGCTTATATATATATATATATATAAAGTTTTCTGTACTAAAGTTCTACATTTTCTCTGAAAGAAAATGATTGTGTAATAAAGAAAAATCTAAAACCTAATAGGATAAAATGAATGGCTTTGAGTATGCAATGTCAAGGGTGTCATGTCAATTATAGAAAAACGTCATTAATAAAAACACATATCTCAGCAGTAATGCAAATAAATGGAAAATGTGATTGCCCCTTCTTAATTAAAAAAAAAATCAGGAAAACAAGCTTGTCTATGATGTTGGAAAAATCTGATTTTCACGATGTATTCTGGAGTTTGAACACATTTAATCTGCATATATATCCATACTATTATAGAATAAGAGCCCTCATGCCTAATCTACACATGCTTAATTATCAAAGAAAGAAAAAGTTTTAAACACATTTATTTACTAAGTCAGGAGAATATAGTAATAGTATTTTTCTTTTCTTTTTTTTTTTTTTTATTGTACTTCAGGTGAAGGCTTAAAGAACAAATAGTTTCTCATGAAACAGCAGTACACATATTGTTTTATGACATTGGTTAACAACCCCACAACATGTCAACCGTCTCCCTTCTTGACCTTTTTTTTTATTTTGGTGAAAATATACATAGCCAAAGATACACCATTTCAGAAATTTCTACATGCACAGTTCAGTGACATCCACTATGCTCTTCCAGTTGTGCTGCTATTCTCACTTTAGATGAAGCCTTACGTAACCAAATAATTTCTCATTTAACAGTTAGTACACATGTTGCCCTATGACGATGGTTAACAACTTCACAACACATCAACACTATCCTTAATCAATCTTGGGTTCCCTATCACCAGCTTTCCTGTCCCCTTCTGCCTTCTGGCCCTTGTCCCTGGACTGCTGTGCCTCATTAGTCCCATTTGGTTTTATGTGGCTGTCCGCTCCCCGGCTGAACGGTGAACCT
>NW_004443958.1:7370512-7372125 GCF_000243295.1 Trichechus manatus latirostris
AGTTGTGAATTTATTTTGGCATTTTGTTCCTGCATTATTTTCCTAAATTCTTCCAATTTTTTGTCTGTATTTTCCATGAATTTGTCTATTTTTTCTTCATTTTTGTCTGCTTTTTGTTTCAGCTCTTGGAGAATTCTGAGTATTAGAGATTTGAATTCTCTATCAGGTAGTTCTAGTGCCTTTTCTTCCTCTGGAAAATCATCTGGTGTTTTATTTTGGACGCCTACTGGAACCATCTTGTCCTGTTTTTGTAAATGTTTTGAAATTTTCTGCTGTCTTTGGGGCATTCAGTAGTTATTTTTCTTGTTTATTGATTGTATATTTGTTTCTTTCGTCCCTTTTTTTTTAATTTAGGTATGTCTGAGAAGGCGGGCTGTGTCTTCTTTGTTGTTTGCTCGTCTGTGGGCACAATACTTTTTGCCTCATTATCCATTTGGCAGGGTCAGTCACTCAGATATGGTGTGGCAGGGAAGGTCCAGCTGAAGAGGAGTTACTGGGATGGGTCGTTTGTGGCACTCACTACAGCCACCGGGGCGGGTCAGTAATCAGTGCAGGGCAGGTTCCAGTAGGCCATGCCTGTGCTGCTTGGTGGTATGATGTCAAGCGCATGGTGCAGGTAGGCAGGATATAGCAGGGAGATTGTTATGTGTGGAGCTTAGATGGATATGGGAGAGAGGAGAGAGGAACAGGAGCCAAAAACATACAAACAAACAAAAAAGAATGCTAGGGGAGCTTGCCTTTGGAGTGGAGAGATGAGAGACTATGAAGTGGAGAAAAACAAAAAGGAGAAGAGGAAGGAAAAAAAGAAAAGAAAAGAATAGATAAATAAAAATCAGAAAGGGAAAAGAACAGCATAGTTCCCAGGGATCCCACCGGTGAGGCTATGAGGTCTGGGGAAGTTGTTCTCAGGTGTTGCAGTACAGCCTGTCTAGAAGGCATAGAGGTATACAATGCCAGGTATTCAGGGACCAGAAAGAGAAGGAAGATATAGAGAGATGAAAAACTGAGTAATGAAGAAAGACAAAAAGGGAAAAAGAGGGAAAAGAAAACAAAATAAATTTAAAAAAAAGGACAAGAAAAGCCCCCCAAAAAAACGAAAAAAAAAAAAAAAACCAAGGTAAAAAGAAATGCTCTCAGGGATTCCTCTGCATGTCTGTGCAAGCCGAGGGGGTAGGTTCCAAGCCACGCAGCACCGCCTGGCCAGAACAGGCTTCCAACTCAAGAAAAGGATAAGAAAACAAACAAACAATTCAAAACAAACAAACGAACAAAAGCCCCGGCATCCCACCAGCGCAGCAGCCCAGACCGGGAAGCAGCTCCACACTCGAATGGAGCTCTGCAGCCCCTCAGGAAGAAGCAAAGATGGCGTACAGAGCCAGGTATTTGAGCGAAAGGAGGGGGAGGTGGTGAGAGGTAAGGAAGAAATCAAAAGAAGCAGAAATAAGCAACACCAGCAGCCAACAAATGGCATTCAGAGAGCCAGCTAGTGCTAGCTGGTGGAATCCAAGTAGCCAGTGCTTCCCGGACAAGAGACTGTGTCCGCAGGAAGCAGAGGAGGCCGAGTGTGGGTAAAGAAGGGTAGCGGGTGGGAAAGCGTATATCACAAATTACCA
>NW_004443958.1:7372566-7390490 GCF_000243295.1 Trichechus manatus latirostris
TCACTCTCCGTTCTCTGTCAGTTTTCTCACTCCATTTGGTGCTTGGCTGAGTTCTTTATCTCTTCATTTGATGTTTTAGGGTTTCAGGATTGTTGTTTTCTCTGTTCGGCTTAGTTTTTCAGATCTTTGCTGTGGAGGGAAGGCATGGTGCTTCTGCCTAGAGCGCCATTTTGCCAGAAGAGTAATAGTATTTTTAAAGTTTTTATTCTTTTGAATTGCTTTTTAGCCAAAAGGGATGTTCAAGTTCAAAGAGCAAGTCTTATCTCTAGGGCTTAGGTAAGTACATGGCACACAGTAGGTATTCATAAATTCCTGAAGAATCAAAGGAATGTTTTTTTTAACACTAATTGTAGGAGGTTGCATTATTGGTTTTGAAGGAAGAACAAAAACTCATCTCAACATTGATTTCTGCTGGGAACAAACCATGTAGATGTGTAACTTCTAACACTACTGTCTGCTTCCATCTATGATCAGAGAATTTAATTACAGTAAAACCTTTGAGAGCTGGAAACTGTGTAAGGTGGAAACCTGTCAGAGAAGGAAAAGCCAAATGTTTTCCACTAAAACAAACAATAGAAAAGTGGTAAGACTGCACCCTGTCAAAGGCGGAAAACTAGTGAGACCTGGAGAAACAAGCCAGTCTGGTTCTCACAGATTTCACGGTATATAGAAATACATTTTTTCCCATTTTTTGGGAGGAATATGCTATTGCTATGGCTGAACTAGCTTTTGCTAAGAGCGCCAGTATGGCTTCCAGGCTGAAGTTCAGACACTGGAGCTGGACTGTCTGTGTTCATGGTCCAGGCCACTACTTACTGGCCATGCAACCTTGGGCAAGTCACTTAGCTCTGTTTAAGTACCTGTTTCCTGGTAATATTAGTGTCGACCTACTTGGTTTTTTATGAGAATTGAATTCATATATGTAAAGCATCCGTAAAAGCAAATGTTCCCTAGCAGTAAGCCTTTGCTATTTTATTTTCTATGAGATTGCTAAAAGTAAAGCATTTTATTTCAAAGCTCTTGCCACGTATAACTTCTAAGAATTTCCCCAGTAATCAGGTGGAAAATAACTGATTTTCCTTGTGAAACTTCCTAGCATGTTTTCTTCTTTTCAAAATGGGCGACTGAGAGCTTGACATAACTCAAGCCATGATGAACTTATAAGTTTTTTTTTCTCTTTGCCTTCTCTTTTTCACATACCTTTGTTAATGACTTTGTTTTGCTCTGTGGCCACCTGTGGCTTACGACTCCTCACAAGAAGATTAGAACCCAGGTGTCTGATATGTATATCTTTAGCCTGATAAGGAAATGTCCAGCATGTATCTCTTTAGCATGATAAAGAGTCTCTTGTAATTACCTCGTAATGAGTAATGACACTTCTAACCTTTGTAAAAATCATATATAAGCTCTAATGTAAAAATGCCTTTTGGGACTACATAGAGACAACCTGCACTGCTGTTGGATCCCCGGTGGTGGACGCTTCCTAAATAAAACTTTCTCACTCTTTCTGACTTGGAGCACGTTTCATTGGCTCGACTGCTCCAGGGCACGGACCCTATTCGGGTAATATCCCTTTAATGTGCTCCTGGATGTCAAGAAAAAAATAAATAAGAAGGTTCATTTGACCTCTAAAAATTTTGGCTTATGTAGAAACCCACACTTATTAATATCACCTTATGGCAGCCTAAAATTTATATGGTTTCTTCAGAAGTTGATCAGTAATGGGATTTCCTATTCCAAGTGAATCTTATAAATAATTAGGTGGAGGCTATGAGATGTAGTCTGATTAAATGTCTGGATGGGTATTTTTTTTCTTGGAAAAAATTCCATGCTTTTTGGCTTGGTAATTTATTTTACTTTAGCAAAGTTGTTACATTTTTAGACAAAGAAAAATTAAATAAAATGTGTGATTCTAAGAGTCATGTTAAAAATATACTTCTTCGGTGATAAAAAGGCAGATGAATCAGTTTGCATTCTTGGCACTGACGAGAAGGAATTTTCTGGCACTATGGAAGTATATCTGAGTAATTCTGCCCTGGGTTTACTAACTTGTTTAGAGAATGGGCATGATGAGGCAAAAACCATATTTTCACTGCATGTGTGGGCCAGGTAGCTGTGATCTGCCCACGGCCCTTATATTGCTCCCCATGCAATTTGGCCAATTGATTTTTCATACATTTAAAAAAAATCTGCACAGTTTCACCACCAGCAAGAAGCATAGAAGTATTCATAATATTTGGGCTAAGGATGAAAGAGTGCAAAAGGGAAAACTAATTGCTTTTTTAAAATGCATTAATCTTTACTTCCATCCTCTTTCCAAAGCCAAGCGTTTAAGTGAAACGCATATGTCTGCCACAGCTATTGACTGAAACTAGATTCCAAACTGGAGGCATAAGACCTGTGAAATTCAAAAATACTTTCATTTACTTATGAACATTAAGCTTCTGTAATAAAATAAAAAATAAAAAGGTAATCAATCATGAGAACTGAAGTCATCACTAAAAGCATGATTTATAAATAAGATACACAGTAATTGCTCTTCCCAGATTACTTTCTTGGAGGTACTTGGATCACTGCAACTCTTTTCCTTTTTAGTGATACAGTGAAAAAAGCACCAGAATTGGACATCAGAAGATCTGAATTCAAGTCAATGGTGTCACTAAGGAAGTGTGGGGGGTGTGGACTACACCAGGTGAGGCTGTCAGAGGGGGTGACACCGAAATGACTGTCTATAAAAATTTTGTGCAGTATTTCAGCAGAAATTTATTATTTTTTATAAAAATATCCCCTTAGTTCATTATAACAACAAAAATATATTTCATAAGCCCAGCTTACATGTATCAATATACCTACAAGGTTAAAATTCTTTGCTAATTTACTTTTTGAACCTTCTTATGCATTCCAGTCAGAGCTGTCATTATTACCAAGTTACAATGCTGGTTTGAATCATTTGGTTTCATCTGCATGTGCTACAAGCATGCACTGTTGTTTTCATTGCTGCTGGTGTTTTTACAGTTGTTGATTTTTGGTGTTTTAGCTACAATATTGTGGTAATTAGTATTTGTAAACCTGTATCAATAACTTCCTTGAGGATGAAGTAGTAATGAAAGGAAAAGAAGGAGTGATATATGGGAATTATGAGTAATATTAGTACAAAAAAACATTACTAAGGATTCTGTATGATCTGGTACGAGAGGAGGTTCGGGGTGGAGGGGAACACCAGAGCTACCACACTGGGTGACACCATCCCTAGTGATGTCATTGATTCAATTCCTCACTATTTCTCAACCATATGGCCAAAGGCAAGTCTCTTAACCTCACTGAGCCTTAGATTACTATATTTATAAAATGCGGTTTTTATGAGGAAGGTGGAGATTGTATATCTAATGAAAATATTATCTAAGTTTTAAAATAGAAACAAAAAATATCTTGGACAGGAAGCCAGGGTGCAAGTCTATGCCATGATCACAACTAGAGTACCCGGCACACAGAAGGGGCCAAATAATGTCAGTTGAATGTTAATTAACTCATGGATTATTAATCAAATGTTTAATAGATAAAGGATTGTGAAATATATCCCCAGCATCAGGAAAAAAGCAACTAAAAATGCATGTAGTATTAGTAGAGACAGGAGCATCACCCTCATTTTGAACAGTGATTACATTATGTAAGCTATCAGTTTCTCAGATGTATAGCATGCAAGTCACTTACTTTGTTGAAACAGTATGGGAAACTATAAAGGTAAAAATTCTCAATCTAGGGACGTTGTATGGAGATACTCAAGTGCAGCCTGGGGACAGGCTTTGGGACTGGAATCCCAGCTCCACACTTCACTTGCTGTGTGTAATTAGGCAAGTCGTTTAACCGTTCCCTGCCTCAGTTTTCTCATCAAATGAGAAAGATAACACTTGTATAATGGTGTACTAAGAGACAGCTACCTTTCTGGGATAATTTCTTCAGCCCCTAGATTATTGATAGAAAATAAACTAGCCGGGCAAAATTTCTATAAGTATTCCTGTTACTGCAATAACGTGGATTGGAGCCGCCTGCCACAATAGCCAATTCTGAGACAGGGGTGAGGTGAGTAGCAAGAGTTTATTATATATCGATATATAGGAGACAGAGGGGAAAGGTTCCTCCAAAAAACCCGTCTCCCCCAGTGGAGATCGGCTGAAGGCTTTTATAGGGACAGGATTATGGGTCTTAGAACTTTGTGTTAGTTCCCCCTTGCGGTGGTCATGTCTCAGATGAGTTAATCTTTCACTGGTATTCTTGGGGATTATCTGGCGACATTTTTGGGGATTATCTGGTGACATTTTTGGGGATTATCTGGTGACATTCTTGGGGATTATCTGGTGACATCCTGGTTTTTCTTGTCACAAGATGGGTGCTTTGTTCTGTTTTCATCCTTAGATCATTCTCACTTGTTTTCCACCCTACAAGGAGGAACATCGGTTAATCGTAAACCTTTTGTAGAGACTGGAGCCAGAAGGAGAAACAAGATCACGAGACAATGTGGCGGTCAGCAGTGGGGAGTAAATAATAGTGAGCCGGGCCTATGCAGCCTCTTCCATTCCCATCTACAAGATTATGAAAACTTAATTTTTTTGTTCTCAGGCAAAATTCATTTGGGTCAGTGATTGCACAACATTTTAGTCAATGTGGTCTTTGTAACATCCCACGGTTTTAGCTAGAGCTTGCAAAACACCTGCATTTTTTACAGGCGGTCAGATACTAACAAATTATGGAGAAGGGTATCAATACCAAATCTTTGCCTATACTGAACTATTATGAAAATCACATTAAGGCCATAGGGCAAAACTTACAAGTCCTGTCTGATAGCTAAGTATTTTAAGATTAAAAAAAAAAAAACAAAAAACTGCCATTAACCAAGGTATTATCTATTTAATTGTTAAAGCTACCACAATTATTATTACTACCTTAATTTCTACGATCCAAATTCAAGTTCTGGTTGTAACACTACTAGTTATGCAAATTTGCTATGTCACTTAAAGTCCCTGAGTCTCTATTTCCTCGCAGACTTAATGAGACTCTCAGATTAAAATAATGTCCATGGAGCAATTAAAAAAAAAAAAGTCAGCACCCTTTACAAAGGTTAATTGGTAATGTTTTTATGCTCATTTCATTTTTTAATATTTTTACATTTTAATTTAATTAAAAGTAATGTTACTGGTGGCAATTTTCTCTCAAGGAAAGAAGAACATATTTTATTTAAGAAATCATTGGGCAGTTTTAGTTATGGGACTGAAGTGAAAGGCATACAGAAGAGAAAGCTAAAATCTCTGCATAATGAAAAAACAAACAAACAAAAAGATTCTGGCACTTCTTTGCAGCTCAGGAGAGAGGGAGAGTGAGTGTACTTGGGAACGAAGAAGAAAGGGCCGAGGTGAAATTCTAGAGAACAAAGTCAGGAAGGAAAGGCCTGAGAGAAGATACCAAAAAAGTAAAGTGCTAGTGTGTGATTGGCTGAAGAACTTTGTAGAAGAGGAATGTCTAACATTCAGTTTAAACTTGTTTGCTGTGCTCTGAATTAATCATCCTCTGTTATCCTCAGCACTTTGGTAGGAATTCGTTACATATAACTACCTTGTATTGGTCATGCTTCAGGGAAATCAAAGAGGAGGACTATGCCCCTTATTTGGATAAAAGCAAGATGGAGAGACAAGATGGGCTGCAGGAAGACAGAGAGATGAGGATTAAAGAGACAGCAGCACCAGGAAACTGGAGTGAGAGGGGACTGAAAGAATGCAATTCCTTTGGAGTTCTCAGCAATCTTAGTAAGGGCCTCAGGCTACCAAAGCTTGTAAGGTGAAGGCTCAACACAATTGTATTTAAGTAGTAAAGGGAATTGTGACCCCACAAAGCAGGAAAACTTAAGAACCCTTGCTGTCTGACATCCACAGTATGGAGGACAATTGTGTTTGAGGAAGTGTGGTTGAACCCTGACTCCACTTGTTTTCCCTAAAACCTAGACAATTTGCTAAACCTTTGTAAGGTCAGTTCCCCACCGGTAAAGTACGGATAACACCTACCTCTCAGGGTTGCAGGCAATAAATAATGAAATAATGGCCCCTAGTATGGTGGCTGGAGTCCTGGTGGTGCAGTGGTTAAGAGCTTGGCTGCTAACCAAAAGGTCTGCAGTTCGAATCCACCAGCTTCTCCTTGGAAACCCTATGGGGCAGTATGGTAGCTTGCACATACTCACACTTACAAAATGGTATCTATTCTCTCTTTCCTTCTTGATTTAGTCAATCAACTTGTTTGTAATGATGCAACTTGTGAATGTGATTACTCATCAAGGAAATTTTTCCTATCAACAGATTACAAAAACGTTGTGTAGGAATGTTTATATTTTAAAAGATACCTGCTGAAGATGTTCATATAGGAAGCACGTGGTAGACAAGAAGTCACTTACTAGAGCTACCAGGAACCTGGGAGTGGTTTAAAGAATGGAACACCACACCAAAATAGAGTGTATGGCCCTGATATCCTAAATCATAAACTCATATGCCTCATGACCCCCAGAATCAGCCACAGGGTTCTTTCTGTTAGTTCCTAGATTCCAGCTTCCATTTTCTATGATATATTCTTCCCTCTGAAAATAACTTATTTAAAAAAAAGTTTAGCAGCAGAATGCTCATTATTAAACAAAACTCTTCCCCAGTGTTATATAAATTGTGACATATGCTTGTAAGCTCTTGGATCCTTTGAAAGAAAAAGTAATTATGTAAGTAAAAGATTTCAGTATCTATGCATGCTATGAAGAAGAAATTTTAGAGTCATTTATGGGAACTTAGAAAATGAAGGCTGTTTTCCTGGTTATTAAATTTAGAACTTCTCAAAAGTCTTTCATGAAAATATTTTTTGCGGCTTATATATGATGTAAGCAACCCAAATGCATGATTTGGAGCCTCTAAAACATAAACAGACCATTAAAAAAGGGAATATATCATTTATTAGGCACATGCTTCCTGGCAGGGTTGAAATAAATATTTATATCTCCATAAAGCAAGAAATATTTTCCCAGGAATGGGTCATATTCTGTATTTCATCAGGTCAACAAATGCCTGATAGTGTCTCTTCATTCCTCAGTGTTGAGTATCAGACAAATGTTGCAGGTCAACATCATACTGTTCAGTCTGTGTGGAAACCCCCAAGGCTTCAGGCTTTCCAGAAGCAGTGAGTAAGGGTGGAATGGCTTGTAGCAATTACCCAGAGGAACACTCATTCCTTACCTCTGTGGACAGCAAGGAGAGAGGCAAAAATGCCTTTTAGTAATTCAACCTTTTTCTGTTTGGTGCCTTTCTCTGCAGGAGCCTAGGCACTGTGCACTTTATTAGACTCCTCCACATGGGAAGCGTAGACCACAGCTTCCACATTGGCACAATGGAGCGCTAAGATGTAGAAAAAGTAAATAATCTTCCCTGTTGTGAAATCTGTGATGGAATTGAGAGCTGGGCCAGGGCTTCTTGAACGTCAAGTCACTGTGACTGTTTAACATCATTTCTATTAAACATATTCAATTTAATCATCTACTTGTCCTAGAGAGCATAAAGCAATTTAAGAGAGATCATGTATTTGAGCTGACTACAAAGAGTAAAAATGACTTGTCAAAAAGAAAAAAAAGTGCCAAAAAGTATTAATTTCTCTTTTGTGCTGCCAAAAATATCAAAGAATCTCTCAGTTATAAAGTCTGAACATGCTTCCTCTACAAAGATTTGACAAGTTAGCAAGACCTATGGAGCCTGTCTTTAAAATACTGTCTTCTCACCTTCTGTTTTCTTGTGATCTCATCCACTCCAATGACTTTCATTACAATCTATACATGGTTGACTTTCTAAATTGTACCTCTAACTAACATTTCTTTTGAGCCACCAGATGCCTCTCCTTGACTATTCCAGAGCATGTCTAACTCAACATTTCCATAACTTAATTCATCATCTTTTCCTCTCAATTTGCGTTTCCTGTCTCAGTATACACACATCCTGTTGTTGTGTATTGACGGCAGCGCATCCTATTGTTCAGGCCAGGAACCTGGGAATTACTCTGGCTCCCTCCTCTCCCCTACCTTCCTTTTCCAAACAATCAGCAAGACCTGTCAATTCCACTTAATATCTTTGGCATCTGTTTCTCTACATCTCCATTGTCACTGCTATACTTCACAGCATTCTCACAGATCAGGCACTGATGGTCACCTACTCAATATCCATTCTTCCTTCCAAAGCCTTGATTTGCCTAACTAAAATATTTGATCTCAGCCTTTCTTGCTGCTACCACGGGATGTAATCCTGGCCAATGAGATGTAAGTGAATTTCACCCCAAAAGGCCTCTGGACAGGTTCTTTAAAAAAGCTGCCCAATTTAACCATCTTAATTCTTCAGAACTTTGGCCGACAACTTTTCCCTCCCCTTCATCCTGCCTAGAATGTAGGTACAATGTCTAAAATTATATCAGCCACTTTGTGACCTTGAGGAGGAAAGGTATATGCAAAAAATGGTGAAGCCAGAAAGGTAGAGGAAGTCTTGGACCCTGGTGATAGATAGCCTGGTGCTGCTATATCAGGATTTTCTGCCTCCAGATTTCTTATTATCTAAAAAAAAAAAAACAAAACAAAAAACATCTCTTATTTAATTAAGTCATTAAGTCGCTATTGCTGCATTTCTAATGAAGCCAATGAAGTTTTACTGTTTCTTCATTTTATGCTTTTCGTTTCTAATAGTGACATCCTCTTGTTTAAAATCTTTCATGAGCTCCCATTGCTCTTAGCATATTTTCAAACTCCTGAGCAGTGCATACAACAGGATCTAGTCTTCAGGAGCTAGTCTTCACCTGTGGCATTAACCTCATCTACCCATCAAGTGCCAAGCTGCACCCATGATGAATTCCATTCAGTTCCACACACACATCTGTATCTCTTAACCCAGACCTCTGCATGTGCTATTCTGTATGTGTGGAATCCTTATTCATTGTCCTTATTATTCACTGCAATGAATAAGGAAGACCAAAGAACTGATGCATTTAAATTACGGTGTTGGTGAAGAATATTGAATATATCAGGGACTGCCAGAAGAACGGACACATCTGTCTTGGAAGAAGTACGGCCAGAAAGTTCCTTAGAAGGGAGGATGGTGAGATTTTGGACATGTTATCAGAAGGGACCGGTACCTGGAGAAGGACATCATGCTTGGTAAAGTAGAGGGTCAGCGAAAAAGAGGAAGACCCTCAACGAGATGGACTGACACAGTGGCTGCAACAATGGACTCAAACATAGTGATTGTGAGGATGGCGCAGGACCAGGCAGTGTTTCGTTCTGTTGTACATAGGGTTGCTACGAGTCAAAACCAACTTGATGGCACCTAACAACAACATGTGTGGAATAACTTCCTTTCATTTTTCCCCGATTTTACTTGGCTAACTCCATCAGGTTCTCCCAAACCCTGGTTAGAAAACTTCTCCTTAAGAAATCTTCCCTGATCCTCCAAGACTAGGTCAGGTGCCTCTCCTCTGGGTTCCCATGATACCTGGACACCTCCTTGTGTTTATACTTATCAGAATATTTGCCACACTAATGGTAACTAATTTTATACTTCTCTGTCCCCTCAAAGACCCAATAATTCTTTAAAGAAAGGGCTATGTCTTATTAACTGTTGTAACTCCAGAGCACAGTATCCGATAAGTAAAAATCCCCACTGCCGTTGAGTTGATTCCAACTCATGGTAAGTGACCCTGTAGGACAGAGTAGAACTGCCCCATAGGGTTTCCAAGGCTGTAAATCTTTACAGAAGCAAACTGTCACATCTTTCTCCTGTGAAGCAGCTGGTGGATTCAAACTGCCAACCTTTTGGTTAGTCACTGAGCACTTAACCACTGCACCACCAGGGCTCCTTATCTGACATATAATAGGTGCTTATTAAATATATGTTGAATGAGGAGATGAATGAATGTATTTTCATTACACATCTCTATCACTGAAGCTCAAATTCCCATCATTGTTTGCCTGCATAATTATCTACTCTAATTTGTATAATATTATTCAAGAGATGGCTATATAGAATTAACCACAGAACAAAAATAATAAAAATCAAGAACTTGCCTCTAGCTCCACCATGACTAGAATAGGGACCATACCATTAACTAATTATAAGTAAAGAGCTGGCTTTTTTAAGTACATTTATGTCGTTGTGCAACCATAGCCATAATCCAGTGTTCTAACTTGGTTATCACCTCTAAAAATTCCCCTGTGCCCATTTGCAGTTTGCTCCCAGCCCCAGCCCCAGCCCCAGGCAACCATTCATCTGCCCTCTATCTTTAGAGTCTTGCCTTTTCTAGAAATTTCATATATATTAGAAAAAAAACCAAAAACCAAAATCCTACGCTGTTGAGGTCATTTCCAACTCATAGCAACCCTGTAGGGCAGAGTAGAACTGCCCTATAGGGTTTTCAAGGAGAAGCTGATGGATTCGAATTGCTGACCTTTTGGTTAGCAGCCGTAGCTCTTAACTACTGCACCACCAGGGCTCCTTGATGTAGTATATTCATAGAATAATCAATGTTTTTTATAGTCATTATTTTGGTGTCATATGTAAAAAAATTTGCCTATCTGAAGGTCATAAAGATTTTCTTCTTTTTTTTTCTAGAAGTTTTATAGTTTTACCTCATACATTAAATCTATATCTATGTTGAGTTATTTTTTATGTATGGTATGAGGTATTAATCTAAGTTCATTTCTTTGCATGTGGATATCCAATTTTTCCAGCATCATTTGTTGAAAAACTACCATAACCAAATAACCCTGACACCTTTGCTAAAAATCAACTAATGAGTAATGTATTTATTTCTGTAGTCTCTAATCTGTTACATTAATCTGTATGTTTATCTTTATGCCAGTTCCATACCGACTTGATTACAATGGTTTTATAGTGAGTTTTGAGATCAGGTAGTACAGGTCCTCTAACATTATTTCACTTTTTCAAAATCATTTTGGCTATTCTAGGCCCTTTATATATCCATATAAATTTTAGCATCAGCTTGTCAGTATGTATAAAAATATCTGCTCAGATGTTGATAGATATTACATTAAATCTGTAGATAAAATTGGAGAGAATTGCCATCTTAATATTGTCTTTCAATTCGTGTGAATGTGGTATATTTCTCCATTTACTTAGATGTTATTATAATTTATCTCGATAATAGTTTGTAGTTTTCAGTATTGCTGTTGTTGTTAGTTGCCCTAGAGTCAATTCCAACTCATAGCAACCCTGTGTGTGTCAAGGTATAACTGTGCTCCATAGGGTTTTCAAGGTTGTGATCTTTCAGAAGCAAATCACCAAGCCTGTCTTCTGAAGCATCTCTGGGTGGGTTTGAACCACCAGTCTTTTGGCTAGTAGTAGAGTGCTTCACCGTTTGTGCCTCCCAAGAACTCCTTAGATTCCAATATACAGGATATGCATTTGTTTTTTTTAAATTATTTCTAAGTGTTTTGTTTCTTGATTCGATTGTGAATAAAATTGTTTACTTAATTTCATTTTTATAAATTTATTAGGACTTTCTTTAAACAAGATCATTTTATCTGTGCATAAGGACAGTTTTACTTCTTTCTTCTTTTCCAATATGTATGCTTTACTTTCTTCTTGCCTTATTGCACTGGCTACAACACACAATACAATATTTAATAGAAGTAGCAAAAGTGAACATCCTCACCTTGTTTCTTATCTGGGGGTAAGGTATTTCACCATTAAGGATGAAGTTAACTTATCCTGCTGTTGAATGGAGTATTCTCTATACATCAGTTAGGTCAATGTGGTGATCGGGGTGCTCATGCCTTCTCTATCCTTATTGAATTTGTATAGAGGTAGCGTCAAATACCTCAAGACCCCAAGGCACCCATCCTCTGCCAGCTTGGGTATGGTTTGATAAGCTTATTCAACGTTCAGCTGTTTTCAAGTTGCCCTTGCTTTTACTTTCTTCTGCACATGCTTAGGTCTCTGTATGCTTGTGTATAGTTTTCCAGTAGACCAGAAATGCATGGAGAGCTTATCTAACCCTTCTATGGCTCTCCAATTTCTGTGGTCTTCCCATGAAATGGCTAATGTGCCACTTACCCCAGCTGAGATTGATTAGTCTAGCAAAGAATTGCTTTTCCCCATTCATATTCTACCAAGTTCACCACTTTTAGCTGACAAATTAGCATGTTTTCATACAATAATCCATGGTGAGTCTGCTCCACTGGAAACTAATTGGAGATTTCACATCTTCCACAGAACTAACGAATCTCAAAGAATTGGTAGTTATTATGGGAACATAGAAAGCTATACAAAAGAAAAAAACACACACACACACACACAATTACTAAACCTAGGAAAAGAAAATTAGTACAAGGCACAAAATGTAATCGTCATGCACTATATAACTCAGCTGTGAATTATTGCTACCAAGTCATTATAATATGAACATTGAATATTGTATTAAAATTATGATATTATTAAATTGCAAAGATAGAAGGAAGGGAAAAGTGCATGGGAAGCCTGGGAACGTAAGTGAGATAAATCTCCACCTTCCGTATTAAGAAGTCAATAAGTATCTAACTAGAAAAAAAAAAAAAAGAATATCAGTATATTATTTACAAATATGGCAGAAGTAAAAGAAGCACTAAAAGTATTAAAATAGTTTACGTGGGGGAGTAAGAATCAGGAGTGGGGTGTGAACAGCGGGAAGTTGCTGTTCTATCTCCTAAGCCCATTAAAGCCATTTGATTTTTTTACAAATATGTTGTTACAAATCTTACATTTAAATTGTAAAAAATAAAATAACTTTGTCTGTTTGTTAGCATGTTGCTTTCTAAATATGTCATCTTAAAAGCCATTCTACTAACTTCCATTCCTTACAAACTGAAATAAATTGAAGTAAATTAAATTAAAACATTTATTAACTCACAAGAGAGAACTTAAACCCAGTAGGGAGCTTACGTGAATCAACAAAGCCAAAACCAAGCCCAAATGTGAGTTATGTCAATTTGTAAGAAATTCTTTCAGGAGATGAAACTCATTTTGTTGCTCTTCTGTTTTAACTAGTAAAATACTTCTGCCTTAGGATATACTTGCCTCATATCCTGCAATTTATTTTCCCTCCAGATGTCATCTAGGCTGAATGCACGATAATTGAAATGCATAAAAACAGATGTCACTAGGTCTCTGTCAGGCACTGAGCAAACGTTTAGATGTGTCATTACTTTCAGTAACTTTGGATGAATATCACAAGACGGGTGGGTTCATTTCCTAGGGCTGCCATTACAAATTACTACAGACTGGGTGGCTTGAGACAACGGAAATTTATTCTCTCATAGTTTTGGAGGCCAGAAGTCCTAAATCAAGGCGTCTGTAGGGCTGTGCTCCCTTTGGAAGCTCTAGGAGAGGATCCTTGCCTCTTCCAGCTTCTGCTGGCTCCCAGCATTCTTTGGCTGTGGCTGCGTAACTCCCATCTCTGCCTCCGTCTTCACATGGCCTCTCTGTGTCTCTTTTGGTGTCTTTTAAGCGCACTTGTCATTGGATTTAGGGCCCACCTGGATAATCCAGGATGATCTCATCTCGAGATCTTTACTTTATATTCCATCTGCAAAGATCCTATTTCCAAATAAGCTCATCTTCACAGGTTCTAGGGGTTAAGATGTGAACACATTTATATGCATCATTAAGTGGAAAAAGAAAGTTGGAAAGGCAGGAAGAGAATATTTTCAGGAAAAATTCTAAGGACTATTATTAGCTTGAAACTGTTACCAATGGATTTCTCTGTCTAAATTTACTGGCTTCATTTTCACTGTGTGCCAGGGAATTTTTGAAAGATAATGGAAGAAGTGAAACAGATTTAGAAGAGCCTAAACAACTTAAAGAATGCCTATTTAAAACGAATCATAATATTTGGAAAGAGTGCTAAGCACAAGTCAAACTCACTTTGTTTGCCTTGTGGCAACTGAAGTTGAGACAGTTGCTTGATGTCACATCTCTGGTTATGACAGATGTGGAATTTGAGGCTTCTAACACCATTCTATTAATTCCCACTGTTTTCCTATCACTGTTAACATGACAAATGCATTCAGTTGGATGTCTTAAGCATGTGTGAAAACAAATGCATCCTTAAAACTTGAAACTATTTACCATTGTGGAAACTAAATAGTATTTAAAATGTAGAAATTTTGAAAATAATTTGTGTTTGAATGTGCTTTTCTTTTCTTTCTTTCTTTTGGTCCCTTTTTCAGTGGATAACCTTAGGCAACCTGCTTAAACTTCTTTGCCTCAGCTTCTTCGGGTATAAACTAGAGGGGCTAATGTCATTGTTACAGGACTATTTTGAGGCTTAAGTGAAATAACCTAAGAGCCCAGCCCTGTGCCTGTACATTGTGACTGTTCAGTCAGGAGTAGTTCCTTTCCTCCTTCTCCCGGTATTGCTCACAAAGTATCAGTTCATCATACAGTATTTCTTGGATTGACCATCACTTGTAATGACGTCTCATAGAGGTAACTTTTTATCCGTGTTTATCAAGGTCTGTAAAGTCTTTCTCTTCCAGTTTCAAGGAAACTAGGTCCAAACCCTGCTCTGGCCCAACGCTTAGTTAGCATGCCTCTTCAAGAACGGAGGTGAGGGGCCTCTCCATTTTATGTGACTCTGGTTCTAGTTCATTAATATCATACTAAAGCCAGATGAGCTTTCAGAGTATGGGTTGTTGGGATAGAGAGATAAGAGAGAGACTTGTAGTTATATATCTATATATATTCTGCTTTTTAAGAAATATGATATCACAAGTTTTTCCCCATTTTATCAAAAACTTGCTACATACACCATTTTAATAAAATTATCTTGTCCTACTCTCTCGTCTGTTTGTATTTACCATAATTTGCCAACCATTAACATATTGTTATGCAACTGATGCCCTCCTCCCCTTTAGCCACGTATTTTCAAATAAAGCTTTGCCCACATTTTAGAATATTTCCTTAAGATAGTGTTCCAAAAGCACATTTATGAGGCCAAAGGCTATAAACATTTTTTAATATTCTTGATACTTATTGCCAAGTTGCTTTGCAGAAAAGCTGGTGTTCTTTTCTTTTGGGTTTAATCCCAAGACAATTCTGTGTAGCACGAGAAAGAAATAAGGTCATGTACAGTAATGGGAGCCTTAGTGTTCAACTGCCACAAATAGGTCGTGAATATTTCCATGGGAAAAAGCTCAAAGCCATGTATAGTGTTTACATAACGTGTAGGTAAAACTGGTTCACATCCTTCCTGGGATTCAACATTTAAATGCAAGAGAAGATATTGAATGGTCTGCTCAAGTCCTGAGCAGAAGGCAGCTCCATCCTCTCTGCTCTCGGAGATGTTTCTGCTGACCTGCACACTTGAATGTTTAGTTCAGAGATAATTTACAATAAACTCTTGTCACTTGAAAATAAACAGTCTGGACAATGTATGGCCCTTCTGGAGTACTGAGAAAATAAACAACCTAGGAGACAGTTGCTTCTTGTCTTTGCAGCCCATTTTGGACTGTGTGCTCCAAATACTTCACTTTCTTCCCAAGTAGAAGGTTTTATTTAAAATAAAGCTGTTTATTTGGCACTTCTGGGTGACCCTCTTTGAGAAACCACAGCAATGGATGGTTTTGGAGCCTTCCTTCGAAGAAACCAGTTCATCCTCCTGGTGCTATTTCTCTTGCACATTCAGAGTCTGGGCCTGGATATCGATGGTCATCCTACCACTGATGTCTGTGCCACACACACAATTTCACCAGGACCCAAAGGTGAGAAAAGGGAAAGAAAATTTCCCTCTATAAAGAATATGCTCTATTCCTTCATCCCAAAACCCCACCTTAGCTTCTTAGTGACTTTCTCTCTTCCCCTCTCTAGCTTTTTGTCATTTTCCTTCTCTTTTGGAAAAGCAGTAACTTGTTGCTTATTTAAAGCTTTCCCTTGTCCTTAGGTAAGAGAACATTGGAATGGGTTGGAATCTGGGGGCAGGGTTGTGAGGGAACTCACCTAGGTAGGGCAGGGGGAATTCCTTCTTCCACACTGCTCTAGGGGAAGACACACAATTAAGGCTTAGTGTTTGGGATCTTTCTTTAAGATCATCTCTATTCTTGGACTATTTTTATTCCAACTCATTTGTCATACTGATTCTGGTAAAGCTATTTGGTGAAACGTTAGGAGGATAGGAATCAAATCTTTGATATGTTCTATAAAATAATGGGCTCCGGGGTTCCAGTGAAAAGGCTGGGAAATTTTTGTTGGTTGAGTGTTGGAGGTAGTATATAGATGAATATTTCTTTATTTGAAAGTGGAGTCTTTGGAGCCAAGTGCCTTCAGCTGAAGGATGATAAAATATTGCAAATTTTTTTTCAAGTGGAGCCAAGGTCCAAATCTGCTTCAAGCAACTGGTTGATAAAAAAAATACTGCTGTTTTCCTGGCTTTAGCTGTTACCATTTTGTTCTGGAAGTGGACACTGCAGTACAGATGGATGTTCCCTTATTAATAATTCGTGCTGTTTCTCCGGGCTATGGAGTGGAAGGACTGAAGCTGCTTAAAATTTTAAGTAGAAAAAAGGGTCTTTCAAAAAAAATCAGAAACACATTGTCCTATGCTTGTCGGTTATTTAAATGTGTATTGCTTAAAGTGCGTTTTTTTTTTTTAATCAGTGAATTGTTTTCCTCCTAAGATTGCAATCTAAGTTTTAACCTTTGATACCATAAAGTAAATGAAGAGAGGAACAATGAAACCTCGGGGCTTCCAAATAATTTCTTGGGTGAATAAATGAATAATGTGAGGGCAAATGTTCAGAAAAGAAAGTTTTGATTAGAAATAAAGTATTTACTTAAAAACGTTACTGGATTTTCTATACCAAAAAATAAAATAAAATAAAACATTGCTGTCAAGTCGATTCCGACTCATAGCGACCCTACAGGAGAGTAGAACAGCCCCATAAGTTTTCCAAGGAGTGGCTAGTGGGTTCCAACTGCCGATCTTTTGGTTAGCAGCAGAGCTCTTAACCAATGTACCACCAGGGATTTTCTATAGAGTATACGAGCCTTTGTATTATTATTGGCGTGTTAGGGAATAAGGAGGTGGGAGGGAGGGGGGTCCTGAAAATTTAAGTTTTCCTTCTCCCTGTAAATGGGAGAATCCATTTGAAAGTGGCACTGTTAAATAATTTTCCTTGCACAGAAACTGCAACTTTCAAACTGGAAAAAGAAAGGATGAAGTGTTGTTAAAATAATGTCAAAAATATAATGCATTCTTTTTTTTAAAATTTTTTTATTGTTGTAGTTTAAATGAAGTTTACATTTCAAATTAGTATCCCATACAAAAATTTATACATACATTGTTATGTGACCATAATGGCTCTCCCCATACTGTGACAACACACTTCTCCTTTCCACCCCTGATTCCCCATGTCCATTCAGCCAGCTCCTAAACCTCTCTGTCTTCCCATCTCACCTCCGGACAGAAGCTGCCCGTTTAGTCTCTTGTATCTACTTGAGCTAAGAGGCACACTCCTCACGAGTATCACTTTATGCCCCACAGTCCAATCCAATCCCTGTCTGAAGAGTTGGCCTCGGAAATTGTTTTAGTTCTGGGGTGATAGAGAGTCCAGTGGCCATGCTTGCTGGGGCGCCTCCAACTCAGTCAGACCATTAAGTCTGGTCTTCTTAATAGAATTTGCATTCTGCATCCCATCATTCTACTGCTCCATCAGGGACTCTCTGTTGTGTTCCCTGTCAGGACGTTCGTTGGTGGTAGCCGGACACCATCTAGTTCTTCTGGTCTCAGGCTGATGAAGTCTCTCATTTATGTGAGACTGCCTCTTGGACTAATACTTTCCTTGTGTCTTCAGTGTTCTTCATTCTCCTTTACTCCAGGTGGTT
>NW_004443958.1:7390590-7406291 GCF_000243295.1 Trichechus manatus latirostris
TTCTTTTGGGATCTACCTTATGTGGGGTTTGATGAGCATCTTGGATAGATATCTTGTCATCTTTCATGATATCGGGGAAGTTTTCTGCCAATAAATCTTCAGCAGTTCTCTCTTTATTTTCTGTTATCCCCCTCCTGTTCTGGTACTCCAGTAACTCATAGGTTATTCCCGTTGATAGAGTCCCACATAAGTCGTAGGGTTTCTTCATTTTTTTAAATCCTTTTATCTGATTTTTCCTCAAGTAAGTTGGTGTCAAGTGCTTTATCTTCAATCTCACTAATTCTGACATCCATTGCCTCAGTTCTGCTCCTGTGACTTTCTATTGAGTTGTCTAATTCTGAAATTTTATTGTTAATCTTCTGGATTTCTTTTTTTTTTTTAATTGTTGTAATTAAATGAAGTTTATATTTCAAGTTAGTCTCCCATACAGAATTTTTTTTTTTTACGTACGTTGTTATGAGACCCCAACCGCTCACCCCATTCTGTGACAGCACACTCCTCCCCTCTGCCCCTGATTCCCCATGAACATTCAACCAGCTCCTAACTCTCTCTGCCTTCCCGTCTCACCTCTGGACAGAAGCCGCCCCTTTGGTCTCTTGTATCTACTTGACTAAGAGGCACATTCTTCACAAGTATCACTTTATGTCCCACAGTCCAGTCCAATCCCTGTCTGAAGAGTTGGCCTCGGAAGTTGTTTTAGTTCTGGGGTGATAGAGAGTCCAGTGGCCATGCTTGCTGGGGCGCCTACAGTCTCAGTCAGACCATTAAGTCTGGTCTTCTTAATAGAATTTGCGTTCTGCATCCCATCGTTCTACTGCTCCATCAGGGAGCCTCTGTTGTGTTCCCTGTCAGGACGTTCATTGGTGGTAGCTGGGAACCATCTAGTTCTTCTGGTCTCAGGCTGATGAAGTCTCTGGTTTATGTGGCCCATTCTGTCTCTTGGGCTAATACTTTCCTTGTGTCTTTGGTGTTCTTCGTTCTCCTTTACTCCAAGTGGTTGGGACCAACTGATGCATCTTAGATGGCCACTTGCAAGCCTTTAAGACCCCAGAAGCAACTCACCAAAGTAGGATGCAGAACATTTTCTTAATAAGCTTTGTTATGCCAATTGACATAGATGTCCCCTGAAAGCATGGTCCCCAGACCAATCTTCTGGATTTCTGATTGCTGTCTTTCTATGGATTCTTGCAGGCTGTTAGATTTGTCATTATGCTCCTTTCTAATCTTTTTAATTTCCTTTACTGCATGTTGTGCATTTTGATTAATTTCCTTCCTAATTTCTTGAAGAGTTCTGTATATTAATCTTTTGTATTCTGCCTCGGGTAACTCCAAGAAATTTTCCTCCTCTGGAAAATTTCTAGATTCTTTTTTGGAAGCTTGCTGAAGCCATCATGGATTGCCTTTTTATGTGATTTGATATTTACTGTTGTCTTTGAGCCATCAATAAATTATTATATTTATTTATTTTATGTTTGCTTACTATGTCCTAGCTTCTTGTTTTGTTTTGATATGCCCAAGTAGGCTGCTTGTATGAGCTAGTTTGATTATTGGCACCTTTGAAGCTCTACTGTCCTGTCACCAGGTGGTTAGATCTGTTACTAGGTATGTGAGCTCAGGAGTCCACCCACTTCTCCTGTATGGATTCAGCTCAGGTGCCCAGGTAGATAACCACCAAATGTGTGGTGTAGGCTCTCACTTACAGTCCTAGACAGGCATGGGTGATTGGTATAGGCACAGGCATCTGGCTGCAGCAGGGGGACACACTCTGAGCAAGGCAGGGGGCTGATGGCTGCTCTGAGTGTCCAGGAAGAAGGTGTGTCCCTCTTCCCTAGAGCACGTAGGTGGGTAGGTTTTGTGGCTGGACTGCAAGCAGCTAATGCTGTTGGCTGTAAGGACTGGAGAGCACCTCTTATTCATGGACCCCTAGGTGGCTAGGTGGCGTGGGTGGAGCCACCAGTCCTCAGGCCCCTAATGTGGGTAGGTGAAGACCCTGCTTAATGGACAAAGCAGTGTCAAATGTCAAGAACCTGCCACTTCACAGCTGAAACAGTTGAAGTTAGACTTCCAGTATATACCCTGTTGTACTGCGGTAATGAGGGCCTACGCTGTTGAAATGGGCCCACACAAGTCTCTGCAGGGGGAAAGACACTCAAAGTCCTTGGATCCCTTATGCCTGTGCCTAGGGAAAGGACCTGTGCCTTCCCTGGGTACCTGGCTTAGGGAAGCCAGCAGTTTGTTTTTTCCCTTGTTTGTTAATTTGTTCACTCTCCAAGGCAGGGAGAATGGCTCCAGGCGTGTGACAAATCCTACTTCTGGCTGAGGGAACTCGGCAGTTGCTGAAGCTGGTCTGGGACCCAGTGCAGAGCAGGGAGCGGGGAGGTAAATGGGAGAGAGGTTTTTCCCTAGGGGGATGTTTTTGATCTGTGCGGTAAGCTGTATGCAAGCACTTACCTTTCACTGATCCAGGGCTGCTTCTCACTGTTTCTAGATGGCTGTGTAGACTCTCTGGCACTGGGTCTCTTCTGGTATGGAAAACATGCCTCCAGAGGACCACTGCTTGCCTCCCTCACCACTCACCCCCAAGCTGATCAGGCCTGAAGGGCTCAGGCTCTTGCTGAGTCAGGACTGGCAACTCCTCGCTGCTTCCAAACTGTCTCTCCCTTCACCTGCCACTCAGTCCGGTTCCTCAACTCTGCCTTTGATGTTCAGGGCTCCCAGATTGCCATATATAATAGATTCACTTGTTTTTTCGGGTCTTTTTTGTAACAGGGCCCTCCAGAAGCGTCTGACTACTCTGCCATCTTGGTCCTGCCTCCCCAAAGTATAATGCATTCTACTTCAAGAATTCCATTCATTCCAATTCAGCCAACATAGTGAACACCTATTAAGTGCCAAGCACTATTTTAGGTACAAGAACTCAGGACATAAGAGGGAGTGAGACTCAAGTGAAATACACTGTACTACAGTAAAGTATTAAGTAATACAGATTAGTGTTATGGGCAATGGAGAGATAAAGCAACTTATTAGGGAGAAGGGAGGGCAGAGGAGATTTCCTGAGAAGGGAGTTTTGAGTTGGGCTTTAGGTATGATTCTTTCAGGCAGGTCAGATGGAGAGGGTAGGGTCCTTCCAGGGAGTGAATCAAGCTGGCAGAAACAAGAAGAGAACATCTGTATAATGTGCTTAGAAAAAAAATCCCATTAATCCTAGCTTTTGAGAATTTACAAAGATAAAAATCTTAGATCCTTCCAGGAACAAGGCAAGAAGTATACTTTTAAAGACTGTTTTTGAAACCACTTTATCTCATTTTATCACTTAAATCCATATGCAATAAATATTTGTTGAATACCAGCGGGGCATCCACTGTGAGTCTTCCTAGCCTCGTTCCTTTACCTGACAGAAAACTTCTGGCTCCCCATCAGAAACTCTATTAAGACTGATGATAGTGAAAACCTCATTAACTCTCTTCCAGAGCTTATGTAAAAATTAAGAAGTGATTGCAAGTCAGAAGTATGACAGAATGAAGATGTGAGCACTCCTGGGGTAGAAGCATTTGAGAAGCTGTGTCCTAGAACCTTGTGTTCCAGACTAAGGCCATCATGGACTCTGGTGTGGTTTCCACTTCATCACCGGAAGCCTGGGGATTTTGGATCAAATGGATTCTAAGTTCCCTTCCATACGCTAACATCTCATGATTCTGGAATACTGTACTGAATACATACTAAGTCCCAGACATCATGTTAGATGCTAAGGATATGAAACTAAGAAAGATAAGGCCCTTGTCCTAGAATTTGTATCTATATTTCAAGCTTGGTATCAATTGTAAACTCTTGAGGGTCAGGGCTCAGTTACCTTTTTTTTTTCCTTTGCAAATTGCCTACCTATGCACGTGTAGCAGTAGAAGCATATTCTTCACTGCCCTTCCTGTGCCCCAGGCACTGTGCTAAATGCAAATACACCAAAAAAAACAAGACATAGCACCTTCTCTCAAGATGTCAGCTTCCATCTAACCTAAAAACAAACCAAAAAACCCAGTTGCCATAAAGTCAACTCAGACCCACGGCACGCCCAAGTGTGTCAGAGTAGAACTGTGCTCCATAGGGCTTTCAATGGCTGATTTTTCAGAGATAGATCACCAAATCTTTCTTCCAAGGCACTTCTGGGTGGACTCAAATCTCCAACCTTTCAGCTAGCGGTCAAGCATGTTAACTGTTTGTACCACCCAGGGACTCCAGCTACCATCTACTGTAACTCATTCCTTTGTGAATACTGTGACACCTACTTCCCTCCCCGAAACAAGGCAGATTTGTATTTTTTAGCTCTTCAAAATGCTTGTTGGCTAAGTAATCATTTTAAACGACTGGGTTCATTGCTTCTGTTCAATACATTTTTCCTAAGACCAAGCTGATCTCTTTTTTCTTTATGACTAATCATCTCAATATCACACTTATTGGCACTACACCACTCAGAAACTTCTAGATACTCAGAAAAATATACATAAAGAAAGTTTTCCCTCCATTCATGTCAGAGACTGAAAAACAACAACAACAGAAATATATTATCAAGAGCAGCATGTGGAAAATCAGTAATGCTGACCAGTCATATAATATGTTGTCCACTATTCAGATTCCATTTCTATTGTGTTATTTTTGTAGTATGTCACAGTGAAAAGCAACAGACATTGGGTTTAATTGGTGTGATCTTGAGCACTTTTTGATATTTATTTGTGTCTCGATTTCTTTACAAAATAGACCTTCATCGTAGGTTTGTTTACGTATAATCAATGTAAACTCTAAGCTGTGTAGACCTCAGAAATAGAGATTTAAGGAAATCTGTCTTTCCTTCATCTCCCTACCTGAGTCTATTGAGTAACAATTTTGAGAATAATATCATTACAGTTATCAAAATTTGTTGAAAGCCATCTTTATTTTTCTTTCTATGCTTTCAATTTATTATTTCTTGCTGAAAAAAATTTTTTCCTCCTTGGCGGTTTTTAAACAATTTGTGTGAAATTCTGACCTCTAGTGGCTTTACTTAAAAACAACACTGACAAGAAATTTTAACAAGAAATATTAAAAAGAATGTTAAGACCAGTAAGAAAAATCTGAGTGATGATTCACAATTTTCAAGGTACTTTCAAATACATTGTCTTATTTAATTCTCACAATTACCCACATGTAGTAGCTGCTGTTTTTTTTTTAATTTAACCTGTAAACCCATTCCTGTCGAAGTGGATGCCGACTGATAGAGACCCTGTAGGACAGGGTAGAACTGCCCAATAGGGTTTCCAAGGAGCAGCTGGTGGATTTGAACTGCAGACCTTTTGGTTAGCAGCCGATCTCTTAACCATTGCACCGCCAGGGATCCAAGGCATTTAAAAGTGGTAGTAATTCCTTTATAAAAGGTCGCTATGAGTCGGACTTGACCCCACGGCATCGGTGTTTTTTTTTTTTTTTTTAAAGTAATTTCTTTAAATTTAAAGATCTCAGTGAGGCCAAGTGGATTGTCCGAGGTTGTTTCCTGGGTGTAGTGCAGTCATGCAACTTGAACTTGACCTCTGGGGTTTTGGCTCCAGCCGAGTGTCACGTATGACATCTACTGGCTTGTCTTAGGATCAGGTTTGAAAACACGTCTACCAGTCCATTTTAGGCGATAAGAAATGGAAAGGACAATGCCTAAGAACACGGTCATATTGAGGATTTGCTATGTTTTGCTTTTTTTCCACTGTTGGCATAGATCAGATTTCGTGCTACCTCACAGCCTGACACAGTTGAATGCTAGAATATGCTGAAAGTGTTGACATGTCTCTTCTTTGATAATGAACTCAGTTACTTCAGTGGGTTTTTGGGAAATTAACACTATTTCACCGTATTGTTTATTTTGACTTCTGCTAGCTTTTTAGTTTGAGGTTTCCTTTTTTCAGTGACATTTGCTTGTGTGTGACAAGGTCATTTGTGATCTGCTTCTCCCACATCATCTCAAACTGCTTTCCCCCTTGTAGTTTTCTCCCAGCCTGTGGGCCTTGTCTCTCCCTTCTGCCTCATGGTCTTGGCACTTGATGCTCCCTCTGCCTGGTCTGACCTTACCCCAGATCTTCACAAGGCTAGTTCCCTCTCACTCAGATCTCAGCTCAAATGGCATTTGCTCAGCAAGGCCATCCCTGACTACCCTCTCCCTCGCCATCCTATTTGTCAAGACATATTTGTTAGTACATCTGTGTTACTAAATGAAAGTCTCTTTTGCATTTATGTATTTGTGTATTTATTGCCAGCCTTAGAATGCAAATGTCATGAAATAGGGACTCTGTCCATCTTGCTACGTGTGTTTCTTCTCCCACCCAGAAGACTCCCTGACACAAGATGCTTGCTCAATAAGTATTTTTTGATTAAATAAATAAACCCATGTTTTTCAAGATCGCCAAGTATTTGCTTGTGGCCTTGACCTGCTAATACAGTGCCTTGAACATATCCTGCAAGTATGCCCTACAGTGCTCAGAAAGTGTTTCTCACGTGCTCATGAGCAGGACTGCTACTAGGGAGACACTGTCATTTTGTCACTTCCCCAAAGGTCAAAGAACTCACCCCTCCATGCCCCGGCCAGTGACCACTGCTTTTCTGCCAGTTACAGCACCGCTACAGCTTTCTTGGATATGTCTACCTCAGCTTAGCCTGGCCACTAACTCACTGCCACCTCTGTTGGAAAGGAAGACTTTCCAGCTGCTTCTGAGGGCACAGCAAGCTCCTACAATAACCATTATGACGCCTCCACACAAGTTATCTGGGATGAAATCATGGGGCAGAGAAGAGCTGTCTCCTCTTTAGCATCACTCTGACGACAATGTGGGAGTCCCTGGCTGGTGCTCAGCTGGTAACTGAAAGGGTAGAGTCCCCCCTGGGATGCCTCAGAAGAAAGGCCTGGCGATCTGCTTCTGAAAAATCAGCCAGTTGAAAACCCTATGGAGCAGAGTTCTACTGTGACATACATGGGATCGCCATGAGTTAGAATCAGCAGCTGCTTTTTTCTTTAATGACAATGTCAATGATGGCAGCGGGAGCAGTAGTACTAACACCTGTTGAACAGTTGTCACCCCCCCCCAGGCACTTTATAGGCATTCTTAAATTTAATTGTCTCAATAAACTTTGAGGGATAGTACAGTATAATTTTCATTTGACAGATGAAAAAACTGAGGTTCAGAACTGTTAAGTCCTTAGCACAAGGCCACACAGCTAGAAGGAGGCAAGTTTGAGCTCAATCTAGTTCTACGTGGGCTCCATTGTCCAAGCTCCAATCAGTCTGTTAAATGGTCACAGGGGCCCCTAGCAGTGTTGATTGTTCCACATTATTTTACAGAGCTGAATGAAATAGCTACTTCAGTTTTGGTTAAAGCTCCCACTTGTCCCCATAGATGGGACACAGCATTCAAATGAGTGCCAGACAATCGGAGGTGTGCACAATTACTTCTTCTCTTGGATAATAGAGGCTTTGCCACAGGGAAGCCTTGTACAACTCGCCTCTATCCCCTCAGATACTTTTCTTCTCAGCAAACCCCTTAGCCTCTAGGAACTGAACTTCTATTTGCTTACCTACTATTTTACTGGATATAGATTCTGGTGATTGAACAATTGAAGTTACTTCCCAGGAGACTCCTTGGCCCCTAATGCAAATAGGCCTTCTTATGACTTCTCCAAACAGAAGATCAGATATGCCCATGTATATCTGGATCCATTTCAACACTCAAACTGGAAGCTTCATTCCCTGTAAGGTAACTGTCACATATAACTTGGTTTAACATTAGTTATTTTACGTTTGTGAAAACTTATTAGACCAGAGAGATAAAATAATTTGTTCTAGGTCACACAGCTTCTAATTAGTGGTGGGGTGGCACTAGAACTAGAACTCAGATTCCAGCCCAGCCCAGTCATTTTGCCATTCCTCAATCTTTAATCATTCCCATTAAATGATCCTTCCTTGAGTTTTATAATTTTACATTAGAACAGGAGGTCAGTGAGGTCAATTTATAAACACGGTGCAGAACTGTGTTCACTGAGTCACCTTGTTATAAGTTAAACTGCTGATTTCTTTCTGGTGACTTTTTCAGAGAGGTTAAGCAAGTAGGTATTTTCCTAAAACCTTTATATTAATTGCTTTAATTCACTGGATTCTTTCATTATGCTTTTTAATAAGTATTGTATGCATAAGGATAGGCCAAAATTTTAAGTGACTAGGATTTTTTAACTTCTACATTTCGGCATGTAGATGTTCTGAACCATTTTTTCTTCTTCCCTTTGAATACAAAAACAAAACAAAACAAAAAACCCTGTTGCCATTGAGTCAATTCCAACTCATAGTGACTCCATGTATTACAGAGTGAAACTGCTCCCAACGCCCAAAACCCACTGCTGTCAAGTTGATTCTGACTCATGGCGACCCTATAGAGTTTCCAAGGCTGTAAATCTCTACGGAAGAAGACTGCCATGCATTTCTCCGGTGGAGCCTCTTGTGGTTTTGAACTGCCAACCTTTCCATTAGCAGTCAATCGCTTTAACCACTGCACCACGAGAGCTCCTTAAAACTGCTCCATTAGGGTTATTTTTTTGTTTGTTTTTGTTTTTTTTTGCTATAACCTTTACAGAAGCAGATTGCCAGCCCTTTCTTCCACAGTACCACTGGGTGGGTTTCAACTGACAACCTTTATGTTAGTAGTAGAGTGCAACCACTTGCGCCACCTAGGGATAGATGCCAAGCAAACATTTCAGGTTAGGTCACGACGGGAAGAATGAAACTCAAGTCAATCAGGAGGTGACCAAAGATGACTTGGGAGGTAAATGGTAATGGCAAAAAATTGGTTTGTTTCACTTTAATAAGGGTATATCCTTTACTCATGCCATTTCTCTCCCTGATTCTCTTACATAATAATTTGGCTGTATATCAATCGCTACTGGGGACTATAGTAATAGGCACTTGTATGCTGGTAAAGATCATGGGCTTTGAAGACAGACATACATGGTTTGAATTTGAGCTCTGTCATTGACTTAGCTATGTGGCCTTAAGCCTCTGTCTCCTCATCTTTAAAACGAAGACAATAATATCGCCCAATCTCAAGTGCTTAATGTGAAAATTAAAACATGTTTAGCATATAGCTTCGCTATCGTTGTTTCTTTCATTAGCTTCCACTGCTATTACTAGTTACAGTAAGCACCTTTTCTCCCCATATCCCTACAGAAAGGCTCATAGATTGCAAAGTGGGCTCCTCAGATAGAAATTCACCAGGGAAACCACTAACCTTTGCTTCTTGCTGCAATTTCCTGCCTGTTTTTAGTCCCATGCCCAAATCATTTTTTACTCATCAGTAGTTCACAAATTTAAGACCACTCTTTCCATTCACTAGTATGGCCTCTCTATTCCCCGGTGAGCCTCTTGTTCCTCATCAGTAAATGAGTTAAGGCATGTGAAACCAAGCCTCAGTTTTCTCATCAGTAACATGGGGATTGTAATCATACAGCTACCCCATAGGGTTGTGGTACATAGGTGTTAAGCCTGGTAAAGCACTCACACCTACTTAGCACATTGTCAAAGCCTCAGTAAATATTAGCAAACCATATGTCAGCAAGACCCAAGGGAGACTGAAAATGTTCCTCCTGGTTTTTGTTCTTTTTTTCTTTCTTTAAGGAATATTTTCCTTTAGCTCCTATCTATGTTCCATTGGCCTTGGGTCATTGTTGGTATGTGTAGGCCAGGCACAATTTATCTGTCTCTTACCCTTCTTATTGCACACATGAAATTCTACTTCTGGAAAATTTCTAACTGTTAGGGATGGTTTTATCTGCCCCTCCCCACATCTTTTCAGGATATTCCAAATCATAACTATTCTGTCTGGTTTCTGAACCACTTATTTGATCTATAAACTAGTTGAACCAATTGCCATTGAGTTGATTCCAACTCATGGCAACCCCATGTGTTCAGAGCAGAACAGTGCTGCATTGAGTTTTCAATGGCTGATTTTCTGAAGTAGATCACCAGACCTTTCTTCTGAGACACCGCTGGATGGATTTGAACCAAAAATCTTCAGGTTAATAGCTGAGCCCTTAACCATGTGTACCACCCAGAGACTCCTATTTGGTCTGTAATATCCTATAATTTTACGAAATTTTTCAAATTATATCTTATGTAGCCTTTTCTGCTCTTTTCTAAAAGTATATTAATATATACACAGTAAAATTCTGATACTCAGAGACTTAAGTAAAGTGGAATCTAAATAATTTAATTTTCTTGGAATTATTTATTGTGATTGTTCTTGATTTAAAAACTCTGGAGGCATTTTTTCAAGTCTCTAGTGGCCACTTGATAATACTCATAACTTAAATTATATAAGTCTTTAGAATCTACAAAGGTCTTATCCATTATTTTGCTTCAGCTTCACCAACATATGTAAGAATTGTTACCCTTATTTTAAAGAAAAGGAAACTAAGATCCAGTACTTATGCACTTGATTTGACCACACAGCTGTGAGCAAGTGTTCTGAAGAGAAATCCTGCCTCTCATTTTACATAACTGTGAAGTAACCCTAATCGGCTTGGCCAGTGAGATGAGCTGAGATCCGTTAGACAAGACAACGTCACCTCAGGCAAAATCAGCTATATTTTAATAAGGCAGGTTAGACATACTGATGATACCATATTCTTTGAACAGCACTAGGCACAGACCAAAAACACAGAAATAAAGCTCATATAGATTGTATAAAGGCAAGAGACATGGCCTGTTTTTCTAAATTGGAGTACACTCACATGATACACCCACTCCTCACTTATTGACATAGTTAGGCTCCAAAGACCAGGCAGTACTGTGAAATAGGCATTATGTGAAAATGGAGGATGACTACATCGTTACATAACTGCCCTATTACATCATTGCATAACTGCCAAATGACTGAGAATCATGGCCCAGCCGAGTTGACACATAACCTTAACCATCACAACCAGCGTTACTGTCACCTCGGACCTTGGCGTTTGTTACTGCCAGACATATATTGTTAATGCACAAAATACTCAGTAAATTTTTACTATTGTTGTAAATGCTAGATGTTTGATAACGAGACAGTCAATAAGTGAGGAGTAGGTGTATTTCTTTTATTTTTCAAATTAAAATGGGCTCAAACCTTTGCCTGGCCTATCTAGAGCATGTCTTTTTTGTCTCCCCATGATAAAGGGAGGCAGTACCATTTTGGCATTATACTAATGTGGAATTTTCTTTTGCTCCCTCCGCCTCATTCTCTAATATTTTAACCCCAAACAATGAGTGTATCTAAAACAATAATGTTCAGAATTACCTGCTGCCAAGGCCCTTCCTATCCTTGCACCAGCCTGCAAGGCTTTAGTGGTAACTGTATCTCCCAAAATGCATCATACTACTGCTTGTTCTCCTACAGCCCTTTCTACTTTATTTTTTTAGAATATACAAATGTAGGTGGGGACTGGGGGGACACTACACCCACCAGTCGCTCCACAGGAGAAAGATGTGACAGTCTGCTTCCATAAAGATTACAGCCTTGGAAACCCTGTAGGGCAATTCTACTCTGTCCTATAGGTTTGCTATGAGTCAGAATCGACTGGACAGCAATGGGTTTGGTTTTTTTGGTTTGGAGCACTACGGCATAGCACCTTGCCATATTAAAGACACCAATACAACAAAGTTACTGCTTCAATTTTTCTGGTCAGTAGAGACCCTGAGTTTCAAACTGGGGGTGTCCAATGGAAGAGAAAATAAATGTTATCTTACCTTCTTTTAGCTGGGTGGGATTGATCTTTTAATAAGATAGAGTATATATTTTTTTCTGTTCTAGCTCCAATGGCTTCAGTGTAAATAAACTCTAATTTTCAGTGAACCATGAGCTTTTTTTCAGTTCTCATAGCCATTTTGTACAAGTTTTGAGATTTTTGTATCACATTCTACCAGACAAATGATAGTTTAAACCAGAAAAGCCAATGCAAGTTTTCGAGTAGGAGAATGAGATAATTAGATTTGTCTTGCAGACAGATAAATCTCTTGGCAGGCTTGACAATAGACTGAAAAATGTTAGAAGCTCCTGGTGGGATGTGAATTAAAAACAAGCAATGACTTAGGACTATAGGGATAGAGAGAAGGGGATGTGTTAGAGGTGTATTTTGGAAGCAACACTGGTAGATTATGAGTTCTAAGGTATGTTTGAGCTGCCTATGGACATACGAATGGAAAAGTCCAGAAGGCAGTCTGAGATAGGTATTATAAATATTTCTTAGATTCCTTCTCCACAAAAACTCTTTGCACAACCTCTAGTCTTGCCTCTGAGTTTTTATATCTTGTCTTATTTAGTGATGGTCATCAGAGAGGACACTGCCTTCTCACTGACAGTTGCAAATATTCCATGAATTGGAATATTGGTGTATATGATAACACAGTTATTACTTACTTTAATAATAATAATTCTCATTTAGAAAATTATATCTGTCTCACTTCGTTCCTAGAGGAATTTTAGACAGAATATTGTATGTTACACTTGTAGAGTGTTATATATTTTCCAATATCAGAAGCACAAAACTTCTAGATGCAAAAATACATGTCAGCCAGGCTGCTCCAAATCCACATGGTAGGATATGTGCTAAAAGAGGCATCTCTTTCCCTTGGCCTCTTCTTTGTACCCCTCTTATTTCTGAGCAGTGCAGAGATTAAGTGCTTAGCTGCTAACCACAATGTCGGTGGTTTGAACCCACCACATGCTCCGCGGCAGAAAAATGTGACAGTCTGCTTCTGTAAAGATCACAGCCTTAGAAACCCTATGGGGCAGTTCTGCTCTGTCCTACAGAGTCGCTATGAGTCGGAATCTACTTGACAGCAATGGTTAATTTCTGAGCACTTGGATGACACCGTCACAGGTCATATTTCTAGAGTGCTCACTACATTCCAAGCATTGTTCTAAGCCCTTCATATATACTTTATCATGTTTACTTCTCCCAACAATCCTATGAGGGAGGCATTTCATTGTTCGGATTTACTGATGAGGAAATGGAGGCTTAAAGAATTTGAGTTGCTATTTTAGCCCTGGTGGAGTAGTGGTTAAGAGTTCAACTATTAACCAGAAGGTCAATAATTCAAATCCACCAGCTACTCCTTGAAAACCCTGTGGGGCAGTTCTACTCAGTCCTATAGGGGTGCTATGAGTCAGAATCGACTCAATGGCAATGTTTTTTTGTTTTTTTTTTTAAATATTGTCCCACAGCCAAGCTTGAACCCCACACTTTGATCCCAGAGCCCATGCTCTTAATCACCGTGCTGTATTACAGAAGCACTCCACTCGGCCCTAGATTGATGGGATTCCTCTTTGTATTTGTTCTATTGACTTGGCTGAGAATGCATTTTAATAATGAATGATATGTGAAGGCAGCAGAAAACCTGCCTAACAAACCTTAATGTTGTATTTTTCACTAAGTACAATGTTAATTTCTTTCTCTCTCTCTCTTATTTTGTTGTTCAAGTAGGAGAGATTGTAGGGTTCTTGAAATCTTCAGTTTTCTCTTTTGCTAGGCTGCACAAGAACCAGCTGCAGGGAGAATGAAGTTCATAGGTCCCTGGAATTGATGTGACACGATTAAGGGATTTGTCAAGATCATGATCATGATCATGCACATAAAGTATCTGGCAAGTGCTGGGGTCGTAGTAAAACCAGTTGCCATCAAGTCGATCCCAACTTATGGCAACCCCATGTGTTTGAGAGTAGAACTGTGCGCCATAGGGTTTGAACAGCTGATTTTGGGAAGTAGATCACTAGACCTTTCTTCTGAGACACATCTAAGGGACTCGTACCTCCAAACTTTTTGGTTAGCAGCCAAGAATGTTAACTGTTTACACCCCCAGGGACTCCTTGGCTCGTACCAAGCACCCATTAAATATTAGGTATTATCACTATTGCTATTGATATTATTATGAGACAAATTAATCACACTATATCTCCTTACACATTGTATTTTCTTACATTTGTTTAGCATTGTAATAGTCAAAAAAGTACTTTCATTCTATTTTCTTATTTCATATATTGCTTTGATGACAACTAACAACAACAATCTTGTAATTTGAGGAGAGAGCAATATAGATGCATAAAAAAACAAGTCTCCTGGCACCAGCGTCATTGATTTTTCCAAAGGTTCATCTTGTTAAATGCCAACAAACCACACCGCAATTTCCCTTTGGTAACACTCAAGGCATTTCTAAGACCTTGTTAAGCACTTCCTTCCCAACCAAATTATTAGGCATAGATCACATCTTGTCCAAGATAATGCTGTATCCCTACTATATACCAAGACACAACACAGGGCTTGGTATATAGTAGAACGTCAATAAATATTTGTTCAAATGAACAAGTGAGCAAACTCTGAAGCCTTAATCAGTGTTCAGGAGCAAAGAGTAGAATATCACCCTTATCACAAGGAACTTAGGATGCTCTAATTAAGTAGTTGACATTAATGCAAACAGTTAAATAACAATGTATTATGTAAATAATACTTCAAGGCAGTAATTAGAAAGTGGTAATAAGGAACCAGATGGTGAATTACCAAGGAAATAATTCTGTCAGTAAATTCAGAGAAACTAGAATTTAACTTGAGAAAGAACTCATGGGTAGGATTTATGAAGGCAGGCAAGGGTTATAGTTCCTTTTACATTATTTATTTTTAAAATCACAAGAGTATTTCATGCTTGTTGTACCATATATCATGTATGTAACATAAGATGTACAAAATAAAGACACGTAAAGAAAAAGCTAATGACCTCTCTTTTCTCTGTAACCCTTGTCTTTCCTGACCCCCTTCTCCCATGTAACTATTGTTAATGTCTTGGTTTTAACCCTTTTCTCTGTATTTATTCTTTTTCTAAATGGAATCATATTATACATATTACTCTCCTAGAGATTATTTTTTTGCATATATAATACAGAGCTTACTCCAGATTCAGACATCTAACTCATTATTTTAAGCAGCTGCATAATATTCTTCCTTGTATTATTTTTAAGTAGACTTTTTTAGAGTAGTTTCAGGTTTACAGAAAAATTGAACAGAAAGTACAGTGTTTCCACACACTCTCCCTACCCCTGGCACACTGTTTCTCCTGTTATTAACATCTGGCATTCATGTGGTACATGAGTGAGTGTCGGTGTACATCAGTTGTTACAATTGATGAGCCAATATTGATATGTTATTATTAACTGAAGTCCATAGTTACATTAGGGGTCATTCTTGTTGTTGCACAGTCTTCTTCTAACTTCTGTGTTCATGGTAGCTCCTTGAGCTATCAGTGACCCTTTCAGAAGAGGGAATGAAGTTATTTGTCATGATTTGCTTTCAGAGAACCTAGGCTTGCTCCTCTGAGTTGCTACTTTTCTTTCTAAGTTCTCACTTATCTTTCTTATGGAAAAAAAAAAAAAAAGATTGCAGCACAGAAATATGGGTTCAAGATCAACAAAATCACAGAACTCTGTGAAGGTGACTTTGGCACATACCTTCAGCCCATTACAAAGCAAGATCATGATAATATTAGTATGCTTATATAGGAAAATGTTATTAGTTTTCAGAGACATTCTCTGAAGTATTTAAAGAAGATATATTGTGATACCTGTAATTACTTTTTTATTTTTAAATTGTACTTCAGGTGAAGGCTTACAGAACAAATAGTTTCTCAC
>NW_004443958.1:7407287-7441197 GCF_000243295.1 Trichechus manatus latirostris
TAGTTTGTTTATCCATTCATCTGTTGATGGGCATCTAGGTTGTTTCCATCGTTTTGTTATTGTGAACAATGCTGCCATGAACATGGGTGTGCATATGTCTATTCGAGTGACGACTCTTATTTCTCTAGGATATACTCCTAGGAGTAGGATTGCTGGATTGTATGGTATGTCTATTTGTAATTACTTTTTTTTAAAATTCAGCAAAAATAATAGATGAAGGAATGATGAAAATGGTTGTTATATCTCAGTGGTTGGTATATATCTGTATCTTTAAATATGTGAAAATTTTCAAAGTAAAAAATTTAAAACTTATAACCTGTTGCCATCGCATCGATTCCAACTCAATGATCCTATAGGACAGAGTAGAACTGCCCCATAGGGTTTCCAAGGAGCGGCTGGTGGATTCCAATTGCCAACCTTTTGGTTAGCAGCCAAGCTTTTAACTACTACACCACGAAGGCTCCTTAAAACATATAGTAAAATTAAATAGTGAGTAGTGATTATAGGATAGAAATTGATGATAATAATGATGAGAATGAAGACGAAGACAAGAATGGCAAGTATGCTAACAACTTTTATACCTCCTTTCTGTCCTCATTAAAGCAAGAACAGATGACTTTACCATGTGCCAGGCACTTGCTAAGCAGTTTTCATGCATTGTGTCTTCTTTAGTCCACAACAATCCTATGAGGTAAGGATTATCTTTTCTGTTTTGTGGATGAGGAAACTGAGACTCAGAGAAATGAAATGACTTGCTCAGGACCACTCTTAAGCAATGCAGCTCACCCCCTTTGCCTTGGGGAGAGCTTTGTGCTGAAGTGACTGAGCTGAAAGAATTCAAAACAGGTGGAATCAAGATAGGTGGAGAAGGAGACGGAGGCACAAAGGGACTGATTATCTGGATGAATGTGGAGAAGGCAAATAATAACAGATCCCAGGGAGGCCCAACAACCTGGGTGATCTATTTCAGCAAAGTGATGAGGTCGTGATAGGGTAAGGAGCAGGTACTGTGGGCTGGTCATGGTATGACGATGCTAGTGTGTCTGGTGTATGTGAGAGGTCCAGGGGATAATCATTAAGGCCGTTGAAATTCCAAGCACGAGGATGCAATTGGCATAGATGGGAAAAAGGTATAAGTAAAGGGGAAGGGTGGTGGTGGTTGTTGTGTGCAAGCAAGTGCATTTCAACTCATAGTGACCTCATGTGACAGAGTGAACTGCCCTGTAGGGTTTTCTGGGCTATAATCTTTACAGGAGAAGATCACCAGATCTTTTCTTCCGCAGAGCTGCCAACTTTTCAGTTAGCAGCTGAGCGCTTAGCCATTCCACCACCAGGGCTCCTTCATAAGTAGGGGTGGGAAGGCTATATTTTAGGCAAGAGTCCTTTTCTTGTTAATAAAGCACACCATGCCACTTATCCCACTTAGTTCTAAGACTGATCCTGAGAGAGACTGCTAACAACTTCCCTCCAGTCTATAAAACTTTTAGCAGTGAAAAAAGCACGGCTTCCAGTCATTCTTCTTCAGCACTTCCAAAACCAAATCACCAATTTTTAATAATGACTTCCTCTGAGGACAGGGTACTAACCTGCATTCAGTTATTTTATTTCAGGCTAGAATTTAATTTTAAAAGAGTTTTTGCTTGTTGGGGGAAAAAAATCTTACCTAAGGAAGAATGGTCAACCGTGCTGTCTGCTGGAATTCTGCTGAAGGGATTATCACAGCAAGCTGCTGGCCTGGGGCAGCCCAAACAAATCATTTTTGTAAAATTGCAATTAGTTCATTTAAGTTTTAAATGTAAGTGGTTATTTTTAAATGAAGGAAAGGAAGTCTAAATTGCCCTACTAATCCTATGAGATATTGCCAAGGGGATAAAAGTAGACAATCTCGAGCCACATGGGGATCCTTTCCAATGCTCACTTTGATACTTCCCTCTGTTCTCATTAAAGCAAGTCTCGAAGACCAAATGAACCCGGGACCACAGCTGAAGGCAAGGGTGTAAGATGTTTACTTCATCTCTGCCACTAGGGCCGGGGTGCAGGCACACATGTCAGAAGAATAATAATCCTATTTTCACGCTCCTAGGTCTCCCCAGGAGCCACCAGGGAGCAGCAGATGGCTAAGTTACTCACCTGGCTGCCACCAGTTAGACACTTGCTTGAAAAAGAACAGGAAAGCTCTAAAGAAGGGGAAGAAGGGAGGAAAAATATTAACAGTGTTGATAATTCACAATCGGCTTTATGATTTACAGAATGCTTTACATACATGCATGTCTTTGATCCTGCCTACAGAAGTAGGACATCATTTTTAGTCTCCTTTTACAGCATTGCAATCCAAGACCCGGAACTGTGGAAACAGGAATTTCTTCCAGCTCACACAGCTAGTTCAGAACGTGGGTGTTATGGATTGGATTGTGTCCCCACAAAATATATGTTGGAATCCTAACCCCTGTACCTGCGAATGTAATCCTGTTTGGAAATAGGGGTTTGTTTGTTATTCTAATTAGATCATACCAGAGTAGGGTGGGTTCTATACCCAATCACTTCTGAGTTATCAAAAGAGCAGATGAGACACAGACACACTTACGCGTGCACAGACGCAGACACACACACACTCAGACGGGGGTGAAGGGAAGACAGACGCCATGTGAGGATCACCAAGGAACCAAGGAGCACACAGGGCTACCAATAAGGAACAAACTGACACAGCCAAGACTCTGATTTAGCCTCCAGACTGTAAGAAAATAGATTTCTGGTCTTTAAAGCCACCCAGTTGTATATTTCTGTTACTAGCAAACTTAAGATAATGGGCTTTGAAGACAAATGCCCAGGTTTGAATCCTGGCTTTACACTTGCAAGTTATGTGACCCCGGGCAAGTTCCTTAATCTCTTTGCCCCCATTTCTTCATTTGTAAAATGTAGCTAAGAATAGTGCCAATCTCAGAGGTCGTTGCGGGGATCAAATGATAGACCATATGTCAAATACTAAGAACAGTTCTGGTACTCAATAAATACTACGATTACATTTGTAAAATGTTTTATGGGTCTCAAAGTATGTCTAGTTCAACTGTATTTATTAAGCACCAGGATCAGGCACAGTGCTAAGTTCTGGGGATGCAAGAATGAATAAATCATGGTTCCTCCCAGTCAGAAGGTCACAGATGAGTGGAAGGGAGAAGGACAGATCAGCTGGTACATTCAGTACAAAGTGATATTTTAAACAACAAAGGCAATTAGAGAGAGAATTTAGCCCAGCCTGGAAGTGTTAGAGAAGGTTTCCTGAAGGAAAATCTTTTTCCTAATTTTACCTTTACTATGTAGCTGTTACTGGGTGCAGTCAAGTCGATTCCGAGTCATAGTGACTCCATGTGACAGAGTAGAAATGTACCATAGGGTTTTCTTGGCTGTAATCTTTACAGAAGCAGATCACTAGGTCTTTCTCTTGTGGAGCTGCCGGGTGGGTTTCACCACCAACCTTTCAGTTAGCAGCCAAGCACTTAACTGTGTGTGCTACCAGGGCTCCTTACCTTTACCTTACCCTGTGAAAATGGTCCTATTTTATCCATTTTACAAATGAGTGACACAAGGCTCAGAAAAGATAAAGAACTTCCTCTGATCCCTCAGCTAGTGAGTGGCAAAGCCAGGCCTCTATCATACTAAACTGTCTCAATGATACATTCTCTATGAATTAAGTCATTGAAATAATAAGCTTTTTTTTTCTTTTTCTTGTTTAAAAGGGAACAAAAGCTATAGTTCTTTCTATGTGTTCTCTTTCCTCCCTGAAAAATTTGGCAAAGTGCCGATTTTCTGAAATTCAGCCTGTTCAGAGTCATGGAAGCATACACTGGGAGGGACAACTGTATACTATTAGAGATTTCGAGCGGAAGAGACATGCGTAGTTTTGAATTCTACTTCTATCACTCTCAAGCTCTGTAACAATAGGCAAGCAACTTACCCTCTATGAGTCTCAGTTTTTTCATTCATAAAATGGAGCAATAATAGTTTCCACCTCATCGAATTGCTGTGATTATTACATGTCAAATCATTAGCATAGTGCCTGGCACACATTGTAAGTGCTCAATAAACAGTAACTATTGACTTTAGCTGGAAGGAACCAGGAGATGTCGCCTAGTCCACTCACTTTATCCCTCTGGCCTGAGCACACAAATCATCTATGCATTTTTTTTTAAACAATACCTTTACTGAGATATAGTTCATATACCATTTAAAGTGCACAATTCAATGATTTTTAGTGTATTCACAGATACATGCAACCATAGTCAATTTTAGAACATTTTTCATCACCTCAAAAAGGATCCCTGTATCCTTTAGCTACCAGTTCCCTATTCCCTCAGCCAAGTGCCTCCAAGCCCTAGGCAACCACTCATCTACTCTCTATATATTGATTTCCTTGCTCTGGACATTTTATATGAATGAAATGATATATGTGGTCGTTTGTGACTGGCTTCTTTCACTCTACATGTTTTCAAGGTTTATCGATGTGGTAGCATATATCAGTACTTCATTCCTTCTTATGGACAGCTAATATTCCATCGTATGAATATACTACATTTTGTTTATCCATTCATCAGTTGATGGACATTTGGATTGTTTCTACCTTTTGGTTATTATGAATAATGCTGCTATAAACATTCACATACAAGTTTTTGTGTGGACATATGTTTCCATTTATTTTGGGTATATGCCTAGGAATGGAATTGCTGGGTTATATGGTAACTTTATGTTTTGTATACTCTTTTTAAAAAATCTTCCATAGAAGCAGATCCCACAGCTTCACTTATGAACCATTCCAATGGTGACCAACCTCACAGTCTGGGAAACCAACACTGAAAAATATTACTCATGCTTTCATTTAAAATTTTAACATTCTGTTCTTAGTTATCTAGTGCTGCTATAAAAGAAATACCAGAAGTGGGTGGCTTTAACAAACAGAAATTTATTTTCTCACAGTTTAGGAGGCTAGATGTCTGAATTCAGGGTGCCAGTTTTAGGGGAAGGCTCTCTCTCTGTCTTTTCCACTCTAGGGGAAGGTCCTTGTCTCTTTTCAGCTTCTGTTCCTAGGTTCCTCAGCAACCATGTGGTAGGTATCTTCCCTTCCATTTGTGCTTGCTTGCTTAATCTGCTCTTTTAAATCTCAAAAGAGATTGATTTAAAACACACCCTATACTTCTACTGCCTCATTAACATAGAAAGAAAACTCATTGCCAAACGAGATTATAACCACGGGTGTAAACCCATTGCTGTTGAGTGGATTCTGACTCATAGCGACCCTATAGGGCAAAGTAGAACTGCCCCATAGGGTTTCCAAGGAGCGGCTAGTGGATTTGAACTGCCAAGCTTTTGGTTAGCAGCTGAGCTCTTAACCACTACGCTACCAGGGCTCCTTATGCCACATGTGGACCTGGAAATAGTTACATAGGGCAAATTTGGTTTTGCCTGTACTGTGGAGAGCAATCCTTGTAGAGATTCAATCTTGTTTCCGGTTCTTGTATGGCCTAGTTTATTGCACCTAAAGAACGCTTAACCACTGCACCACCAGGGCTCCAAACCACAGGTATAGGGGTTAGGATTTACAACACATATTTGTGGAGGATACAATTCAATCCCTAACATGCTCTCCAAAAAAAAACAAAAACAAGAACATAGAGAATAGCTAAGAATTTTTTTTTAAGGATAAATAGATAAAAACCTCAACTTTCCTTTCCCAAACTGTCTAATCCCAGGAACTTCATTTTTCTCTTTAGAGTTCTTTGTTGGCACTTTATTTCTTGGCTTTAGACAGGACTCCTTCATTTCTTGAGATCGCCGTGATGATAATGCAGGAATCTGGTTGTAGTACTGTGTATGTAGTGCTTGGTATTCTCAAAGCACATTCACATGCTTACCTTGTTGATCCTAAACAACTGCGACAGGTAGGGAGGGCAGGCGTTAGCCCTTCTTTAAAGGTGAGGAAACTGAAACATACAGAAAAGAATAACAACAGTCACCATTGCTGAGCACTGATTATGTGACAGGTCTTTTATTCCTATTATCTTGTTTAATCTTCTTAAAGCCCTCTGCTGTCGGTGTTATTACCTCCATTTGACAGGAGAGGAAAATGAGACTCAGAAGGAGAGCTAAAGTATCCAAGCTTCTCCTGCTACTGAGAGGTGGAGCTGGAACATAAATCCAGATCTATTTTACTCCAAAGCCAATAACCTCAATCACTGATCTACTGTAGACTTGTTCAACCCATCTGCGGTTCAGAAGACATTAAAATCCAAGACTCCTGGTTCACAGTCCAGGGTACCTTTCATTAAATCATCCATTCATTCATTCATCATTATGTGAGGTGCAGGAGCTAGAACTGCCTATGAGTAAGCCACTGTGTACACAGAACTGCTTTGCAGTTGTTCCCCATTCCTGTTGTTGTTGTTAGGTACAGTCAAGTGGTCTCCACCATTCCTAGTCTCCTGTTAATAGCTGCCACATCTGCGGCTACTATTTTGGGGTTTCCAAGCATACGGTCAGGGACTAATAATTACACATACATATTTGTTGTTGTTAGTTGCCATTGAGTTGGCTCTGACCTATGGCAACCCATGTACAACAGAATGAAATGTTGCCCAGTACTATGCCAGCTTCATGATCCCTGGTATGCTCAAGTCCATTGTTGATGCCACTATGTATTTTGAGTGCCCTCCAATCTAGGGGCTCATCTTCCAGTACTCTACCAGACAATATTCTGAGCTGCAGAATTTTCATGGACTAATTTTTAGAAGTAGATCACCAGGACTTTTTTCCTAGTCTGTCTTAGTCTGAAAAGTATACTGATACCTGTCCACCACGGATGACCCTGCTGGTATTTGAAATACCACTGGTATAGCTTCCAGTATCATAGCAACATGCAAGCCACCACAGTATGACAAACTGACAGACTGGTGGTAGATATATATTTATATTTTTTACGTACATGATGTTCCCAAAACATTGCAGATTCTCTAGCAAGAATAAAGATTTGTCTAACTAAACAAACTTCAATTTCATCACTGTCTTGGTTATCTAGTGCTGCTATAACAGAAATACCACAGGTGGATGGCTTTAACAAAGAGAAATTTATCTTCTCACAGTCTAGGAGGCTAGAAGTCTGAATTTAAGGTGCCAGCTCCAGGGGAAGGCTTTCTCTCTCTGTCGGCTGACAGAGACCTTCAACTAGGGGAAGGTCCTTGTCATCAATCTTCCCCTGGTCTAGGAGATTTTCAGCACAGGGACCCTGGGTCCAAAGGACCTACTCTCCTGGCTCTACTTTCTTGGTGGTATGAGGTCCACCTATCTGTCTGCTCCCTTCTTTCTTTTATAGTTAAAAACATGTAGATTGAGTCCTGCCTCATTAACATAACTGCCTGTAATCCGCCTCATTAACATCATCAATGTAGGATTTACAACACAAAGGAAAATCCTATCAGATCACAAAATGGTGGACAATCACCCAATATTGGGAATCACAACCTAGCCAAGCTGACACACATTTTTGGGGATGCAATTCAATCCATAACAACCACCAAGGATATTTCTTTGAATATAGAGTTGAATGAGGAGAGAAGTAAAAGAGAAAATATGCTGGAAACTTCTTTGTAACTGAGATCTAGTCCACACAAACCTATATACATACAGACTCACAGCTGATTTGGAAGGCAGGGACTGAGCTGGGTCATGCATTCCACCACATTCACCACACCCTGGGGAGTATGTACTTCTGTTAATATTTGAGCTGCTTCACTCTCCCTCATTTTTTGTTTCAAAAGGAGATGATGGTGAAAGAGGAGATCCAGGAGAGGAGGGAAAGCTTGGCAAGCTGGGACACATGGGACCAAAGGGTAAGTAAAATGAGATGAAATTTACACCATAACATCAGAATTGCTTGTCTCTCTCTCCTGACCTTTGTACAGGAGATTAGCAGCTTTCATAAAACCCTCTGCCCCAGAGATGCATGAAATATGTTACAGACACGAATTAATTTACCACCCGGGAGCTCCTATGAGACCTGTCAACAGGACTTGGACTCATTTCTCCAGCTGCATCCTTAGTGCTGGCTAGGGTGGGATACTCTGGGCACCCAGGGAATAGCAGTCTCTGGGAATGTCTAAAAACACTGTGAGTTTTAGACACACTGCTGTGTTTATAGCTGTGTCTCCCTTCAAAAGCCAAGGCTTAGCAACTCTTTTTTGGCTGGCCCAGAGCTTAAGGAGGAAATTAAAAAGGAACAGAAATAGTACCCAGATCCATTGATTTTCCTCACCTTTCCCCAAGATCCTTTTATTTCTTTAACTCCCTTTCCTTATACAGAGGAGTAATACAGTGGGGTAAATGATGGGCTATTGGGGGAGTAGGCGCAAAGGAGATGAGAAAGAAACAAAGGCTGTTTGGGAATGTTTTACTCACAGAGCCAAGAGTAACCTCACCAAAACATAGTTTCTGGATTTTGATGTGTAAGTGTGTGTCATTGAAACACTTGAAAGATCCCTGCCAACTGCTACCAGGTGATTGCACTGGACCACTATTTTAAAATCTTGAGCATTTTAGAGGGAAGAAAGGACTCACAGACTCTTGAGACCTCAATTTGAAAGATGCCGAAACTTAAACTTTTCTTGTTCTATAAACATATATATCGATTACAGAATTATTCTCACTAAAATATAGCTTTGTAACTGGTAAAAGTTTTCTAGATCATCTTAGAAAACAGACAAAATTAATAACAATTTTGGAGGAACTCACTGATCTGCACTTGTATCTTGGGAGAATAACGGAGTGGTCTGATCGCTGATGTCTCTTTAATCACTAGGTTTCATGATTGTCTATTCCCCCTCCCCCCAACTCCCGTTTACCAATGAGTAACATCATCAAAACTTGTTTTAAAATAGAGAGGAAATAGAATCCCAAAGTGAAGCCAGAATGAACATGGAGATGAGTAGAACCAGAGTACAGCACAAGAATCCTTCCACACACCCCCCTCATCTGACCTCTAGATTAAATGTCCTCTGCTGTTGTCATTCTAGAAATGCTACGTCAGTAAGTGTTTTAGTGTCATCATGTCCATGATGGTCATACTTACTCACATTTTAATTTTAATGCATATATTATAATTTCATTAAAGTAGGTCATTTATCACAGGATATAATATACGTCACAGGTAGCAGAATACACTTCCTGGTATTTTCTTCAAGTGAATATTATATATTAGCCATACCTTTAAGAAAGAAGGGGGAAAACACACACACACACACACACACACACAGGATATAAAGATGGCATGCTTTGCTTTTCAGGAATTAAAGGAGAACTGGGTGATATAGGAGACCAGGGCAATATTGGCAAGACTGGACCAATTGGCAAGAAGGGTAAGCTGCATATTACTATTCTCCAGGATCAATTTAAAGTAAACTGAGCAGACACTTACATTTTTAATCACAAAAGATTCTTTCTTTCTTTTAAAATATGATTTCTCTCTTTCTTTGTATCTTGACTATTTCTTCCGTATATAAGCACTGTGTCTCACAGATCAAAAATAAAAGCTTTCAGCAAAATTACACATGAATAAGGGATAGAATCCAGCATAAAATCCTATTAGTGTCTATATTTAATTGTCTGCTGGTTGGCTACCTATCCTTGAGACAATCAAAATGAGTCTTATAGACCATGAGGCATGTTCAGTAGTGGAAAGCAACTATCCATAAAACCTGAAGTAGACAGAGCACCATATAACTTTCTTTCTTAATTTGAGTGGAGTAACTAATAATTCTGCATGTGTGGTCTATTAACAGCATAAGGAACTTGAAGTATATGTGTACATATTCTTTTGTCTTCAAGCGTGTCCCAATCCTTTATACAATTACAAAGTCAACACTATAAAAATAGGTAGCCTTCTCTTCAGTATCTAAGCACTCCTTCCCTACCCTTGTCTCATAAAGCCCTGTAATGGTAGCATAATTGCTTGCTTCTGATGTTCGCTAATTCATACAGGCATTGTCTCACTTGGTTTGGAGATACAAAGCTGAATGAGAGTCAAAATTTTGTTGCAAGGAACTCAGAGACTATCTAGGAAGACAGGACTTCCTCCAAAGGAATGATCCTACAGAGTAACACAATTACTATAGGAACCATATAAAAATATCAAATGCTATGAAGATCAGAAAAGAAAGATTGTTTCTGGATGGGAGCATGAGGCAAAACTGATATAGGTCAATCTAGGAAGAACTAACATAGGTCTTGAAGAATAAAAACTGTATGGAAATGGGGAAGAGGCATTTTAGGGAGATGATACTTATGCACAGGAGATACTTGTGCAAAGATATGGATGGAGGAGCTCAGTAACATGGGAAATTGAATTAAAATGTTATGATTTTTAAATTGAATTTTATGATGTAGTATTTGTCTGCTTTTAACATTTACTGATTCATTTTTATTTCTTTTCTCATAATAACTTCATTTTTAATTGTGTTAAAATATATATCACAAAATATTTGCTGTTTCAGTCTTTTTTTATTGTTGTACTTTAAGTGAAAGTTTACAATTCAAGTTAGTCTCTCATACAAAAATGTATACCTACATTGTTTTGTGACCTTAGTTGCTCCCCCTGTACTGTGAGAGCACACTCTTCCTTTCTACCCCACATTTCCCATGTCCATTCAACCAGCTCCTGACCCTCTCTGCCTTCTTATCTTGCCTCTGGACAGGAGCTGCCCATTTAGTCTCATGTATCTACCTGAGCTAAGAAGCACACTCTTCACAAGTTATCATTTTATGTCCCATACTCCAGTCTCTAAGCTTTGTCTGAAGAGTTGGCCTCAGGAATGGTTTTAGTTTTGGGCTAAGAGAGAGTCCAGGGACCATGTCTTCCAGGGTCCCTCCAGTCTCAATCAAACCATTAAGTCTGTTTTTTTTACTAGAATTTGAGTTCTGCACCCTACTTTGTCCTGCTCCATCAGGGACTGTCTGTTGTGTTCCCTGTCAGGGCAGTCATAGTGGTAGCCGGGCACCATCTAGTTCTTCTAGTCTCAGGCTGATGAAATCTCTGGTTTATGTGGCCCTTTCTGTCTGTTGGGCTAATACTTTCCTTTGGTCCATCGTGTTCTTCATTCTCCTTTACTCCAAGTGGGTTGGACCAATTGATGCATCTTAGATGGCTGCTCACTAGCTTTTAAAACCCCAGGTACCACTCACCAAAGTGGGATGCAGAACATTTTCTTAATGAACTTTGTTATCCCAATTGACCTAGCTGTCCCCTGAAATATGGCCCCCAGACCCCCGCCCCTGCTACTCTGTCCCTCGAAGTGTCAAACAGTCTTAAGTATACAATTCAGTGACATTTTAATCACATTAGCCATGCTGTGCAATCATCACCACTAACCATTTTGGAAAAAAAAAGTATCACCCCAAACAGAAACCCAGTACACCTTAAACAGTAATTCATCATTTCTCCCTCCCCAGCCCCTGATACCCACTAATAAACTTTGTCTGTATGCATTTCTTGTTCTAGATACTTCATATAGGTGGAACCATTTTGAGTCTAATTTTTGAGTCTAACTTATTTCACTTACCATAATATTTTTAAAGTTCATCCATATCGTAGCAAGTATCAGAGCTTCATTTCTCTTTACAGCTGAATAATATTTCATTGTGTATATGTGCCACATTCTTTATCCATTCATCTGTTGATGGACACTTGGATTGTTTCCACCTTTTTGCTATTGTAAATGATGCTGCAACAATGAACACTGACGTACAAGTATCTGAGTCCCTGTATTCAAGTCTTTTGGGTATATACCTCACTGTGGAATTGCTGGGTCATATGGCAATTCTGTGGAAGAAAGTCTGGTGATCTACATGGGGTCACCATGAGTCAGAATCAGAGTTAACTAGAAGGCAACTGTTTTTTTGTTTTTGTTTTGTTGTGTGATAACTCTTTGTTTAATTTTTTGAGAAACTGGCTACACGATTTTACATTCCCACCAGCAGTGGATAAGTGTTTCAATTTCTCTACAACCTCGCCAACACTTATTAGTTTTCATTTCTCTGATACTACCCATCCTACCCATTGGCATCAAGTTGATTCTGACTCATGGTGGCCATTGGGGGTGAAGTGGTATCTCTTTGTGGTTTTGATTTATATTTCCTTAAAGATGAATGATGATGAGCATCCCTTTACATGCTTTTTTGTTGTTGTTGTTAATTTTCATCTATGGTATAGGTATGCGTCCAAATTCATTCTTTTACATGTGAAGATCCAGTTGTCCCAGAACATAAATATTCATTTTAATAATGAATTTTCCATTTGTAATTTTATCTTATTTTTTTAAAGAGGGCCCTACAAATTGTATAAGCTTTAGAGCAAACACATCATGAATCTGCCTCTGGCTATATCAGCTTCATTTAACAATTGGTTAAAGGGATGGAAAGTGTAGCCAGAAAGTGGGATGTTGGCAGTTTCAGATTTCTGAAATGAAGCCATGTTAGATGATGTTAAGATTCCTGGTATTACTGTAGAGATAAGAAGAAGTGGAAGAGGAGTGTAAGTCACTGCCATGAACAAGTCCAGAACAGAAGAACTTCATTTCATTGATTCATTCTAGATGTTTCACTTTCATAGATTTGAGGGTGCCAAGCCTAGCTGGGACTCCACTTGGAAGAGGTAGAGTTAATGATCATGAACTAAGTCTTAATCCTTTCTTAAAATAAGAGTAGGTCACTGGACCCATTGAGACTGGAAGACTCCCCAAGACTATCACCCTGAGATACTCTTTAAACCTTGAACCAAAACTATTCCATGAGGTCATCTTTTAGCTAAATAACAGATTGGCTCATAAAATAAACAATATCATCTGTGAGTACTGTACTCTAAAAAATCATCTATATAAGACCAAATGGTCAACATTTACTCAAAAGCAAAGATGATAAGGCAAAGGGGCAGGGAACCTAGATTATAGGAAATGGAACAACCAGAAAGCAAATAATGAGAAAGTAGACATACTGTGAAAAATGTAACCAATATCACTGAACAAATTGTGCAGAAGTTGTCAAATGGGAGCCTGATTTGCTGTGTAAACTTTCACCAAAAACACAATAAAATATTTTAATTAAAAAAAGAAAAGGTCACTGGGAGAGTGGTAGATGACAGAGTCAAGGAAAGATCAAGAGTTTTTACTAAGATTGCCTGAGCTTAAAGTGGATGAACTTCCAGACATGTGGAAAACCTAACACCAGGGTTAACTGTCCTTACCTCCTTCAGGCCAACTCATCCTTCAAGGCTCAGGTCAAGCATCATCTACGCCAGCATCTAGTGCAGACATCTATCATTTTACTCATTGTCATGGCCAATGAGCTTGTCTGTTTCCCCTATAGACTGTGAACATCTGGAGGGAACAAATAAGTGAAAGATTTACTGGGTCTATTTGCTTAAATAAATATAAACTTTATACAAGGACCCTGTCTTTTTACTCATTTTATCCTAAATACCTATTTTATAATAGAAACTTTGAAAAGTTTGTTGAAGTAAGGGTGAATGAATGAATGAATGATCGAACACATCATTTTCTACAATATGGACCTCTTCCCGACTCTTTATTCCTATAAATACCACTTTTCTTTAATATCGATTTTTAGCATTGGCTACTAAGATTTCCTTCTCCAGAGATGCGCCAACAAAATTTGCGAGCATGTCATGGAAATTTTTAAAAAATGGAGGCACAATGTTCTGGCTCACCTGGATTAGTTTTCGTTTTTAATCTGTACTTTGAAATGTATTGTCCTCATTTTGTCAATAGCCTTTCTAAATTTTTCATCGATTCAGATTAATCTCAACTTTCTGGGCTGACCTTCTGTTGTCACTTGCATGGATAAAGTAGCTTTCTGGATGTCAATATTTCATTTCAGGAATAAGAAAGAAGAATGATTTAGTATAGGCAAATTCAATCTCATAGCAAAAGAAATGTTTTTACTTAAGGTCAATAATCGTTTTACATTGAAAGCATTATGATTTTTTATTTGTTTGTTTGAACACACGCTCTAATCCCTCAACCTTAAGACGGTTATTACTGGCATGTTCCCACTCATGTGCCAAAATAAGTTTTTGTGGATGACTTTAAACCAGAATTGGTTTCCAAGAAACAGGTATTCTGAGCTCACACTTTCCATGTACTGGCTAAGTGATTTGTATGAATTCCCTTACGGTAACCCTGATTTAGGGAGCAGAAGCTAGCACTGGTTGAGCATCCTCTACCAGTGGAGCACTGCACTAATCCCTTGAAAAGATGACATTATCTGATTTATCCTCCTTATTGATTTTATGATTTTAGATACTATTACATTCATGTGCCGCATAGCATCCATTTGGGCAATGTCTGATCAAATATATGTCTGTGGTCCCATAAGGTTATGAAAAAAAAAACAAAACCCATTGCCACTGACTCAATTCTGACCAGAGTAGAACTGCCCCTTAGGGTTTCTAAGGAGCGGCTGGTGGATTTAAACTGCTGACCCTTTGGGTAGCAGCTGAACACTTAACCACTGTGCTACCAGGGCTCTGAAGGTTATAATAGAGTTCAGAAATCCCGATGGGAGAATAGGATGTAGTGGAGGTAACTGGATGTATCAAACACAACTGCTTCCCACAGGCAACACGTGTATCACATGTCTCTTGTATACAAAGTGATTGCGCTGCCAGGAGTATAATGGTACAATAAACATATAACCTATGATACATATGTCTTGATAGTCATAATAAACACCTATGTTAGTGGCTTATGTATGTACTGTATTGTACTTTCTATCATTATTTTAATGTGAACTTTCCCTACTTACAAATAAAAAGTTTACCATATAAAAGTGTATGCTTCAACTCATGGGCAGCAGCATCCAATCTCGTGTATCACCAATCTCTTCAGTGTTGTAGCAGTATCTCTGTTAAATTTTCTTTTGAAAATATTATTGTGAAGCACATCATGGCTCCTAAAGGCAGCGAAACCAGTGCTAGTGGTAACAGCAGCAAGAGGCAAAGGAGAAGTATGGATCTGGAAGTGAAACAAAAGGTTATTAAACAACACGAAGCTGAAAAATCAGTGAATGCTGTTGCTCACGATTTAGGCATGTGGCATTTGACAACCCCAACAAGCGTCAAAAACAAGCAAAAAATATTCTCCAAGCTGTTAAAAGGATCAGCTCTACCGAAAGCTACAAGGCTAACAAAAATGAAAGAGGGACCTGTATCAGATATGGAGAGATTGCAAATGACGTGGATTGAGGACCAAACACAAAAGCGTATCCCTCTCAGCAATCACTGCTAAGCCACGAAGCTTCCAGACTGTGATACCCAGTTTAGTGCTAGCTCTGGGTGGTTCAAGTGCTTCAAAAATTTTTCACCGTATAATGTGAAAGTGAGTGGTGAGTCTGCAAGTGTTGATGTGAAGGCAGCAGAAGAATTTGTTGAAACTTTAGATTAACTAACTGTAGAGGGAGGTTATTTGCCCTAGCAAGTTTTTAATATGGATGAAACTTTATTCTGGAAGCAAATGCCTGAAAGGACCTTCATCCATAAGGACACCAAGTCAATGCCAGTCTTTAAGGTTTTAAAGACAGAGAGACAGAGTGACAATGCTGTTAGGAGGCAATATTGTATATAATATGTGTTTGCACAACGTCCAAAAGACATAACGTCCTACTTCACAGAACATATTGTGAACGTTGAGGGGTGAATGCAAATGAAAAAACAGAAGCCTACAGAAATTAAGGAACTTGTCTAAGTTTAGCTAGTAAGTGGGAGAGCCAGAATTCAAACTGTGGTTTTGCTGACTTCCGTGATTGTTCATCCCACTGTACTGCTTTGGCTTTCCCATTTGTCAAAAAAAAGAAAGGAATTCATCTCAAAATGCTGAAAAGTAGCCAGAGTGCTTACATCTCCTCAGAAGAAAAGCCCCATATAAATCAAGAAATTCTTTCTCACGCCGTTAAGCCCCAGATGGAAGGTCAGCTCTCCCATGAATCTCTACCATGATCCATAACCATCTTTCCCCTCTCTGAATGTTTACCAGGTATTTTATTTATTTTACTCTGTTAGTATAATACAATAGTGTCCCATCTCCTTGGCCCCTTATGTGAGTTTTATTTTTCTAATAAGCTCATCATTTCTCCAGGGGAAATACTCTACTGATGCTTGTTTTATGTCCATCTTTGAGCTTAGCCCAGAACTTGAATCATAGTAGAATAAGCTTTCAGTCCATGTTTAACTAACTTAAAATATAAAGAAAATAAACTATTTTTTAAATTAAAATATTATACTCATGTTCAAATGATCTTGTAAGTCCATATTGTTTTTAGTGGTGGTAAGGATTGGTATTACTTTGGATTTTTGATAATATTTTCCAAACACTTTGTTTTCCTTCATTAAATCATTGAATGACTCATCTGGGATGCACCATGAACTGGGGAGTCAGAGATGGTTGGGTCTGCATACCAGCATTGCCATTTAATTGCTGGATGTGCTTAAATAAGTTCCTGATGCTACTTAGCACATAGGATTTAATATGATAATATGTATAAAGTATCCAGAATGGTACTTGGCACATAATCAGCATTCAGCAAATATATAGTTCCTTTCTGCTTTTAACATATTCCCAGAATTTGTTCTTATCTTTTCCAATCTGCACATGAGGGCATTGAAGATGTTAAAGGACACAACCAAAATGTGAGAAGATCAATATTCCTCAGCTAGGTACTCGACATATTTCCATGTTTCTTTCCAGCTCTTCCCTCTGCCTATTCATCATCTGCTATCTTGTGCCTATCTTCACCTGCTGAAGATTTTCATGGCCAAGTTCAAATTCTGTCTTCACTGGAGAACCACAGGGAAGTCTTCATTCATTTCCCCAGCTGAAACACTATCTCTTCTGCCTCCCTCCCAGAGTATGTTCTCTCTGTTCTCACAACATTTATCACATTCTATTGTCATGTTTCACCATTGTCTTGTTCTATCCAAGTGCAAGTTCTGGGGCTTCCCCATGCACACTTAAACTGCATTCTGGATTTCAAGGACCCTCTCCTTTTTGTAGGGAGCTCATGAATGTCTGGCATCACTGTAAAGAAAGGTGTCTGCATAGGTCAGTTTAGAAAGACTCAGCAAATCTTCGGAGCCCTCGCAGGCATGCCTTCTTTTGGTTGACTGACAGCACTCAGCGGGCAGTGATGAGAAAAATAGCTAATGGGTCTCCTCAGTGCGGGCAACACAGGGCACCCTACGAGCTTTAGAGTGGCTCCCACTTTTTCCCTGTTGCTGGTGTAGGATAGGGCTAGGCAGAACCTCAGTTCCGACTCCATCCTCCTTCACGTGGTCCCCTCAGGTCTTACCCTCAACTCCCTGGCTGCACTAACCTCCATCAAGGGTAAGCCCCATACCTCTTTCTAGGTTAGGTGACATTTATCCTGTATTCAGCCCTCATGAGTTTTTTTTCTTATTCTTTTTCCAGATCACCATTGAAGCATGAATTCTATTTTATTTCCATCAGGGTATTCCCTTTTGATTCTCCAGAACCTCAGCCAAACTTGTCCTTTTGTAAATCAAAAGCTTTTGCTTTCAATTACTTTGTCTAATGTGAGCTTCAAAAACTTATTTGAAGTAAAAAAAAAAGAAAAATTCATCATTTTTTTCTTTCCCTCTGCTTTAACAATCATAATTCTCCTATAATTATTTTGTGAATGCCTCTGACTGAGTAAGAAAACGGTCACATACAAGAAAGAGCAGAAAGGAGAATTACAAAGGTTGATATTTCGGTATAATGTATTTGATACTGTCATATTATAGGTATTTGTATACATCACATCTCTTCTAAAAATTATAAACGTCAAGTCAGAAACTTAAACTTGTCTCTCTTTATATCCTCTCAAAGTAGCTAGCCATTTGTCTTGCGTAGAGTAAGCAAATAGTAAATATTTATTGAATTAAATTGAAAAAGCACAATACATGTTTTTGAAAATCCAAGGACAAAGGCACATGGAATAACTTGGAGTGTAATAAATACACAGACATTGTAATGTGCTAATCAGTTGATCCAGATTTGCAAGACAAAGGTAACTTTAAAATTAAAAACATGGCTGAGAATTGGGTTAACCTTGTTCAGAAGGCCACATTATGAAAACATGTTAGTAGGATAGGTAACAAGGATCCCTGATAGTGTAGCGGTTAAGTGCTAGGCTACTAACCAAAAGGACAGCGATTTGAACCACCAGCCACTCCGCAGGAGAAAAGACCTGGCCGTCTGCTCCTGTAAAGATTGCAGCCTAGGAACCCTATGGAGTAGTTCTACTCTGTCCTATAGGGCCACTGTGAGTTGAAATCGACTTGATGGCAAACAACAAGAAGGATAACAAAACAAAACAAAACTTGTGGTCATCAAGTCGATTCCAACTTATGGTGATCCTATAGGACGAGTAGAAGTGTCTCATAGGGTTTCCAAGGCTGTAAGCTTTACGGAAACAGATTGCCACATCTTTCTACTGCAAAGCAGCTGGTGGTTTCCATCCGCCAACCTTTGGGTTAGCGGCCGAACGCTTCATCACCGTGCCATAAGGCTCCTAACAACAAGGATAGGTAACACAAATCAAATGTTCCTTACATATTCTGCTAGAATTCTACATTGTATATAAATAAATTATAATGAATTGTTCGATTAGTTATACCTCTGCAGCCAACTCAAATCAAATTATTTATATAAAGCCAAGGGATATTAGTTGGAGATATTTCTCATGAAACTTAAGAACTGTTTCCCCTGATTGTAAATGCATAAGATATTGTCTCCCTGAAATAATTTACCATCTTATTTGTTCTTTTTGCTGCTATTGTCTTTATTCAGGTGACAAAGGGGAAAAGGGTTTGCCTGGGATACCTGGAGGAAAGGGCAAAGCAGGTATGATATACCTATTTTTCTCTTTGATTTCTAGCATTATTCCAAATGTATTCATCTCCAAAGTAAGCAGTGATATACATGCATATTTAGGAGTCCCTAGGTGGTGCCAGCTGTTAGTGTGCTTAACTTCTAGCCAAAAGGTTGCAGGTTCGAGTCTACCCAGAGATGCCTTGGAAGAAAAGCCTGGAAATTTGCTTCTGAAAAAATCAGCCATTGAAAATCCTATGAAGCACAGTTCTACTCTGACACACATGGGGTCACCATGTGTGGGAGTCAACTCTCGACCACAACTGGTACTACGTATATGTATTTAAGTAAAAACAAGAATCCTCTCAGTATGCTTAATCTTACTTCCCTCAGGCTAGTTTACTAACCCAAAGGGAAGATGGGAACTTTCCTCTCTATCCGCTGGTGACTTTCCAAGCCCTGGGAAATGGGATGATTGCACGTTCTGTCCCATCATGCTTCCTGTGAGGAAGCAAATCCAAGTACATTAGGGAGTAGCCCTCATTCTTCTGGACCAAGAGAAAGTGCATGAGGGCCCCAGCCATAGGGCCTGCATCAGCACGCTTCGCATTCTACTAGCACCTCAACCAAATACTGGCCAGCAGTTTGCCAGCAGCAGACTGGCCAGATCCAGAAAGTCCCTCGTGGTCACAGAACATGCTTTTAATGGCCAGGGAGATTCTCCCTGAATACTGAAAGAGAGTTTTATTTCCTGAAAGAGAATTTTATCTCCAGTGGTGGATGCAGGGAAAGAGGCAGATTGTTCTCAGGTACTTTCAGTTGTTTCAATCTGTTGAGGTGGAGTGGAGATTAATTCTAAGGACTGTTTTAAATTCCTTATATGTAACCCGCGGTTATAAATAAATTAGGAGTCCTTGGGTGGTACAAATGGTCAATGCGCTCAGCTGCTAACAGAAAGGTTAGAGGTTCGAGAGCACCCAGAGGTGCCTTGGAAGAAAGGCCTGGTGATCTACTTCCCAAAAAATCAGCCATCAAAAACCCTATAGAGCACAGTTCTACTCTGACACACATGGGGTCGCCATGAGTCAGAATCGACTCGATGACAACTGGTTGGTGGTTATGGATAAATAAAGCCATAGATTTGTTTATTTATTGGCTAATGAAATTCTTTTCACTTTTCACACTACCAACAAGAAAAGCAAACAGAAGTATTTGCATAAAGCAGCCATTCAATAGAAAAAGAGAGGGTCATCTGGATTTCATGTCATCTTCCTTATAGTTCCTTTTCAGTCACATCAATGCCAGGGGGTAGTTGAAAAGGCAGGTAAGCAAAGGGGAATAGAGTGAATTAACAACCTAGTTAATCCAGAAACTGGACAAATAGCTATTGAAATTGTAGATTGGATCTACTCATAGAATTTGAACTTAGCCCTTGAACCATGCAAATCATACTTCTCATGGATAATCAGAATTAGCATTTGATTTAAACCATGTCAGGTTTCTCCATCTTGGGAGAGTTGTGTAAAGCAATGAACAAAGCAGTAACAGAAGAGAAGACTGGCTAGAAATATGTTTTAAGAAAACTGTAAAGATTTTATTCTGAGATTGGACAGACAAATTCTGTGTTCAACAAAAACGCTAAATGGTCTATAATGTACATACAGTGGTTGGTCATAGTTACTCTTCTTTTTAAAAGTATGATTTAGAACTGTCTTTTAACTCACTCAAAATATTTAAGAAGATATTTTCTGAATTCCTAAAGAAAATGTAAATTGGAAACCGTGTTTCAAATAAAAAATAAAAACTATAGCCACTCATAGACAGCCATAACAAGACTAGAAAAAGACAGTAAGTATTTAGAAGAAAGCAAATGCTCTTTTTAGGTGGTCTACATGTATTTCATCATAAATCCACAGTTTTTATCACTTAAAAGGTACTGTCTGTGACTGTGGAAGATACCGAAAAGTTGTTGGGCAACTAGATATTAGTGTTGCTAGACTAAAGACATCTATGAAGTTCGTCAAGAATGGTGAGCACATTTTATTTTCCTGTGTGCTATATATTAACATCTATCTCTTTTGTGTCTTTTAACACTAGATCTCCAGCATCCTTCGCAAGAAATACCTTGGGTTGGGCAAAAACTGTTGAGATTTTGTCACCAGTTAGAGGTTTTCTCAAAATGCTAATTATCCACTTATACTCCAGACACTTAGGGGCCGTGATTTAGTGTGTACTATTATATGTGCAAAGAAGCACTGGTGGCACAGTGGTTAAGTGCTAGGCTGCTAACCAAAAGATCGGCAGTTTGAACCCACCAGCTGCTCTGCAGGAGAAAGATGTGACAGTCTGCTTCTGTAAAGACTTACAGCCTTGGAAACCCTATGGGGCAGTTCTACTCTGTTCTACAGAGTTGCTATGAGTTGGAATCTGCTTGACAGCAATGGGTTTGGTTTTTTTTGTTGTTCTTTTTTTTAATTGTGCGTTGCCAGAAAGAGGCGAATGGAGAAAAGGGCAAAGTTTGGTGAGCTGTCCCTTAAGAATGAAAACGGACAGCAAGAGTCTTACAGAGCTAGCATTTCAGAAGACGAAGTAGTAATAACACAGCTAATTTCTTAAGCATTTAGAATAGTGCACGACTCGTAGCACCATCTCACCAAATCTGCTAATACAGTCAATCCTCATTATTCACATATTTTGTATTTGTGACTTCATCTCCTCACTAAAATTTATTTGTAACCCCAAAATCAATACTCAAGATACTTTGATGACCATTTGCAGACATGCACAGAGGGCAGAAAATATGAGTTACCCAACGCATACATTCCTAGCTGAACAAGGAGACATTCAGCCTTCTCATTTCAGCTCTCATGCTATAGACAATTGTCCTTTCCACAGTCTGTTTAGTGCTTTTTGTTGCTCTTCGCATTTTTCACATTTTTGTGTTTTTTGTTGGTGGTTTTGCTTTTTCAAAATGGCCCCAAAGTATAATGTTGAAGTGCTGTTTGGTATTCCTAAGTGCAAGAAGGTTGTGATACGCCATGCAGAGAAAATGTGTGTGCTAGATAAACTTCATCCAGACATGAATTATAATGCTGTTGGCCATGAGTTCAATGTTAACGAATCAACAGTATATGTTAAATAACGTGTTTTTAAACAGATACACACAAAAAACAAAGTTACATATTGATCAATTGACAAAAAAATATCATAACCAGAGTCTTGCAGGAACCTAACTCTAAATTTCCTCTAGGAGCAATGATTCAGTGTTTGCTAAGTCAGTGTCTGTGGCGACTTTATAGAACGTATCTACTATGAATAACAAGAATCAACTGTAATTCTTATGATATAGGTGCTATGATTAAATTGAAGCTCAGAGAGACTAACTTGCCCAGATGTGGAGCTAATGAGCAGTGGAGCAGGGATTAGAATACAAGTTTCTCTGACTTTTCTGTCCACAATACATATCAGTGGGAACTTTACGTGTTTTTCGAAGTTTTGCAACTCCCCTGTATTAGTCACCGTTATTCCTAGCCCATTTTCCCATAATAGATAGCAGCAAAAGCTTTAAAGTTGAAAGAGCTTTTGTGTTTTCTTCTGGGACAGTAGGAATGAAGGGGCTATTGTAGTTACTGTTACAATTGGTTTCATTCTGTTGTATTTTCATGTCCTGTAATCCAGCTACATTTGTTGTTCATTATTGGAAGGACACAGATGCCATCTCGTGTTCATCATCATCTTGTAATACAAGAGGCACAGGAAATGCTTGATGTTAATTAACTCCCTAATTATAGCTCTAGTTCTGGCCAATGTCAAAGATGCCTTCTTCAAAATGACTTGGACTGTCATGAATAATCAGACCTCAAAGGTTTAACATAGAACAATAGTTCTTAACATTTTAGTGGCCCCAGATTTCTTTGTGAGTTTAATTAAAGTTATGGACCATAAAATGTCTATATAAAGGACGTGAAACCCAATACATAGATCTCATATCCTGAGTTCAGGATGATTGTGAGTCCCCAGTTCTGTCGTGAAGCTTACTTAGGAGTTCAGTCTCTCTCGTGTACCTGGGAGGATGTGTAGACAATCTCAATCTATGTGTATATTTATAGGCAGGAGTTGGGCCCAAAGTGGACAAAGTTCTATATTCTTCACATATCAGTTCAATAAGCTTTTATCATTCCCTGCAATGTTCCAGTAACTGAGGTTACAGTGTGGAAAAGACACAGTAATTTTCCTCAAGACACTTACAGTTTATTAGGAGAGATGCAGAAGCAAAGGATTAGATTAGAATATGATGATTGCTATAAAGGAGAAAGTAGATGGGGCAATGGAGATATAGGGGAAGAGTATACAAGAGCCTCCATTTCTGTCCAAGAGGATTGGAAAGGATTCTTATAGGAGGTGACACTTCCACTGAGATCTTAAGAACAAGTGGAGTTTGCAAGGTAGAGAATCAGTGAGAAGACTTTCCATGCATGGAAACACAGAGGTGGGAGAGAGAAGGACATGTTCATAGGACTGCAAGTAAGACTAAAGCACAAACTAGGATGGAAAAAAATAAAATAAGATGTGCTGTGTGGATGCTCATGGAATAAATCTCTGTCAACATAGCTGTCTGCTAGACAGCTGTGTTGGAAGTTGAGGAAGAAGGGAAGGGAGGACAAACGGTAGAAGTTTGTTCTCCATTTGATAACTAGAAAGGTAGAGAAAAAATTAAACCAGTACCTACTTCATAGTAAGGGCATGCGAAATAATTGTTGAATGTTGACTAAGTTATTTTAAATCCAGCAATATTATATATTTTCCTTTTTTTGAGATACATAATCATATCCTTCCTTTCCTCCCTGCAAAGTCATAGCAGGGATTAGGGAAACAGAAGAGAAATTCTACTACATTGTGCAGGAGGAAAAGAACTACAGGGAATCTCTGACCCACTGCCGGATCCGGGGTGGAATGCTAGCCATGCCAAAGGATGAAGCTGCCAACACGCTCATTGCTGACTATGTTGCCAAGAGTGGCTTCTTCCGGGTGTTCATTGGGGTGAATGACCTTGAGAAAGAGGGACAATATGTTTTCACGGACAACACTCCACTGCAGAACTACAGCAACTGGAAGGAGGGGGAGCCCAGTGACCCCTATGGTCATGAGGACTGTGTGGAAATGCTGAGCTCGGGCAGATGGAATGACACGGAGTGCCATCTCACCATGTACTTTGTCTGTGAGTTTGTCAAGAAGAAAAAGTAACTTACTACCCTCATGCTACACATTGGTTATTTCTCTGTTACTATCATTGCCATGTTTTTTGTCCATTCATTTCTTCGTAATTAAACTAAATTCATCCTGACTCATGACAAGTAGGAAATGCTAAATTGAGGCTTGGAATCTCCATTGCCATGGTCTTCTGCAACCATTTTGAGCCAATAACTCACCAGGTTACACGGACACTGAGGGAGAGTTTGAATTACTGGTTGTGCAAGAAGGCAGTTGTCTCAGTGAGTGTTCTCAAATGTACATTCTCTTGGCATTTGCTCTGCCACCTCTCCCTAGAGCCCTAAAGCAGATACGCCTTAGTCCTCAAAGTGACATCTTTGCTTTTTAACACTTTAAAGAGGTCTTTTGCAGCAGATTTGCCTAATGCAATACGTCATTTGATTTCTTGACTGCTGCTTCCATGGGTGGTGCTTGCGGATCCAAGTAAAATGAAATTGTTGACAACTTCAATCTTTTCTCCATTTATCATGATGTTGTTTATTGGTCCAGTTGTGAGTATTTTTGTAGGTGCTGGTAGGTATCACCAATATCAACAAGTCTCTAAGTCTCCTGCTCCTTACCTCTAACGTATCACTCATAGTGACATTTCATGGAAGATGCTTCCTTTTGTAAATTTATGCTGAAAAAACCCATGCCAGAATGTCCTTTTTAGTACTTTGACACCACAGGAATATATCAGACTTGGAGTTTGGAACATGCCTGAAACTCACGTTTACTGAGTCAGATAAATAACATCTTGAACTGCAGATCAAACCTCAAAATAGCTTTCACTTGAAATTTAAAAATAAACAGCTCAACAACACTCTGGATTATCCCCTTATAAATTGCTGCTCCAGTTATGGTTTATGACTTATAATTAGATTGTTTAAAATGCTGGCACAGTGGTTGATAAAATAAGAGAAACATATCAACAACATATGTTCACCTTAAACCATCTGCCCATGATTTTACCCATGACAGGCTGGTTATGAAATAGAGTTTTCAATTAGATTATTCTGTGAGTTCAGTAAGAGTCACAAACTTAGATCCTAAAAGGGCCAGAAAGGTGATACAAATAAATACAATGGCCCAGGCAGGGACGCTGGTACCCTGGACACAGCTTCCACTTCTCAAGGAACCAGTGTTGCTCATCAGTCACTGCTGTTAGTTGCCATGAAGGACCCAGTGTCACTATACTTTCTGATGTGTCACAAAAAGCCCAGAGCTGGAATTTTATCTTCATATTTTTAAATGTTGGCAACTAATCAATTTTTTAACAAAGATTTTAAGTCATATAAAGCAGTCTGCAAGCCCAAATAATCACTTTTTCATTTCTCACCTCTGGGGAAAAATTCTGACAGCTCTAACCATATCTAGTGTCATTTAGGATATGACATCATTTAGGATACGTAGAAGTCAAGCTCTCCCATTAGCACCTTATTCAGCTCAGCTTAATAACAAGAATTTGATAAATGGTTGACATTTATCAGGTTACTAAACTAGTTACCTTGTTGTTGTTGTCGTGTGCCATTGAGTCAATTCCAACTCATAGAGGCCCCGTGTAACAGAGTAGAACTGCCCACATAGGGTTTTTCTTGGCTGTAATCTTTACAGAAGCAGATTGCAAGGTCTTTCTACCATGGAGCCGCTAGGTAGGTTTGAATCACCAGCATTTTGGTTCGCAGCTGAGTGCTTCACCACTGTGCCACCACGGCTCCTAGTAGGGCTCTTTTGAGAATGTTACACAGAACATTTTGAAGGCCAGGCAGTTGAATAGATTACAGAATGGGACACTGTATCAAAGCTAGTATCCTTGGCTAGAATGCCAACCAAGAACAAGAACAGGAACCTAGAAACACTTAGAAGAAAAGAAAGGGGTAAGGAAAGACAAAGGAGGAAACTAAATGCAGACATTGCCTAGAGTCAGCTCTCATTGGGATCCATGTTCTAAGCCCTGCAAATACTAATTTGTATTGTGTATACTGTAAGATCTATTATTATTTCCATTATGATTATTAGTTGGAATCAACTGATGGCAACAGGTTTTTTTTTATACTGTAAGTTCTATTATTATTTCTATTATGAGTATTATAATAATAACAATGGATCTCTCAATGACTTACCTTTGCTGGAGATACTTCCAAGAGAAGATGACAGAGCTTTGAAGAATAGGATTCTTCTGGCAACCGTTCCTGGAAGACATTATGAAGCCACCACACACTTAATGAGATACACCATACCCAATGAATTCAAATTGTATTGGTGAGGCATAGGAGGCACAGAGGTAGAGTATGAATGATATTCAAAGTGATGTGAATATTAGAATCTATTTATTAGAAGGGGATACATGATAAACAAGGTTCAACCTCCAGGGGAGAAAGCTGGTAAGAGGTAGATGATTTGGTAAGGCCCAGTTGAGAGGGTTGAGGGCAGGTATACAGTGTCAGTAGGAGAATAAAGTAAAATCAGAAGCCTAGGTATGTAAGTCAGGCCAACAGGGTGGACGATTGGAAGGCTATAGTTTGGGTGGATAATAGAGTTTATTGATTCATTAATTCATTAAAGAATATTTATAGAGCATCTAATATGTGTTAGGTGGCACTGTGATAAGGCCTGGAGACACAATGGAGAAGACAGATAAGATTTCTAGCCTCATAGACAGGGCTCACCTCAGGGTCATTGAATACTAAGCCCATGACAACTGAAGACCTAGGCTACCTCCATTGTCAGAGGCTGCGTATATAAACTTACCCTATTTTTAAATTTACTTCCTCTTAAAAGTAACAGTTGTAAAGACATACTGAAATAATTTGGACAGGAGAATTTTTGTAAAAGTACAGCATCTTTTTTTTTTTTTTGAAGAGTAACATTGACATATCTCTTCAAACCCACTAACACTCCCATTCCAGCTTACTCATTTTGATGTGAACAAGAAGTTCCCATGTCAGTGTGTTTGCTCACCCACACAATCTCCTCACAGTATAGAACCTATCCTTGTGGTTTTACATGACTGAGCATTGACAGGTGGCAAATGTTCTTTGCCTCATTTTTTTTTCCTGGTGACCTATACCTGACATTGAGTGAAACCCAGATTTGCTGTAGATTGTCTCTTTCATGATGAAATAAGGAGGGGTAGAGAACAATTGAGAAGAAGTGAATCAGACATTTTATAATTTATTAGAATGTGAGCATGTCAATCTCTAATTAATCAATGTGTTGGCAACTGCAGTCATGAGATAATGCAAATTAACATCCATACAATTTTAAATTTATGTAATGATTTAACAAAAGTATTTTTCACTTTAGGATCCTTAAACAGAAGTATTTATCAATAATTAATCCTTGCTGTTTGTGCAAACCTGGTTGGTGGGTCTTTGGGAGAGGGGAGGGAAAGGAGAACTATGTACAATCCACCCCTCAATGTACTGATAGGATGTCAGTCCCGGAGAAGGAAATTCATAAGCTCTATCACCATGTGTAAAAAGACCAGACAAGCCCAGAAGCATTTTTTAAGTCCTGAGAAGATAAAGTAAGGGGATATGTAATTGCAAAAGACATTCAGTTTCAATCCAAATAGGGGCTAGGTGAAGATTTTCCCTAAGAAGCATAGTCTACATGGTATAAAATTGTGAGAAACTCTTCTGTAGTAGATTACAAAATAATTAACGTTGAGAAGGTAATTCTGGAGGAAGCTTACCAGGAAAAGCAGGTGTGTTTCCAAAGTGAATGCTTCCTGGAAATTTTTATATTTAAAAATAATTTTCCCCCAAATCCCTTGTTTTCTATCATCTTGTTTTTACTTTTGCTGGTCTTGGTACTTTTCAGGGACTCAATCTCTGGCATCGATGAAAGATTATTGTGCCGACACTTAAAAGCACCACAATTCTCTTTTCCACAGAATAGGAACATTGACCTTTCCCTAAATGACTTTAGGACTTAGAACAGAGTCTAAACAGGGGCTGTTATATCTCACAATACATTGAATGTGAGTGTGTCAATCTCTAATTAACCACAATACATTGTGAGACACTGGAATGAAGTATCCAAAAGGACATTTTCTGAATAAGCTTGAAAATATTTACTCTGAGTTTTCTAACACCAAGCACCTTGGAATAGAGAGATTTTATAAAATGAGTAATGGTGTGTCTCTACCTTTGAAAGTGCAAAACAGAAAATCTAAGCTCTTTTTTCCTCAAATAATCTATTTTATTGAGGTGGGGGACATTACATTACTGCCTCTCTTTAAAATGGATTTTGTTAGAAGTTTCTCTCATTCTTACATTTTCAGAGATTCAATAGTTAGATATGTACTAATGTTCTGGCCTCACCCATTCATGCCCCTCTGAATTGTTAAGATACTATTCTCAAGGCGAAGTTATACATTAAGCAAAGTGATGTTCCTTTGATCCCCACAAACAAGCCCTCAGTTCCGTACGGACAGAGGTTACTTGATGTCTGGGCTCAGTATGGCAAATCTCCTTACACTGGAAATCCTTACTGTTAAATTGTCTGTAATTACTTCTAAATAATCTGCATGATTGGGATTCTGAAACAGCCCTGATTCGAATTTCAATGGATTCGCTCCCATTTCTATGCTAACTACTCGTGTGCACCTGATTTTGGAATTTTTCCTCACACTTGTTTCATGAATGCCATGCTCGATGTCCTTAAACCGATATTAGTTTTGTGTGCACAATGCGGAGTTTAAATCAATGAAGGTTTAAAGAGGGTAAAATAGTGTATATCGCTTCCACTGCCTCATAGCATCCTAACGACAAACAGCTACAACAGCGTTGGTTGTTATTTATCGTGAGTAATCAATACTTAGACATTGGGGAGCAGGAATGAGGAAGGGTCCTTAAAGAAGACTGAGAATGTTTCAAGAAGAAAGCAACAGTCACCTTTATTGACTGTCTCTAAGAGTTCAAGTAAAAATAAAGATTAAAAAGCATACTGGATTCGTCAACCTGACGTCATAAAGAAGCTTAGAAAAAGAAATCTCAGTAGGGTAATGAGAGCAAAAGACAAAATATAGTTGGGTTGAAAGGGTTGAAATGGACTGCAAAGAAGCAAAGATAGTGTATGTGGGAAACATCTTCAAGAAGCTTGCCTGTGATGGAGAGCAGAAGCACCAAGATCAACAATGGTGGCAGAACACTGGAAGTCAGAATAAAGGTAATAATTGATATTACTTGAGCATTATGCTTAATATTTTACTTGTGGTTTTAATCTAATCTTTAAATCAACCCTATGTGGCATATATGGTTATCTCCTTTTCAGGAGGAAATTGAGATTTTTTTTTAATATCTATAAATTTATTCCCATAAGGAAACTGAGGCACAGAGAATAAGTAATATCACTAAGGTCACCTTGCTGGGATTTGTCTGGTCCAGAGCTTGCATCCTTAACAAGTACACTACTCTGTCTTACCATATAATAATATGCATATTTGGAAAGCCCAGAATTTCAGCGATGGCTTTCCTTCTCATTTTCTATGCGACTTCTCATGAATCACTTAACTTTTCAGAGCTTGTTATCAATGGATGCAATGAATGCACTTATTCATGGACGCATGGCAAAGAGGAAGAACTGTGCCAAAACATACTGTCGCCCAATCCCTCCATCAGTCATGAGTACTACGTTTAAAACTTGGGAACGTTTTCCTTCATTCCTCAAAGGCAACAAATAGATACATCAAAAATTCTGGATGACTACTCTTTTTTCTGTCTTGCAGAAGGTAAGGAAAACTACAACCTCACATAAAGGAAATGATTCTAATAGTGATAGAGTGCTCCATGGGGGTCTGGCTGAAAACACTTAAAGTCGAGTTTGATGGAGTTCTGGAAAATGCATCTCGAGAGGCAACTACTCTGACAGCCAAGGGGCAAAACGACATAATTGGGGTCCTCTGGGCTTTGGAGTAACGTGATCATGGGATGGAGTGTGACAGGAAGATGAAGAGCCTAGAGTCCTGTTAAAGGCCCTGTGACTGCTGCTGGAGGAAAGCACAGTCTTGTGGGTCCCAAGCAGAGAGGACATCAGGTCCTTTTGTTTGAGATTCAGAGATCAGTCAGCTCCCTCTGCTATGGAAATATTAATCTAAACTGGAAAAAAACATTCCCCAGCAGTTGTAAATGACTCCTAGCCTTCCTGTCTTATGACTGTTATGTATGTAACAGGATATGCTGTTTTTATTTAATTTTATGAATGAAATGTGGCTTAATCCATGATGACAATAATTTTCTAACTTTCGCAAGTGCAAAGTATTTCATCAGGGCAAAATGTCTGGTATAATACTGAGCCCAGTGGCTCATACAGACACACACATCTACCTTAGTATTGTCAATAGAAGCATGTCCATGACTTTCTTACATCAATTTCTGACACTAATGATGTGGTGTCTGTTTTTGCAATGTATCCTGGTGAATAAGCCCTGGAATCAGAAAAATGGGTCTGAGTCGCCAGTGTTTTCCTTGATAGATAGATAGATAGCTGCATTCAACTCTGACTCAAGCAGCCTTATATACAATAGAACAAAATGCTGCCTGGCCTTGCATCATCCTCACAATTTGCCAGTATGTTCAAGTCCATCATTGTGGCTATTGTGCCAATCCATCTCATGAAAGGACTTCTTTGCTCTTCCTGGCCCTCTACTTCACCCAACATGATGTCTTCCTCCAGCAATTGATCCTTCCTAATTATGCGTTCAAAGCACATGAGTCAAACAATGTTCTGTTGTGATCCATAAGGTTTTCACTGGCTAATTTTTGGAAGTAGATCACCATGCACTTCTCCTGACGAGCCTCTTGGTGGACTCCAACTTCCAAACTTTCAGTATGCAATCAAGCCCATTAACCATTTGGACAAACAAATATATCCAGCACAGAGAGTAAAGTCCAAACTCTCCTCTTTGACAAGGAGAGACTGATGGTGGCTGATTATGGATTCTGGGAACCAAGATGAGATAAGGTAGTTGGGAGAGCTTGGAAATTAGAAGGGCAGCAAGCAGTACACAACCAGGTTAATACAGATGGTCCAAAGAAAGCATCAGAGTAAAGAGCCAGATAAAATGATAGTGACCCCCTATCTGTAAAAAGGATATGATAATGCCCATCTCATTGGGTTTTTGTGATAATTAAATGAGATAACATAGCCAATATACCTGGTACAGTGCCAGGCACTGAATAAAATTTCAATAAATCATAGATCTTATGATATTTATTATTATTTTTCAAGTCAGGTATTAATTGTTTTATGTATCATATTTTGACATGAACAAGACATCTTTCATCAGCAAACATTTCATGGTAATAATCTTTCTATAATGTATTTCACTAAGGATGTAAAGTAAAAATGTGGGTGATGTAATCCTTTCCTCTGTGTGGCTTTGCTGCTTCAACTTCATATGCAATTAGGTTCTTTGTTTCAGTCTGTTTTAACCTTATAGAATTTTTTTCTTCTAGAGTTAATTTTATTTTTTAATTATGTAAAAATAGTTACATCCAAAGCAACACTATAGAATAAGGTATAGTCTCAGAAGTCTTGCCTTTGACCATCTGTCTCAGTCCTATAGTCCTACAGAAGAAAGCCTCAAATACATAATATAACATACTATAAAATCTAAATATTTGATGAATGAATAAGCACTCTGTAATATAACCTCTACCTGCATTTCCAGCCCCATCATTTTCCACTCTCTTCAGGGAAACAACTCCAAATCTACTCCTGTACTAGCTATTTCTGCAGAAGTTTCATCTCTCTGATGTGTATATGTTGCCTTTGTGTATCGTCCCCTGTTATCTGCTTAGCAACCTTTCACTCATATGTGATACTCAGTTCACACATTTCCAGCTCCCCATTTCTTCCTTAGCTCCCATTCAGCACAGCTCTACGCGTTCTGTCATAGTATTTACCTCAGTGTTCTGTGGAGGACCAGCATGATGCCACAGTCATCTTTGTATCACCAGGGCTAAGGCAAAGTGCCCACGTATTGGTAATACATGATCAATACATATGTGCTCAATAGCTACCCTATAGATGGTGAATCCAGGACTACAATGCAAGGTGTCTTGTTGCCACCGGGTCCTACTATGTTCAGAGCAGCACTCTAGGAACTAGACGTATTTCAGTCAGGGTCCTGATGTGAAAGAGATGGCACAAATAAAGTCATTGAGGACAGTCAAAAAGGGGACTTTTTACAAAGGTTTAGGCAGGGTTGAAAGACACCATCAAGGGGATGGTGAAAAGTGGGACAGCAATAGCATGGCCCATAAGGCCAAAACAAGGGATACATTACCACACCTGGACATAGCTAGATATGATAGCTACCTGAGAGACACTGTGGTCCTAGATGTAGGAAAACATTGCTCTCAGCCTGCTGCTAAGCAGAGAAGGAAGCTAAGAGATCATTAGCTGACTCCCTTCTCCTGCTGCCCTCTGTTCTCCTACAAGTGGAGCCCATTGACCAATCCCAATTAGAAGCCAGAGGGCAAAGAATCCAGTTGTTGTAGTCTATAAAGTTCAGCCTCCTGACGCTCTGAACAGAAGAATGGAATAGAAGCACAAACAAGTAATATCCAGCACAGAGAGTAAAGTCCAAACTCTCCTCTTTGACAAGCAGAGGCTGATAGTGGCCTATTGTGGATTCTGGGAACCAAGATAAGGTAGTTGGGAGAGCTTGGAAATTAGAAGGGCAGCAAGTAGTACACAATCAGGATTAATACAAGCTCCAAGGGAGCAAGACCTGAAGATCTGCTCCCGTAAAGATTACAGCCTAGAAAACACTATGGAGTAGTTCCGTTCTGTCACATGGGGTTGCTATGTGTCAAAATAGACTCAACAATACCTAACAACAACAACCACAAAAAACTTCAGAGTAAAGAACCGGACAGAATGGTATAAACCAGATGTAAGACAACAAGACTCGAACCTAGACTTGAACAGGAAAGCATTAGCACAAAAGAGAAGGTGGGGCCAGATGAAACTCTCTAAGATAATAGAGTTGGTTGTAGGAACCTTTTATAAAATATCTACAAATTTATTCATAGGTGCAAAAGAAACTGCTATGTCTTCAGAGCTGGTTTTGGAAAACAAAAAAGAGGATGGAGATATAATTTCTAATTTTAGGAGCTTTCTAAATTGCTTAAGTGAAACAGGCCAGATGTAATTCCAGAGTTCAATCCACCCCTTGGCTTGTCCTAGGAGCTCAGGTCTCTGAGGCGTTCTGTGACCCCCCAATCTTTACCCTTGAGAACCATTTTTGAAAAATTTCCAGTAACAGAACCCTGAAATTCTTTGACTTCACAGCCATCATGCTTTTAAAGTGGATATATATGCAATTATATTTTTATATTCTTCTAAATAAGTATCAGTAAGTTGGCCATTGTGAGTCTACTTAAATTTTAATCAAATGTTAACATACAGTACATGATTCAAAATTTTATTTTCGGTCACAATCAACTCAGTCAAGAAAAAGGGTGTTTGTACACATAATGATTGCTCTAGAAATATGTCTCTCCATTCCCTCTACACCACCAGTTCTGGGCTTGTAGCTCTCCTTACATCAATTTTTGACACTAATAATGTGGTGTCTGTTTTTGCAATGTATCTTGGTGAATAAGCCCTGGAATCAGAAAAATGGGTCTGAGTCTCCAGTCTTTTCCTTGATAGATAGATAGCTGCATTCAGCCAGGAATCTTTCAATGGCAAGAGACAGAAACCCACCTCAGACTAGTTGAAGTAGGAGG
>NW_004443958.1:7443034-7443814 GCF_000243295.1 Trichechus manatus latirostris
GACATTTTTTAAAACTCAGTTCAATTTTTCATGATTTCTTTTAGATTCTCTGCTAAGCCAAAGAGAGCCAAGTAAAAGTCCTTCAAATAGGGCTAATGTTGTTCTCACCCAAGGAATATTCTTATTAAACGCCATAAAGAAATTATCTGATAATGACTGTCAAATTTACTAAGAAGTGAGTCTGTATGAGAAAATGTTGTCTTTCATTCATAAACTTTCATTCATTTACCAAAACTTAATAAGCAATTAGTCTGTGCAAGACACTGAACTAAACAACAAAGCTATAAATAATTGATTCTCCCTGTGGTGGCAGGAGCAGATTGTGTGCCTGTGGAGTAGAATTTCTTATTAGCCACATTTTTTAAAATAAGGAAATTAGAGTTTGAAGAAGCCCCATAGGTGCTCTGTGTACTCCATTTAGCATAGTAAATGATGGAGTTAAGATCTGCATCCAGGATTATGTCATGCTGCACTCTGTTAATCCACCATCATGTCAACCCGGGTGCAGGCAGAATACAACTAGTGCACTAAAAGTGAGTAAATCAAAGAGAGTTTTAAAAGGGATTAGAAACAAAAATATGGGGAAAGTATGGGGAAATACACATGATAATGTGGTACCCTAGGGCTGGTAAAAACTGAGCACAGTTACCAAATCCAAGCTTTAAAGAAAATGAGAGTGTAGTTACCAGGAGCCAGAGAGAGAGGCTACCTGTCAGAAAATGAGATCTATGGTCTAGGAAAGTAGCCCGCCCAGTGTGACTCCTCAGGGAGGGAGCCGGG
>NW_004443958.1:7445794-7447010 GCF_000243295.1 Trichechus manatus latirostris
TACGCCACCAGTATTTCAAATACCAGCAAGGTCACCCATTATGAACAGGTTTCAGTAGACTTTCCAGACTAAGAATAGGCAGAAAGGCCTGGCAATGTGCTTCCAGAAATTAACCAGTGAAAACCCTACGAATCGCCATAGAACATTGCCTGATGTAGTCCTGAAAGATGAGCCCCCTAGATGGGAAGACACTCAAAATACACAGTCGGCGCAACAATGGGCTTGAGCATACCAAAGATCATGACTACAATACAGGACGGGTAACGTCTCGTTATGTTGTACATGGGGTCACCTGAGTCAAAGAGGACTTGATGGCAACTAACAATAACAAAGCACACACACCAGCTGGTGAGAGCTGACACATGCAGGCATAAGTCAGATGCCTACTCGACAAGAATTCAATGGCCAGTGGAATCAGTCATTGTGATTTACCAGGTGAGAAAGCACATCAGTGAAACCAGCAAATCAGATTTAAAAGGAGAGAGCTTCCAGGAAAGTTCCAAGCTGAGCATCTGGCTGTTTTGCTTGGTACCTTAAACAGAGAAACATTTGTCTAGATAAAATATGCAAAGTCATTTTTCCCAATCTTCTCTTCCTTATAATGTCAACAGCCTTCAGTTTCTTATCGCAGCTGTCACTGATGGTTCACATCTGTGCTGTCCTCATGTCTAATCATTTCCCCGATCAGCCTTTCCTCTACTGAATGTCTGGTCCATTTTAACAGACCAGTTTTGCAGGCAGCAGAAATGATTAATGGAGCCTTGGTGGTGAACTAGCAGCTTGTCTGGTGTTTCTGACCTCGGTGCTTTAAAACTCATTACTGATACCTACTGAAGCTTTTCTAATGGGTTTAAAATAGATTTCACTATTGTTAACATCATTCTGCTCTTATACGAGCTTGATTTCCATGTTCCTTGTTTACGCGTTGTTATTTGTCATCGTTAGGCACTATCAATAGACTTACTTTTTTTTTTCTTTCAAAATTCAATCTACATTCATGGTGACAATTTGCCATGTTCTATTCAGAAAAGCAAAGTATCTTGTACAAATTTATATGTCTGAAAAATGGGCGTTTGACACAAAATAGCACTTCTTCAAGTAAAATCTACATTTTACGCTAAAATGGTGCCCTAGGATACTCCCTGTAGTGGACATTTGTTATTTGCTTAACATTTCTTATTCCATATGGTTGTGATGAGGCTGGCAAATATGTTGC
>NW_004443958.1:7452800-7458139 GCF_000243295.1 Trichechus manatus latirostris
GGGAGAAAGATGTGGCAGCCTGCTTCCATATAGATTTCAGCCTAGGAAACCCTGTGGGGCAGTTCTACTCTGTCCTACAGGGTTGCTATGAGTTGGAATTGACTCAACGGTAGTGGGGTTTTTTTAAATTAAAAATAGTTGATATAGTTTATAAATTCTAAAGTATACAGTTTTACTTCTCCTAATTGATTTGTTATGAAAGAGCAAAACCTTAGTAAAAGAGATAAAATATGATGTGCCAAAGATTAGAAAGTCCATTTATAGTGAATCTAAAATTAAAGAGTGTATTTCAGAATTTTATATTTAAAATTAAACTCTACTCTCCTTGTTAAATTCATTTATTCATTCATTAAATACATTGATTATTCCATGGTATTATTTGCTAATGAGGAATTTGTGCCTAAATTTCTTTCATTAACTTTGTACATTCTGATTTTATGAATAACCTGGTTCAAAAGTTTTGTTTTTTATTTCAAGCTATTTAATGTCTGTTTAACCAGGCTGGTTCTATTGCTTAGAAGTTTCTGTTTTTAAAATAATTTAGGACAAGAAGCGCAAAAGTTCATTTACTAATGAAATGAATTATCAAAATGAACTCATTTTATGCATTACTTAGAAACTAACAAATCAGTGGATAACAGCTGTTCCCTTCCATAATACCATATATTTCCCCAAACATAACAGTAATCAAACTTGTAGTCTCTTGTTTAATATCTATATTTACTGCTAGGCTCTAAGCCCCACAAGAGCAGGGATGTATTAGTCTTACTCATGACTTTATACTCAATGCCACACCAAAGTGTCTGACACATGGTAGTTGCCCAATAGACATTAGCTGAATGAAACAAAAGTGAATACGTAAAGCAGTGTGGAAGTCCCTTCTTAAGATATAATGAGAACCTGCCACATACAAAGGAAATTAAAACTATATCAAATAAAATTAACTAGAGTTCAAGATATATTTTATATATCTGTGTATGCACGTACATGTGTGCATGTGTGCACATTTGTGTTCATTTTGAAGTCACTTCACTTTTAGATTGTCATAAGCAGAGGTAGAGTGCTTAGAATGTAATGGTAATTATAATTGCAATAATAATATTTAAAAAAAAATCCTGGACAAAACTTGTTAAATACACATCAGTACAGACCACTCAGTTAGAAATTAGTTTATGCCACCTGTTGCAGGAAGACAAAGCAGTTTAAGTAGGTGTGATTCTGTAGCATATACAGTGCAGTGTATTCTGTTAATCACTGATTCTTTGTAACTTCAGACTTGCTTTTTTGTATCATATAGTATGGATAGAAATGATTTAGTAAACAGAAAATGTCAAGTTGCACTAAATTATTCCAATATTTCAGATACGCTAAAGATTCCATGGAATCAAGCTAAATCTAGGAATATTGTTGTTGTTGGGTGCCAGTTAAGTCAATTCTGACTCACAGCAACCCCACGTGACACAGTAGATCTGCCCTGTAGGGTTTTCTCTTAGCCGTAATTTTTACAGAAGCAGATCTCCAGGTCTTTCTCCCACAGAACTGTTGGGTGCATTTGAATTGACAACCTTTAGGTTAGCACCCAAGCACTTAACTGTTGCACCACCAGGGCTCCTGAAATCTAGGAATATCAAAACCAGGGGCGTTGCCATTGAGTCAATTCTGACCCACAGAGGCCCTATAGGACAGAGTAGAACTGCCCCATAGGGTTCCCTAGGCTGTTATCTTTACAGGAGCAGATGGCCAGGTCTTTTCTCCCAGGAGTGGCTGGTAGATTTCAACTGCTAACATTTTGGTTAGCAGCCCAGCGCTTTAACCACTGGGCCACTAGGGCTCCTTAATCTAGGAATAACAGGTAGAAAATAAAAGATCCTATCATGGGGAATGGAGCCCTGGTGGTGCAATGGTTGGGAGCTCGGCTGCTGGCCAAAAAGTCAGCAGTTCAAATCCACCAGCTGCTCCTTGGAATAGGCCCTTTCTACTCTGTCCTATAGGTTCGCTGTAAGTCAGAAGGGACTCCATGACAACGAGTATGGTTTGTTTATGGTTTTTTTTTTTTTTTGGCATCGCAGGGAAAGATAAAGCAAGAAAGGTAGACACTTCATTGCCCTTTACAAAGCAAAAAAAAATCGGTTTCTCTTGATATAAAATGAAAGTTGCAGTCCTGAAGATGACTAGAATATGAGCCAAAATAAGTTTAGTTGATGGCACAGCCAGTCAGCAACAGCTTTGTATGCCATCTTCGAAACAGAGTGACATTATAGGCATTAAATATAAAGTGTGTCTACATATATATGGAGCCATGGTGGCACAGTGGTTAAGAGCTCAGCTGCTAACCATAAGGTCAGCAGTTTGAATCCACCAGCCACTCCTTGGAAACCCTACGAGGCAGTTCTACTCCGTCCTATAGGGTCCCTGTGAGTTGGAATCAACCAGATGGGAACAAGTTTTTAATACATATATACTAGAAATATAGTTTATTGATCTCTTCTTCCAGTTAGCCAGGCAGCACATGGAGCATTTTTCATAGATCACCTCATTGAATGCTCATTACAGCACTTTGATGGTGTTATTATTTCCTCATTGTGAGATAAGGAAGTGGAAGTTAATAACTCATTCAAGATTACACATAGTAAGTGGTGGAGTTTCACCTGAAAATAAGCAGCCTGACTCTAGTGTCCACACTATTTCACCACTGTATATCCTCTTCTGAAGCCAAGTTGCATTTGATAAGTGCACACTGGTCACCAGCCCTAATGCAAATAATGTAAAGATTGAGGTGGAAGCAGAGAACTAAGGCAGCAGGTTAGCGACATCAGTTGGGCTTGAGCCGATGAGAGGCCCAACTATGGCTGGCTCTGACAGTGGGATGACAAGGAAGAGGCAGACACAAAAGCCATTTAGGAGACAGAAATGCCAGAACTTAGCATCCACTAGGTGTACACTGGCAGGAAAGAGTGGTGGAAGCAAAGGAAACCCCAAGCGCCCTGGCTTGCGTGATGAGCAAACGTGGGCCCTAAGAAATGCATAAAACTTCAGGCAAGTGATTTGTTAATTATTCCCAGTAGGAAAATATTGAGTTTGAGGTTCCTGCCCTCTAATTGGAGGTAACCAGGAGGCAGATAAATATGTGGGAGTGAAACTTAGGGCAGAGATTAACCCTAGAGAAAGATATTGAGAGCTGCTAGCTTGGGGTGTGGGATGGTGGTAGTTATTGACTGTGATTAAAGTCACTCAAAAGGGCACAGAGTGAAGAAAAGGGAGGGGAGGCCAAGGACAGAAGCTGTAGCAATCACCAGCAATTAAAAATCAAGACTTGATTTCTGCAAAGTATTCTTTACGTTTTGATCTTAATTGTTAACTTCTGGTAAAGAGCTTAGCTGCTAATCAAAAGGTCGGCAGTTTGAATTCACTAGCAGCCCCTTGAAAACCCTATGGGGCAGTTCTACTCTGTCCCATTGGCTTGCTGAGTCAGAATTAACTTAATGGCAACGGGTTTGGTTTTTGGTTATACCAATAAATTATGTTTGGATTCCACTAAAACATTGTTTAGGTTAAAATAAGATATAAAAAAATTACAGATACAGTTTCCATAGACCTGACATCTATGTGATTTTACTAGTTTATTGTGACTTTATAATAAAATATTAATTATAAAAAATATTGAAAGTAGAAAGAAAGGAATAAAATTATGAATAATTTTACTACTTGAAGATAGCCCCTATTCATAAATCTATTTATTTACTTCTAGGAATTTGTATGTGGAAAACATAAAAATGTGCTCATGTTACTTAAAATGAATTTAGAATAATGCTGTATATTATTTGTATTCTTATTTTGTTTACTGAAGTATAATTAATATGCACTAAAGTATACAAATTTTAGGCATACAGTTCAATAAATTTTGACAATTGTGTATACCTATGTACCCACCACCCTCATCAAAATACAGAATAGTTCCATCACCACAGAAAGTTTCCTCAGGTCCCTTTCCAATCAATACCTCCAACTTGTGGAAAACATTGTTCTGATTTCTATGACCATAGATTGGTTTGCCTATTCTACAACTTTATATCAATGGATCCAAACAGAATGTATTCTTTCATGTCCTCAACATAATGCTTTTAAAATTCATCCATGCAGCTATGTGAATCAATGGTTATATTGCTAAGGGGTATCACAATTTGTTCATCCAATTACCTGTTGATCAATATTTGAGGTGTTTTCAGTTGGGGATTGCTGTGAAAAGAACTTCTGTGAACATTTTTTAGCAGTTTCATGGACATATGTTTTCTTTTCTCTTGGGAAAATACTTTAGAGCAGAATTGCTAAGTCTTGAGTAGGTGTATGCTTAACTTTATAAAAAAACAGCCTAAACATTGTTCCATTTTAGACTACTACCATGAAAGCTCCATTTTGCTCCTCATCCTTGTCAACATTTGGGATTATTAATTTTAATTTAGCCATTCTAACGTGTGAATGATAACTCTCTGTGGTTTTAATTTGCATTTCTCTGATGACTAATAACATTGAACATCTTTTCATGCACTTGTTGCCATTTTTGTGTCTTCTTTTGTGAAATGTCTGTTTAAATATTTTGCCACATTTTACAATTTTTTAAAAATTATTATTGATTTTTGTGGAATTCTATATATATTCTGCGTAAAGATTCTTTGTCAAGTATATGTTTTGCAGGTATTTTTCCAAGTACATAACTTCCCTTAAATTTTTTTAATGGCATAATTTGAAGAGCAGTAATTTAAAACTTTAATTAAATCAAATTTATCGCTTTTTTCAGTGATTTTGCTGTCCTAAGAAATCTTTGCCGTCAACATGTAGCAGAAATATTCTCCTATGTTTTCTTCTAGAAGCTTTGTATTTTCAGCTTTTAAGTTTAGAATTATGATCCTTCTGAAAGTAATGATGTGAGGTAGAAGTCAAGATATATTTTACCCATATGGATACCCAGTTGTTCTAGAACCACTTGTTAAAAAAAAAAAAAAAAAATCCATTTCCTATGTAATTGCCTGGTTACTGTTGTTGAAAATAAAATATATGTGTGGATCTATTTCTGGATATTCTATTCTGTTCCATTGATCTATTTGTCCATCTGTAAAGCTATACCACACTATCTTGATTACTATAGGTTTTTGTTTTTTTTTTAATATATTTTATTGTACTTCAGGTAAAGGCTTACAGAACAAATAGCTTCTCCTGAAACAGTAGTACACATGTTGTTTTATGACATTGGTTAACAACCCCACAACATATTAACCCTCTAAATTCTCAACCTTTTTTTTTGGTGAAAATACACATAGCCAAAGATACACCGTTTCAAAAAT
>NW_004443958.1:7458382-7464750 GCF_000243295.1 Trichechus manatus latirostris
ACTCCCAGGCTGAACAGTGAACCTCGGAGGTAACTTCACCACTGAGCTAAAAGGGTGTCTGGGGGCCATACTCTCGAGGTTTCTCCAGTCTTGATTACTATAGTTTTATAGTATCTTAAGATCAGTTAGTGTCTATCTTCCAACCTTGTTCTTCTTTTTCAAGATTGTTTTAATTATTTTAAATCTTTTGGATTACCATAAAAACTTTTAGATTTAGGTTTAGACTACATTGTCAATTTTTACCAGAGAACGAGAAAGTATTCTGGGATTTTGATTGGGATTGTGCTGACTCTACTGATCAACTGGGGAAGAATTGACATCTTAACAATATTTATTTAGACCTCTGACTTTTTTTGGCAGTGCTTCATAGTTTATAGTGTAGAGGTCTTGAACATATTTCTTAAATTTATCTGTAAGTATTTTATTTTTCAATTCTCTTGTTAATGGGATTGTTTATAAGTACATTTTCCAATTGTTCATTGCTTTTGTACAGAAATACCAAATGAATTTTTATATTAACCTTGTATCCTCTGGCCCTGCTAAATTTAAATTCATTGTTAGTGCTAGTGTGTATTTACACACACAGAAACACATCTTAGGATTTTCTATGTTCAAAATGGCATCTGTGAATCAAACAGTAGTATTCATTCTTTTCCAATCTGTATACCTTTTATTTCTATATTTTCCCTTATTGCACTGTTGCACTGGCTAGATTTTCCAACACAATTTTAAATAGTAGTGGTGATTGAAGACATCCTTTCATTGTTTCTGATCTTAGGGGGAAAACATTCAGGATTTCATCATTAAGGATGATGTTAACTATTATCAGATTGAGTACATTCCCTTCTTTTAAAATTCGTGTCAAGTTTTAGTGTTAAAGTTATGTAGCCTCATAAAACACGTTAGGAAGTGTTCCTTTCTCCTCCATTTTTCTGGAAGAGTTTGTGTAATATTGATCCTATTTCTTCCATAAGTGTTTGGTAGAATTCTCTAGTGAACACAAAGGAAGCTGGAGATTTCTTTGTAAGAAGATTCTTACTTAAAATTTTAATGTCTTTAATATACATAGAGTTGTTCAAGGTATATGTTGTTTCTTGTGTAAGTTTTGGTAGGTTGTGTTTTTTAAAATTTGCATATGTGGACATGTTATCAGGAGGGGTCAATCCCTGGAGAAGGATATTATGTTTGGTAAAGTAGAAGGGTCAGTGAAAAAGAGAAAAACCTTCAATGAGATGGATTGGCTACAACAATGGGCTCAAACATACCTAAAATGGTGAAGACAGCACAGAACCAGGCAACTTTTGGTTCTGTTATGTATGGGGTTGCTATGAGTCAGAACCAACTCAAAGGCACCTAACAACCATAATAACAGCATATTTTATCTACATTTTCAAATTTATCAGACAGGTGTCCATGATATTCCTTTATTATCATTTTACTACCTGGAAGAAATGCCGTAACATTTCCTCATTCTTTCCTGATGTTGTATTTTTGTTTTTATTTTCTCTCTCTCTTTTTTTTTTTCTTTATCAGTCTTGCTAGGTATCATAGTCATCCAGTGCTGCTATAACAGAGATACCACAAGTGGATGGCTTTAACAAAGAGAAGTTTATTCTCTCACAGTCCAATAGGCTACAAGTCCAAATTCAGGGTGTCAGTTCCAGGGGAACGCTTTCTCCACTGGCTCTGGAGGAAGGGCCGTGTCTTCAATTGTCCCTTGGTCTAGGAGCTTCTCTGCACAGGAACCTCAGGTCCAAAGGACGCACTCTGCTCCCAGCACTGCTTTCTTGGTGGTATGAGTTTCCATATGTCTCTGCTTACTTCTGTCTTTTATATTTCAAAAGAGATTGGCTTAAGACACTATCCAATCTTGCAGACCTCATCAGTATAACTGCCGCTAATCCATCTTATTACACAATCATGCAATACTGGGAATCATGACCCAGCTAAGTTGACAGATATTTTTGGGGGACACAATTCAATCCATGACACTAGGGGATCATCCATTTTATTAGTCTTTCTGAAGAACCAACTTTGGAATTTGTTCATTTTTTCTGTTGTTCATCTATTTCCCATTTCATTGCTTTCTGCTCTTATATTTATTATTTACCTTCTTGCTTTTGTTTAATTTGGCCTTATTTTTCTAGTTTCTTAGGGTTGATGTTTAGGTCATTGACTTTAATCCTTTCTTCTTTTCTAATATTAAGCATTTAAAGTTATAAATTTCCCTCTCAGCACTACTTTAGCCACAGCTCACAATTTTTGTTATGTCATGATTTTACTGGATTTCCATTCAAAAGACTTTCTATTTTCACTTTGTTTTCTTTTTTGATCTATGTGTTATTTAAAAGTGTCTCTCCTAATTTCCAAATATGTGGGGATTTTCTAAATATCTTATTTTTATTGACTTCTAATTTAATTAATTGTGTTTAGAGAGCATTCTGTTGTGTTTGGAGAGCACTTTCTGTAGTCTTTCAGTCTTCTGTAATCTAATAAGACTTGTTTCGTGGCTCTGTAGATGATCTATGTTGGTGAATTCCTTATGAGCCTTGTTGGGTGTGGTGTTCTATAAATGTCAATTCGGTGAGGGTATTTGAGAGTGTTTTTCAAATCTTCTATATCTTTACTGACTTTTATTTACTTGTTACATAAATTATTGGGAAGAAAGTGTTTAAAATCTCTATAATTGTAGATTTGTCTATTTCTCTTTTTATTTTTGTCAATCTTTGCTGCATGTAATTTGAAGCTCTGCTATTAGATATGTATGTATTAAAAGTTGTTTTATCTTCTCCATGAATTAACCTTTCTTCTTTACAATGAACAGGCAGACTTCTTGTCTTAAACTTAATTGATCTCATTAAATAGACACATCAGCTTTGTAAGCTTAGTGTTTACATGGTATATCTTTCCCTGTTATTTGAGTTTTAATGTCTAATTTTACATTTAAGATGGGTCTTCTTTATCTAGTCTGATCATTCCTACCTTTTAGTTAAAATATTTGATGCATTTAAATTAAATGTAATTACTGATAATATTGAGTTTAAGTCCCCCTATCAATTTTCTATATTTCTCCTCTATTTCTGCCTTCTTTTGTTAGTCTAGTATTTTTCAGTGTTCCATTATTACCATTCTATTGGCCTTTCAGTTCTCTTTTTGTGATTATTTTTTAACAGTTGCTGAAGGTAATACAATATACACCTTCAACACAGTTTTTCTTTAATTGATATTTTACCCCTTCACACCTAATGCGCCCTGTACTTTTATTTTCCACCCTGCTGTACTTTATGCTATTGTCATATGTATTACATCTACATATATGTCAAAACTCCATGATATATTGCTATTATGTTACTTTAAACAGTTTTCTTTTAAGAATTAAGAAAAATACCGCCATCTTGGAAGACACTGTCACTTTTTGCAAGACAACTTTCTTTAAGCCAGGTGGACCCTGAAGCCATCTGAAAGCTGAGGGATCTATGCTGGCAGCAATCCCAGCAGCTAGGGTAGTAAGCTCTCTATTCCTGAAGGGAGATATACATCATGTATCATAATGTCTACCCCAACTATTAAATAATAGTGGGAGGAAACCAGTAACTCTTTGTTATTAATGTTAATGAGACTGCCATTAATAATAATTTAATAATTGTAACTATTAGGATGTTGGCTGTTGGGTTGAGATATACACTCGCTCCTCATTTATTGACTTGGTTAGTTTCCAAAGACCAGGTCATTGTGCAAAATCGGTGTTATGCTAAAATGGAGGCTGACCACATCAGATCACAAAATGGAGGATGACCATATCATTACATAACTGCCAAACCACTGAGAATCATAGCCCAGCCAAGTTGACTTATTTGTGTTTAATTTGGCCTTATTTTTCTAGTTTCTTAGGGGTTGGTGTTTAGGTCAACCTTAACCATCACAACCAGGTTACTCTCGCCTCACACCTCAGCATTCATTACTGCCAGATGCATGCTCTTAATGCACAAAATAGTCGGACTGTAGATTTTTTACTATTGTCATAAATGCAAAATGTCATATTAGGGAGCCATTTTTATATTTCCATTTTACTAAGATTCTTGTAAATCAGAACTGGTTAATAAAAATTATCAAATGTCTTTCCATGATCAATTGAGATGATCATAAGATTTTTGTTCTTTACTTTTAATAGGATTTTTGCGTCTATATTGAACAGTAAAATTGGCGCATTATTCCATTTTTTATCCTTTTATTTGTCAGGTTTGGCTGTCTGTCACATTAACTTTGCTTTAAAACTGAGATATTTTCTGTAGTGGGCTAAATAACAGCCCCCCCAAAGATGTCCACGTCCTAATCTCCGGGATCTGTGAATATGTTACTTTACATGGTAAAAGGAACTTTGCAGAAATGATTGTTAAAAATGGGGAAATTATCCTAGATAATCTGGCTGGACTCAATGTAATCACAAGGATCCTTATAAGAGGGAGGCAGGAAGGTCATACTCAGAGAAGGAAATGTGGCAATGGAAGTAAAGTGAGAGAGGGAATTGAAGATAGTATACTTATGGCTTTGAAGGTGGAGGAAGGGGTGATGAGCCAAGGAATGCAGGCAGCCTCTAGAAGCTGGAAAAGACAAGAGAGCAGATTCTACCCTAGAGCCTCCAGAAGGAATGTATCCTGCCAACACCTTGATTTTGGCCAAGTGAAACCCAGTTGGGACTTCTGATTTCCAGAACTGTAAGATAATAAATTTGTCTTATTTTGAGTCACTAAGTTTATGGTGGAAACCCTGTTGGCATAGTGGTTAAGTGCTATGGCTGCTAACCAAAGGTCGGCAGTTCAAATCCACCAGGCACTACTTGGAAACTCTATGGGGCAGTTCTACCCTGTCCTGTAGGGTCCCTAAGACTAAAAGTTGGAATCGACTTGATGGCAACGGGTTTGATTTTTTTTGGTTTTAAGTTTGTGGTGGAGCCTTGGTGGCGCACTAGTTAAGTGTTTGGCTGCTGTCTTAGTCATTTAGTGCTGCTCCAACAGAAATACTGCAAGTGGATGGTTTTAACAAAGAGAAATTTATTCTCTCACAGTCCAGTAGCCTACAAGTCCAAATTCAGGGCATCAGCTCCAGGGGAACACTTTCTCTGTCAGCTCTGAAGGAAAGTCCATGTCATCAGTCTTTCTTTGGTCTGGGAGCTTCTCTGCGCAGGAACCTCAGGTCCAAAAGACACGCTCTGCTCCCAGCACTGCTTTGTTGATGGTATGAGGTTCCCATGTGTCTCTGCTCACTTCTCCCTTTTATATCTCAAAAGAGATTGCATTAAGACACTAATCTTGTCAACCTCAGCAGTATAACCTCATCACAGTGACAGAATTTACAACACATAAGGAGATCATATATAATCTCATCATAGTGATAAGAGCTTACAACACATAAGAAAATCACATCAGATTACACAATCATACAATACTGGGAATCATGACCCAGCCAAGCTGACAGATATTTTGGGGGGACACAACTCAATCCATGACAGCTGCTAACGAAAAGGTTGGCAGTTCGAGTCCACCAGTCACTCCTTAGAAATGCTATGGGCAGTTCTACTCTGTCCTACAGGGTCACTATGAGTTGGAATGGACTCAACAGCAATGAGTTAAGTTTGTGGTAATTTGTTACAGCAGCCATAGGAAATAAATACATTTTCTTTTATTATTAACAGAATTGGCTTATTCTGATAGCACGTTGGTGGACACCACATATCAAAACCTCTGTAAATTCATTCAAATTTACCACAAAAATTTATATTAATTTAACTAAAACCTCCAGATACAAGATACCTTAGCTCAAAAATTTCTTCCAAAAGCAGAGTTCTTTTAAAGAATGGTGGCAAAAATGATGACTGTTTGCATGTATGTTGGGGGTGAGCATGAAAAACTCCTAGCAAGTATATTTTTGCTTCAAAATGAGCACCTTTTATTGATACAAGGAGCCCTGGTGATCAAGCACTCTGCTGCTAACTGAAAGTTTTGTAGTTCAAACCCATCAGCCACTCCATGGGAGAAAGATGTGGGGCAGCCTTCTTCTGTAAAGATTACAGCCTTGGAAACCCTATGGGGCAGATCTACTCAATGATAATGAGTTTTTATTGACACAAATATTTCCAATAATCTGAGAATATCTGACATTATGAAACTTATTCAATTTATTTTTTTTGTTAAGATACAATTGACATACAAAACACTACTGCATGAAACCCAAAGGGATCTATATAAATGGAAAAACATACCATGCTCATGGATAGGCAGACTCAATATTGTGAAAATGACAATTCTACCCAAAGCAATTTACAAATACAACGCAATCCCGATCCAAATACCAACAACATTCTTCAAAGA
>NW_004443958.1:7479334-7506129 GCF_000243295.1 Trichechus manatus latirostris
ATCTCTTCATTTGATGTTCTAGGGTTTCAGGATTGTTGATTCTCTGTTTGGCTTAGTTTTTCGGATCTTTGTTGTGGAGGGACGGCGTGGTGCTTCTGCTTAGACCGCCATCTTGCCGGAGTCCCACAAGTGGATAGTTTTAACAAAGAGAAGTTTATTCTCTGACAGCGTAGGAGACTAGAAGTCCAAACTCAGGGTGCCAGCTCCAGGGAAAGACTTTCTGTCTCTGTGGGCTCTGAGGGAAGGTCCTTGTTATCAATCTTTCCCTGGACTAGGATCTTCTCTGAGCAGGAACCCCGGGTCCAAAGGAAATGCTCTGCTCCCAGTGCTGCTTTCTTAGTGGTATGAGGTCCCCCTGTCTCTTTTCTCACATCTCTCTTTTTATCTCAAAAGAGATTGACTTAAGACACAACCTAATTTTGTAGACTGAGTCCTGCCTCATTAACATAACTGCCTCTAATCCTGCCTCATTAACATCATAGAGGCTGATTTACAACACATAGGAAAATCACATCAGTTGACAAAATGATGGACAATCACACAATACTGGGAAACATGGCCTAGCCAAGCTGACACACATATTTGGGGGACACAATTCAATCCGTAACACTCAGTTATAGGGTGAACAACTCGTCCTGGTTGCCCAAGAACATCCCGGTTATAAAACTGATATACTGTATCTCAGGAATCCCCTCAGTCTCGGGCAAGCTGGGACATTTGGTCACTTATACATGACTAGAGTTAGGTAAGATTAATTTCAAAATTACTTACTGAATTTCTCATACATGTCTAGCACTTTGCTGGAAATTTGTAAGTAGTGGTATATGAACTAACTATTGCTCTGATTTTTTGACCAGGTAACCCAAAAAAACCAAACCTGTTGCCATCCAGTCAATTCTGACTCATAGCAACCCAGCGTGTTACAGAATAGAACTGTGTTTCATAGGTTTTCTTCGCTGTAATCTTTTTAGAAACTGTTTGCCAGGCCTTTCTTCTGTGGAGCCGCTGGGTGGCTCCACCAACAACCTTTAGGCTATAAATTGATCACAGACTACTTGTGCTACCAGCATTAAATGATATGGTCTAGTTTTATCTCTTTATTTGAAAAAGCAACAAGAAAATTCAATGCCTTATACTATTCTAATCTTAAAGAAATTCAAACCTTCATCTTTTCTAGTTCTCAATAATAATCCCTATAGCAATAACTTTCCTCTTGAAATACAACATTCTGGCCTAATTGAAACCAGACCAATGGGTCCAGGCTCAGTGTGCAAGAAGCCAATCTCTCAGATGCTGTTTTTGAGAGGAAGAAAGAGTTTATTTCGCAGGCTAGCAAGCGGGAATTCAGAGGTGTCGACCTCAGATTGAGTTCCTCGATTTGAGTGAGAAATCACATTTTATACTTATACCTATTCATATAGGAGTGGAGGAAGACGGTGGGCAGGATCAGAAAGTTTAAACTATTCATAGTTTCTATTGATTATTTATTACGAGGTGGGGCTAAGAGTTGGCCCGGAAGTGGCAGAGGGACTCTTCGTTTTTGAAATGGGCATGGCTACTGCCGATGAGGTATATCCGGCGATTTTGGTTCCTTGACATGAGTCTTTTGGTTATTTGACATGAGTTCTCTTGTGTTACTGAGCATGTGTGGTGGCCCAGGGTCATCTGTTGGTCATCTTTGTCTGGTCTGCACATGTCTGACCATTCTGAGCGGGTTAGCTCTGGACCCATCCAGGGCTCTCCAGAGGGTCTGCAAAACAATTTAGAGGAAGTGAGTGATGTAGTGGGGGAGGTGACTAGACGTGGCCTGATAACCGATGGAGTATTAATTAATTAGGCGTCTTCAGCTTCTAGGGTCCCCTAACATATTCATACTAGAAATGTCAGCTGAACACAAGTAATTTACAGTTCCTTAGCCCTGGTTGCTCAGTGGTTAAGAGCTACGGCTGCAAACCAAAAGGTTAGCAGTTCGAATCCACCAGCTGCTCCTTGGAAACCCTATGGAGCAGTTCTACTCTGTCCTATAGGGTTCCTATGAGTCGGAATCAACTTGATGGCACGGGTTTGGTTGTATTTTTTTTTGAGGGAAGAATAACTTTGAATTATTTCACTTTGAACATTATCTCTATATTTGTAAGCCACATGTGAATCAATATCCTTTTTTATACTGATTTAGATGAAATATTTAAAGACACGAGGGAAACACGCTGTTTGCTTTTTCAAAAATGCTATTACAGTCATTTGGAACCCAAAACAAATATTTGCTCTATCCAAGTATACTATATTCTCCTTTCATGTAACTAAGATAAAATCTGATAAGCTATCATTTGGTTTTCAAAATTGCACTGTATTATTGAGTGAATGAAAATAAGTCTCCATTTCAATCTGGCCACTCAGCCTTTCATGTTCATATTTTTTCTATTTCTACGTTTTAAAAAAAATCATTATTTTCAAAAGTTATCAGATTTTAACATTACTTAGTACAATGAATTTAATTGGGATAAAATGATATTTAGCCAAAATTAGAATTTCCAAATCTTTGAATAGTCACAATTATCATAGTGTCTCAATGAAGAATTGCTACGAAAAACTCCAAGCAAAATAACTCCATTTACTAATGACATTAAGGTTATTATTAATAGTAAATAAATAATATTTATTAGTTTTCATGTTCGGATCGAGGATCTATGCTTAATTATCTTACAGATATCTCAAATTTGTTGTTGTTGTTATTGTTAGTTGCCACTGAGTCGATTCTGACTCATGGAGATCCCGTGTGTGCAGAATAGAACGGTACTCTACAGGGTTTTCAAGGCTGTGACCTTTCAGGAGTAGATACTCAGGCCTTTCCTTCGAGGCCTCTAGGTGAGTTCAAACTGCCAACCTTTCAGCTAGTAGTTGAGCGCTTAACCATCTGTGCCACCCAAGGACTCCTATCTCAAATTTAATATGTCCTAAAAAGAACTGCTGATTTGATGTGATTTTTCTTTGAGCCTGCCCCACTTCCTCTCCTGTTCTTTCTCATTGCATTGGGCAAATCTGCTGCAAAAGACCTCTTTAAAGTGTTGAAAAGCAAAGATGTCACCTTGAAGACTAAGGTGCGCCTGACCCAAGCCATGATGTTTTCAATTGCCTCATATGCATGAGAAAGCTGGACAATGAATAAGGAAGACTGAAGAAGAATTGATGCCTTTGAATTGTGGTATTGGAGAAGAATATTGAATATACCATGGACTGCCAAAAGAACAAACAAATCTGTCTTGGAAGAAGTACAGCCAGAATGCTTCTTAGAAGCAAGGATGGCAAGACTACATCTCACATACTTTGGACATGTTATCAGGAGGGATCCGTCCCTGGAGAAGGACACTATGCTTGGTAAAGTAGAGGGTCATAGAAAAAGAGGAAGACCCTCAAAGAGATGGATTGACGCAGTGGCTGCAACAGTGGGCTTAAGCATAACAAGGATTGTGAGGATGGCACAGGACTGGGCAGTGTTTCTGTCGTACATCGGGTCGCTATGGGTCAGAACCGACTCAACAGCACCTAACAACAACAACAACAAGAGATTAGACAGAAATCTAGGATGCAGTCATGATTCCCACTTTCTCCTCTCCACTTCCTCACACTTACCTGCCATCAACTCCTTGTCGTTCTGTCACAAATACATATGGAATCCATGTCATTCTCTCCATCTCCCCTCGGGCCACCATAGACCAGACCACCATGGTTTCTTTCTGGGATCAATGCAACAGCCACCTTACCATGTACCCTTTACCCTTGTCCTCTCAATCTACTCAGCATTAAAGGCATGTTCAAAACACATTGGGGGCACTTAACATCCCAGCTGCAAAGACCTGCAATGGTTTCCGGCTGCTCTGGGAATAAAATCCAAATTCCTAACCCTGGCCAACAATACCCTGTCAATCAGGCTCATCTTCTGCCACTGTGCTGACACTCTGGTGGCTTTATCCCCATGGATTCCACTACAAGACACAGCTCTTCCCAGACTTAGTGTCGGCATACACACACTCCCTCTCCCACCAAAGTGTCCCCTCTTTTTGCATCGTTTAAATGTCTCCTCCTAAGAGCTGTCTTCCGTGACCACTCTACATTTATTACAACTTGCAATCATTAGCTTCTTTACCTTTGCACTGTTTTTGGTGTGTTCCCATGAAACTGTAAGCCCCATGAAGCCTGAGGCTGATGTCTTGTCCACTTTTCTATTTCTAGCACCTAGAGTAGTGCCTGTAACAAAATGAAAGTTACATTAGTGTCTGCCACAGTATAGATATTTGAAGTTTTGTTAATGAAGATTAAATACTTTATATCTTACATCATTTACTCTTTAGTGAAAGATACTGTTAACAAGCACCATTTTATAGATGATAAAACTGAAACTTACAGTGGTTAAGCGACTTGCCTGTGGTCACACAACTAGAAAGTGGTGTCACCAGGACTGAACCACATCCACAGCCCAGGTTCTTACTTGCCCTCAGATGCCATGTGGAACCACAGACTCTGGGAAACTGGGATGGGTCCTACGTCAGCCCTGAAGCCCCCTCTTCTGCCTGACTAGGAATTGTAAAATTGAAGTTTTTCTAGTTCTTCCATTCTTTCTTCATTTTTTAGCTAGGATTCTTCTATTATAAAGGAGGTTTAATGTTGCATACATTTCTTATTGTGGTAATTGGAATTACTGAGTAATATGGATTACAACACTCAGAAATTTCAAATACACTTAAAAATATTCTGAGAGTAACAGAGGGGAAAAATTGGATATTCCTGTTTTCCCTCCCGCCTTTATCAATCAAGATTCTCTTTCTTACCTAGGCTGTAGAACAATCATTACCTTCTTACAAGCTCAGTAACAACAGAGATCATGCATTTTCTATTTAAAAATGAAATTAAACTTATTAGAAAGGTAGGTAAATCTCCCTAAAGAAACATTACGTTGAAATAGCATACATTTTTTTGCTTAAGTCTTGGAAGTGTTAAAAATAATCAAAACTCAATGAAATTTGACCATAAGGTTTATTCTGAGAGTTTTTCTATATTTATATAGGGAGACCATTTTGATTCTAGAAAAAGTAAATGACTCAAAGAAACTAGGTACAATGAGGCTTATAAAGAGAAAAGGAGGGAGAAATATAGACGATCAACCATTGGCTAATCTTAACATGATTGATTGGACCCTGTCCTCCCTCTTTTACTGAAATCAACTGATATCAGATCACAAGATGGTCTCTGGCCCTCCACTCAGCCATATTTTTTGGCATTCAAATTTAGTAAACCTGGTGTCATGGATTGAATTATGTCCCCCCAAAAATGTGTGTTTCAGTTTGGCTGGGCCATGATTCCTGGTACTGTCTGATTTTCCTATATGTTGTAAATCCTGCCTCTATGATGTTAATGAGGGAGGATGGGTGGTAGTTGTGTTAGTAAGGCAGGACTCAATCTACAAGATTGGATAGTGCCCTGAGGCAATCTCTTGAGATATAAAAGAGAGAAGTGAGCAGAGAGACAGGGGGACCTCATACCACCAAGGAAGCAGTGCCAGGAGCAAAGCACTTCCTTTGGACCTGGGGTCCCTGCGCGGAGAAGCTCCTAGTCCAGGGGAACACTGATGAGAAGGCTGACAGAGAGAGAAAGCCTTCCCCTGGAGCTGACGCCTTGAATTTGGACTTTTAGCCTACTTTACTGTGAAGAAATAAATTTATCTTTGTTAAAGCCATCCACTTGTGGTATTTCTGTTATAGCAGCTCTAGATGACAAAGACACCTGGCTTCAAACAGGAAAGAAAGGATTTGTAACTTTGGGTGGAAGAAAAGCTGCCGTTGGATTAATTTTGGTCAGGAATTTCTTTAAAGTGAGTATTTGGTTTCGTGGGTAAGAGAACCCTGAAATCAAAGCAAAAGATCTACTATCAATGTCTCTCTTTGACAGGAGTGATGGATTTAAGGTGATTTGAACAATTGTTGGTAGAATCACCATAAGCTAATCCTTCCAAAAACACCAAAAGTGTTTTTCATTCATTCATCCGCACAACCTTCCACTCTCTCTTCCATACCCTTTATGGATAGCTGAAAAGAGGAATTTGGAGACAGTAGTATAGAGGGAGAAAAAAGGGGAGAGGCTTCTTTCCCACCTAAATTCTATTACCATACCCATAACTTAACTGGAAAAAGAAAGTGAGCAACAGCCATGAACATAAATACAGCACTATCCCAGATCTGGACAGGCCAGTCAGTTCCCAGCCATGAATCAGGGACAGCCCATGCAAACTGAGGTCACCCAGGATAGAGGACAAGAGTAATGATGACAGAAAAAAGGCTTAAGCTTCAGATAGAAGTAAATAAAAATGGCTGCCACTGTCACCCTGGCTTGGGATTGGTGTCTGCCGAAAGGTGAGGATCTTTGTTAGTTGGGAAGAACTGGGTATATGAGGAAGTGCTGATTCTCCTAGTTGGTGGGTAGAAAGACAGATACATAGGGAACTGGAGATTTTAGTTATAGAATTTTTATCACAGGGACCTGATGCATCCATAGGTCTATAATGGTAGATGTACCCCGCAGGAATCTATTTGCATAAGGGACAACCTTCTAGGAAACAAGTTATCCTAAGATAAAGGAGAATTGAGGCCACATGAGGGGCTCAAGGCTAATAGACAATAAAGAAAATGACATGGAAAATATTTGAAGGTAGGTAGAGTCCTCCTTCTTTCTCCAAAATCCACTATTGAAACCTACACCAGGAATTTGGTAGATAAAGCCATTACAAACAGAAAGAACACCCACATAATATATTGGGAGACAAAGCAGTAAGTACTATTTGGTAGCTCTCTATAACGACAGACTTCTTGGCATGAAACAGAGAATGGATTTAGCCTATTGGAGAGTACAGAAAATGTAACGATTTTCTTCTCACATTAAGGGTTCCAGTCTCTTAGCACCACCAGTAACGTTGGCAACCAGAGAGGAGCCCTTTGGCTTCACAGCCAATGGCTCCAAAATCTGAAGAAGGTAGGACCAGAGACAGAAGATGGCACTATTGTTCTTGAAGAAACAGGAAGTAGCACACTTGGCTTGCACACCAGTACTTTTCCTTGGTGGATGGCACCAGTAGCCAAGATGACCGAAAGGACATAGCAAATACCCTTGGAGACTCCCAGAAATAATTGGAGAAACTCGAGTTCCTAGAAAAGGAGTGTGGGAACTGCCAGAGAAATTTCTTTACATTTAGTGTGGCTACGTTAGTACCTTACAGACTGGTATGGCCAGGGAGAATATGAACCGCAGAAAGTGAATATGCTTCTAATTTTTTTCTTCACTTCCTGCTATCGATAATGTTATGGTTCAATGGGGGAGGTGAAATAAGTCACGAAAAAGAATTTCAAAATTATGTTAATGTTTCATATTACACCAAAGTACAGTTTGAAGGCAAGTGTTAGGAGAGAATAAATGAGATAAAAGTATGTGTGTGTGTGTGTGTGTGTGTGTGTGTGTGTGTGTGCATCTGTGTGTGTGTTTTCTGATTGGAAATAAATTATTACACCTTTGCCCAGTATCAACTACTTTCTTTACTTTTACTCCTATTCATCCTTGATTCCATGTTCTGCCATGCTTCTTTCCTAAACTCCTTTGCTGTTTTCATTGCTTCTGTATGGCAAATATCCAACTCTGGAAGAATCCAGCTAGGCTTCTTCTCTGTGACTACACCCCAGTTGATGAGTACTACTTGGGAAAGCCCCATGTAACAGAGTAGAACTGCCCCATAGGGTTTTCTAGGCTGTAATCTTTAGGGGAGCAGAGATCACCAGGTCTTTCTCCTGCAGAGCCACTGGGTTACACCCCTCTAAACAACCATTGGAAGTTGGAGTTCCTTGGGGCTCTATTCTGTAGTTTTCTTGTCTCTGCCCACTCTCTCCCTAAATAATCACTAACTTTCTCAAAGCTTCTATTACTGTATATATCTCGAGCTCAAACCTGCCTCCGAGTCCCTGAATTACAGACCTAACTGCCTACTCAGTCTTTCCATTTGGATTTCTCATGAGCAGCTAAAACTCTATTAGTCCAAAGCAGAATCCTTGTTCCCCTCTGTTTCTCATGGGCTAAACTTTGGAATCCATCCTTGATCTCTCCCTTCTGTTTAGCATCTCAGCCTGTCACCCAGTCCTGCCAATCCTGTCTCTAAAATGCATCTTGAATCCGTCTCTTTCTCTCTATTCCTAGTAATACTACCCTAGTCCATATCTGCATCTTGTGTCTGGAATAATATAATAAAAATGTAATAGCCCTCTAATTGGCCTCCTGCATCTAATATTGCTTCTTTCATGTCACCATTGTCACCTCTAATCTATTCTGCTCATAATACTCAGTTGTAGTTAGGTGCTGTCGAGTCAGTTCTGACTCATAGCAACCCTGTGTACAACAGAAAGAAACACTGCCTGGTCCTGCCCCATCTTCACAATCTTTATACTTGAACCCATTGTTGCAGCCACTGTGTCAACCCATCTTGTTGAGGGTCTCCCTCTCTTTTGCTGACCCACTACTTTACCAAGCATAATGTCCTTCCCCAGGAACTGGTCCCTCCTGACAACATGTCCAAATTAAGTGAGATGAAGTCTCACCATCCCTGCCTCAAAGGAGTATTCTGGCTGTACTTCTTCCAAGACAGATTTCTTCATTCTTTTCACAGTCCATGGGATATTCAATATTCTTCGCCAACACCATAATTCCAAGGCATAAATTCTTCTTCGGTCTTCTTATTCATTGTCCAGCTTTTTCATGCATATGAGGTAATTGAAAACACCATGGGTTTGGTCAGGGGCACCTTAGTCTTCAGGGTGACATTTTTGCTTTTCAACACTTTAAAGAAGTCTCTTGCAGCAGATTTGCCCAATGCAATATATCATTTGATTTCTTGACTACTGCTTCCATGGGTGTTGATTGTGGATCCAAGTAAAATGAACTTTTTGACAACTTCAATCTTTTCTTGGTTTATCATGATGTTGCTTATTGGTCCAGTTGTAAGGATTTTTTTTTGTTTATGTTGAAGTGTAATCCATATTGAAGGCTGTAGTCCTTGATCTTCATCAGTAAGTGCTTCAAGTCCTCTTCACTTTCAGCAAGCAAAGTTGTGTCATCTGGATAATGTGGGTTGTTAATGAGCCTTCCTCCAATCCTGATGCCCTGTTCTTCTTCATATAGCCCAGCTTCTCAGATTACTGGCTCAGCATACAGATTGAATAAGTATGGTGAAAGGACACATCCCTGACGCACACCTTCTCTGGCCTTAAACCATGCAGCATCCCCTTGTTCTGTCTGAATGACTGCCTCTTGGTCTATGTACTAGTTCCTCATAAGCACGATTAAGTGTTCTGGAATTCCCATTCTTTGCAATGTTATCCGTTAATTTGTTCTGAGCCACACAGTTGTGTGCCTTTGCATAGTCTATGAAACACAGGTAAACATCTTTCTGGTATTCTCTTTATAACCACAATAATGATTATGAAGTCCCTCTGCTAAGGCCCTGTAAAAACTTCCTATTGTCTTTAGGAGAAAGTTCAAAACCCTAAACATTACTTTTAAGGCTTTGCATGAAGTGGCCCAGGATTACTTCTTGCTCCTATCATATGATAATCTTCTTTTCAGCCATATTAACCTTTCTTGAGGTCCTTGAACATACAATGCTTTTTTGTTTGGATTATACTAGTTGCCCCTTTCTAGAAGGCTCTTTCTCTTTTCTGTGCAAATATACTCTTCGGGTCTGTCTTAGGATTCTCTAGAGAAAAAGAATCAATAAGATAAATACATATATAGATAAAGTATTTATTTTAAGGAATTGGCTCACACAAATGAGGAGACTGGTAAATCCAAAATCCATAGGTCAGGTAGCAGGCTACCAACTTCGGTAGTCTTGTGTCTGAAATTGGTAGGCTAGGCAACTGGTTGAAAATTCTCCAGGAAGTCCATTTAGAGTCTTGAGGAAGAATACTTCTCTCTGAGGAAACCTCAATTTTTGCTCTTAAGGCCTTTATCTGATTACATGAGGCCCACCTATATTATGGAGAGTAATCGGCTTTACTTAAGGACAGCTGATTTAAATGTTAATCACATGTAAATACCTTCGTAGCAACATGTAGACTAGCATTTGACCAAACAACTGGGCACCATAGCCTAGCCAAACTGACACATAAAATTTACCATCACAATGTCCTCAATGAATGATTTCCTCCTTGGGGAAATTTCCCTCACCATCACCACTCCCTCAGATCAGACCTTAACCAGGTGTTGTCAATTCAGTTCCAACTCTTGGTGGTCCCATGTGTGTCAGAGCAGAAATGTGCTTCATAGGATTTTCAATGGCTGATTTTTTGGAAGTAGATCGCTAGGCCTTTTTTCCAAGGTGCTTCTCAGAGGACACAAACCTCCAATCTTTTGGTTAGCATCCAAGCGTGTTAACCATTTGTACCACCCAGGGACTCTAGATTAGGCCTTGAGTACCCCTGTATCAAGTCCTCCATCGTATCCTGGGACATAATCAGCGCTCAGGAAATACTTGTTCCCTGACTTTTTAATTTACTCCAGGTCCATAGTTTACCCTGAAAGCTACTAAAAACTGATATGAACCGGGAGCAATTAAAAGAGGAAGATTATTCACCTTAGCGTTTGTCCCACAGTCAGTCTTACTCAAAGAAGACATCTTAGGAAAAAATGAAAAACTCCCTCCAACCCAGCTGTCAAGAAAGGCCCTGGTAATTTGCTACATGGCCAATTGCTGTCAAAATTCACAGTTTCTCCTTCTATTGAGATGTGGTAGCTAGGCAACTTCAATAACATTTGGAATCCAACCCACACATGTCTCATTCCAAGACAAAATAAAGTGCCAAAACTGGTTGGTTTCCCTTGAGAGATACCCTCCCTACGGCCATGAATATGGGCCAAATGTCTGTGAAGTGATTTTTATAACTACCCACACTTCACACATGCACAGATATGGTTTATTGACTTCACTATGTGACATGGCCAGTGTCCGACACAATATGTGAAAGGTTTGGGTTTTTCTAGTATAAGACGAAGCCCATATGTAAATAATTATCCTGTTAATATGGCACTTATTTGAAGAACTGACTGCATATTGCAACACTGTAAATTAAGCAAAGCAAAGCAGTCATTTCAGAGGGACTTTTCCAAGTGTGGAATTCTTGGTGTAACATTGGTCCTGTAAATAACAAATTTAAATGAAGTAATAAATCAAACGTCTTGTGCATACATACTTAGACTGAAAAAAAACAAAAGTCCTCAGCCAATAAACTTACTACACAATGATTTTAAGATGGAAACATCTACTGAAACAGGATTAATTCAGATAAAATTTTATATTTTCAACGATTCAAATTAGCTAAAGATTGCACATACCGATTAAGGGACTCTCTGAATGTCACTAGCATTAATATGATTGAATTATCAGCTTGTAACTGTGTATATAAAACTCTAAAGATAAAGTGTTAAGTCTAATGATATTGTTAATAAATACTGTGTCTTAATACATAATTAAAACTGCCCAGTTGAGGAAGAGAAGAAGAAAGGTCGTGGAACTGGTTGAATAGAAAAGATTCGTTTTTTTTTTCCCCAGTTATCTCAACATTAATATACAAATTAGCTGATCAACTATTTTTCTACTTCTCAATTTTTTTCTTGCCTGAAATTACAAGCACATTCTAACTTTCCCTAATAGTTTTGGTTAATCCAGGAAAGTGTTTTATTTCTGACAAGGTTGTGTATTTTTGTACTTTCCCAAATCTATCCATCAATTAAAACTGAGGTATCTCATTACACTAAGTGGTTACCTTTAGTCTCTAATGAACTTTTAGCCTGTGATTCGCTCAACAAAACAAACATACTGCAATAAACATAATGACTATACATGTCTCAGACTCACAAAAATATATATTCATGATGATGATCTCTAAAAATGCAATAAAATATCCAAATATTTAAAAACAGAGTCAATTAAAAAAAAAAACAAACTTCTACTTATTCATGCAAAATCAATGAAAGTTCTACTCTAGTATACACTTCAGCTGGTCATTGTTATTGTTGTTAGGTGCTATCAAGTTGATTTCGACTGGTAGCAACCCTACGTACAACAGAACAAAATGTTGCCTGATCCTCTGCCATCCTCACAATTGTTGCTATATTTGAGCCCATTGTTGCAGCCACTGTGTCAGTTCATCTTTTTGAAGGTCTTCCTCTTTTTCGCTGATCCTCTATCAAGCATGATGTCCTTCTCCAGGGACTGGGCCCTCCTGATAACATGTCCCAAGTACATGAGATGAAGTCTCACCATCCTAGCCTCTAAGGAGAATTCTGGCTGTACTTTTTCCAAGACAAATGTGTTTGTTCTTCTGGCAATCCATAGTATATCCAATATTCTTCACCAACACCATAGTTCAAAAGCGTATTTGGTTAAATCAGTATAAAATGGAGAAATAGCAGTAGTTAGCTAACCAGACAGAAATTGGAGTATGTCCGTCAGTTATCTGACAGCAGGAGCAGATCCAAGAAAAGTTTGGTGCCAAGTAATTGAGAAACAGCCTGAATGCATTTTGGGCTCTGATTTCTGAACAATTTTCAAGAAGTTCAATCCTGGGTCAATTAGTATCGTGCTTGGAAACCCGGGAAACTGCCTTAAGAAGAATTTGTTACTATCATTTGTAAGGTATCTCTGACAGCTCATTCAAGGACAGATAAGATGTTTTGCTGTGAAGCAGATATATTGTACTGGAAAGTGTAGTAGTCACAAGAAAGGGATATGGATCCTGGTTTTCTCATGTATGACCTTGGGCAAGTCATTTAATGTCCAGGTCCTAATTTTATCTCTTTAAACAGGCTATAATACTTGCTTCAAAGGATTGCAATAAGGCTCACATAAAATAATAAATGGGAAAGCGATTTCTGTTCTAAAGAACTCTACTTATTTAAGAGATGATGGTTACTTTTTCCTATGCGATAGCTTTTGCCATGGAATTAGTGAATTTATGACCTGGGATGTTCTGGTCTAAAGACCCACCTTAATCTACAATCTTTCAATCTTGATTGCAGGTATGAATGAACCAACATATAGAGAACATCTGAGAACTGTTAAAATAGTAAATATAACTCATCTGGAATGAGATGGGTTAATCCCCAAACCTTTTAACTTTTACATATCAGCTCTAGCAGACTAAATCCTGCAAGATTAAATACAGTGGACAATTTATCTGTGCTTATTGATCTGTCTTTCTACATGTAAGAGATGTATCCTGAAATGTTACATAAAATTTGACTCGTGTTTAGCTATATTCAAAGGCAGTTATATTTAGATTAAAGAAACACTGGAGTAAGTATTTTGTAGAATAAAGAATCCTTCAGTGCTGAAAACTATCAGCCTTGTATCTTTGTATTTTTATATGTCTAGAGTTTTAAAAGTTGGAATATAACTTTACTAGATTTTATTATTATTATTATTGGTGAGCGTCACCCATGAACTAGAGGTGTCTACATTGGACCAAAAGATGTTTCAAATGAAGACTTAAACCACTGCCATTTGAATATTCTCTGATTGAGCTCATTGTTTTGGGTAGGATAACATTCTGTCAAACCCAAACCACCTATTAACAGTGCTTTTCCATCTGCAAGTAGAGTCATAGTCACCCTTGGGATGCTGGCTCTGTGTATCATACATGAACATTAGCAACCGTACAATAGATGCTGGCTCTTAACTAACCCCTATTTGATTATGTCTGGTCACAGACTCTGGCTTTTGACTCCCTTTGTGCATTTGTTATTCCTGTTGTCTACCCTGTGGCTGGCTCATAAAGGTCAGAAGCTTCTTTTGGAAGTCCTCTTCGTTCTCAGCTTCTCCTTTGCCCTGTTTTCAATCTCCTCCAATTTAGTTTTGCTTAGAGGCAGGTCAGGGCACCCTCTACTCCTGAATCAGCCTCAACTTCAGGATCTCCTAGCTAGGCAGATCCCTGGACCTCTTGTTGGCCTAGGGAGAAAGTTTGTAGAGTCTTGATTTTTTTTTTTTTAAGGATTTCATAGGTCAGGTTTTTTTTCTAGCTGAAAGTGACAGCAAATCAACAACAACAAGAACTAGCTGAGTCAAAAAGCTGAAATTTATTAGATTTTTAACCACAAAGAGAGCAAGTATGGCCCAGGCCCAGTTGGTAATAGACTCCAATGTCTCCAGAATATGCTATATGTCTCTTCTTCACATGCTGACTGCATTCTTTTAGGAGAAGTTCTTCCACCGGCAAAAAACAGAACCTGGCAGGTCCTCCATCTTCATTCTTTCCAAGTCACCACCAGGAAATGACTGACCCTTGCTGTCTTTTTTCCTCAAGTCAAAAAAATAAGAGAGAAGATCTCTAATTCGTTCAGCTTGAGTGAAGGACTCATGGTCTAAGTTGAGGCAGTAAGCAGTGACCTATTAAAATTTATCTCTCTGGATTTATTTATTTGCCCTCAGACCATTAAGTGTGGCCAGGACTTATAAGAAGTGGAAGCTCTCATTGAAATGAGATGGCTACAATGGAAGAAAGACCATTTCCCAGAAAGAGACAATGAAGGCAGAGAAACCATTTCTAGAAGAAGGAGGGAATAATTACTGGACAGACAAGGCAATAACTGTTCATTGGGGTAGATAGTCAGGGGACATGTTATGTTTTGTTTTTTCTATTTTCCCCATTAATCTCTTGCCTTTCGTTTATATTAAGATTTCTTAAGGTCAAGGTGATCAAAGGAAAGGAAAATCAAATGAATCGGAAAAAAAGCTTTATAAAGGAATTAACACTTTTGGAGTACTGGCTAAGTTCCAGAAATTACTTCTATAATCTTTCATTTCCTCCTTCAAACAACCTTGCAGTGAGATATCTTTATTCCCAGATAAACAAATTAGATATAATAAATAACTGCTTCAAGATGATAAAGCTAGCAAGGGCAAAGCTGGAACTCAAGGCCTGTATATATTCAACTGGAAAGGGGAAAAGGCAGTGGGACTGGAATATATTTGATTCAGGATGACAACCGTGAAGAAATAGTGTTTGGCACCCCAGGGTTGATCTTTACCCTTCTACCCTACAAAGAGATTTGTTGCTTTGCAGGGGTCAAGCCCAAGAACAACTCAGGCCATATTACTGGATTATTAACAGAAGAACTGTAAATAAATAGATTCTCTCCTTTCTTTTCTTTGCGATCTGTTTTCCTCATCATCCCAGTTTAAAATTGAAAGCTGAGATTAGGGTGTAGTCCTAGAGAAATAGGGCCAAGGAGACCAACCGACCTGCTGACTAGAGCCCATGATAAAGCCTTTCTCATGGCATCATATGATAAGCAAACTCTACTGGGCTTTGGAAGGAAAATCTTAGAAATAAACAGAATGATTTTCCTTAGAATGTCCCTTTGGCATCTGCCGTCTTGAATCTGTGGAGATGTTAGGCAGCTATTGGAGGATTTCTGGATCTTGGGTTCTGGTCAAATGCTGTTTCAGTTCTAGTTGCCAGGGAGTCAGTTTCAACTCATGGCAACCCCATGTGTGTCAGAGTAGAACTGTGCTCCATAGTTTTCAGTGGCTAATTTTTTTAAGTAAATTGCCAGGCCTTTCTTCCGAGGTGACTCTGGGTGAACTCGAACCTCCAACATTTTGGTTAGCAGCCGAGGGTATTAACCATTTGGACCATCCAGGGACTCCACTGCATTCCATATAAGAATTTCCAAGAGATGACTACGCATAAAGAGCAAAAAGACGATAGAATACTCACTCAGAATACATTTGAAGCTCATCTTTCTATGTTAATTACATTTAATATTCATTCACCATGTATACACATTGTGCTTGATTCTAGGCATACAAAGATGTGTCCTCTCCTTCAAACTCATGGTATAAGGGTGTACGTTCATATACTCCTGAGTTCAAATTTTTTAATTCATCCTGAAGATCATTTTGTGATGTGAATGACAAGTGTAGTAGGTACTTGGCATAGATCAAGGGCCAGTTCATAACGTAGCTAACATCATTCTTACGTTATAGATGAAGGAACCAGACTGAAATACCCATGTAGTGGGTAACTGGCCAGGGTAGCTTTTGATTCTATCTGCCTGGCTTTGGAGCCTGCACACTCATCCCATTCCTCCCTGCCCCCATGCTGAAACCACAAAATGGAGGTAAAAGTCTTGTCTTTCCCTGTACTCTCTCCTCTCCTTACACATCTGGCAGAGACCTAGCAAATAAATCTGGGAATGTGCTCACTGATACAAACCCTGACACCCATTAGATACGAACCCTGATACCCATTAATTTGCTTTTGCCACTGCTCTCCGTGGTTCTTCAAGCTTACGTTTAATTTATGATAAAGATGCAAAAGAGGATCGCCTAGAAAATTGAGATGAAATTAGAAAGTTTTCCCTATCTAATTTCCAAGCCTAGCATTCTAAGAAAACATAAAAACTCAATTTGGTTATTAAAAGACTTCTTAAATGGAAAAATATTGCTCAATTGAATAGTAATACGCAAATGAAATGGCTGTGATATAAGAACAATTTCTCGATTTTTTCCTTGAACTCAGCTACATTCTATTTTAACAAAGAAATTTTCAAATTATATTGATTTTTAAAAATTTTATCTTCCCAGTATTTTTTATTATGTATTTCTGACCCCTGACTATAATTTAGGCAGTGACTTTACTGCCTCTCATCCTTGGTCCATCATTAATATGAGGCTTTTTCTTCATCATCCTCTGTGGCAACTCCTGCACAATATTTGTAACACCTGGACATTCATTTACTATTCAGTAATTATTCACTCCACCATCCGTCTGCGAGTTTGTCATACTATGGTGGCTTGCATGCTACTATGATGCTGGAAGCTGTGCCACTGGTATTACAAATACCAGCAGGGTCACCCACCATGGACAGATTTCAACAGAACTTCCAGATTAAGACAGACTAGAAAAAAAGGCCTTCCACAAATTAGCCAATGAAAATTTCATGAATCAGAACAAAACATCATGTCACTCACTTGCTTTGGATCTATCATCAGGAATAATCAACTGCTGGAGGAGGACATTGTGTTCAATGAATTGGGGGGCCAGCAAGGTTAAGGGAGATCCTTGGTAAAATGGACTTGAACATACCAGCAATTGTAAGGAGGAGGCAGGACCAGGCAACATTTAGTTTTGTTTTATACAAGGTCACCATGTGTCAGACTTGAGTTGACAGCAGGTATCTATCTCTACCTAATTATTAACTGAGCGCCTATTTTGTAAAAGGCACTATGTGAGGTAATATTGAGGACAGAGATCAATAAGACACAGGCTTTTCCCTTGTGAAGTTTAAACCCTAGTCTGTGAACAAGTGCAAATATCCCAATACACAGAATTCAGGAAAACTGATCACTTAAAAAGTGCCATATGAGAGGCAGTTTTTTAAATGCCATGTGATTTAATAGAAAAGGGAGACTGCATCTAGTGACAGATGGGAGATGACTTCATGGAGGAGTGGCATCTACCCAATCTTTTGAGCCCTCAAGGAGAAGGAGGATTTCAGCAGGAAAGAGAGGCAATGGCAGAAAGAGGACATTACATGATCAAGAGCACAAGATTGAGAACGAATAGAGATATCCAGGGAATTGGGCAGAGTTCGGTTCAATTTGGAATGTTTAAGAAAATAGTGAAAGATAAGACCCAAAGTCTCAAGTGGGAACCAGATAATAAGGGCCTGAAATTTAGTCTAAAACACTAACTCTTGCCACCCCAAGTTTTCTGTGTTAGCTAAATTGATTAGTTAGTTCTTCATGTGCGTTGTTATACGTGGCCAACATTACTGATTCTGTTAAATTGAATGACATTTTTTAAAATGTCTCTCATATGGCACTTTTGAAATCATCTATTTTCCTGAATTCTGTGTATTGGGATATTTGCACTCCTTCACAGACTAGAGTTGAAACTCCACAAGGGCAGAGCTCGTGTTTATTAATCTCTATCCCCAATACTAGATTTAGAACAGCCTGTGGGTTGCTTCAAAAATAAAAAGGAAAAGGCAATCAGAGTGAGGCATTGCTGCTAAACTGGTGTTTCCTTTTCATGAAGTGTTCTTATAATCGCTTGTCAAAACACAATCTAGGTGTTTTGTTACAATCAGATTAGTCTTTCATTCTTGGTCTTCACAGTAGATAAGAACAATGAACTTACTCCTGGAAGAAATTTCCTCTTGTGTTACCAATCTCCTCAGGTGTAATCTTATTTCAAAATGAAAGGCAAAAGTTTTACTACATTGTGTTCATCAAAAAGAAATGTGTGTGAATAGACAGAATAATCTAAATTCCAAGGACATTGTGATTGTTTGCTTTAGATATTGTGGTTTATTTGGTGTTTTAGCCTGATGTCTTTAGGACTGAGGGATTCATTCGTCTCCTAGCCAGTGCCAAGTTTGTGGGTACCTTTGATGAGGGCCCTTATCAGAAAACAGAAATCAGGGGGGGTAGGATCAGAAAGAGACTGCATCGTGGCAGAAATTTTCTACCGAACAGGCTTATTGGGAACAAACAATGACAGTGTGGATTTGACCTTGATTCAGAAAACTCTGCTGATGTATTGCTAATTAGCATCATTTATCTCAGATAAACTAAATAATCTAAACATGATCAAAAGGTCACAAGACTGCTCTGACAAGGATCACAATAAAGGGTCCCAGACAGAGCTGGAGAAAAATGTAGAACAAAATTCTAACTCTCAAAAAAAGATGAGACTTACTGGCCTGATAGAGAGTGGTGAAAGCTCTAGAGGATGGCCCTCGGACACCCTTTTAGCTCAGTACTGAAGTCACTGCTGAGGTTCACCTTTCAGCCAAAGATTAGATAGGCTATAAAACAAAATGAGACTAAAGGGGCACACCAGCCCCAAGGCAGGAAGGGGACAGGAAAGCTGGTAATAGGGATCCCAAGGTCGAGAAGGGAGAGTATTGACATGTCATGGGAGTGTTAACCAATATCATAAAACAATGTGTGTACTGTTTAATGAGAAGCTAGTTTGTTTTGTAAATCTCCATCTAAAGTACAATTTAAAAAAAAAAATGGCCAAAGGATACAAATCCCCTAGAAAAGAATAAACATAGGTCTAGATTATTAGGGAAAAAACCAAAAACCCAGCATTTAGAAGGAACTCCTGCAAATCAACAAGATTCTAAGGCATTGAACCAAGCAGGAAAGAAGGACAAAAATAACTGTAGGCTATACTTAGATGGGGAACCCCAAAAATATCACAAGCATATAAAGAGATGCTCAAGCCCACTAGTAATATGAGTAATACAACCTAAAGTAACAATGGGAACTATAGCCATCAAATTGGCAAAAATTAGAAAGTCGAGTAATACCAAACAGAGGTAAGGGCCTGGGTAAAAGAAACAGGAAAACTTAAGCACTATTTGTTGGAGTCTATCCTAGTGAAGCTTCTTTGAAGAAAAATCTGGTAACATAGTGGAATTAAATTTGCACTCTCACCTGTTGGTACACTCCCCCAGAAACAGTTATTTACTGGTCCCTAAGGGATCAAGGCAAGGGATCCCTTGCACCTTTGCTTGTGGCAGCAGAGCACTGAAGGCAACTCAGGTGTCCATTAGTAGAGAAGTAGATAAATAAAATCTTGTGAGTAGACACAAAGGATGCCCTGCAATAGTTAAAAGCAATGCACTAGAGGCAAATAGCCACGGGAAAATATATTAACAACACAGCTGAGTGAAAAACTAGAAAAAGAAAAGATACATCTCACTAAACAATACCGTGCGTTTTTATAGATATATATATCAAAAAATATGCAAATGTATTTAGAAAAGATGCCAACCCAGAAAGGGGTAGGGGGAGAAAAACACAGAAGTGGGGATCAGAAATACAGGGGGAAATATTAAAATAATATATTTTTTTAAGTGGGATCTTGCATGGACCAATGATGAGTGTGCTATGAATTGTGCAAAAGCTCCAGAGAGGAAAAACCCAAAAAACCAAACCCATTGCCATCGAGTCAGTTCCAACTCATAAAACCAAACCAAACTAAACCCAACCCATTGCCGTCGAGCCGATTCTGACTCCTAGTGACCCTATATAGGACAGGGTAGAACTGCCCCATAGAGTTTCCAAGAAGTGCCTGGTGGATTCAAACTGCCTTCCTTTTGGTTAGCAGCTGAGCTCTTAACCACTACTCCACTGGGGTTTCCAAGAGACGAACGGAAAGAAGGAAGAAAGGGAGGGAGGAAAGGCCAAAGGGTAATTATAAGGAAATAATTTTCTTTCATTTAATTCAACTAATTTGTATTGAACAGTTACCAAATACCTGGCACTGTAGCATACCACCTACTCAACAAACAGGCAAAAAATTCAACATTCAAAACATTGTCATCCTTCACACTAATCGCTCTGGGAAACCGTGTGCTCATTTCTCCAAGATTGGCATTGCTCTGAATATTTCTGAAATTGCCATACTTTGGAATCCCCACTGCAGAGCCTATTTGAGTCTCACTGGGGTGGGGGGCAGGAAGGGGGGGGCTATCTCATTACTTTGTTATCACACTTTGTTTTAACAACAGCAACAACAAATTAGACTACATAGCTTGATCACTCACTCATGTACAAATGGTAACTGTGAGTAACTTCTGGCAGTTTCAAAAAAATTACATCCTTTCCCAAAGGATTACGACTTGGCGCTCAATAAGGGAATCTGTGACTGGCAGTGAAAGAGGTATATGAAAAATACTTTGAACAACAGTAGCATTGTTGAACCGTTTTTGCTTACTGCCCACGGCCACCCCAAGGTGATTCCTTTAAAGGGCAATGCTCATTTACATGGTTCATTTCTGGTACATTCACTGAAAAATAAACAGTTGCTGTAATACAAAGAAAAGCTACTATAATTTGTTTTTGTCTACATTCTTGTTTCTTTACTAATTAATATGCTCTTTCATTCAATAAATGTTCTTGAGCCTTCACTTTATGTTCAGGTCTCAGCTGTTTGTTGAGGATGAAACAAAAAATAAATAATAAACCATGCCTAAAATAATTCAAAGCCTGATAGTTTTACTTTAATAGCTTATGGATTTGAGTAAATATCCATCTGGATTAAAGTGACTTAAACCAAATTTCTGGCAAAAGTTTAATTCCTACGTTTACTCTGCTTTAAATTCTAATGAGCTTCGACTCTCCACTTTGAAGGAAAGCAAATAATAGAAAGTGAAGACAAAAAATGATTCCTGGATATTTATCTGTGCATATGCTATGAGTTGAATTATATCTCCCCCCAAAAAAGATATGTTGACATCCTAACCCCTGTATCTGTGACTGTGACCTTGTTTGGAAATAGTCTTTGAAGATGTTATCAGTTAGGTTAACATGAGGTCATACTGGAGTAGGGTCAGTCCTCATCCAATACGAATGTTGTCCTTATAAGAGAAGAGACACAGAGACACACACAGAGAGAAGACAGTCATGTGAAGATGAAAGCAAAGATTGAAATGACACATCTACAAACCAAGGGACACAAGGATTGCTGGCTGTCACTAGAACCTAGGAGAGAGGCATGAAACAGATTCCCCCCTGAAGCCCTTAGAAGGAATCAACCCGGTTGATGCTCTGCTATTGGACTTCTAGCCTCTAGAACTGGGAGACAACACATTTGTGTTCTTATAAGCCACCCAGTTTGTGGAACTCTGTTACGGCAGCCTTGGGCAACTAAGACACCTAGTCATTTAAGGACTGTACAACCTGGGGTCAGTGGGGTACAGATGGAACACTCACATTGAGAAATTTAGGGACATATTAATAAAAGGACTACTTACAAGATGTGGGCAGGATGTGGTAAACCACAAAGAACACTGCAATATCTCAGGGCTAGTAATAGTAGGGTATAGTCCCCACCCTTAGGCCTAAAGGGAATAAGGAAGGAGCAGATACTGGAATTTGGAAACTGTGGAGAGGGCTGCCTGACAGGAGCTGTGAATTTGGTAAGGAGGGGCTCAACTGGCTGGTAACAACTTCCCAGGAAGAGGTTAGGGGATAAGTTACCTGACCTCACTAAGTTCTGTGCTTTCAGTCTCCTGCTGGTGCTTACCATTTGCCAAGCACAAGGTGAAGCCAGAGGACAAGGGAGTCAGGTATGCAGCACTTAACACACCAACCTTCTGGGGTGCAGAGTAGGGTGGAATAAAGGGTGAAGTGAATGTGGAAGAGAAAATGAAAATATTCGGTCTTGGAAACGGGGGCAACTGAGGCTCTGCCATATTGTATTTGCCATGTTGTTTACTTCATTTTGTTGTCTCCCCACTAGAACGTTTGCTCTTCGAAGCAGGAACTGAGTCTCCGTTGCACTACATCAAATCCTCTGCGCTCAACACAGTGCCTGGTACATGTCAAGAGCTCAGTAAATACATGTGGAAGGTCCACTGAATTAATAATTTAGAGTTTGTGTTTACAGAGAGGCACAGAAGAGCAACACAATAAATATATACCAAATTCACTCAACTCAGTGAATCCATGAGCATGGACTGAGGTCCAGAGAAGCTCAGCTCCTATTAAGCTTTGTTCACAATCTCAGCTTCCAAGTATAAATGTTCACAAGAAGCCCTTTATACTTTTGATTCACTCTAGAAAAACAGGTTGAATAATAGTCATCAATCAGCATTTGTAGTTATTTGCAGTGACTATCAATGTGTCTTGTAAATAGCTAGCTTTTAACAAGTACTGCTTTCCACAAAATTGAATTAAAGTTCCATTTAACTTGTGTAGCGGTATACATAGAGCTAATGTGGACCCTGAGTGCCCCTCACCATCTATCTTATTTCTGGAGTGACAAGAAAGGAAAGTGCAAGAGGACATTATAATAAAAGCCTGAACATCAGTACTTCCATCAACAATAAAAAGGATACTGCTGTTGTTCTTAGGTATCGTACAGTCCATTCTGACTCATAGCAACCCTATGTACAACAGAATGAAATAGTGCCTGATCCTGCACCTTCCTCATAATTGTTGCTATGTTTGAGCCCATTGTTGCAGCCACTGTGTCAATCCATCTTGTTGAGGGTCTTCCACTTTTTTTGCTGACCCTCTACTTTACCAAGCATGATGTCCTTCTCCAGGGACTGGTCCCTCCCGATAACATGCCCAAAGTGAGATGAAACCTCACCATCCTCACTTCTAAGGAACATTCTGGCTATACTTCTTTCAAGACAGATTTGTTCACTCTTCTGGCAGTCCATGGTATATTCAATATTCTTCGACAACACCGTAATTCAAAGACATTAATTTTTCTCCAGTCTTCCTTACTCATTGTCCAACTTTCCCATGCATATGAAGCAATTAAAAACACCATGGCTTGGGTCAGGCACACTTTAGTCCCCAAAGTGACATCTTCACTTTTTAAAACTTTAAAGAGATCTTTTGCAGCAGATTTGCCCAATGCAATATGTTGTTTGATTTCTTCACTGCTGCTTCCATTGGTGTCGATTGTGGATCCAAGTAAAATGAAATCCTTTACAACTTCAATCTTTTCCCTGTTTTTCATGATTTTGCTTATTGGTGAAGTTGTGAGGATTTTTGTTTACTTTATATTGAGGTGGAATCCATACTGAAGGATGTCGTCTTTGATCTTCATCAAAGTCCTCTTCACTTTCAGCAAGCAAAGATGTTTCATCTGCATATGGCAGGTTGTTAATGAGTTTTCCTCTAATCCTGATGCCATATTCTTCTTCGTATAGTCCACCCTCTCAGATTATTTGCTCAGCATACAGACTGAATAAGTATGGTAACAGGATACAACCCTGACGCACACCTTTCCTGATTTTTAAACTACCCATTATCCCCTTGTTCTGTTCAAACAACTGCGTCTTGGTCTATATACAGGTTCTGCAAGAACACAATTAAGTGTTCTGGAATTCCCATTCTTCACAATGTTATCCAGAATTTGTTATGATCCACACAGTTGAATACCTTTGCATAGTCAATAAAACACAGGTAAACATCTTTCTGGTATTCTGTGCTTTCAGCTAAGATCTATCTGACATCAATAATGATATCCCTAGTTCCACATCCTCTTCTGAATCCAGCTTGAATTTCTGGCAGTTCCCTGTTGATGTACTGCTGCAACCATTTTTTAATTATCTTCAGCAAAATTTTATTTGCATGTGATATTAATGATCTTGTTCAATAATTTCCACATTCTGTTGGATCACTTTTCTTGAGAATGGGCACAAGAATGGAGCTCTTCCAGTCAATTAGCCTAGTAGCTGTCTTCCAAATTTCTTGGCAGAGGTAAGTGAGAGCTTGAGAGCTTCTAGCTTTATATCTGCTTGTTGAAACATCTCAATTGGTATTCCTGGAGCCTTGTTTTTTTGCCAATGCTTGGACTTCTCCTTCAGTACTATTGGTTCTTGATCATATGCTACCTCCTGAAATGGTTGAACATCAACCAATTCTTTTTGGTATAGTGACTCTGTGTATTTTTCCACGTGTATAGTTGCCGTTTATGTTGTTGAAAACAGGTATTTCCAACGAACACGTCATTGGTCTTACAAAATTCTATCATGTAATTCCTGGTGTCATTTCTATCACCAAGGCCAAATTTTCCAGCTGCCAATCCTTTTCTTTGTTTCCATCTTTTGCATTCCAATCGCCAGTTATTATCAGTGCATCTTGATTGCATGTTTGATCAATTTCAGACTGTAGAAATTGGCAAAATACTTCAATTTCTTCATCTTTGGCATTAGTGGTTGGTGTATAAATTTGAATAATACTCATATTAACTGGTCATCCTTGTAGGCATATGGATATTATCCTATCACTGACAGCATTGTACTTCGGGATAGATCTTGAAATGTTCTTTTTGACAATGTCAAAAAGAATGTCATTTCCAGCATAGTAGACTATATACTTGTCTGATTCAAAATGCCATTAGCAGTCCATTTCAGCCCTCTAATACCTAGGATATTGATCTTTATGCATTCCATTTCATTTTTGACGACTTCCAATATTCCTTTATTCATACTTCACACATTCCATGTTCCAATTGCTAGTGGATGTTTGAAGCTGTTTCTTCTCATTTTAAGTCCTGAAGAAGGATGCTACTATATTTTTATGCAAATAAAATGCGCCCTCTAAGTTTGCCAAGCATGCCCTCCCCCCATGAGGTATTTTCATAAGTGCTACTATGCAAATTTTTTACATGTTGCTATAAAAAATTTTTAGCGTATTGCACTTATGAAGATACCTGTGGAGGGGGGCAAAGTTGGCAAATAAACATAGAAGGTGCGTGTTATTTGCATAAAAATATGGTACTCCTTGGTAAAGCATGCTACGTGAGATAAGATACAGCAGATTTCCTTACCTTTGAGATCTTTCATTTGCCATGTTGTCTGAGTCTTTTGATGTTTAGAAGCTTAACAAAATATACCAGAATAAAACACCTTAGAAATTTATATCTTCAAATGTTTACAATGAGAAATGCACAAGCATCATAAATGAAGTCTCAGAAGAGCAGGTCAGTTGCCTCCAATATAACAAAAACCCTAGTTCTCAATTAGTGCATTCAAGTTTCAAGTAAGGCAGTGATACATCAAACAGCATTGTTATTCAAAACCCACCTATCATATTTTCACTAACGTGTGTGTTTGATTTTGCAAAATAATAGATTTCAGGAAACTGTCCGCAATATAAAAATATAAAAACTTACTTATGATGATGCAAAAATAGTTTGAATTCATTAGTTTTACCTTAATAATATATTCATACTCCAAAGAAGCTTTATATGCAATTATTTTATTTTCAGACAGACCCGTTCTCTTTGCCTCTTGCTTCCCTTGATCTTCATGAACTGCTTAAACTCGCAGGGCTTGTAAAACGTCATTGTTATGGCAATAAGAATTAGCTCCTGGGCTTGCAGGAAAGATGACTCACTACCTTGCATGAGAAAGGGTTATCAGCAGAACTGCGTCCTTTTCACAAAATGTAGGGCTCATTATGCTCACCTGAACTAGGAAATCCTTTCATGAATTTCAGGGCATTAATCCTCCATACCATGCCACGTCCCAGAGCCATCCACCAGGGACAGGCAGATACACACAAGGTTTTTGTGTGTTACCTTGTGCCTCTACCATTCCTGGTGCTTCTAAAAGGCAAGGGAGGCTGAGGTTTGCAGTCACACGAACTTGAATCCCAGCACTGTCACTTGCAAGAAACACAATCCTGGATAAGCTACTTATACTCTCTGTGTCTCGATTTCCTTGTCTGTAAGCAGGGAGTAAAAATAGCATCTACTTGTAGATCTGTTGCCAGGATTAATGAGCAAATTCCTGCAAAACACTTTATATGATGAGATCCAGATTCCTGTTCCTTTTCTTAATACTTCTGCCCTTGATCACATTTGGTAATTGGGTATGGCTATTGTATTTACCAAATGTGTTGCCATCAAGTCCATTCCGATTCATAGCAACCCTATAGGACAGAGTAGAACTGCCCCATAGGGTTTCCAAGGAGTGGCTAGTGGATTCGAACTACCAACCCTTTTTTGGTTAGCAGCCATAGTTCTTCACCACTGCGCCACATCAGGGTTCCAAAATCTGTCTTGGAAGAAGTACAACCAGAATGTTACTTAGAAGCAAGGATGACATAAAACACAAAATAACAAATGCTGGAGAGGTCGTGGAGAGACTGGAACACTTATACACTGTTGGTGGGAATGTAAAATGGTACAACCACTTTGGAAATCGATTTGGTGCTTCCT
>NW_004443958.1:7506696-7541369 GCF_000243295.1 Trichechus manatus latirostris
TGCATCAATTGGTCCCAGCCACTTGGAGTAACAGAGAACGAAGAACACCAAAGACACAAGGGAAGTATTAGCCCAAGAGACAGAATGGGCCACATAAACCAGAGACTTCATCAGTTTGAGACCAGAAAAACTAAATGGTGCCTGGCTACCACCAATGAACGTCCTGACAGGGAACACAACAGAGGGTCCCTGATGGAGCAGTAGAAGGACGGGATGCGGAACTCAAATACTAGTAGGAAGACCAGACTTAATGGTCTGACTGAGACTGGAGGCGCCCTGGAAAGCATGGCTCCTGGTCTCTCCATCACCCCAGAACTAAAACAATTTCTGAGGCCAACTCTTCAGACAGGGATTGGACTGGACTGTGGGACATAAAGTGATACTCGTGAAGAATGTGCCTCTTAGACAAGTAGATATAGGAGACCAAAGGGGCGGCTTCTGTCCAGAGGTTAGAGGGGAGGGCAGAGAGAGTTAGGAGCTGGTTGAATGTTCATGGGGAATCAGGGGCGAAGGGGAGGAGTGTGCTGTTGAAGAATGGGGTGAGCGGTTGGGGTCTCATAACAATGTATGTTAAAAAAAAATTGTGTATGGGAGACTAACTTGAAATGTAAACTTCATTTAATTACATCAATAAAAAAAAAAAAAGGAAGCAAGGATGATGAGACTACGTCTTACATACTTTGGTCATGTTGTCAGGAGAGATCAGTCCCTGGAGAACGACATCATGCTTGGTAAAGTACAGGATCACTGAAAAAAAGGAAGACCCTCAACGAGATGGATTGACACAGTGGCTACAACGAGGGGCTCAACCATAGCAATGATTGCGAGAATGGTGCAGGACCAGGCATGGTTTCGTTCTGTAGGACATAGAGTCGCTCTGAGTCGGAAATGACTCGACGGCACCTAACAACAACAACAACAACATTGTATTTCCAGGGCAAGCAAGTTAAAGGAAAAGTGGCTTCCAGCAGTGGGACTCCCTCACTCATGTGATCTCTCTGGCTGCCCTGATTAGGGAACTGCAGGAGGTAGGGACAGGATTTAAGACCAGTCCCTGACACTTAAAATACTGTTTTCTTTGTATGTGTGTATTCAGCAAAACTTTATTGAGAACCTACTAGGCTGAACCACATGAAATTGCCAATAGTCTAACATGGGCAATTTCATACCTTTCAATGTTTAATACTGTGCCCAGGCAAAGGGCTAAGGATGCCAAGTTTAACAGGACACATATGGACCCTGTCCTCACCTAATGATCCAGGTGGTGAGGCAGACAATTCAACAGTGTGCTAGGGGAAGGGAAAGTCAAGGATGCTATGGCAAAAAATAGCATCTATCCATGGACCAACTCAATGGGGTAATATGGGTAAGGCAAGTGGCCAAGAGTGTTCAAGAAAAATCTTTCCTGTGGAAACCAAATGAGTGGGTAATAAGTGGTGTGGTGGGTGTATTAGTTTTCTGTGGCTGGTATAACAAATCACTGGAATCTTATGGGCTTAAAACAGCACACACATTTATTCTTCTACAGTTCTGGGGGTTAGAAATCCAAAATCAGTTTCACTGGGCAAAATCAAGGTGTTGGCAGGGCTGCATTCCTTCCAGAGGCTCTAGGGGAGAATCATTTCATTGCCTTTTCCAACTTCTAGTGCTGTGTTCGTTGCATTCATTGGCTACTGGGCCTCTTCCTTCATCTTCAAAGCCAGCTGCCTAGCATCTTGCTTTGGTGGTCACGCTGCCACCTTCTGCATATCAAATCTCCCTCTACCTTCTTCTTAGAAAGACGCCTGTGATCACATTTGGGGCCCACGCAGGTACTTCAGAATAATCTCCTTGCTTGAGATCCTTAACTTAGACTGCAAAGTCTCTTTAGCCATGTAAGGTAACATTCACAGGTTTCAGGAATTAGGACCTAGATATCTTTAAACCAAGAAATAAACAAACAAGCAAATGAACAAACCTGTTGCCGTTGAATTGATTCTGACTCATAGCAACCCTACAGAGCAGAGTAGAACTGCCCATAGGATTTCCAAGGAGTAGCTGGTGGACTCAAACTGCTGGTCTTTTGGTTTAGCAGCTTAGCTCTTAACCACTGGGCCACCAGGACTTGTAGATATCTTTGGGGGCACATTATTCAGCCTACCACAGAGGGGTTGAAATTTAATTAATTGCAGGGAAAACAATTAATAGATTGTTGCTACAGGGCAAATGAAGATTCGATCTTGGGGGCTCAGCAAAGAGATCTGAGAGACTGTAACAGCCTAAACTGCAATCAGCCAAATAAAGAGAAGGGAAAGATGTTGCAGAGGCAAATGATATAGCTTATGGGTGGCCCAGGGACAGAAGGACAACCTAAAAAAATGTTGCCTGGTTGGACCACAGAGTTCAACTAATGGTGTGTAAAGGGAAAGGAGATACGGCTGAAGACAAAAGATAAAGCTGCGAGGGTGAGCAGGAGACAGCTCATAAAAGGCATGGTAAGTCATGTTCAGTAGAATTCATCCAATGGGAATGAGAAACCAATCATTAAAAGGCTGAAAGCAGAGGAGTGACTTGATTGGTTTTATATTTCAGGGAGTGCACGTGCCTGCTATGTAGAGAAAAGGAATTGTAGAAAGACAGGGCTGGAGGTAGGAAGACCAGCTCAGGGGCAATTGTCATTAGGACTAATGATCCCTGGTGGTGTGATTGTTAAGCGCTTGCTGCTAACCTAAATGTTGGTGGTTCAAACCCACCCAACAGCTCTGTGGGAGAAAGAACTGGTGATCTGATTTTGTAAAGATTACAGCCTAGAACCCAATGGGACAGCTCTACTCTATCACATGGGGTTGCTGTGAGTTGAATTTGACCTGACAGCTCCTAGCATCAACAATAACGTACTAGGACTGATGGAGTCCTGATTCCATGCACGCTGGTCCCTGCCCCCTAGTATATTCATTCCAGTTCTATAGATACCTTTGAAATATATTTTAAACTAATTAAACGTAGTATCTCTCAGTAAATAGGTTTCCATTTGTATTACGGGTTTCTGCATTCATTTTATGTTTTATTTATCTACTGGGTAACAACTGCTATCAGATAAAGTTAATAGCATATGCTAGTTCAAATATTAAAAAAAAAAAAAATGCCTTTTTTTACTCATCTGAAAATACCCCTAAACAAGAAGCTCAACAGTAACACATTAGTAAATGACTGAAATAAAACATTGAAACTGCTTATGATCTTAACCCACAATGCTCTGATCCTTAAGATATGATAATGGTAACATTATTATTAATCACCATTATTATTATTATACATCTGGAACCTAAGAGGTGCTTTGGAACAAGAATAGGTAACTGGACAAAAGGTTATGTAGGTGTATAGAGTCATAAATTATGTAGCTACATTACATGATTTCAAATATATAGGTGTTTTCATTTGAATTTCCTACAAAATCAGACCCTGAAACAAAGACTTGGGTGCAGTGGTTCATTTGGAGGTGATCTTAGGAAGCAGGGAAGAAGGAATGGGGAGTGAAGAAGGAAATACAGTAACGAAGGAAAAATCAATATCAAAACGTATTTTCAAGACTGCTGCTGTGAGGGACTGTGCTAGCTTCTGCTAGGACTCCTTACAAACCTACAAAAGGCCTCTCAGAATTGTGCACCTGCAAGATGGGAGGCTGGAGAATTTATCTATCTGATCCAAGACTTCATTAGTTGAGGATTACCTCCAGGAGCATTAACTCCCCCACTTGTGCAGGCTGATCCAGTTCCTGGGGATTAGGAGAAAGCCCTGGGACAGAATACCAAAGAATACCAGGCCTAGCAAGGGAGTCTGAGCTGGCAGAAAACTGCTCCCCACAGCTGTGGCTGATATTAGAGGTGGGCCAAGGCACAGTGGTGTGGTACCAAAAACATCTGCTACAGTGAAGAATCCACCCTGAAATCATTAACAAAGTCTCTGCAATTATATGAACATTTCTATCATCATTTTGTAACACAATGGTTCTAGACTTAACTCTAATAGGGTCATTTTTCCCTCAAAACCTGCTCTGAAATTTTGATATGATGTCAACAAATGATAATATGTTTCCTTGGGAATACAGTCAAGAGCAGTAAATGTGACATTGTCCAGATCACAGGATATGTCATATACAAAGGAACAAAATGAAGAGATGGATCCAAGGTGGGACCAACACCCAATAGGGTTTAGGGGAAAACAGTAACCATGGAGAACGTTAACAGTCCAAAACAAAGCCCACAAGACTGAGACAAACCCAAATCCTTTCTGGATCTGGTTCAGTGCCACAGGGTGAGATATCTATACAGAGAATGGTCTGAAATCCCCAAGATTTCAGAGTATTGGTGGTCCTTGGCTTCAATCTATTCTTCTATTTCAAGTTTATTGAGCTTTAGCTTTTAGATACTTTTACAGTGGATCACTCATCATTTATAGAACTCTGTGTGAAAACCTAAGAAAGTGGAAGTGATTGTCTAATGTCAGGAGCCCCAATATTTCCAATGAGATTCAAGGCTAGATACCAGCTATTGTGGAGAGTCAGAGGGATCCTGGACACAAGACCAAGACAGAAGATGATAGCTCCAACACATAATATATGCTGTAGCTCTGCTTGGGCATAAGCCTGACAGACTGAGCACAAAACGGCAGACATCATTATGGAGCTGGGTTGAGGTGTGCAGCAGTGACAAATATGAAGACTTGTCCTGAGTGCCAAATAATAAACACATAGTTTACCCACTTAGTTTGTTACAGTTATATAATTCATTTATTCATTCCTTCATCTTTTCATTCACCATAATGTCACTGCACCCCTGCTATGTCCTAGGTACCATTTAAGTTCTTGAGATACAGAAATAAGACAAATCTTTACTCTCTAGAAATTCCCGTTACAGACATGAATAATTGCAATGCAATGTGATGTGTAATGGGTAGGGGTGTATTAGTTTCCTACTGCTGCTGTAACAAATTATCACAAAGCTTAAAGCAACCTTCCTTTATTCTCTTACAGTTCTGGAAGTCAGAAGTCAGAGTCTAGAGGGGAATTTCCTGGTACAGTTTGGTCTTTAAGCAGCTATACTGGGGTGGGATACAGAGCTTGCATGAACTGACGGGCCTTCAGGGGAAATTCACAGATGCTGAGAGGGGAGATCGTGTGGGTACAGACAAGAAAAAGGATGAGGAGGAAGGTAGTGGTTAAGGGCTTTCGGGAGAGATGTGAAGGTTTTAAATGCAATGCATTGACTCACCCATGTGGTGAATTTGTTATTTTACATCCTCAAAGAAACATAGTGTCAGGAGGATATGTGGCCTCTTCCAATAACAATAGGAAACTGATTTTTAATAACCCAACAGAATGTCACACTCTTACCTTCAAAAATGATCAGGAATGGATGGAGATAAACTTGGATATAAAACTGCTGACCTTTCCTTTGGCAACATTTTCAGTTCACATAAGTAACACAAGAACAATAAAAGTGAAACGAATAATCAGTACAGAATCTAGGAAACTGAACACTTCATTGGTATTACTAATAACAATATGGTTAGCTACAACATATCGCTACCACTTGTCTGTCAGTTTGTCATACTATGGTTGCTTGCATGTTGCTGTGATGCTGGGAGCTATGCCACCAGTATTTCAAATACCAGCAGGGTCAACCATGGTGAGTAGGTTTCAGTGGAGCTTCCAAACTAAGACAGACTAGGAAGAAGGGCCTGTCTATCCACTTCTGAAAAAAAATTTGCCAGTGAAAACCTTATGAATAACAGTGGAACATTGTCTGACACACTGCCGGAAGACAATCGCCTTAGGTTGGAACGCACTCACAATACAACTGCGGAAGAGCTGCCTCCTCAAAGTAGAGTCGACCTTAATGATGTGGATGGAGTAAAGCTTTCAGGACCTTCATTTGCCAATGTGGCACGATTCAAAATGCGAAAAAACAGCTGCAAATATCTATTAATAATCAGAAGGTGGAAAGTACAATGTATGAATCTAGGAGAATTAGGACTTGTCAAAAATGAAATGGAATGCTTGAAGATAGATATCCTAGGCATTAGTTAGCAGAAATGGACTGGTATTGGTCATTTTGAATCAGACAATCATATGGTCTACTACACTGGGAATAACAAATTGAAGAGGAACAGTGTCTCTTTCATTGTCAAAAAGAACATTTCAAGACCTATTCTGTAGTACAATGCTGTCAGTTATAGCATAATATTCATACACCTACAAGGAAAACCAGTTAATACCACCATTATTCAAATTTATGCATCAACCACTAATGCCAATGATGAAGAAATTGAAGATTTTTACTAACTTCTGCAGTCTGAAATTGATCAAACATGCAATCAAGATGCATTAATAATTACTGGTGATTGGAATGTGAAAGCTGGAAACAAAGAAGAAGGGTTAGTAGTTAAGAAATATGCACCTATTGATAGAAATGATGCCAGAGATTGTATGATAGAATTTTGCATGACCAACAATCTATTCATTGGAAATACTTTATTTCAACAACATAAGCAGCAACTATATACATGGACCTTGCTGGATGGAAAATACAGGAACCAAATCAACTACATCTGTGGAAAGAGACGATAGAGAAGCTCGGTATCATCAGTCAGAACTAGGCCCAGGACCAACTGTGGAACAGACCATCCATTGCTCATATGCAAGTTCAAGTTGAAGCTGAAGAAAATTAAAACAAGTCCACAAGAGTCAAAGTATGACCTTGAGTATATCCCACCTGAATTTAGAGACCATCTCAAGAACAGATGTGACGCATTGAACACTAATGACCGAAGACCAGAAGAATTGTGAGATGACATCAACAACATCATACATGAAGAAAGCAAAAGGTCATTAAGAAGACAGGAAAGAAAGAAAAGACCAAAATGGATGTCAGAAGAGACTTGTTCTTGAACATAAAGTAGCTCTTGACCTTGGTCTTGAACATTAAGTAGCTATAGCGAATGGAAGAAATGACATATAAAAGCTGAACAAAAGATTTCAAAAGGCGGCTTGAGAAGACAAAGTAAAGTATTATAATGAAATGTGCAAAGACCTGGAGTTAGAAAACCAAAAGTGAAGAACTTGCTCGGCATTTCACGAGCTGAAAGAACTGAAGAAGAAATTCAAGTTTTGAGTTTCAGTATTGAAGGAATCTACAGGCAAAAAATTGAACACAGGAAGCATCAAAAGAAGATGGAAGAAATACACAGAGTCACTGTACCAAAAAGAATTGATCAAAGTCCAACCATTTCAGCAGGCAGCATATGATCAAGAACCGATAGTACTGAAGTCCAACCTGCAATGAAGGCACTGGCAAAAAATAAGGCTCTAGGAATTGGCAGAATACCAATTAAGATGTTTCAACAAATGGATGCCACGCTGGAAGTGCTCACTGGTTTACGCCAAAAAATTTGGAAGACTGCTACCTCATTAACTGACTAAAAGAGACCTATATTTGTGCTCACTGAAGGAGAGGTGATCCAACAGAATGCAGAAATTATCGAACAATATCATTAATATCACACATAAGTGAAATTATGCTGAAAATTATTCAAAACCGGAAGCAGCAGTACACTGACAGGGAACTGCCAGAAATTCAAGCTGGATTCAGAAAAGGATGTAGAATGCGGGATATCATTGCTGATGTCAGATGGATCCTGGCTGAAAGCAGAGAATATCAGAAAGCTGTTTACCTGTGTTTCATTAACTACACAAAGGCATTCGACTGTGTGGATCATAACAGATTATGGATAACATTACAAAGAATGGGAATTCCAGACCACTTAATTGTTCTCATATGGAACCCATACATAGACCAAGAGGCAGTCATTCAAACAGAACAAGGGGATACTGTGTGGTTTAAAGTCAAGAAACGTGTGCATCAGGGTTGTATCCTTCCACCATACTTTACAGTCTGTATGCTGAGCAAATAATCTGAGAAACTGAAGAAGAACGAGGCATCAGGATTGGAAGAAGACTCATTAACAATCTGCGATGTGCAGATGACACAACCGTGCTTACTGAAAACAAAGAGGACTTGAAGCACTTACTGATGAAGATCAAAAATTACAGTCTTCAGTATGGATTACACCTTGACATAAAGAAAACAAAAATCCTTACAACTGGACCAATAAGCAACATCATGATAAACGGAGAAAAGATTGAAATTGTCAAGAATTTCATTTTACTTGGATCCACAATCAATGCCCATGGAAGCAGCAGTCAAGAAATCAAATGACATATTGCACTGGACAAATCTGCTGCAAAAGATGTCTTTAAAGGGTTAAAAAGTGAAGATGTCACTTTGAAGACTAAGGTATGCCTGACCCAAGCCATCATATTTTCAATCGTCTCATATGCATGGGAAGGCTCTACAATGAATAAGAAAGACTAAAGAAGAATTGATGCTTGGCAAAGAATATTGAATATGCCATGTACTGGCAGAAGAATGAATAAATCTGTCTTGGAAAAAGTACAGCCAGAATGCTTCTTAGAAGTGAGGATGGTGAGACTTCGCACTTATTTTGGACATGTGATCAAGCGGGACCAGTCCCTGGAGAAGGACATTATGCTTGGTAAAATAGAGGGTCAGCGAAAAAGAGGAAGACTCTCGATGACATGGATTGACACAGTGGCTGTAACAATGAGCTCAGATATAGCAAGGATTGTGGGGATGGCGCAGGACCGGGCAGTGTTTTGTTCTGTTGTGCACAGGGTTGTTATGAGTCGGAACCAACTCGATGGTACTTGACAACAACAACCACATATTGACTGCTTATTATATGCCAGTAGTGATGCAAATGTTTCACTATATTGTCGCATTTTAGCTTCATGAAAACCTCTTATCATTTCAAGTAATTTTAACAGTTACATTTTTTCATAATCCCACAGATTTTTAAGAAACACACGCACACAAACAGATGTATATGCGCATGCAGTAATCCTCCCTTGTCCTCAGTTTTGCTTTCCATGGTTTCAGTAACCAGCAGTCAACCGCAGTCAGAAAATGTTAAATGACTACACAGCGTGATGAAATTTTGTGGCGTCCCGCTCCGTCATTCACAAAACATTTATTACAGTGTATTGTTATAATTGTTCTACTTCATTATTAGTTATTGTTGTTAATCTCTTACCGTGCCTAATTTATAAGTTTAACTTTATTAAAGGAGACCTGGTGGCACAGTGGTTAAGAGCTATGGCTGCTAACCAAAAGGTCGGCAGTTCAAATCCACCAGGGCTCCCTGGAAACCCTATTGGGGCAGTTCTACCCTTTTCTATAGGGTCACTATGAGTCTGAATTGACTACAAGGCAATGGGTTTGTTTGTTTTAACAGGTATGTACGTATAGACAAAACACAGTATATATAGGGGTCGCTATTATCCCTGGTTTCAGGTACACACTGGCGTCTTGGAACGTATCCCCCATGGATAAGGGGGGGTTACTGTATTTGATGGATTCTGTAACGGTAGGTACTCTGTTGCCTTATAAAGGCTTCCTTTGGCGTTTTGCCCAACTTTAAATTATTTTTATTCAGGTGTTATTGATAGCCCAGGAAGTGCTATATTGCTTCATTATCTTCAAAAATTCCTTTGTGTTATTGTTTGGAAAGTTGTTTTTCCAAAGTCAGTTCATTCATTTATTTCACAAATACTTATTGAGGTTCTATTAGGTGCTAGGTGCTTGGGATACTGGACTAACCAGCCAGTTGTTGTCTCTTAAACATCCACAGTTTTGTGGGTGGGAATGATCAGTAAGTGGGCAATTACTATACAGTGTAATTGTTTGATACAAGAGAAATAAGCACAGGATCGAAGCACATGGTGAGAAGGGCACTTGGCCCACTTATAGGAGATTCAGGGGCGACTTCCTGGAAGAAGTGACTCCCGAATAGAATGTAAAAGGATAAGTAGGAGTTTGAAGATAAAGGGATAGAAGGAGAAAAATATTCCAGGTAGAGAAAATACCATTTACAAAGATTCAGAAAGAACATGAGACAGTAGTTTAGTCCAGCTTCAGACCAGTGTCGTAGGGGTAGAGAAGTGATTGATTCAGGTTAGATCATGAATATTTATCATATTGAGGAGTTTGTATTTCATCTCTAGGACACTGGTGCAGAGGGACGAGATGCAGTATCACTGAGTGTTTTAAGCAGGGGAATGACAGGATCAGAATTTAATTTTTGATCAACCTGTTTGTAGTAGAATGTTATCTTCATCAAGCTGTGCCTTTGACAAGTGCACATTGAAACACACTCACCAAAACAAACCAACGAAAAAACAGTTGCTGTTGAGTTGCTGTTGAGTTGATTTTGACTCATGGTGTCCCCATGTGTTTCCAAGTAGGAGGGTGCTCCACGGGGTAATCAATGGCTGTGATCTTCCAGAAGGAGATCACTAGGACTTTCTTCCAAGGTGCCTCTGGGTGGATTCCAACCACCAACCTTTCACTTAGTGGCTAAGCATGTTAACCATTTGCACCACTCTAGGACTCCTATAAACCTTCCCTGAGTAAAAATAGTGTACTTATTTCAAGGCAATTGCTCTAACTGTTCATACCTGCTGTTGCACACGCATATTCCCACCAGACTGCCATCTCCTCCTCACAGAAATTGCCTTGACAATGTATAAATAAGTTCAAAGGATCCTGAACAGAAACTAATGACAAAGATTCTTTTGAAACAGTAAGTTATTTTAGTTCAAGATCGAAAAGATGACATAATCCTGATTTTATCGGAATTTCCAGCTTGAAACTGCATCTAAAAGTTACCTACAATTGAAAATATCCCACATACTTCTGGTGAATTCCCAACCCTTTGTTAGTATGAGTATTTGTCACCTGTTTCTCATGTCCCTTTCAAGTCCCATGAACTGCTGGCTTTCACCTGTTCTTATCACTCCTTGCCCCTGACCCAGCCAAAAGGGAAGATCCCTTGTCAAAAAGAAAAATGGGGGACTAAAACTGATGAAGCACCTGTTAAAAGGTGTGTGAGTTATTTTTTTCCTACACTTTCCAACATTCAGTTTGATCCTCACAGCAACCCTATGAAGTAAGTAAAATCCTCATTTGCACATGACAAATTGGGCCTCTTGATGATTCATTTCCTCTTTCTCTGTGCCAGGCACTGGGGCACTGGGCTAGAAGCTAAGCCACAGAAACCTGCCCAGAGTCACAGTGTGTGGTGGGGTAAGGAGTTGAGGTCAGAATCTTTTGGCTCATGCTTTTCCAACTACATCATCAACAGGGCTGGGTTCCTGTTATCAAGGCCTTTTCTTACTGGTGCGGGCGCGCACATAGCTTGCTAAGTTTCTTCCTCCTGGCTTTCCCTGCCTCTCAGTCCCTGTGGCATTCTCAGTTATGGCTGTCTGCCCACTCAGACTTTGGAGCCCTCATATCACTTTGCCCTTGGGTATCTGTAGCCTCCGGATTCCTGACTACTCACCTGGGTACACCTCACTACCCCTTTGGTTCATGCCCAGCTCTGAGCTGCTCACCTCGTCCCAGTGTCCTAGCTCCACTCTGTGCACAATAGTCCCTATCTGCCAAGTACCTCCCAGGCAGGACCCAGTTTCTTCCAAGTTTCCAAGCAGTTGTAGCTTTCTGTGATCCAAGGCCTGCCGGTCATTTTTAATTATGCCCTTCAGCAAGTGAGATCTTTAGAAACTGTTTTCTGATTCCTGCATTTTCTATGATTGGATATTAAAAAAATATTGACTTAGTTTTCCAAATTAAGTCATAAAGGGCATGAGGATGAAATACTAATGCATCTTGTTTTTATTAAAGACATAGGATCCAGTGAGGTCTAGTTACTGCTCACACATTGAATATAGACAGGAAAATCAGGCTGAGAATTAGCTTGGCCCGAGAATATACTCAGGGAATCACAAAGCTATGAGATCTCTGAGAAGCCATTTCTGCGACCCTTCACCTTCAGAAAGGAGTCTCTGGGTAGTGCAAATGGTTAAGCGCTTGGCTACTAACCAAAATGTTGGCAGTTCAAACCTACCCAGAACCACCTGGGAAGAAAGCCCTGGCAATGTCCTTCCAAAAGGTCACAGCCATGAAAACCCTATGAAGCACGGTTCTATTCTGCAACATATGAGGTTTTTCATGAGTCAGAATCGATTAGTTGGTTGCCTTCAGACAGGAACGTGGCTAACGTTTACCAAAAAACAAAAACAAAAACTGGGAATCCATCATATTTTTAAAGATCTTCCTAGGATGATCTAGTTACGCTATCCTTCACTCAGGGCCATTCATACTGGAGATCACCAGATTTAAGAAAGAAAGTCTTAAAACCCATTGCTGTCGAGTCGATTCCAACTCATACTGACCGTATTCTTAGCTACATAGAAAACAGAGTTTGCACAAATGACCAACACATTCAGAGTAAATAAAGTTTTTATAAAGAGAGGGAGTCTTTCCAATGGCAGTTACCCACCTTGTAAAATTCAGTATGTACAATGGCCAATACAAGGAGCCCTGGTAGCACAGTGATTAAGCACTCGGCTGCTAACAGAAAGGTCGGCAGCTAGAACCCACCAGCCACTCCAAGGAAGAAAGACCTGGCGATCTGCTTCTGTAAAGATTCCAGCCTTGGAAACCCTGTGGGGCAGTCTCCTCTGTCCTACAGTGTTGTTATGAGTTGGAATCACTGGATAGTGCAAAACAACAACAATGGCCGAAATTGCAGGGCGCGGTGCTGGCTTGCTTCTTTTTTTTTTTAAATATGGATGACTTTTTTTAAACTAATATGTTTTCTGATTCAAGTTAAGATATGAATGATCAAATCTCATACTTCAGGCTACGAAGTAATTATTGCAGAGAACAGAATTCCTTTGCCGGTGTTTCAAGGGAGAGAGCGAGAGAGAGAGAGCAAGAGCGACAGAGCGAGAGCGACAGAGAGCGAGTGAGAGTGAGAGAGAGACAGAGAGAGACAGAGAGAGCGAAAGAGAGAGCAGGAGTGAGCGAGCGAGCGAGAGAGAGAGAGAGAGAGAGAGAGAGAGAGAGAGCGAGAGAGAGAGACAGAGAGAGCGAGAGAGAGCAGGAGTGAGCGAGCGAGAGCGCGAGAGCGAGAGAGAGAGCAGGAGTGAGAGAGACAGTGAGAGCGAGAGAGAGAGCAGGAGTGAGCGGGCGAGAGAGAGAGAGAGACAGAGACAGAGAGAGCGAGAGAGAGAGCAGGAGTGAGCGAGCGAGAGAGAGAGAGAGAGAGAGAGAGAGAGAGCAGGAGTGAGCGAGCGAGCGAGAGAGAGAGACAGAGAGAGCGAGAGAGAGGGCAGGAATGAGCGAGCGAGAGAGAGACAGAGACAGAGAGAGAGAGACAGAGAGAGCGAGAGAGAGAGCAGGAGTGAGCGAGAGAGAGACAGAGAGAGAGAGAGAGCGAGAGAGAGAGAGGCGGGCGAGAGAGAGAGAGAGAGAGAGAGAGAGAGAGAGAGAAAATGAATGAAACATGATGCACACTGTGCAACCCATCTCCCCTCCCTGGATCCCTCACCGAGTCACTCATATGTACTGACAGAGGTGCTGTGACATTGAACCAGAGGTGACGTAGCTCTAGCCACAGTATGTAAAGCTCTGGTTTTTGCCAATCTCTTCAGTTTTCCCTTTATTTGCCAAGATAAGCCTCCTCCGTCTAAGTAAAATAAAAGTAGTGTTCTGCTAAGTTAATATAAAGAAAATAAACAATGCCTCTGTTAGTACATGGCTTGTTTGTAAGTAGTAGAAACCTAGCACGAAGGCTCTCATTTAAAATTGATTGTAATGAACTCTCAGCACTGCATGGCAGTGAGCCAGGTGCCATTGACTTGTAATCCATGCTTAACTCAGATTAAAATACCAAACCAAACCCACTGCCGTTGAGTCGATTCTGACTCATAGCCACACCATAGGACAGAGTAGAACTGCCCATAGGGTTTCCAAGGCTATAAATCTTTATGGAAACAGACTGCCACATCTTTCTTCAGAGGAGCAGCGGGTGGATTCGAACTGCCAATCTTTCGGTTAGCAGCCGAGCACTTAACCACTGCACCACCAGGGCTCCGGATTAAAATACAAAACATGGACAAAAGTGGAAATAATGGTACCAACCTCCTAGACTTATTGTGAGGATTAAAAGAGATAATAGGCAGAGTGTCCAGCATATAATAAAAATTATCAGCAAATGATGTTACATTGTTATTACTACTTATAAAGTGTTTCTCATGCTTGAACTTGGATTTAGAAATTGTTAAGAGAAATTTTTGTACTGCTTCCACCTAAAATATATATTTTGGTGAGTAGCATAGTATAAATGGGACCTCAATGCAAAAATTCCAGAATGGGATCTGTTTATCATTATCCAGTTACTTGAAGAGTAATCATTCCTTATGCCATTGAAATAAGACTTCTTGGCTGAAAGTAAGATCTCTAGGTAGATACTTGCTACTCAAAGTATGGTCAGAGAACCAGCAGCAGTAGCAGCACCTAGGAGCTTGTAAAAAATCTGAAATCTCAGGCATTATCCAGACTACCAGTTGCTGTTGAGTCAATTCCAATTCATGGTGACCTCATACGTGTCAGAGTAGAATTGCTCTCCATAGGGTTTTCAGTGGCTGATTTTTTAGAAGCAGATCACCAGGCCACTCTTCTGAGGCACCTCTAGGTAGACTTGAACCGCCAACCTTTCATTTAGCAACCTAATGCGTTAACCATTTGCACCTCCTAGGGACTCCTATTATCCAGACTGCTGAATCAAAAATATGCATTTTAACAAAATCCCTGGATAATTCACATGCACATCCAAGTTTGAGAAACATTGCTCTAGTACAGTGTACCAGACTTGAGCATGTATCAGAATTACCTGGAAGGCTTATTAAAACACAGATAATTGAGCTCTAACCCCAGAGTTTCTAACACAATAGGTTTGGGTTGGAGCCTAAGAATTTGCATTATTGACAAGTTCCCAGGTGATGTTGATGGTGCTAATCCAGGGATACACTTCGAGAATAACTAGGGCTTTGAGTAGAGACCCCAAATGGGTCATATCTTAGTAGTAGGACGAAACTAGATCTGGAGTAAAGCCTACTCTAGACCCACTCTAACAAAGCTTAAGAACAAGACTCAAAAGGATCAAATTGATCCACAAGTAACAAAACTGTCTGACAGAACAAAGCCCAATACTTTTTAAAGGAAAATAACTCAATCCAGATAGTTAATAATGTAAAATTCAAAATGTCCACATCTAATAAAAAATTACTACCCAACTGGCAACCAATGTCACAAAACAATATGTGTATTAATTATTTAATGAGAAACTAATTTGCTCTGTAATGCTTCATCTAAAGCACAATTAAAAAAATAAATTACTAACCAAGAATCAGAAAAAGTGATCCGCAGCTAGCACATAATCAACAGGAATAGACACAGAAATGAAAATGATAGAATTTGCAGATAAGAGTATTAAAACAGCTATTTCTTATATGCTCAGTCTGCTCAAGAATATAAAGGAAAATAAACAGAAAAAGGATAAAAATGGAAAATACATTAAAGAATCAAATGAAACTTCTAGAGATGAAAATTATGAATGAAAAGTTCACTAAATGATATTAACAGCAGACTATAACATCACAGAAGAAAAGATCGCAGTTGAAACTATTAAAACTGAAGTGCAGGGAGAAAAATGACTGGAAAATACTTAAATAGAGCCTTAGTGACCTGTGGAACAATGTGAAGTGTTCTAGCATAGGTGCAGTGGAGTCCCAAGGAATTAGGGGTTGGGGGGGAAGCAAAAATATTTGAAGAAGTATGCCTAAAATTTTTTTTTAATTTTACAGAAAACTCAGCCCAGACCTCCACAAAGCTCTATAAACATCCTGCGAAATAAACACAAAGAAAACCACACCAAGTGTGCAAATTATCAATCTATTGCTTCTCAGCCCCAAATTCACTCTTCTCTGCCCTGCTTTGTAATACTGGAACTTGATCCTGTAGACATTTCTTATTCAACTCTCTTGTTGTTGTTAGTTGCCATCGATTCAATTTCAACACATAGCGACCCCATGTGACAGAGTAGAACTGCCTCATGAGGTTTTCTAGGCTGTAATCTTTACGGAAGCAGATCAGCAGGTCTTTTTTTCCCCAAAATACTGCTGGGTGGGTTTGAACCGCCAACCTTTCAGTTAGCAGCTGAGAGCTTAACCATTGTACCAATACTAGGATTTGTCAATAGAGGGCTTTGTAGGGATACTGTAAGGCTGGTGCAAGAGGAATTTCCCTTGCTGCTTCTGGTGTGCTGTTAATTTGTGGTGTAGCAGCCAGCAGACTGGCATGCAGGAGGCCTGGCTGTGCTCACCCCAGAGGGCTTTGCAGGTCACCTGTGCTTATACCTTCCAGCAAGTTTTCTCATCACCTGACAAATTACTCCTATGGACCAGCTCTGCCTGTACCCTCCAACAAGTGCCTTGGCCCTCTTGTGGGCCACTTAGACATCAGCTCCAGCCCAACTACATATATACTGGCTAGTTTCTCCACCACTAAATGGGCTGCTCCTATGGACTAACCCTGATTCATGCCTTCCAGCAAGATTTTTCACCATTGAAGGCTCCATGTTCTTGTGACAGCAACACCTTATCCAAAGATGTCTGAGTCTTAGCCTTTGGAGGGGGATGGTGCCTCTTTAAGTTCTTAATTTTTCACTTTTTTACTGTTCTTCGGCCCTAGGAGTAATAACTGCTTCCTGCATTCGTTAGAATACTTTCCTACTTCCTTTAGTAGTTAGCTTTCTTCTATTAGTTAAAAATTATTTATATTAAATTTTCCCTGTTAAAAGTATTGGTGTGGTTTCCGTCTCCTACCTGGATTCTGACTGATACATACTGGGTGCTAGGAAACAGACTCTCAGAACTGGAAATTGAAGATTGGCTTTTTCATATCCTTAGTCTTGAGCAAAGGAGCCCTGGTGGTGCAGTGGTTAAGCATTCAGCTGCTAACCAAAAGGTCGGCAGTTCGAACCCACCAGCTGTTCCACAGGAGAAAGATGTAACAGTCTGCTTCCGTAAAGATCACAGCCTTGGAAACCCTATGGGGCAGATCTACTCCGTCCTATTGTGTTGCTATGAGTCGGAATTGACTTGACAGCAGTGGGTTTGGTTTGGTTTTTGGTAGGACTTGAGCACAGTACTGAATACCTGGCCAATCTGAAGGAAAATTAATCTAAAGTATTTAGAAGGAAGAAAATAATAAATATAAAAGCAGAAACCAATAAAACAGAAAAAAGCCAAATGATAAAAAAAAAATCAATTAATCAAAGGATTTTTTTTAAAAGATCAATAAAATTAATAAACTTCTATCTATATTCAACAAGAAAAAAGAGAAAAGACACAATTTATAAATACCAAGAATAAAAGAGAAATATTACTTCAGGCACTAAAGTGATTAAAGGAAATATTATGAAGCACTTTATGACAATGTGAAAAAAATCGATGTATGGACAAATTCCTTGAAAGGCACAAATTGCCAAAATCAACTCATGAAAAAATACAAAATCAAAAATATATATCTAAATTCATGTATTTAGAAATATTCCCACAATGAAAACTCCAGATCCAGATGACTTTACTAGGGAATTCTATCAAACATTTGGGAAGAAATAATACCAATCCTACACAAACTCTTTCAGGAAATTGAGAAGAATAAACATTCCTCAACTCATTTTATGGTGTCAGCATTACCCTAACACCAATAACATTAGAAAAAAGATAACTATAAAACTCTGTCTCTTATGAACATAGATGTAAATATTCTTTATATAACATTAGAAAATATGATCCAAGATTATATAATACACACATGCATGTATACATACATACATACACTATATATAAAATTTAGCTCCAGATTTTATAGAAACCAATTTTTTCAATGGTTTTCCCTAGCGGATATCAAAATACCAACTGTATACAACTGGGAATATACATACACACACACATACGTATTCTTAATTGTATACAGTTGATATTTTGATATCCATTAGTGACAACAGTTGAAAAACCACTTTCTATAAAATCCTGGAGCTAAGTTTTCATACAGATGAAAAGGAATGGGTGGAACTGCATCTTTAGATAATATTGATGGCTTCAAAAAAGACGGAGCTCTTTAATGTTCAGATGAGGATGCAATTGAATAGAGAAGGTTAATGAGTACTCTGTGTGGGAGGAGCCCTGAGACAGTTTATGGCTGTGAAACAAATGCAATGTTTAAAAGAAAATGATAGATAATTCCACTTAATGAGTACACAGCAGACTAATTATTGTAATGAAATATGTTTCATTAAAAAGAAGTCTGCATTCTAATGATTATACTGACTGTAAACCAGTTTGGAAAGCCCCAAAGACAGCGAAAGACAATACATATCAAGGCTGCAGGGAAAGTTCGCACAAGGAGGACAAGTATATTTGTTTATTATTATGGTTTAAAGTTAGAATTCTAGCAATTCTGGCCTCGTTTACTATAAATATTCTCTGACCTTAAGGTCTTGTCTGGTTAAGCAGGAGAGAAGAGAGTACTTAAGAAACAAAAGTAAGTTGTCTTAGTTATCTAGTGCTGCTATAATAGAAATACCCCAAGTGGATGGCTTTAACAAACAGAAGTTTATTCTGTCACAGTCTAGTAGGCTAGAAGTCTGAATTCAGGCTGCTGGATCCACGGAAAGGCTTCCTTTCTCTGTGAGCTCTGGAGGAAGGCCCTTGTCATCAATCTTCCCTTGGTCTAGGAGCTTCTCCACACAGGAATCCCGGGTCCAAAGGATGCACTCTGCTCCTGACTCTGCTTTCTTGGTGGTATGAGGTTCCCAGTCTCTCTGCTTGCTTCTCTCTTTTATATGTCAAAAGAGATTGGCTCAAATACAATCCAATCTTGTAGATTGAGTCCTGCCTCATTAACACAACTGCCATCTCATCAACATCATAGAGATAGGATTTACAATACATAGGAAAATCACATCAGATGACAAAATGGTAGACAATCACACAATAGTGGGAATCACGGCCTAGGCAAACTGATACACATATTTTTGGGGGACACAATTCAATCCATGACAGAAGTCATACGAGAATCAATCAAATGCATTTTAGTAGGAATTTGAAGAAAAATGTGAAATTATAACAAGTTCTACTCAGATAATCAGTGCTAAAATCCATTCATGAAATCAAAATATCAACCATGGCCTCATAGCCCTAGTTTATAGAGGGACTTGAAAAGGAGGTATAAAGAATAATTTTACATTCTACTTCAGTCCAAAAACTATTGGTGGCTCAATGGTAAGGGAATATTGACAGCAACTGGAAGAGAGTAGAACTGGCAGTTTCAACCCAAGGCTGCCAAAAACCTGTCTCAGGTTCCTGTGTGTGTGAGTAGCAGGGTGTGAGGGGTGTTATCAGCTATATCCTCCAGAAAATGTCAACCTGGGGGGCATAGGGATTAATTTTATGGACCTATTCTAACTTTGAAACCCCTGTCCTTCATGCTTTTTCCTCGATAAGTGGTGGGAAGGAAGCAGTAGTGTGCTGGAGCTAACCTGTACCAACTCATGAGAGACAATTGTTAATTTTTTTTTTTTTTAATTTGCAAGCCAGTTGTTTAACACGGCCGTTATTAAAAACTAAATTATATAAATTTACAGATAGATAAATTATATTAGAAACAAAAATAACTGTCTTAGTCTGGATTCTCTAGAGGATCAAAACCAGTGAAGCATGTGTAAATATATATAGAGAGAGATTTACTTCAAGGAAACGGCTCATGCAATTGTAAGAAAATAGCGCATGCAACTGTAGGGGCTGGCAAGTCCCAAATCAGGTGACAGGCTGAAGAGCTCTGCCGGCTCAAAGGGTTACAGGGTTGGCAAATCCAAAATCTGTTGGACAGGTGGCAGGCCAGAGACTTCTGCAAGCTTACATCCCAAGAACTGGAGGTCAGGCGATGGGAAGAGTGCAAGGCTGAGAAACAGTGAGCTTTGCCAGGACATCCATTTATATAGTGGAGGCAGGACACACCCCCAAGGAAACTCCACTTTCAACTAATTGGCTGCTCATATCAGATCACAAAATGGAAAGTGATTACCTAGTGTCTACCAAACCACTGAGAATCATAGCCTAGCCAAGTTGGCAGCACATAACATTAACCACCAGAATAATAAATACTCAAAACTCAACGGGTCCTTATTATTTCATTATATTTTTCTACTGTTTATGTCTGTGGTATTTGTATGGTGGACATATTATATAGTGCTGCCCATCTCTTCCCAACTTCACTTTTAGTGACTTCACATTGGTAGCTTGAAATTGACCAGGGTGAAAGTATTTACACCATGGAAATTAGCATATGCTACACATCAGAGCTCCCCCTACCCCAGATGGTTGTTAAACATCTACTAGCATATCACAGGATGGAGGCTATTATGGGGACCTGAGCCCTAATGTGTAGATACTGGGTTTTGGAAAAGGATGGTGGTACTTGATCTCTCACTGCTATATGGAACAGAGGAAAGTGATATGAGAGATGATTCTGCAAAAGGAACCAAGCAGATGCTATCTAAATGGGTTGTCATTCTGAAGAATTTAGGCAGAGGGAAATTGACACTCTGGTTAGGAGCTGTTAGAATGAGAATTTAGAAAAGCAAACAAAAGCAAGAAGGTCCAAAGAAATGGGTGGGTGGTTGAATCACAGAAAAATTATTGAACTAAGTAGATCAGCAGGCTTTATAAGGCAGATCCCAAACATGGACCGGGAAGAAGCATTTTAATGCAAGGACACTGACTTCCACATTTAGCCTACACCACTTTGAACGAAAATGTGCTTACCAAGGTCTATGTTTCTTCCCCTTTTGATGTCAAATCTCACATTAAAAAAGAAAAAAACGAACAAATAAAAGCAATTTACACTAAGGTATGATTGTTGTTGTTAGTTGCCATTGAGTCAAGTTGATTCCAACTCATGGTGGCCCATGTGTGTAGAGTAGAACTGCTCCATAGGGTTTCAAGGCTGTGAACTTTCAGAAGCAGTTCGCCAGGACTGTCTTTCAATGCACCTGTAGGTGGGTTTGAACCACCAACCTTTCAGCTAGTAGTAGAGCACTTAACCATTTGTGCCACCAGAGACTTATGAGGTGAGATTAACATTTCTGAGTATTTAGGGCAAGTGTACACACACACACACCAGGTCAGCTAGAACAGCATTCATTGGGAAAGCTTTTGGAGACAGAATTATCAGCAGATGTAGGTTCACAGTTGCTCATTCATCTAGCAGGGACAGACGTAAGATCCGGACAACCCTAACCCTTAAATTGTGAAATTTTAAGCCACATAATTAGAGAAACACTGGCCCCTCTTCTATGACTCCCTCTTGTGATATGGTAGAAACTTGGTTCCAACTGTATCCTGCCAGCTTAGCATTCATGGCTGGTGGGAAGCAACAGCCATTGTCCTGGTACAACCTGGGGACTTGGGTCCAAGTATGTAGTTTCAATTATATGATACACCAAGCTAGCAGTAGCATTTACACCATCTGGGTTTATAGCTGAGGAAGCATAAGCTCTTCCCCTGGTGTGGACAAGGGGTTGAAGTCCAAGCTTTGCATTTGACCAGGATTGATTATCTTAAGAACTGGGATATAGCCAGCTACCATGGAGCTTTGCAGAGGACCAGTTCCTTTTTTGAGAGGCTAGTTTAGTATTTTTGCATATGTTTATCCTTATTTCTCATTGACATATAGCCTGGATTTTCCAAGGGACTCTTGGAATGTAATAAATGAGTTAATCAACACAGATTAGATGGAAAGTTCAAGGAATTTTGTTGTCATTCTTGTTTTAAAGCAAATAGATCTTCTGCTATCTTTTTCCCAGTCTTGATGAAATACCTTGTCCTACCAGAAGAACAATTCTTAGCAACTTAAAATCTCTCTTATGAACTCCTAGAATAGGAAAAACAAACTTCTTTTTTCTTTCCCAAGTGCTAACTGCTATGAGGGAAAGAGTGCTGTGACTGATTACCAAGGTCTATGTTTCAGAGTATTAGGTAGTGAGTGCAACAAGTGCCATATATTTGTCATTTTACCTAACCTGTTGGTAAATAATTCTCCTCACTTCAAAAAAAAAAAATGTATTTTTGTAAGCATCTGTTTGTCTCCTTAAAACCACAAGCTACTTACCCCTACTACAATCTTTCAAAGGATGATGCCGTCACATATGTGATCATTAAGGAAAATTAGTTTAGTAGGCTGTGTAGGTCCTTGAACAGACTATCAATTGCTCATACGCAAGTTCAAGTCGAAGTTGAAGAAAAGTTAGAACAAGACCACGAGAACCAAAGTACGACCTTGAGTATATCCCACCTCAATTTAGAGACCATCTCAAGAATAGATTGACATATTGAACATTAATGATTGAAGACCAGATGAGTTGTGCAATAACATCAAGGACAGCATACACGAAGAAAGCAAGAAGTCATTAAAAAGACAAGAGAGAAAGAAAAGACCAAAATGGATGTCAAAAGAGACTTGAGCATAGAGTTACTAAAACGGAAGGAAGAAATAATGAAGTAAAAGAGCTGAACAGAAGATTTCAAAGGACAGCTAGAGAAGCCAGAGTAAAGCATTATAATGAAATGTGCAAAGACCTGGAGATAGAAAACCAAAAGGGAGGAACATGCTTTGCATTTCTCAAGCTGAAAGAACCGAAGAAAAAATTCAAGCCTCAAGTTGCAATATTGAAGGATTCTACGGGGAAAATAGTAAACAATGCAGGAAGCATCAAAAGACAGAAGGAATACTCAGTCACTGTACCAAAAAGAACTGGTCGGCGTTCAACCATTTCAAGAGGTAGTATATGATCAAAAACTGATGGTACTGAATGAAAAGGTACAAACTGCACTGAAGGCATTAGCAAAAAACAAGGCTCCCGGAATTGACGGAATACCAATTGAGATGTTTCAAAAAATGGATGCAGTGCTGGAGGCACTCCCTCATCTATGCCAAGAAATTTGGAAGACAGCTACTTGGCCAACTGACTGGAAGAGATCCATATTTGTGCCCATTCCAAAGAAAGGTGATCCAACTGGATGCAGAAATTATCAAACAATGTCATTAATATCACACAAGTAAAATTTTGCTGAAGATCATTCAAAAGCAGTTGCAGCAGTACATCAACAGGGAACTGCCAGAAATGCAAGCCGAATTCAGAAGATAACATGGAACGAGGGATATCACTGCTAATGTCAGATGGATCTTGGGCTAAAAGCAGAGAATACCATAAAGATGTTTACCTGTGTTTTATTGACTATGCAAAGGCACTTGACTGAGTGGATCATAACAAATTGTGGATAATATTGTGAAGAATGGGAATTTTAGAACACTTAATTGTGCTCATGAGGAACCTGTACATAGATCAAGAGGCAGTTGTTCAAACAGAACAAGGGGATACTGCATGGTTTAAAGTCAAGAAACGTGTGCCTCAGGGTGTATCCTTTCACCATACCTATTCAATCCTTATGCTGAGCAAATAATCTGAGAAGTTGGGGTATATGAAGAAGAACATGGCATGAGGATTGGAGGAAGGCTCATTAACGACCTGCGATATGCAAATGACACAACTTTACTTGCAGAAGGTGAAGAGGGCTTGAAGTGCTTACTGATGAAGATCAAAGACCACAGCCTTCAGTATGGATTACACCTCAACATAAGAAAACAAAAATCCTCACATCTGGACCAATAAGCAATATTATGATGAACAGAGAAAAGATTGAAGTTGTCAAAGAGTTCATTTTACTTGAATCCACAATCAATGCTCATGGAAGCAGAAGTCAAGAAATCAAAGGACATATTGCATTGGGCAAATCTGCTGCGAAAGACCTCTTTAAAGTGTTGAAAAGCAAAGATTTCACCTTGAAGAGTAAGGTGCACCTGACCCAAGCCTCGGTGTTTTCAATTATCTCATACGCATATGAAAGCTGGACAATGAATAAGGAAGACCAAAGGAGAATTGATGCCTTTGAATTATGGTGTTGGCAAAGAATATTGAATATACCATGGATTGTTAGAAGAATGAACAAACCTGTCTTGGATGAAGTACAGCCAGAGTGCTCATTAGAAGCAAGAATGGCAAGACTTCATCTCACATTCTTTGGACATGTTATCAGGAGGGACCAGTCCCTGGAGAAGGACGTCGTGCTTGGTAAAGTAGAGTGTCAGCAAAAAAGAGGAAGACCTTCAATGAGATGGATTGACACAGTGGCTGCAACTATGGGCTCAAGCATAACAATGATTGTGAGGATGGCGCAGGACTGGGCAGTGTTTGCTCTGTTGTACATAGGGTCGGAACCAACTCAACGGCACTTAAAAACAATCCTTGAATAATTTTCTAGTAAGGTCAAATTTGAGTATGTCTACGGTTTGAAGAACATCAGTAGTATAATTCCCTGGTTAAAGATTACTTTCTCTTTTCTGGTGTGATGAAGTGCTCAGTGTAAAATTCACCAACTGAAATGAGTGTGTGTGTGTGTGTGTGTGTGTGTGTGTGTGTGTGTGTGTAAAAGTAATGTGGACACCTATCATCTCTTGCCTTTGTAAACATTAACCCATTTCTGTGTTTAATGTATTATAAAATAATTTTCTATCAGGTGAATTTAAACAATCACCAGAATGAAAAGCCACTACATACACTCACACACATTTGTGAAAATTGCTTCACAATTTATGTTGAAGTCCTAACCCCTGTACCCTTTGAATGTGACATTGCTTGGAAATATGGTCTTTGAAGATGTTATCAGTTAACTTGAGTAAAGAAATATGAAAGCCTTGCCTAGGGTTGTACAGCTCTGAGACGTCACCTACATTCCAGAGTTTTTCTGAAGAATCATCCTAAAAGTTAGCCTCTGTGGAACATTTGCCTGAGCTTACACTTTTGCTAGGCTTCCTCACCTTCCCTTTCCTGTATTACTTGCTCCTTTAAATCCTTTAAAAAACACTTTTTAAATGAATCACTTGTACATGAATTCATATCTCAGAGTCTGCCTCTAGAAAACCAGATTGAAGACAGGGAGTTACTTGATAGTGTTGTTCAACTTTTCTACATTGTTACTGATTTTGTTTCTATTTCTATGAATTACTGAGAGAGGGTTGATGAGATCGCTGATTGTAGTTGTGGATTTCTCTTTTCATTCTATCCTTTTTGCAGCATTTATCTTTAAAAGTCTGTTATAACCAAGATGGAGAAAGAGAGTGTTGACATGTCGTGGGGTTAGCAACCAATGTCACAAAACAATGTGTATTAATTGTTTAATGAGAAACTAATTTGGTCTGTAAATCTTCATCTAAAGCACAATAAAAAAAATACTATCAGTGTATAAAAAAAAAAAAGTCTGTTATAAGGTGCATAAACATTTAAGAGTTTTGGATCTTCTTGATAAATTGACATTTGTATCATTATGAAGTGACCCTGTTTATCTCTGATAAGTTTCTTGGCATTGAAGTCTGGATAGATAGCTAAATAGCTGCCATTGAGTTGCCTCCAACTCATGGTGACCTTATGTACAACAGAATGAAACGTTGCCTGGTCCGACATCATCCTCATGATTGCCAGCATGTTCAAGTCCATCATTTAGGCTATTGTGCCAGTGTATCTCACTGATGGTCTTGCTTTTTGCTTGCTAGAGTTCTACTTCACCACATATGATGTCCTCCAGTGGTTGATCCCTCCTGATAATGTGTCCAAAGCAAGTGAGTCAGACAATGTTCTGTTGTGATTCATGAAGTTTTCATGGGCTAATTTTTGGAAATAGATCACCAGGCTTTTCTTCCTAGTTTGTCTTAGCCTTAAAGCTCCACTGAAACATTTCCATCATGGGTGACCCTGCTGGTATTTAAAAAAGCAGTGGTATATCTTTCAGCAACACAGCAACACAAAAGCCTCCACAGTATGACAAACTGATAGATCGTAGGGACTATGTTTAGTCTGATATTAATACAGCCCCTCAAGCTTTTTTTTTTTTAATCGTGCTGTATCTATTTATATTGTTTTACTTTTTCAGTAATTTAATATACAGTTTATTTGAGATCATTTTAATGCTAGATGATCATTTAATATTTTTTATAATTTATTTTATTTTTGTTGTTGAGAATATACACAGCAGAATATACATCAATTCAACAATTTCTACATGTACAATTCAATGACATTGATTACATTCTTCAAGTTGTGCAACCGTTCTCACCCTCTTTTTCCGAGTTGTTTCTTACCTGTTAATATAAACTCACTGCCCCCCTGAGTTTCCAGTCCAGTCTTTCAAGTTGTTGTTCTCAATTCGATCCCATATAGATAGCTCTCAAAAGAACATAATTCTCAAGGCAGACATTCTCTACTAGTTAAGCTACATTCTTTCACTTTTAATCTAGGGATCCCTGGTGGCTCAATGGTTAAGCACTCAGCTACTAACAGAAAGGTTAGCAGTTCAAACCCACCCAGCGCTCCACAAGAGAAAGACTTGGTGATCTGATCTTGTAAAGATTATAGCCAAGAAAACCCTACGGGCAGTTCTACTCTGTCACATGCAGTCACTATGAGTCCAAATCAACTCAACAGCACCCAACAACAACAACCTTTAATCTATTTGTGTATTTATATTTAAATTGAGTTTCTCTTTTATGACCTGTTTACATATAAATATATTTTACATGTATTATATTTTTACATATATTATAAATCCTTTAAAAAAAACTGATTATTTTTGCTTTCAACCATTTTAATTTTAAAGACAATTTTTAAAGTATTTTGTATTTATCATTTCTAGCCATTTTCATTCCTTTGTGTTGATGCAGATATCTAATGGGCATCAATTTCCTTCTGCCTAAAAGACTTCCTTTGCCATTTCCTGTAGTGCTCTGCTGTGATCAAATTTTTCATATCTGAGACGGGATATATTTCACCTTCATTTTTGAAAGAATTTTTTGGTGGTATAGAATTTTAGGTTGTGTTTTCTTTTTTATCCCTCCCCGCCACTGCCACCCATCTTAAAAATATTGTTCTACTCTCTTACAGCTTGCATTTCTTCCAACAAAAAGTCTGTTGTCATTCTGATCTTTGTTTTTCTAGGTACTATGTCTTGTTTTGCTGATTATTTTAAAAATTTTCTCTTTATCACTGCTTTTAAGAAACTTAATTAAGATGTGTCTTGATGTATATTTATTAATGTTTCTAATCCCTGGGGTATATTGAACTTACAAGATCTGTGGATATAATATTCTTAAAATTTGGAAATCATTCAGCCATTACTTCTTCAAATATTTTTTCTATCTCTCCCTCCCTCTCTTTTCCTTCAAGACTACAATTAGACATATATGAAGACACTTGAAGTTGTCTCACTGCTCACTAAATGCTCTACTCATTATTATTATATTATTATTTGGTCTTTTTTCTCTCTGTTTCATTTTAGACAGTTTCTATTGCTATGCCTCAAGTTTGCTAACCTTTTCTTCTGCAGTGTCTAATCTGCTGTTAAGCCTCTGCAGAGTATTTTTCATCTCAGGCATTGTAGTTTCCATACTAAGAACTTCAAATTGGTCTTTTTTGTATCTTCCTATTTCTACATGACATGATCAATCTTTACTGTTTTTTTGAACATATGGAAAATATTTGTAATAACGGTCTATGTTCTTTCTACCAATTGGTTCATTTGTGCTATTTCTGGATTTGTTTACAGTGATTAATTATTATCCTCATTACAGACATTTTTCTGCTTCTTTGAATACCTGGTGATTTTTTATTAGGTGCCAGACATTGTTAACTTTACCTTATTGGATGCTGGACGTTTTTGTACTCCTGTGAATATTTCTGAGCATTGTTCTATCATTCAGTTGCATTATTTGGAAGCAATATGAGCATTTGGGGACTTTTAATATTTTTTTTAAAGGCAGGACCAGAATAGCCTATAGTCTAAGGCTGACTTTGCCCCAGTACTGAGGCAATACCTTTCTGAGTACTCTATCCCCTAAACCAAACCCGTCACAGTCAAGTCGATTCTGACTCATAGCAACCCTATAGGACAAAGTAGAACTGCCCCATAGGGTTTTCAAGGCTGTAAATCTTTATGGAGGCAGATTGCCACATCTTTCTCCTGCAGAGCAGCTGTTGGGTTTGAACCACAGACCTTTCAGTTAGCAGCCAAGTTCTTTAACCACTGCACCACCAGGGCTCCTGTGCTCTATCCAATGCTCCATTAACTAAGAGATTTTCCATGCTGGCTGGTGGAAGCATAAAGTATTACTGTCCTTATATGACCTCCTGAGATTATTCCACTGACCCTTTGGAATGTTTCTTCCCTGGCCTTGAGTAGGTTATTTACCCGCATGTGCTGATCAACACTTAAAGACTTCAGGGCGATCCTTTGCTGACCTCTGGAGCTCTCTCTGTGGGTAGCTCTTTTACTCCAGTACTCTGTTAACTCTAGCTTCTTTGGCCTCCTAAAATTCACAGATCCATCACTTCAACTCAGGGAAACTTCTGGCCTCCACAGGGTCCCTGTGCTGTGGCCTGAAAACTTTCTCCAAGGTGCATAATCATAGGACTCACCTTGTTTCTTTCCCACCCCTGAGGGATCATTGTCCTGCATTGCCTGATGTGTAGTATCCAAAAATCAATGTTTCACATATTTTGTCTGGGATTTTAATTGTTTCAAGCAGGAGGATAAATCTAGCCCTGGTTACTCTGTTTTGGGAAGAAGTCAGGTATTTATTTCAATGATGTTAAAAGAAACTTGTACATGTTCTTAGAGTGGGAAAGACTGAGTGGAAATTGAAAATTGAAAAGAGAGAAAGAAAAATTAATGGATTGATTTCTTAAAGGAAGCACAAAAGGGAAATAATAAAAAACTAAATTTGGGCTCAACTTTGGATAGGGAAAGAGATACTTATTATGAAACAGGAAGAAAGGAATGGTGATGATGCAGAGAAATTTAGATGCAGAGTTCATTAAGTCAGCTGGTATTACTTGAGCTCCTATTGGGTAATATGAATAAAACGCAGCTACTTCCTGCAATGAGGGAGAGAGGAGGGGATAGTGAGATGTGATTCCCAGCACAGCTTTCTCTAAAGAAATCTTCTTTCCAAATCCTCTCATTCCTGACATTTTCATATTCTTGATAGAAGTGGGGAATTTATAGATTGTATAAAGGGTTCTTCATCAATCCATTTAAAAATTTCTGGGGGTCTGATTTCACAGCTCACATTGGTATCTGAGAATCTTCTCTTGATGTTTCCACTGAACTTTTCAATTTAATATCCTGTTACACTACACTAGCTAAGAGGTATGAGACAAGCAAAACTACAATTTCAATTCCATGAGATAAGTGTTTCCGTGTGGAGTAAGTACAGTGGATTATAGAAACACATGGGGGGTGGGGGAAGGGCCTTATATAGTCTTGAATGGACAAAGGGTACTGGATAGAACTGCCCCTATGACTGGAAGGAATTATCCAGGAAAAAGGTACAAGGTGGGGGAGTGGTAAGAAGAAAGGATGTCCCACTAGAGGGAGCGAATGTATAAACATGTGGAGGCAAGAGAGAGTTATTGGAACTGTAAGCAGATCAATGGGGCTAGTGAGGCAGGAGAACTTATCAGAAGCCACACCTCAGAATACCTTGAATGCATTCCAGGGTATTTGGAATTGATCCTGAGAAAAGTAGGGAATCCTAGAGGGGTTTTAAGTAGAGGAGTGACAACAAACAATTTCATGTGTTAAAAATCATTCTGATGACATTGTAGAGAATATAGGTAGTCCCCGACTTATGATGTATTTGAGTTATGAGGAACCACACTTATGACCATCTGTTTTTTGTTTTTGTTTTTTTTAGGAAAAAAAATTTTTTTTATTGTACTTCAGATGAAGGTTTACAGAACAAATAGTTTCTCATTAAACAGTAGTACACATATTGTTTTATGACACTGGTTGACAACCCCACGACATGTCAACCCTCTTCCTTCTTGACTTTTTTTTTTTTTTTTTTTTGGTGAAAATATACATAGCCAAAGATACACCATTTCAAAAGTTTCTACATGCACAGTTCAGTGACATCGAATACGCTCTTCCAGTTGTGCTGCTATTCTCACTTTAGATGAAAGACCATCTGTTTTTATACTGTCTACAATGTTGCAGTGTGTAATTTGCTGATGTTATCATTCTCAGATGTTCACTCGCAGATGTTTATATGTAATGTTTTCAACCCCCAAAGACAAATAAAGATTGGATTTATAAAGATACCAATAATACCCCAAACTAAACCCATTGCCACTGAGTCGATTCCAACTCAAAACAACCCTATAGGACAGAGTAGAACTTCCCCATAGTGTTTCCAAGGCTGTAAATCTTTATGGAAGCAGACTGCCACATCTTTCTCCCATGGAGTGGCTGGTGGGTTCAAACCGCTGACCTTTTGGTTAGCAGCCTAGCGCTTTACCACTATACCACCAGGGCTCCCTGTACTGATAATAAAAGGCAATAATAATGAACACTTAAAAAAAAAGTGCACGAGAGAGAGTTACTGGACTTAAATCAGAACCGATTTATGATGGAGTCATCGAAAGGGAACCCTGTTTTAAAGTCGTAAGTCAGCGACCTCCTGTACAAAGAAGGAAACAAGACCGTTGAGTATTCACTGGGAGAAGCGATAGAATCCTGTCATGGATTGAATTGTGTCCCCCCAAAAATGTGTGTAGCAACTTGGCTGGGTCATATTTCCCAGTGTTGTATGATTTTGTAATCTGATGTGATTTCCTTATGTGTTGTAAACTCTATCACTATGATGAGATTATATGTTATCTCCTTATGTGTTGTAAATTCTATCACTGTGATGAGGTTATACAGATGAGGTTGACAAGATTAGATAGTGTCTTAATGCAATCTCTTTTGAGATATAAAAGAGAGAAGCAAGCAGAGACACATAGAAACCTCATACCACCAAGAAAGCAGTGCCGGGAGCAGAGTGTGCCCTTTGGACCTGAGGTTCCTGTGCAGAGAAGCTCCCAAACCAAAGGAAGACTGATGACACGGACCTTCCTCCAGAGCTGACAGAGAAAGCGTTCCCCTGGAGCTGACGCCCTGAATTTAGACTTGTAACCTACTGGACTGTGAGAGAATGGACTTCTCTTTGTTGAAGCCATCCACTCGTGGTATTTCTGTTAGAGCAGCACTACATGACTGAGACAGACCCCAAGATAGACTAAGAGTGGTTAGAATGACAAGAACTGGATATATCCTAGAGAATAAAATGGTAGAACTGCCAGAACCTGCTAATTGGTTAAATATGTGGCATGAGGAGAAGCTGTCAAGGGAAACACCCAGGTGTTTGTCCTGGGTATCTGGATTGATGGTGGTGCTTTCTACGAAATAAGTACTACTGGTTAAACGTCCTAAAACTTCTCAGTAAAGAGAAAGAAGGGAGAAAGTTGGCAGGGTTTTCACTAATTTAACACACTGTCTACTTATGCTAGGCACAAAGATGTGGAAAGTAAGAGAAGCCATAGGATGAGGGGCAGAGGAAAATGACAACTGGGACTCCCTAAGGTACATCCTAGATTTGATAACATGACTTCATAGTGGACCCAAGGTCTTGGTTATGACATTCTTTCACCAACCCTGGGCGGTCTGAGAGTAGAATCAGAGAGGGAAGATGTAGATGTGAGTTGAACCCAAGCTGTAAGAACAGGTTTATAGCAAAATACAAGATGGAGGCAATACGTGGGACTAATGTAAGCATCACTAAAATGCCTTCCAATGAACACAGGGAAGCCAGAAAAACCAGAAATGGGACAATGAGAGAATAAGGAGGGGTGAAAAGCCGAAGGCCAATAGGCTGGGAGCGAAGGAGAGATAGAGGTATAGGAGCCAGTCATCAGAGAGAATGGCAGCATTAAGGGAATAGCAGTGGCAACATTCCAAGTAATAAGGTGGGTCCACATGTGATTTTAATTGGTTGAAGGTAGCAAGTGGTCATGAGGCAAGATTGTTTAAAGTGTCATAAACATATATGTTGACATCCCAAAAAGTGAGATCCAAAGGAAGTGTGTGAGCAGGGTAAGAGTCAGTAAACTACAGAAATGGGATGAGGAAAGAGCAGAAAGGTGAAACTATTAAGAGCTCATGGCCAATTGTGTGAAGGAACAGAGTGGTGGAGGGCAGGGTAGGGTGTTGTTCTTCCTTTGATTCCAGAGGTATTGCCTTCATTAGAAGGAAAATTGCATTGCCAAAGGAAAACAGGTTTTGGTATTGTCATGGATTGAATTGTGTCCCCAAAAAATATCTGTCAACCTGGCTGGGCCATGATTCCCAGTATTGTATAATTGTGTACCATTTTGTAATCTGATGTGATTTCCTTATGTGTTATAAATTCAATCACTATGAGCTAATAAGATGGATTAGCAGCAGTTATACTGATACCTCATCAGTATATGATACCTCATCCACTTTTTGGAATGTCAAGATTGGATAGTGTCTTAAGCCAATCTCTTCTGAGATATAAAAGAGAGAAGTGAGCAGAGAAACATGAGAACCTCATACCACCAGTAAAGCAGTGCCAGGAGCAGAGCGCATCCTTTGGACCTGAGGTTCCTGTGCTGAGATGCTCCCAGACCAAGGGAAGACTGATGCATCACAAGGACCTTCCTCCAGAGCCAATAGAGAGAGAAAGCCATCCGCTGGAGCTGATGCGCTGAGTTTGGACTTGTAACCTACTAGACTGTGAGAGAATCAATTTGTCTTTGTTGAAGCTATCCACTGGTGGTATTTCTGTTAGAGCAGCACTAGATGACTAAGACAGGTAGTGACCACGAGATGGGAAGATCATTTTAGGAAAGGGTTCATTTCCAAGCACATAACATATTACAATAGATGGGGCCTCCACGACTATCTTTTTTTCAGTGGACATTGTGGAAGCAAGTAGAGGAGGGAAATCAGGGATGGTTCAGGATACATAGGATAGCAAGGAGTGAGCTGGAAGAGACTCCATGTAGTTTTCTCCTTGGTGGCAGTTTCTTAAGCACACACACCTGAGGCTCTTCTGAGTCATTAGTTCTTCTAGGAACTCCAAGGTCATTTTACATTTATTCACTAAAACTTTTCAGGCCCATCATAGTTGCTGAGTATCTCCATGATGAGTTCTCTGAAGAGGTCTCCCCTTCGAAAGTTCTTTAAGTGCTTATTGAGAACTCTTGAGCAGAAAAAAAAAAAAAATCCCAGACTATTCCCTGCCAATCAGTTTCTGAACACAGACGGAGTTCTTTGATCAAACAAATCAATACAGAGAACTTTAAATGTCCTACAAAATGCCACACAGTAACTCTCAGAAAGTGATGACTAAGAAGTGAAGATAGGAGATATATACAAAAGGTTTCACCCACACCCTGTTTTGTGGTTTTTACCCTGATGCCACCACCACACCTCTGAGTTTCCATTATTAAAATAATAAAGAAGTAGAGCGACTAAAACTTGCTGATCAGAGCATAGAGCTAAACATAGTTCCTCAAAGGATGAACCTGACAGACAAGATCAGGATTCAGTAGGATGGCTGATGCTGCTTGCTAACATTTTTTCCAATCTGGTCTACGTGTGTGCTGGTGTGTGTAGTTCTGTTCTTCTTCAGTTGATCTTTGTGAAAATTAATCTCATCGCCTTTATTTCACTTACAAAACTTTGACATTAACGTCAAGGATAAAAATTGGGGGCAGGGTATCCAAATCTTACATGTTGTTGTTAGTTGCTGTCGACGCACTCCGACCCATGGCAACCCCATGTACAACAGAATGAAACATTGACTAGTCCTGTGCCATCTTCACCATAGTTGCTATGCTCAAATCCATTGTGAAAACCATTGTGTATTCTGAGTATCTTCCAAAGTAGGGGGCTCATCTTCCAGCACTATATTGGACAATATTCTGTTGTGATCCATAGAGTTTTCCTTGACTAATTTTCGGAAGTAGATCACCAAGCCTTTCTTCCTAGTTTGTCTTAGTCTGGAAGCTACACTAAAACCTGTCCACCATGGGTGACCGTGGGTGCTGACAACAACTATGTGCTAAGCTCTTTTCTCGTGTCGTATCATCTAACCCACATGTTCCTTTGAAGTAGGTTACCTTCATCCCCACTTCACAGAAAAAGGACATCAAGGGCGAGCAAAGCAGCTGGTAACCTTCAGGGTTCCAAAGCCAGTAGGTGTTAGAGCTGTGCCACGTTGCCTCAGTGGCGTTTCACTCCCTCTTCTCCCGCATGGTCTCATTTAAAACATATTCACTCCACTTTTTAGGTGTGGCTGGTGACTTCGAGTTTACCTTCTGAGTCACAACTCCACAACAAGTCTTACGGTTAAAATGAGGAAAGGAGAAGCGGTTGTGAAAGTTGGATGGAGGACAGATAGAACAGGTGGAACCAAGAGAATGGACAGAAGGGAAAAATAATGAGCAGGCGGCGTTGAGAGACTCCAGCGAGCGCTGGGTGGTACTCGCGAAAGAGAGAGCAAAGAGAGTCCAGCACGAAGGACTGAGCCAGGCGGCTGCCGCACCTGTGCACGTGACCGCGCGGGCGCCAGGGCGGAGGCGCGCTCACCTGGGACCACGTGACGGGGCGGGGCCGCCGCGAGCGGGAGGCC
>NW_004443958.1:7541489-7585307 GCF_000243295.1 Trichechus manatus latirostris
GCGCGCGGAGACGGAGCAGTGGTAGCGGCAGCATGTCAGCCGGCGGAGCGGCAGTCCCGCCGCCTCCGAATCCCGCCGTGTCCTTCCCTGCGCCCCGGGTCACCCTGCCCGCCGGCCTTGACATCCTGCGAACCTACTCGGGCGCCTTCGTCTGCCTGGAGATTGTAAGTGGGACAGCCTCTGCGCGGGGCGCACCGGGGGTGCGGGGACAGGCAGCGGCATCCTTGTGTCCTGGCTGTCTCCTTCTGCCTCCCCCAGCTTCCCTCCCCTCCATGTGGCCTTCCTTGCGTCCCCTCCCCAGGTCCTCGCCGTGTCCAGCGCAGCCGGAACCTGGCGGCGGCGCAGTCGCGAGGGCCCTCTCGCCTGGCACCTGTTACGCTGGCACCTGCTCCCTCGCCGCTGGCAGGAATGGTCCTGAAATAGCGAGTAGGCGGCCCAGTGGGGCCGAGGATTGGGGGCTTGTAGGGAAGAGGGATATTTGGACTTGGGGACGCCGTCAGAGACCCCCGGCTGCTTGGCTAGGAGCTGCGCTTGGCTAGAGTCAGAGCAGGCGGTCTCGGCCTCGCCTGTTGCTAAACTGCCATTTTGTTGGGTGGTGAAAAGGTGTAGTGATGACTGGGTGACCAGGGCCTGCCAGGATTGGATAGAGGGAACGAGAAGCACCAAGAAGAGGAAAGAGAGGGCTGTCTTCTTTTTAATTTTTATCCTTGCTATTTTTAGTGCCGTTTGGATTAGGGAGACTAGCAGGGTTCAGGACGCAGGGCAGGGAGAAAGGTGAGGTATGTACGGTGCCCTTGTTAGTTTCCAAACTAAGTGGGCATGAGAATGGTGGGGGAAAGGTGTAAAAAGGGCTGTCACGTTCCTCTCTGCCCGCCTTTGCACATTCTCTTTTCCTAGTCTAAGCGCACTTTGTTTTGCCCAGGAAAGGGTGGGGTCATTCAAGGCCATCAGACAACCTCTTTAGACCCGAGACTTGAACTTTTTTAAAAGTAATTTTCTAGAGTTGGCCGCTTTTGAAGCTTATTGTGGACAAGGGGGAAATGTGCAAACATAAATTGGGCAACGAGCTTGCATCATGCCTCGAGAATGGCAAATAAAGAGTGAAATTTTAGCAAGTCTGCCTTTCCTGCAGGCTGGTTTTGTTTGCTTGGTTTAGGGATTTCATCTTTCCTTTCACCCCGTCCTTTTAGTTTGCATTACCTGGATTTGGGTCGCTTCAGTTTTACTTTTGTGTTGTGGGGCTGGAACACCTTGTGAGCATTGGTTTCTTGCCCTATTATGCTCAGATGGCCAAGGCACCCTAAGTTAAGTTTAGCTCAGATTTGAATCTGGAAAAGGAGACACACGTGAGTTAAACAGGCTAAGCCATCAGTAATGGGATCCTGACTGAGTCTAGGAAAGGCTGCTTTGAGTTTGAGCCCAGATCAGAAGCATCTAAGTGCTTCTGATGACATCCAGGTAAGTGAGCAGCAGGGAGGATGTCATTGGGCTGGCTGAGCTGCTGTGGGGAGGGAGACAAGTTAAGAAAACAGAAAGATCTGTGATGAAAGATTTTAAGAGTTTGAATCCACTGGCCACTCTTTGGAAACCCTATGGGGCAGTTCTACTCTGTCCTGTAGGGTCACTATGAGTCAGACAGCAGTGGCAATGGAGGCTACATTAGTCCTGTGTTCCCTAAACTCTAGTTGTTTGCATACCTGTTTTATAAAAGTGTCTGCCATATCCGCATTCCACCTGGACTAGAATTTACATAATGTTTGCTTAAATAGACTCTAAACTACAGTACCCACCTTAGCCTCATTCTAAGCGTTAATACACATGAAGTCTCAAATTAGATATGCCGGTTATATTTTTTAGTACTTATTTAAATATATATACTTATATGTATTTACATTTGTATCTGTATATCCATATTATATCTATCTGTATTTACACCTAGATGTAGATATATGTGGAGCCCTGGTGGCGCTGTGGTTAAGAGCTACAGCGTGCTACAGCTGCTAACCAAAAGGCCAGCAGTTTGAATCCAGCAGCCACTCCTTGGAAACATCTATGGGGCAGTTCTACTCTGTCCTATAGGGTTGCTGTGAGTCAGAACTGACTCAGGGGCAGTGGGTTTGGTTTTTATAGCTATATGAAAGAAGAAGGCTTAGCCACGTGCCATCCAATCAAGAGTCACCTGTGGTGGTATCACACTCTTGGTAACACTGCCTAATTCTGAGACAAAAAAGTGAAAGGTGACTTGTTCAACTTTCTCTTCCCTTGGATGCACGTATCTCTTTTTGATCTTGCCTAGTGGTTGATTCTCAACTCTCTCTGTACCTAGTCACTTAAGTGGCTTTTAAAAATACAGTTGCCAGCCCCAGACTAATTAAATAAGAGTCTTTGGGGATGCACCCAGAGCCAGATAGTTTTTTTTTTTTTTAATAAGCTCCCCTGGAGATTCTAATTCACAGCCATGGCCGGGAACCATCGATGGAGCTCTTCATCAAGGCTCTGTAGAGAAGACAGCTCATCTCTTGCAAAGGTGAACTCTCTCTCACAGGCTTAAACCGCTTTTGACTCCCCATCCCAGGAGGGATCCCAGTCTTGCAGAAGTATCCAGTCCATTCTTCTTTTCTTTTCCTCTGGCTTCTTTCCCCTGAAACCAGGGTTTCAAACTGATTCGTGTCAGGTCCGACCCTCTGCTTAGAATTTGGATTTCTACTCCAGAGATACTGAATCAGAATTTACAGTTTAACAAGATTCCCAGGTGATTCTTATGTATAATAAATTTTGAGAACCCCTGCTGTACTAGTGGTTCTCAGAATAGGTCCCTAATCAGCAGCATTAGCATTACCTGGGAACTTGTTAGAAATGCAAAGTCTCAGCAGGAGGTCAAAGCTAAATGAACCGGTTTGAAGCTCTGCCTGAAACACATCTAGGACTCTTACCTAGGTACAGCAGCATTGCTTCCAAAGGCCATTTCAGTTTGCTTTTCACTTTTATGGCCAAACATCTTTATAGGTTTCAATCTAAGGCCTCCACTGCCTTTTCTACCTGAATGTCTACTTCCCCCCAAAAGGAGCGAAGTGTTGCGATGAAGCTAGTGACCTTGGAGAAACAAGAAACCACACTGGAGCATGTCTCTTACCCTTCCAGATTGCTTAAAGATATTGGATTATATGTTTTAAGAGAGAAGACAGTATCCTAAATAGTAGAATGCCCACATTGAGTAGATGTACAGGTGGGAACTAAGCAAACACTTTTGAAGCCCCTTTGGTCCTGGCTTTCTCAGTTCCCCTCTAATTTTCCGATTCCTTTAAAATGTTTGGAAACCCTGGTGGTGTAGTGGTTAAGTGCTACGGCTGCTAACCAAAAGGTCGGCAGTTCAAATCCACCAGGCACTCCTTGGAAGCTCTGTGAACTCTGTGGGGCAGTTTTCCTCTGTCCTGTAGGGTCGCTATGAGTCGGAATTGACTCGACGGCAACGGGTTTGGTTTTTTGGTTTTAAAATGTTTGGTTTCCCATGGCTCCTCTTCAGAAATTGCTCACCCTGTAGATTAAATGTGAGGATTCCGCAGGCACAGTCCTAAACTCTGATCTCCTCTCTGGGGATCCATAATTTTAGCCTCTGCCAGTGTGCCTATATATCCCCAAACTCCTCCTTAATTTTGACTTTCTATTCAAATTGATTCGTTGTCAAGATTTTTCCATTTATGTCCTGTAGCCTTCTGGAATTTAACACATGAAAACTGTATCCTGACAAAGATGGACTGGGCTAGCAATACTTGACTGAGCTACTGAGACTATGATCTTGGAGTTGAGTACTCACAGTAACCAGTTGTCCTTGTTGTTAGTTGCCATCAAGTTGATGCCCACTCGTGGTGACCACGTGCGTACAGAGTAGAACTGCACTCCAGTAGGGTTTTTAAGGCTGTGGCCTTGTAGAAGTAGGTCACTAGGCCTGTCTTCCAAGGTGCCTCTGGGTAGGTTCAAACCACCAACCTTTTGGCTAGTAGTCGAGTGCTTAACCTTTTGCACCACCCAGGGACCATATAATAGCCAGTCAACCTTGCTCAAAAAATTTAGTGCCAATGCCCCTGAGTGTACCCTATTCAGAATCTCTTCAGGTGTATGTCATTTCTATGTAAAAGGAGTAGTAGGGAGATGACACAAAAAATATAAATAGTGCCGGCCTGCTCACACCAGGAGCCCTGGTGGCACAGTGGTTAAGAGGCTACGGTTGCTGACCAAAAGGTTGGCAGTTTGAATCCATCAGCTGCTCCTTGGAAACCCCATGGGGCAGTTCTGCTCTGTCCTGTAGGGTCGCTATGAGTCAGAATCGACTCCACAGCCGTGGGTTACTCACACTGGGTCATACAGTTTATAGCACTGGTTTCCTAGGTGAAGAATATTGCAGCCTCACATGCATGTGAAATTTTTTGAGATAATTTTGTTCCACTTTTGGAAACCAAAATTGTCAATCCTTTGGTTTTTGGCCTTCACTGTACTTCCCAATGCATGTTAAAGCATGCCATGAAAATTTGAATACTAAGTTAGTTTTGCAAAGTGAAGCCTTTTAGTTTAGGGTGAAAAACATCACCTTCAAAAGTTAATCATTTACTAAATTAATGCTTTCAAAGTTATTCACCAGGTGTTTATTGAGTACCTACTGTGTGCAGGGAGCCCTGGTGGTGCTATGGTTAAGAGCTTGGCTGCTAACCAAAAGGTCAGCAGTTCAAATTTCACCAGCCGCTCCGTGCAGACACTATGGGGCAGTTCTACTCTGTCCTGTAGGGTTGCTATGAGTCAGAACTGACTTGAAGGCAGTGGTTTTGGTTTTTACTGTATTCAAGATGCTCTCCTGGGAGCAAAGATGTTGAGACCCTCATTCTTCTGAAAGAATGCATAACCTAGCTGAGGGTTATACATAAAAATAACTACCATTCAGGGAAGAAAGAATTAAGTGTACAACAGCTAAAGCATTTTCCAGGCAGGTACATCATGAAATACCATGGAGGGAGTTGTGCTGGAAATGGGCTTCCTTCCAGAAAAGACAGAAATGTTTCATTATCATGGATTAATAGCTGAGCGTGGCTGTGAGGTACTCAGTGGAGGGCAGAGGTGAGAGTAAATGGAGCTGTAAGAAAATGACATTGGAGCATGTACTATTGGGCTGAGCAAGATGTTTCTGGTCCCTGCCCCCAGTGAGTTTATCTTGAAAAATCCACAAGAAAGATTGGATGTTACAGTTTTAAACACAAAAAGGAATAAAAGTCATTTTTGAATTCAATGTGTTCCACAGTTTCAGTGTTTAGGAAACTGTCCTACATTCTTCAAGTTCTTCATTCACATTTCTCTTTATGGGAGATATTCACATGCTTCTAACTAGTGTTTTGGGTTCCACAATAATTTTCATTTATTTAACATATTATGACCCTACTATGTATTAGGCCTTATTTCATGCTCTGGGAATATGATAGTTAACATAGCTCCTTCACTTAAAATAATGTATGGCAGAGCAGAAAGTGAAGAAATAATTACAACATTGTGTTTCAAGTGCTAAAATAGGTTTACAAAAAGTATTTCGGAAATACAGGGTAAACTACATCTGGCTACTGGAGAGACCAACACAGGCAGCTTCAATGGAGGGGTGACATTTGAGTGCAGCTTTTATTAATGAGTAGAAGTTCGGTAGACAGAAAAAGTGGGAAAGAGGATTCCAGGTAGAACAAAGGCATGTGCAAATCTCAGACACAAGAAAAAGCATGATGAGAAAAAGCATAGCAGTTGTTAGTGGTTTGACATGACTGGTAGGCAAGTGGCAGGAGAAGAAGGAAGAAGAGCAGGTAGGGTTCAGGTTGTGATTTGACAAGCAGTGATAGACCAAGTCATTGAATTTATTCTTTATGTGGTGGGAGCTGGTGGAGGACAGGGATAAGGAGGAAAGCGCTGTCTTTGATGTTTAGGAGGTCAACTGTCTTAGTTAGCTAGTGCTGCTGTAACACAAATACCACAAGTGGGTGGCTTTAAAGAACAAAAATTTACTCACAGTTCTGGAGGCTAAAAGTCAAATCAGGAGCTTGGCCATGTTAAACCCTTGTTAGTAGCCCAGGCTTTCCTTGGTTGCATCAGTTTTCCCTAGTATGTGCTTGCTTCTGTGTCTAATCTGCTCTTTTTATAACACAGAGGTGATTAGATTTAGACACACCCTATGATGATAATGACCACATAAACATAACAAAGAAGATCCTGTTTCCAAAGAGGATTACATCCACAGGCATAGGGGGTAGGATTCCAACACATATTTTTTTTTAATTTTTTTTTTTTTAATTATACTTTAGGTGAAGGTTTACAGAGCAAGTATTTTCTCATTAGTACACATATTGTTTTATGACATTGGTTAACAACCTCATGACATGTCAACATGCTCCCTTCTCAGCCTTGGAGGACTTTTTTTTTTTTTTTTTTTGGTGAAACTATTCATAGCCAAAGATAACAGCATTTCAAAAATTTCTACTTGTACAATTCAACGATGTCGATTACGTTCTTCTAGTTGTGCTGCTATTCTCACTTTAGATGAAGGTTTACAGAACAAAAGAGTTTCTCATTAAACAGTACACATATTACCCTATGACAATGGTTAAGAACCCCACTACATGTCAACACTGTCCTTGCTCAACCTTGGGTTCCCTATCACCAGCTTTCCTGTCCCCTTCTGCCTTCTAGTTCTTGTCCCTGGACTGCTGTGCCTTATTAGTCCCGTTTTGTTTTATGGGGCTGTCCAATCCCTGGCTGAACGGTGAACCTCGGGAGCGACTTCACCACTGAGCTAAAAGGGTGTCTGGGGGCTATACTCTCGGGGTTTCTCCGGTCTCTGTCAGGCCAGTAAATCTGGTCGTCTTTTTGTGAGTTAGAATTTTGTTCTACATCCTTCTCCAGCTTTGTCCAGAACCCTCTGTTGTGATCCCAGACAGAGCAGTCAGTGGTGGTAGCCGGGCACCATCTAGCTGTGCTGGACTCAGTCTGGTGGAGGGCTTGGTAGCTGTGGTCCATTAGTCCTTTGGACTAATCTTTTCCTTGTTTCCTGTTCTCTTCTTTTTCCCTTGCTCCCAAAGGGGTGAGACCAGTGGAGTATCTTAGATGGCTGCTCACAGGCTTTTAAGACCCCAGACGCTATTCACCAAGGTAGAATGTAGAATATTGTTGTTATAAACTGTGTTATGCCAATTAAGCTAGATGTTCCCCGAGACCCAACACATATCTTGGGGGGACACAATTTAATCCATAATATCAACCAAGTATGAAAAGTTCGATATGTCCCAAAATGATACTAAAGCAAACTTAAGTAGAAAAATGTAACTCAGAGAAATTATGCCAGAAAAGAAAAATATTAATGAAAGGATAATGGTGAGAGAGAGGCTGTGGAGGAGGAGGAATTTCAGGTTATTTTCTACCCAAGATTTGACTCTAGACTGACTAGCGTATACATGTTCAGGTGTATAGAGTTTTCTTGCTCAGAAAATAGATTATGTCCTGGAGGATATTGTGTGTTAGCTGTGATGAAGAGGGTCTATCTATGGACATGTTTGTATCATTAAAGTATTTTATAAGTAAGATTTTGTCTTTGCCTTTGGGTTAAAAATCTCCATCCACGTGAAAAGAGCCTTTAAAACTTCATAAAAGAAAACAAGCCAATGTCCCTGCCAAAGATTATTTTCAGCAATCTTTTGCTCTGATTGGCAGCCCTGTAAGAAATATTAGGGCTGAACTAAGAAAAACTTTAAACCAAGTTGCTGAAAACATTGACCTTGAGCTCCAAAGGAAAAGGCCAAGGAGAGGAGATTTGTTTTGTGGAGCCAGAGAGAAACACTGTACCTGGTAGTTGGAGCTGTGGACATGGCGTATCTGCATTGATATGGCTGAACAGAAAGGATTGTGTAATGCTAGAGGACAGAAACCATGTTGGCATATCCAGTATCGTGCACATGTGGTACTTAACAAATGCTATTTGATTTTTCACACACGGTTCAGCTTGTCCTACAGAACATATCGTAGAGAAACTGGCTGGAGTGGAGAGGGGCACCTTGGAAGGCAGTGACCTCCTAAGGCTTGCCCAACTCTTAAGAGATTATGGTTGTTCTTGAAATATCTACAATCTGACGTGAATTTATTTTTTAAATTAAGGTAAAATTCATATAACATAACTTTCACAGTTTAAAGCATTTTAAGGTGTATAACTCAGTGGCTTTTACTACATTCACATGTTGTGCGACCAGTACTGCTGTCTAACTCACTGCTGTTTAACTCCAGAACATTTTCATCACCCTACAGAGAAACCTCATACTCATGAAACAGTCACTTCCCACTCTTCACTCTCCCCAGCCCTGACAACTATTAATTTGCTTTCTGATTCTATGGATTTGCCTGTTTTGAACATTTCATATGAGTGGGGTCATACCGTATGTAACCCTTCATGTCTGTCTTTTTTCACTGTACATCATATTTACCTGGTTCATCCATGTTGTAGTATGTATCAATATTTTATTCTTTTTCATGACTGAATAATATTCCATCGTAGGATATACCAAAAACAAACCAACCAACCTATTTCCATTGAGTTGATTCCAGTACCATATTTTTATTTTGTTCATTAAATGATGGCTATTTGGGTTGCTTCCACATTTTGACTATTATGAATAATGTTGCTATGCACATTCGTATACAAGTTTTTGTTTGGACATACGTTTTCAGTTCTCTTGGGTGTAGACCTAGGAGTGGAATTGCTGGGTCACATGATAATCATATGTTTGACTTTTTGAGGAACTACTAAACTGTTTTCCACCATGGCTGTACCATTTTCAGTTCTCACAAACAATGGATGAGGGTTCCAGTGACCTGAATTTCATGTCTCCTATTTTAGAGGGCATTCATAGTCACCATACACAATATTCTTAACTTTTGTGTAATAGCTTTTGGAAGGAGGAAGATAAAACAAAAAGAGGCAGTGATGTGTACAGTTGTTGCCAACATCAAGGCAATGGCATGCGTAAAATTTTACCTAGGTAATAACTAGTTATGTACAAACATGAAAAAGAAAATTTTAAAAATTGAGATTTTAAAATCAAGGGAAATTAAAAATCAGAATAAAAATGAGGCTGGGACATATTTCTCCTTTTTAATAATATGCTTTCTAATTTAATATTAGCATCAACTATTTAAGAAACTAAAATGGAAGTTTGGGTCAGATGGGGAGCACCCCCAAACATATTTTTAAAGCTTTCAAATGTAAAGCTAAAAGGCAAAACATTTTTTGCATTAGTGTATTTATATGTCACTTCCCTATATATGTCACTTCTCTTTGCTTCCTGGAGCTTGTCTTGTTTTCCATTCTCTGATAATCAAACTTGCGGACCTGTGCCCCTCATTTAGAACTTGTACCAGGGCTAGTCCAGGAACAGTTGGGATGGAAATCAGGATGGCGAGAGGGCAGATGGGATGGATGGAAGGAAGCAGGAGAAGGGCAGAGATCCAAGCGCAGCACAATCTGGTCAGAATTACCAGTGGCAATTGCTGTAGCATAGGTAAGCCGGGCCTAAAGAAGACTGAAAACGGGGTGACATGAGCAGTGCTGGCAAGAGGTAGCAGCTTGCCTGTAACATTTTGCCCTAGGCTCCTGAGGTCTTGCCTTAGAGGGTGGGAGTTGCCGGTAATAGCCTGAAAATTGAGCCGTGTATGTTGTGCTTCACTAGTCTTCATGCCTGTTTTTGAACACCCCCCATGTACCAGGAAATGAACAGTGTGTTCCCAGCATCCCAGACTGGACTTCTGGAGCATTTTCTTCTAGAACCATCATTGTACACAGTAGTTGATTTCTGTTCATTACAAGGAGGATGCAGTTGAACACCTTCTGTAGAAGGAACTACCTACCCTAGTTTGAGCATACAGAGATATTTAAAGTAATGTTGCCAGCTCTGACCTCACAATCCAGTGGGGGAGACAGGCACGTGAACCCATGATTTCAGTCCATTTGTTGCAAGCACTGTGGAGGAGACATGCAGCCGTGCCATGCAGGCACCACAGATGACATCCAGCCAGTGAAGCCCATCTGGAAGAGATGCCAGGAGTTTAGTTATCCAGCAAAAGCTTTGATGACGGCATGCTAGACAGAAGCATGGACAAGTGTGATTGATTCTCCATGCAAGAAAGGAAGGAAGGAAACCAAAGTGCAAAGAGAGGGTGGTAAGAAAAGCGTCATTGGCAGGGGAGAAGCTGAACTCAGAGAGATGGGCATCATTATTCTCTAGTATTTGTACCACTGGGCTACAGGGACATTGTGAATGAATTTAGACTTTTATGGATTGCCTTATAAACACAGGAGCCTTGGTGGTGCAGTGGTTAAGAGCTTAGACTGCTAACCAAAATGACAGCAGTTCAAATCTACCAGCCACTCCTTGGAAACCCTATGGGGCAGTTCTGCTCTGTCCTGTAGGGTCGTTGTGAGTCAAAATCGACTTGACAGCAATTGGTTTGGTTTATTTTAGGTTATAAACACATGTACCAGTCATGATATTGTAACTGTTGACCAAAGAATGTTCCTAGTTTTTTTTAAAAAAATCTTTGGAATACAAACTCTATGTAAAATGGAGCTAATTGTAGTTTGTTCATTAAATGATAAGTTATCTGAACATAGTAAACACTTCTGTAACTCTTCGTGTTATTTCCTGTGTAGAAAACTAATGAATAAGTATCCATTAAAACAGGAGGGGTATGGGGAGGTAGTTGTTCTGAGCTTTTGAAAGGCCACAAACACCTTTGTGATTCTGATGAAAGTTGTGGGCCCTGTCCTTAAAAATACATATGCATTTATCTACCCAATTTGGTATGATTTCAGGCACTCAGCAACTCCCCCACCACTACCCCCAAGCCAGTCCATGGAAAAAGGATAACAACCCTGATCTAGAATGAACACTAAACCCTGAAAGACACTGAATAGCATAATGTTAAGAACGTAAGCTGTAGAAGCCAATTTGCCAGGTTCAAGTCCCAGGCCTAGTATTTATTAACTGTGTACCATAAGGCAGGTTATTAATGGCTCTGTGCTTCAATTAACTCATCTATAAAATGAGAATAATAGTGATTATCAAGGTTTTAAGGATTAAATTAGTACAGATAAGGCTGTTAGAACAGTGCTGACACATCAATAAATGTTAACTAATATTTCTATTATCATCAGCTTCAAACTTTTACCCAGACTAACCACTAACTCTGTAAGCCAGACTGGGAGACTTGAGTTACATTTTTCCCCTCTAAAGGGAAATCATAGGGTTGTCGTTTGCTGATTTTGGTTTGTTCATTCTCACTGCTATAGAGTAATGGAGTGACCAATATGTGAATAGTAGGAGAATTGAAATGAGGGGTGGTATGTTATGTATAGGAAGTTTTAGGTAATGAAGCGTTTTTCCTTAGAGGTAGTCTCACCTGTCTTTTATACCTTCAGATTCACTTACCTTTCCCTGTTCTCATTCCAAACGTTAACTGCAAATAGATCAGAATAGGAATTAGCCTGTTTACTTAGTGCGACGGCAACAGCTTTGGTTTTTTTAACATGAAGGTGGTTTGAAAATTATTAGCTAAGATGTTGGAGGGCATCTTTAAATGCCCTCTTTAATTAGGAAATAAGTGACACTGGACAAGAACAGGGGTATTGGCGAAAGAAATCTTTTGGGAACATGAGAGGACAATCCAAATAGAGGCAAGTTGAGGTCTGTCAGAATTGCAAGAGTTACCACTTGCTTAATCCCATGTTTTCCTGTGAGGCTCCGTATTTTTGCCAGTCCACAGTCTCTAGTAAAAACATATTTTAACTCCACCTCTGAGGGTTAAATTCAGTGTGATTTGTCAATGAACACTTTCTCAGTTTTCTTCTGGGAGAGATTCAGCAAAGTCACCTTTCTGGCTGTCAGAGGCCAAACTAAAATAATAAATAATATGTCAAACCACAAAGCAGATTAGTTGTTTTAGGAATGTGTAGTAATTTAATAACTTAAGCTCAGAACACATTTGAGTACCTGTGGCCTATGCCAGGTACACCTAAAGTTGGACTAAGAAGATAGCAGAGGCACAGGGGGAGGGCTAATACCTAGTTTTAGGAGATTTTCACCTTTGCATTATCTGAAGGTAAGGTAGTCTTTTTAGTTAGAGCTTGAGGCTGGGTGTCAGGAGTCCTAACTTCATTCCTGAAAGAAATTTCACAATGAGGTGCATTTGGTGGTTTGATACATCATTATCAGATTTTAGAACACCAGAGAGTGATGGAAGGCGGTGAAAGACAGGAGGTCAAACATGGATTCAGATTCCAGATGAGAAGAGCGTGGGTGTGATGTGGTGCTCCACCCTTCTCCACAGTGTGTACACGCAGTAGTTGCTATGTTTCACCCATTCTTCCTTGGATTTTGAGGTAGTTTAACCATTTTTCTGCTCTGCTTTTCACCTCTAAAAACAGGGCTATATACATAATCGTGTCTGCTAAAATAGGGATGGTGATAATTGCAATGTCTAGTAAATACTTGGAGCTTACTAAAGCCCTGTCTTAGTCATCTAGTGCTGCTATAACAGAAATACCACAGGTGGATGGCTTTCACAAGGAGAAATTTATTTTCTCAGAGTCTAGTAGGCTAGAAGTCCAAATTCAGGGCATCAGCTCCAGGGGAAGGCTTTCTCTCTCTCTTGGCTCTGGAGGAAGGTCCTTGCCGTCTGTCTTCCCCTGGTTGAGGAGCTTCTCAGGCTCAGGAACCCTGGGTCCAAAGGATGCACTCTGCTCTTGGTGCTGCTTTCTTGATGGTATGAGGTTCCCCACTCTCTGTTCACTTCCCTTTCCTTTTATCTCTTGTAAGATAAAAGGTGATACAGGCCACACACCAGGAAAACTCCCTTTACATTGGATCACGAATGTGACCTTAGTAAGGGTGTTACAATCCCACCCTAATCCTCTTTGACATAATCTAATCTTGCCTCATTAACAACAGGCAGAGATTAGAATTTACAACACACAGAAAAATTACAATCACAAAATAGAGGACAACCACACAATACTGGGAATCATGGCCTAACCAAGTTGACACATATTTTTGGGGAATACAATTCAATCCATGATAAGCCCCAAATTATTATTGTTGTTTTTAGCCGCCATAGAATTGGCCCCAGACTCATAGCAACCTCAAATGCGCAATGAGATTGGACTGTTGTAATCCATAGTGTTTTCATTGGCTGATTTTGGAAGGAGATCTCCAGGCCTTTCTTCCTAATCTGTCTTATTCTGGAAGCTCCACTGAAGCCTGTTCTGCATCATAGGAATATGCAAGCCTCCACTAACAGATGGCTGGTGGCTACATTGGCCGGGAATCGAACTCAGGTCTCCTGCACGGAAAGCAAGAATTCTACCACTAAACTACGACAGCCTGCAAAAGCCCAGAATTAGATGAAGTAAATATACTGTTTATCAGTAATGTTACTAAAAGCCCAGTAATGGAAGTTGAGACCAGATTGGGGAACTCAGAAGAGAAGGCAGCTTTTGGCAGAAGGTAATCATGAAGTAGGGAAGAAATAACTGCAGCAAGCCCTGGTGACACATACACCAGTATGACACTCTTGTAACAAGGAAGTGGATCTTCCGCGTGGGCTGGTTATGTTCTCTCGCCCCTCCTCTATCTTCCAAAGCAACCCTGGTGAGCAGGACTTAAATCTAGATTTCACAACATCTCTGATCTAGGGATATAGTGTTTACATTCATGTGTGAAAGAGAGCAGGGACATACTTACGCCCCTCTTCCATCCCCTGTTCCTTTCCATGCAGCACACACACCACAAATGGGGAGGCGAATCTGTTCTTTTTTCATGTAAGCACTTAGTTTCTTTCCCAAGCCTTTGATGTGTTTGGAAAGGCTTTAATTTTGAGTGCCACAAGAACAGTTAATCTATACTGTTTCACATTGTGGCATCATTGCCAAAGCCTTGGTCTGTCTTGAAAGCTTACTTCAAAACCTGCCTCCTCTGCATACCTTTCTCCATCCTCCCGTTATATTTTGTCTCCCCCACCCAGTCTCTCAGAGCACGCTGTGTTGAGCTCTTTTTATAGCACTCACCACAATCTGCTGCCTGAAGCAGATTTAATGGTTTCTGTTTCTCCCTTATTTGGCGCTCCTATAAGAGGGAACCTTGTCTTGTTTTTTCTTGAGTATTCCTCTGTAGTACCTGCAGTAGGTTTGGGACTGGCCCAGCTGAGGTCTAGTCCAGGTCTGTAAATGTTATGTTTAATTCCAACGGATCATATGGGCCCTTCTTTAGAGGTGTAGATTTATCACAGTCCCTGTATCCCGTTATTAATGCATATCTGTTTCGATCTGCTTTCTCCTTCTAAACGGTGGTCAGTTGTTCTTTATTACCTTTTATATCCCAGAATCCACTCGATGGCAACCAGCAACAACGTATCTGTATATAGGCTCTTGGTAAATGATTCTTGAATTATGGATTTTTAATAATGATGTGCCTTGGTGGGACAGTGGTTAAGAGCTTGGCTACCAACTGAAAGGTCAGCAGTTCAATCCACCAGCCGCTCCTTGGAAACCCTATGGGGCAGTTCTGCTCTGTCCTGTAGGGTCGGTATGAGTTGGAATCGATTCAATGGCAGTGGTTTTTATGGGCTTTTTTATCTTTAAAATGTATTTAAATTAATATAAGCTACTTGTAGTGGGACAGTAAAGAAAGACTATCAGAAAGAAGAGGCTGGGAAAAAAAGGAAAGATTAACCTATTGAAGATATTCTTATCACCTTCAAATATTTATTAAATAAACAGTATAAAAATGTAGAAAACCTTTTACCAGGAACAAGTTTCTTTCTTTCATAGCCACTGATAAGGTTGTGGTTAAAAAATTTAATGTGCATTAATATTTATCACTTAGATTAATCTCATGGAACTTTATGGATTGACTGTTAATTTTTTATTTGAAATTGGGGCTTGAGATACACCACTATAATGATAAATTTATTAGACTAGTGCTTTAGTTATAGGTGTTCAAGTGAAAATTTATGATGCTTTAAAAAGTGTTTCTTTAAAGTAATAACAAATTGTATGACTGGTACTTTTTTTTAGACATTTGAATTAAATCTTGTTGTTTTTACTTTAGTGACTTGTTCCATTTGGATGCTATCTAGATACTTAAAAAGATGATTACTTTTTTTTTTTTTTAAACCTTTGGAGCTCAAACAGTTCCAGCCGTCAAAGGAGACTCATATGGGCACTTGGAGTTTATTTCTTCACTAAGCAAATATTTGAGAGCCGTCTCCATGCCAGATGCATATGTCTAACATATCCCCTGTACTGCTCTTCTGGGTGAGAGAAAGAGATGTTCCCACTTGCCTGTAGATGTCTTCATTGTAGGTGTGTGGCCTAGTTTTTCATGTTGCTAAATCTAGCATTGTGCCTGACTGGTAGTTAGGAAAGGATTATTGCGTAGATAAATACATGGCTTCAGATGCAGAGACATAGGCAGTGTGCCTCCAACAAGGCCCAATAATGCCGATAGACTGACAGCCATGGGATTAAAATCACAGTGTGTCTCATCAGTGTAACATATCTACAATAGGCACTTTCCCAGAAGAGGGAGGAGCAACTGAGCTAGGTGGAACTCAGGAACAACTTTTTGGATGACGTGATATCCTGCATGAGCTATGTTATGGATTGAAAACGTGTCCCCCCAAAATATGTGTTGTAAATCATAGCCTCTATGCCTGTGGTTATAATCTCATTTGGGAATGGGTTGTCTTCGTTATACCAATGAGACAGGATTAGCGTAGGGTGCATCTTGAGTCAGTTTCTTTTGATATATAAAAAAGATGAAACAGTCAAACAAGAGAAGCAGAGTTGGAGGAAGAGAGATGCCAAGCCACATGAAAATTGTCCAGGAGCAGAAGCTCAGAAGAGACAAGGACCTTCCTCCAGAGCTGACAGAGAGAGAGAGCCTTCCCCTAGAGCCAATGCCCTGAATTCGGACTTCTAGCCTCCTAAACTGTGAGAAAATAAATTTGTTTGTTGAAGCTATTCACTTGTGGTATTTCTGTTATAGCAGCACTAGATAACTAAGAATTTGGTACTAAGAAGTGCAGGTGCTGCTCCAACAAATACCTAAAATGTGGAAGTGGTTTTGAAATTGGATCATGGGTAGCAGCTGGAAGAGTTTTAAGGTGCCAAATAGTAAAAGCCTAGATTACCTTGAAGAGACTATTGGTAGAATTAGGATGTCAAAGGCAATTCTGACGAGGGCTCAGAAGGAAGCAAGGAGAGCTATAGAGAAAGTTTCTGTTGTCTTAGAGAATACATATGGCACTATCAACAGAATGTTGCTAGAAATGTGGACATTAACTGTGATTCTAGTGAGGCTTTAGAAGAAAATGAACGTGTGATTGGACAGTGGAGGAAGGGCGATGCTTTTTATGCAGTGGCAAAGAACTTATCTGAATTCTGTTCAAATGTTTGGTGGAAGGTAGAACTTGTAAGTGATGAACTTGGATATCTGGCTGAGGAGATTTCTAAGCAAAATCTTAAAGGGGCTGCATGTTTTCTCCTTGCTGTCTAAATAAAATGCAAGAGGAAAGAATTAGACTTAAAAATGAGCTGTGCAAAATGAAAACAAAACTTAAAGATTTGGAAAATTCTGTTGTACAAACTAAGGACACATGTCCTAGAATTTTCACCAAGGACATGGCCACACAATCTTTTGTTAAAGAGATTAAGCCTATGACTGATGTATCTAACCAACTATGACAGCAGAAAACCCAACAGCTTAGACCAAAGGGGACAGAGAAAGAACAAAAGGAAAGAACATTGTCTGCCTCTTGGAATTCTACAGGCAGGAAACAGGCCAACGGAGCTACATCTTTTGTCCTCCAAGAAAAGAAAAGGACCATCCCTGGAGCAGCTCAAAGGTCAGCACTGTTGGAAGGAGCATGGGAAGTAGGGCCTTCTTGGTTTCAAAGGGCGGGGCCACAGTCTCCTGGATCTCAATGGGTGGGGTCACAACATGCTAGGTTTCAAGATTCAGATCTTTGCCAACTTGGTTTCGGAGTGTGGGGCTGCTGTTAAGGTGTGTTGGGGGATGGGACTGTCACCCAAAGCTGAGAGAGTGGAGTGGCCATACCCAAGGGGCAGAAGAATGGAGCCTGCTGAGGCCAAGCGGATGGGCTCACCACTCGATGAACTAGGAGAATGAAACTGCTCAAAGCCGAGGGAGCAGAGTTGCTGTCCTAGAGGGCATGGAAGGCAGAGCTTAAGCCCAGAGCTGAGGGGCCTCCACCCAGAATCCAGAGGGTATGGCCGACACCCAGATCATGGATGGTAGGGCCATTGCCTACATCGTCTCAGAGAAGAGAGGATTATTTTCAAGCCTTGAGAGCTCTTGTAAATTGTTGTGCTGGGTTTTGGACTTGCTTAGTGCCTGTTATCCCTTCTTTTCCTCCAGTTTCTCCCATTTGTAATGGAAATGTCTACCCTGTGCCTATTCCACCATTGTACTTTGAAAACAGATAACCTGTAGTCTAGATTTCACAGGTTCACAGATGAAGAGGAATTTTGCCCCAAGATGGAATGTGCCTAAAGTCTCACCCATATTTGATGCGGATGATTCAGAAGATGATATTTTGGACTTGGAGTTGATTTAAGACTTTTAAGATGATGTTATGGGGTGAATATGCATGTGGCAAGGACATGAATTTTGGGAGGGCAAAGGGTGGAAAATTATGGATTGAATTGTGTCCCCCCAAAACATGTACTGTAAATCTAGCCTCTATGCCTATTGTTATAATCCCATTTTGGAATGGGTTGTCTTTGTTATGTAAATGAGACAGGATTAGTGTAGGGTGATCCTGAGTCAGTCCCTTGAGATATAAAAGAGATTAAACAAGCAAGTGAGAGAAGCAGAGATGGGGGAAGGAGATGCCAAGCCACATGAAGATCACCTAGGAGCCAGAAGCTCAGAAGAGACAAGTCTCTTCCTCTAGAGCTGGCAGAAAGCCTTCTGCTAGAGCTGGCACCCTGAATTTGGACATCTAGCCTCCTAAACTGTGAGAAAATAAATTTCTGTTTGTTAAAGCCATCCACTTGTGGTATTTTGGTTATAGTAGCACTAAGTAACTAAGACAAGCTGTGAATGGGACTTTCTCAAACGTGGGAGGAAATGACATTGTGGACCCATCGTGTGTCAAGCCACTCAGATGTAAAATAGCTTTGTCTTTGGACTTTGGATAGTTCTTCTTGAATGCAAAATGTGAGGGACTTAGTGGCCAGAGATGAAAAAGACTGTTGTGATCTAAAGGACTTGGAATGCCATGCAAAGGAGGAGATTGCTGGTGTTAGATCCATAGAACTCATCTGTTCACGCCCCCAAACATTCTCCTCTTGTGTTTTCTAACTCACTCCTAGTTGCCAAAGCCAGAAATGTAGGTATTTTCCTTGTCTGTTATTTTTCTGTCATGTCTCACATCTGACCAGTTACCAACTACCATAACGTCTACTTCTAAATTTCTCACAATCCGTTTACCTCTCCCTGTCTTCACTGCCCTGAATATAGTTCACACCTTTGTTGTTGGAAGAGTTGCCTATGTGGTTCCCCAGCCCTTTATCCTTTCTTCTCCAGTCCATTTTCACACTCTAGCTGGAGAGATACTTGTCAGTGCAAATCTGACCATGCTACTTCTACTCAGCATGATTCTGTGGCCTCCTTTTGTCCTTGAGTGAAGTTCATCTTGTTGGCCATCACCTTCAAGACTATTTCTGCTCAGTCTCTAGTTTGCACTTCTCGCTGTTCCCCACTTGGTACATGGGGAACTTGCCATCACTTGCCCAATTTCCACATTATCAAGCAGCATTTTAATCACTTGCTTAATTGTCTCTTTCCTCTAATCACTGTGAGTTTTACAGTTATAGAGACCAAGTGTAAACTCTTTATCGTTATATTGCCAACACCTGACACAGTGCCTGACCTGTTGTAGGTAATTATTGAATATTAGATGCACGAACATCTACCTATTCCCATGCCCAGCACGTAAGACATACTCAATAAATGATGGTAGAGTTTATTGTTTTTAGTTATTTACAGCAGCTACAGCTATTATTATCATAGGCGATCATAGAAAATGCTACAAATAAGTCATGATAAGGACTGCAAAATGACCACTGGATGTGGTAAATTAGAAGGTGATGGCTGAATTTTGCTTATAAACACTGAGAAGTGAAAAGAGCAGAAGCTGGTTTACAGTGGTTTGAAGAATAACTTCAAGGACAGGAAGTAGAGACCAGGTATAGACAAATTTGTAAAAATGATTGGCTGAAAAGGAAATACGTAGAGAGGGCAGTAGTTAGAGTGGCTACAGGGTCAAGGGAAGATGTTTTAGGATCTGAAAGAATACTCGGCATGTTCATGGGCTGAGGAAGGGAGTCCAGCATGGAGGCAGATGTAGAGATACAGGCGTGGAGTAGGATCAGGACTCTAAGTAGAAGGACAGGGAGGGAAGAAGGCAGCTCACATGATGAAAAAGAAAATGATGGGTGGGGGTGCAGGAACGTGTACGGAGGTCTGGGGAGATAAGAGGGAGTAGTGTGGTTGATACAAGTGTGTTTTAATTCTGTTGCACAAACATTTTAAGCAAACTTACCACCCTCTGTCTCGTTTCTTTCAGGTGTTTGGGGCACTTGTCTGGATTTTGGTCGCCTCCTCCAATGTCCCTCTACCTCTTCTACAAGGATGGGTCATGTTTGTGTCCGTGACAGCATTTTTCTTTTCCCTCCTTTTCCTGGGCGTATTCCTGTCTGGCATGGTGACTCAGATTGATGCCAATTGGAACTTCCTGGTAAAGGATTTTTATTTTAAGTCTGCTTCAGGAAAATGTGGGAAACATAAATATCTCATTCTGCTCTGAAGTGCTTGATTTCGTGTTCTGATTTACTGGGTGCCGCTAGTGGGAGAGAGGTCAAACCACAGGGTCTGATGTGATGCCTTGTGGCTGCCTTACATGACAGTAGAATCCCAGTTTGTGAAATCCTCATGCTGATAGAGCTGAGCTACTCCTTTATGAATTAGATGACCTTTACTCAAAGACTGTTTTATTTTCTACAGCAAATGAATTGCATTGCAATTGTTGAACTATTGAACCGATGTCTTTGGAAGATGAATGTTGTAACATGTATCTTGAAATTTTCCGTTGGTTTCTTCCTCAGATACTTAATATACAAATATTCTCTTCAGAAAACAAATAATGATATCTTCTGCTCTCCAAATACTTAGGAAAAAAAGGGAATATTTTATATTTATTATCAATTCCTGTCCTAAATTAACAAGAATTGATGAGTGTCAGGAAATAAATTTTCTTTTTATGCATTTAGTTCTCGTCTATTTTTTTACAATTTTTTACTGTGTTGAAAATATACATAACAAAACAAACACCATCTCAACAATTTCTGCATGCACAATTCAATGACATAGATTACATTCTTCAAGTTGTGCAAATACTCAAATTTTCAATCAACACTCCTTTTAAAATTAGAAGACCATTGAATGGATCAACTTCCTTTTCCAGTGTAATGTATTGGGTCTCTCTTTCATGCTTGTGATTACTCGTTCTCTGTGACTATTTCTGAATGATTCAGTGGAGCATGAATTCTAATCCATGGTGAAGAGGGCTTCAGTGAATGTCGTGAAGAACCCCCATTATGTTCTGACAACACTTTGATTTTTAAAAACTTAAATCAGGCCTGTAGTCAGGCTTTAAATATATTTCTTTCAAGCATGATAGCATTTTATTCTGTAGGAAGATAGCTTTGGAACAGATGTTAGCGGAACTATTTGTTCCAGTCTTATTTATAGATCACAAGTAGAAGAACTGTAATCCCGAATGTTATCTGCAGTGAAGTCTAATGAATGTGGCTTCCCTTTAAATCAGCCTGGGGCAAACGACGTGAGTTAGTATGAAGGCAAGGAGGCTGTGTTTTACAGTGGTTACGAGCACAGGCTTTGAGGTTAGGTCTGGTTTGCTTAATGGCTGTGTAGCCTTGGGCAAAATATTTAACCTCCCTGAATTTCAATTTTTTCCTTCTGTAAAATAGTAATACTTCTTTCACTGAATACTGTTAAAGAATAATGGAAACAATGTATGTATAAAATGGTTAGTTTTATGTCTGGCATATAGTAAACTTTCCATAATCATTTTAACTCTTTATACACACAGACTGGCAATGTAAACCTTTGAGAATGCTTCTATTTGTTAGGTTGCTAATAGAGTGTGTTCCTACACTTTTGCATGTATTTCTTATTGATGATGAGAAAGTATTCCTAATAACTGGCCAGATACTGAAGATCAAAAGTTACAGAGAATACTTACCTGGCAGGGGAGATACCATGATCACGAAGGTGATTTTCCCAGGGCAAGGTTTATCCATTGCACTCCAGACCTGCTGACCACTGCAATTTCCCCAAATGTGGGGAACTCAGCTGCATAATTTGTGGTAGTCGGGGACTACGTTCGTGTTTTCCCCGGATTTTTTTGCTGTTCAAAAGTTGGAACCGCTTTGGGTTGCACTAACCCGCTGTCTGCATTGGTACCATTGGCCCGTATAATTGCACATCGTCGTCGTCCCCTTTTCCTGAGTTTGTGGAGGTGGTCAGAACGCTGGTATTGTTTTCTCTGTGGGGAGCACGAGTCTGCAGATACTGCGAGTCTCCTGCGCTTTTTCTCTTAATCAGCGAGAGACCCTTTCAAGCGGCAGCTGAGGTTCTGTACTGGGTCATTTCTAGCGATTGCTCAAAGTTTCTTAGGAATACCTGTTATAATAAAGATAAATTTGTTAAAAAAAAAAATTATAGAGAGATGCTTAACCTCTGCTTTCTAAATGTCCAACTTTTCCATAGTAACATGAAGGACTTGGTCAGTCAACCGTTCAGTCGTCAGGGCCACTGGTCTCTTTTACTATGAGGGCCAAAGATAATACTAGGCCAGTACATACCAGTGTAGCCCTATGGGTACTTCTGTACTGGTGAATACATAGTCACTGCCCAGCTCATCTCATCACCCCAAGTGTTGTGCCATCCACAGCCTGGTCCTTTCTTTCCTTGGGATCTTCTCTGACCTTCCAGTAATCCCGGGAACTAAAGGGAGCACCTGGTAAAGTAGGGCGTTTCCAGGATCCTGCAGTGTCCAGTATTCTTGCTAGTTGGTTGACGCACATGTGTAACCAATGTTTATGCTTTGACTATCACTCTTGGTCTGATGATCTTTATGTTTGTACCGTCTTTTTTCCTTTTGCTTATATTGAGTCTTACCTTTGATACTGAGTACAATAATTAATATCCTTATTCACTTACATTAATTTGCCTAAATTTGCATTACCCCCAATTTATAGCACTCTATCTAATGTCCTGATAATAAATATAAGCGTTTTGTTCTTTCTATTAAACCACCATATATGAGGGACTATTGAAAGTGGAAAGAGCTGCCCGTCGGTTCTATAGGTCATCTGTAAAGACTATCCTGTGGTTTTTTCATCTGGAGTATTCCATTCCTGTCTTGAGGTGGCACAAGCAGTTAAGCACTTGACTACTAGCTGAAGGGTTGGTAGTTGAAACCTATCCAGAGGCACCTTGGAAGACAGGCCTGGTGATCTGCTTCCAAAGGGTCACAGCCTTGAAAACCCTCTACACATGCGGGGTTGCCAGGAGTCAGAATTGACTTGATGGCAAGTAACAACAACAAGTCCACTCTTACTGAGAAAGATGGTAATAGCAACAGATACTACACAGGACAGTGGTTATCTCTCTGAGCACGTGTCACAGGGTGGCCATACTCTCAAAGAGCCAACTCTTGCTTTCAAGGAGTTTACTTAAATGCCCAACTTATTTGGAAATAATAGGTTGGGAATTTTTTTCTCTTTTTTTGTGATTTTCTACATACTCAGTCATCTTTGATTATGTGGCTTACTAATAGGCTTTGCGATATATGATACACCTTTTACACTTAGCCAGGGAAATTTTTGAGCCTGGCATATCATAGAGTTGTCACAAAATGGTAACGATTTTTAATTGCTGCATTCCAGAACTGTGAGACATTAATTGCTCAAAAAAGAATTGCTTTCTCCTGTGGTAATAATTTAATGCTGTCTGTATGCCATGCGTGAAGGAAGCTAGAGTACATCTTGATAATTTATTTTCTAAAATTACTTGTTGTCAAGATTGACTACAATACTGCATCTAACTTACATTGATCATGAGCTTAAATTAAGATTCCTGATAGATCTCTTCAGTATTTTTCCCAAGCTGTTTAGCTTTAGTATAAATGGTAAAATAAAAAATAACATGCAATACCAAAACCAAAAAAAACCAAACCCGTTGCCGTTGAGTCGATTTTGACTCATAACATATTTTAAATGCTAAAAACTTGCCCCATTTTAATTTTGTAAATAGAAGCAGATTTTGGTTTTAAAATGTTTTGTTTTATTGACTTTTTGTGGAGAGGAAGGAATATTCTTTTGCCTAACTTGAAACAAGAGATGCCATATTTACATTCTCTCTTTAGGAAGGGGTTAAGGAAAGATATAGTTTAGAAAAATCAGGTCTGAAAAAAAAAAAAAAGTTTTGTGCAATTCAATGTGTTTCCCTGTATTCCCGAGGAATGTGGTTGGCACACATTTGATTGTGATTCCTCCTTGTGTATTCTGACATCACTCATTTAATATCTTAAATGTCCTGCGCTGTACTTGCTGCTCCCTCACGTTTATTTACTCATTTGACACTTATGACAATTCTTTTTTTATTATTGTAGTTTAAGTAAGTTTACAATTCAAGTTAGTCTCTCATACAAAAATTTATACATACATTGTTATGTGACCCTCATTGCTCTCCTTGTACTGTGACAGCACACTCTTCCTTTCCACCCCTGATTTCCTGTGTCCATTCAACAAGCTCCTAACCCTCTCTGCATTCTCATCTCACCTCCAGACAGAGACTTCCCATTTAGCCTCATGTATGAACTTGAGCTAAGCACATTCTTCATGAGTATCATTTGGTGTCCCACAGTCCAGTCCAATCTTTGTCTGAAGAGTTGGCCTCGGGAATTGTTTTAGTTCTAGGCTGACAGAGCGTCCGGGGGCCATGCTTTCTGGAGTTCCTCCAGTCTCAGACCATTAAGTCTGGTCTTTTTACTAGAATTTGAGTTCTGTACCCTACCTTTCTCCTGCTCCATCGGGAACTCTATTGTGTTCCCTGTCAGGGCGGTCATTTGTGGTAGCCAGGCACCATCTAGTTCTTCTGGTCTCAGGCTGATGCAGTCTCTTGTTTATGTGGCCCTTTCTGTCTCTTGGGCTAATACTTTCCTTGTGTCTTTGGTGTTCCTCATTCTTCTTTACTCCAAGTGGTTGGGACCAATTGATGCATCTTAGATGACCACTCGCTAGCTTTTAAGACCCCAGACACCATTCACCAAAGTGGGATGCAGAACATTTTCTTAATAAACTTTGTTATGCCAGTTGACTTAGGTGTCCCCTGAAAGCATGGTCCCCAGATCCCCACCCCTGCTACTCTGTCTCTCGAAGCGTTTGATTGTATTCAGGAAACTTCTTAGCTTTGGTTTAGTCCAGTTGTGCTGATTTCCAAGTGGCTGTTGTTCAAAGAGGTATGAGGGCAGCATCAGATGAGGCTGATGAGTAAGCCAAGGGCCACATCATACTAAGAGTTGCAGACCATGTGACAAAACTTTTTCATTCCCTTTGAAGATAAAATAAGCTATTTCTGAGGATCCACATCAGTAAATTAAGTCAGTGCTTAATGATCCCAAACATTTTCCCTTAGTCATTATTGCTAATTAAGACCCAGCTGTATATTTAATCCCTAAAAGTAGTGATATTTGGATTTTGACCTTCCTCAGTTACCATCTGTTGAATGACCACAGCATATATTTGAGCTTTTTTCCTGTAGATTAGGCACGGGGCCATCATGCACCACTTTTCCTAAGTTTTTTGAAGGCATTGGTGGTTCAGTTTACAAATGAGAGGTGTTAAGTAGAAAGAATTTTGTTAGCCATGTGCCTTTATAGTTCTCACCCCTGGTTAGTTCGGTTCAGCCTGCCAGATTATTCTAGACATGATAGAACAATTCCTATGAATGACATTGTTTGCTACTTGGGCATTTACAAAGGCCGGGTGGCGGTCTGTGTTGTAATATTGCTATGTCAAAAATAGAGGTGGTTTGATAGAGAGGAGAGAAAGTGGACTTTGGAGCCAGGCAGACCTGTGTGAGTTTGAGTTCTCCCTCTAAAGGTTAATCTTTGTGTGGCTTGGAGACAGTCACTTAACTGAAAAGGGGGGAGACTTTTACTTGTTTGTAAAATAGGGATCAGAAATGACAGTTGTAAGGACAAGTAATAATGAATGTAAAGTGCCTCATATATGGGAGTTGTTAACACAAACAGCAGTGTGTCGATGGTACATTAATTCAGGTAAGACAGTATGAATTTTAATAGAGTTATGCTTCGCAGTAATGCCAGCAGCATACAAAATAACCTAATAAACAACTAAGCTTTGTAGGAAAGTTTTCTATACTTTTTGTCAGTATATGCTGGTAAATTTTATGACTTAATAGGCCGGCTGTATCTTTCAGTGTATGGGATGACAATCTCTAATGGATGAAAATATTAATTGTTCAAAAATAAAATAATTATAAAATGTATGTTTATATTCATTATATATAACTATAATAAAAAGATGTAATTTAAATTCTATTTTATCGAAATTTTAAGGACAGCATACATTACTCCTTTTTTATATTAATTAATATTGACCTCTATGGCACCTTAATCCAAACTGAAATTATACATTTTAATATAAAATTCAGGAGTCCCTGGGTGGTGCCACTGGTTAACACACTCAGCTGCTAACTCAAAGGTTGGTGGCATGTTGGAAGAAAGGCCTGGTGATCTACGTTAGAAAGATCAGCCGTCGAAAACCCTATGGAATATGGTTCTTCTCTGACACACATGGGGTCACTATGAGTCAGAATCGACTCAAAGGCAACAGTTTTTTGTTTTTTTTTAAATTATAAAACTCAGTATATCAGAAGGTTTGCCACTTTGCCAATTAAGATGTGTTGGTTGATTTTCACTTGGATTCTAATAGCCTTTCATTGCTGAAGCAGCCAAAATAAATGGCAAATGTAAAGTTAAGATTGTTTGAATAAATGTTCTGATCTTCTTGAGCCTAAACATTATCGTTTGAGATAAAAAACAGAAATAAAAATCTTAGTATTTTTAATTGTAGATTTCTTTCTTTCTCCTCCTCCTTCAGGATTTTGCTTACCACTTTACTGCGTTTGTCTTCTACTTTGGAGCCTTTTTACTGGAAGCAGCAGCTACGTCCCTGCATGATCTGCACTGTAATAGAACCATGACTGTACGGCCACTTCTGAGTGATAACCAGTATAACATAAACGTGGCAGCCACAGTAAGTGTCCAATGAGTGCAGTCTACCATCAGTCCCCCTCCATTTCCAAGGTTTCCAAGAAACTCCTTAGGCAACAGAAATTATAACCATTAGCATTAAACGTATCATTGCTTTCTATCTGTACAATAAGCCTATTAGCAAAGTACTGTTATTACCCTCAGTTTTACAGATGATAAAACTGAGGCTGAAGGAGGTTGACATTCATGCAGGATCATAGCCAGTGTGAAGGCATTGGTGGGCCAATTTATAAATTGGAAGTGTTAATTAGAATTGTTAGTGGTGTACCTTTATGATTCTCACCCCTGGTTAGTTCAGCCTAACCGATTATTCTAGGCAGAGTAAGAACAATTCCTGTGGCTGACATTGTTTACTACATGGGCATTTACAAAGGCAGTGCAATATTCTGTGTTGTAATATTGCTATACCAATATAGAGGCATTTTGATAGGAGGGAAAGTGGACTTTGGAGTCAGGCCTGGCACAGCAAAGATTACTTTGTAAAAAGAATTGTGCTTTTTACTTCTTGTAACTTCAGACATTGTAAGGGAAGTGTGTTTCTAGCTATGTCCTTCATTGTTCAACACCTACTTATAATTCATTTTAATTCAGTGAATATTTATTGAGGGACTACCATGTGCCAGGTAATTTGCTGGACCTTGGGTACAAGGGTGAATGAGTTTCAGTTCCTGTCATTGAGGAAAGTGCAGCCTAGTAGGGGAGGCAAATAAGCCAGCCGTTACACTAGATGATACGCAGGTGAAATTCATTCTGTGGGGACATTTTTTTGAACTGTGTTTATCCTCCTGAATTCATTTACTGAAGTGAGTTTGTCATTTTGCTTTGATATAGTAATTTAAAGATGTGATATATTACTGTTTTTTCTAGATAATTTTTGAGATGTCAAATGTCATTATTCTCACCTGCGTTCTTTTCCCTAACGGCCCAGCAGTCAGTGTTCTCCATGATGTGACTGTTCTGGCTGTACTTTTTCTGTGACTTTGTCCCTGATATTCTTCCTTTTCACCTATAAAGTCCTTTTTTTCTCTGTCCCAGTAAAGATGCTTCAGTAAACCCATACGACCTTCAAGTTCTACGTTGAGTCCCTTTTCGTCCATACACTTCAGTCTAAATAAATCTCTAGTTTCTGAGTTTTAATAGCACTTAAATGTATGAGCCATTCATTTGTGACACTATATTAAAAGTTCCTCGTTTTTCTTTTTAATATACCTGAGAGAGTGGAAACTTCCTTTTCACTAATAATAGATATTAAAAGTGATTATTCGCTTTCAGAGGACAACTTCTAGACTAGAGACCTGTCAGAGAGATAACCAGCAGAAAAAGGGTGTGGACAGTAGCAGAATAGTAAACTGTGAAAATATTCTGTAGAGGAATCAGATATTCCTTCCCAGAGCTATAGTTTCCTGGTTAACAATCCCTGTACTAAATCATAATATTTTAACCACATTTAACTGCATGGTCTTGTATTTTTCAATGAATCATAAACCCCAAAACAGTGAGGACAATGTTTCTATTTATATGCACCAAACGTACTGCTGGGCACATAGCTGATGCTAAAGAAATCCTCACTGAATACTCAGGACAGTAGTGCAGGGCAGAGCACAGACTCATGCATGAGGACTACCTCTCACACAAGAGGGAGAGAGCCACCTGATGATTCATTTCTATGGGTCTTCTTTTTTCAGCCGTGAAATCACTTTCTATTGTCACAGAAATGATTTGATACCTCCTTGAGTTCTGGTAGTTGTTACCTTTGTTGGCTGTGAGATCACTGTATAAGCCGATACTGCAGACTGAGTTTTTTTAATACAACTGCTGGGCTTTTTACAAAAACTAACAAGTGGGCCCAGTATGTGAACAAATGTTCAACATAAGGCTGTCCACAAATGAGAAAATTATTGAGGCTAGACTGTTTAAAGGAAGGGTGATGTTGTGAGAAGAGGGGATGTAACACTCAGAGAGAGTATCAAAGATGACTACAAAACATTTCCGTAAGTGTTGAAGTATCTTCAGGTAGATGGGTCAGTCTTCAAATAGTTTTTCCTTAGGATGATGATTTTCTTAGTGATACAGATCTGATGTGAATTTTTGTTTCTTTTTTCTTAGATTTTTGCCTTTGTGACAACAGCTTGTTATGGTTGCAGCTTGGGTCTGGCTTTACGAAGATGGCGACCGTAACACTCCTTGGAAACTAACTGTGCATGTGTTAGTTTCATTTATGTACTTCATATGTCTGATCCATTTGGATACTGTTTTGTCCAGATGTGTAACAGCATTACAAAAGTTTGCTTTGTTTTTTTAATATATAAAGAGAATCTAACTGTGAGTTTTGGTTTATTTCAGGAATGGAATCTTAATTTTATTATGTTAAACAGAGAAATGGCCTTTCATCTCACTTTTTAATTCTACATCTGTGATTTTTTTTAAAAAAAAGAAAATTACTCTTTATATCCATAAAATTAAGCAGATATTCTCCATGAAAAAGTGTTACTCATTCTGTTTGGTTGTTGAGTCACCTATACCTTAATTTTAATAGGTAACTAAAACTCCCTTAAACCACGTTTCAAATAGTCTGCCACTGAATCTTTTTGTGTAAACAGGGATTGGCACACGTTTTGTATAAAGGGCCAGATGGTAAATATTTCAGGCTTTGAAGGCCGTACAGTCTCTGTCACAACTAATCAGCTCTACCATTGTAGCATGAGATCAGCCATAGACATCACATAAACAGATGAGCATGGCTGTGATCCAATAAAACTTTATTTACAAAATTAGGCAGCAGGCTGGGTCTGGCCTATGGCCATGGTTTGCTGGCCTATGATGTAAAATCCTAGTTATGTGTTGTATATTTTATTGAACTGATCATAAAAGGTATATAACCAATATGACAAGCCACACAATAGTTAGTTTCATTATGCAATAATCACATCACCTTTGTGTTAAGTGCTTAAATGCTTACCTTTGGAGGAGCACCTAGTTTCTCGAGCAATTTCAAGCACAGTCTTGGGTACAGGAAAAAGTAATTTATGAATTGAATCCTAGTTGCTTAATCTAACTAATGGTCTCGTAACAACAGAGCAAGATTGTCATTGGACATCCTTAAAACAAAATGCCCAGAGACCATAAATCACTACTGGAACTGGTATCTAGCTCCTTATGTCTTACTTTGGACTTAATTATGCTTCAGCATACATTTGCTTGCCCTGTGCATGAATATACAAATACCTGTGTGTGGATATGTGAAGCTTTTTCAAATAGAACTTCCGGAAGAGTTAACTTTTTACTTCTGATGATTTTTGCAATACTTTCTAAGTTAAATTTGAATAGGGTATTAAATATAGGTTCTTACATATTTTGATAATAGCCTAGACATCTACATTGCCTTTGCATTAGTGACAGATACATAAAATCATTTTTTAAAAAGAGCAGCTGGCACAAAAATAGTCTCTGGCTGAATAACGCAGAACTAAGTATTTTAACCCACCTGTAGAGACCATGGTTATAGAAAGGTGCCAAAATGGCTTGAATGGGATTACAAGGTAGTCAGCCTCCGCGCCCTCCACACTGTCCAAGTAAGGTGTTCGCCCCTTGTCCCAAGAGGGCTGCCTCTGGGGAAAAAAGGGCTTTTTGATTGTTCTGTTCTTTCAACCCTTTGTGTTTTGGCTAAATCAATCCCAAAGAGTGCCATGAATAAGTTGGACTGTCAGACTTCATGGAACATACAACAACCATGAATGAGTAGCATGATTCACATGCCGGTTTTAACAGTAATCCCCTAGAAAGGGGAATCATGCTATAGTTTTCATTTGTGATGTGATTTTAAAGGCAAAAGATAGGTTTCCGTACGTGACTTGACGAAATCAGTCTTACGACTCTATACTCACGCCATATCTTTTCCGTAGTATCCTACTTTCTTGGTATTTCTAGCTCCATACCACACACTAAACCTGTATTAGGAATTATATATTACAAAGTCATAAATATGCCATAAGAATGTATAGTCCATTCTAGTTAGAATTATTTAAAGTTAGGCTGCTAGATTTTAGTTGTAAGATTTTTTTTTTTTTTTTTCTGAGATATAACAGATCCATGCTTGGTGGCATTAAAGGATTTTATTAAAATGCTTTGGTGGCACTTTTGTAAACAGATTGCTTATAGATCATTAAGAACCAAGCCTAAAACTCATCTAACTGTGAATACTTAGATTTGTAGATTAATTGCATTCTAGATTCGTGAATTGAGTGACAAAGCGCTTGAACAAAAAATGTGGCATTTAAGAATTTCTTTATATATCTTAGCTATAAAAATGAGAAAGTGTTGGTTTTAAAATCTGGTTACTCCATGCTGAAAGGAAATTTATTTTATAAGTGTTATGACTCTAATAAAGTATTCATTTGATAATTTTTTAGTCATCTATTTTTTCCACAGTTCACCTTGAAATTCAGTTAAAAATGTGATATAAACTTGACAGATTTAGAATTTCTAGACTTAATAATAAGAGTTCTGCTTTAAACATTTCTAAAAGAAAGTTTACCCAGTACATGTCAGTAAATCTTTTCTTCTTTGATGACAGTGAAAAGAGGTAAGTCTTTAGAATAAGTATTCCAGAGAAAGATTAAATGAGCATTATGTTCTATTTGTTTTGTTTTAAAAAAGATTTATATGGTGCTTAATATGTGCCAGGCACTGTTCTAAATATCAGCTCATTTAATCCCCCATAACAACACTCTAGGATAAATACTGTTATCCTGTTTTAAAGATGAAGGAACTGAAACACAGACCTTAAGAAGCACCCAGGATCACATACCTAGCAAGTGGTGAAGCTACATTTAAACCCCGGCAGTGTGACTCCAAAGTCTGTGCTCTTAGTTGCTATGTTTGCCTCAGTTCCCCCAGACATATTTTCTATACCAAAAAATGTGGAACCTCGTCAATGACCCTTTTTTGCCCAAGGAAGTTTTTGGCAGGATGTTCAGCAGCATAATTGTTTGTAGTAGGTATCATCTTTTAGAACTTTTTGGTTTTGTTTAAACATAACCAACCAAGGACTCCTGAGTTTAGCTGTAAGAATTTTGGCCAAACCCGCACAGTGGAAAAAAGGTGAGACAGCTTAAGTCTGCAAAGTCCTAGAGGACTTGGCTGCCTTAATATTTCTCTGGACTAATGTTTCTGGATAGTAGTTAATTGTAGCATAGACTGTGAGGCTTCAGTTGTCTCTCTTGCCTTACATCAAGTCAGCCCTCTGTTGAATGGGTCCAGCTTCTTGATCATTCCTGGAACTGACTTCAGAAGGAGTCTCTGGTCTATCCAGTCTTTACATGTGGCTGTGAATTTCTACCTCAGTATATGCCAGAATCTGAAATTCTAAGTCATCATCTTGTGAGTTCTCTTCTTAACATCATATATCAAGCTTGCTAAGTGAGCCAGCATCTCAAGTAGCAACTTAAAGTATTCATTAAGGAAAGAGTCCAGAGTTTGGGGGGAAGGCGATCATCTCTAGAACGTACACATTTTTCAATGTTTTGACAGTTGAGCTTTTTAGAAAGAGCATTTTGCACGGTTTAGGCTGTGCCCCAGCAATGGGTCAATACAAGTTCTCTCTGGAGCACTCCTGAGTCCTTTTGTGACTGGCCTCCTTGCCCTGCTGGATCTTTGCTCAGTGGTAACCTTTGCAGTGTGGCCTTCCTTGAAAATGCTACTTAAACTTGAATCCTACACCAACAATCCCTGTTCTCCTTTCTTGCTATATTTTTCTCTATGGCATTTATGGCCATAACATAGCATGTTGTTGTTAGATGCTGTTAAGTTGGTTCTGACTAATAGCAACCCCATGTATAACAGAACAGAACACTGCCCGGTCCTGTGCCATGCTCACAGTCGTTATGCTTGAGCCCATTGTTGCAGCCACTGTGTCAGTCCATCTCATTGAGGGTCTTCCTCGTTTTTGCTGACCCTGTACTAAGCGTGATGTCCTTCTCCAGGAACTGATCCCTCCTGCTAACATGTCCAAAGTATGTGAGACAAAGTCTCGCCATCCTTGCTTCTAAGGAGCATTCTGGCTGTACTTCTTCCAAGACAGATTTGTTCGTTCTTCTGGCAGTCCATGATATATTCAATATTCTTCACTAACACCATAATTCAAAGGCATCAGTTCTTTGGTCTTCCTTATTCATTGTATAGCTTTCACATGCATATGAGGCTATTGAAAACACCATGGCTTGGTTTAGGGGCAGTTTAGTCCTTAATGTTATGTCTTTGCTTTTTCACACTTTAAAGAGGTCTTTTGCAGCAGATTTGCCCAATGCAATGTGTCATTTGATTTCTTGACTGCTGCTTCCATGGGCTTTGATTGTGGATCCCAGTAAAATGAAATCGTTGACAACTTCAATCTTTTCTCTGTTATGATATTGCTTATTGGTCCGGTTGTGAGGATTTTTGTTTTATGTTGAGATGTAATCCACACTGAAGGCTGTGGTCTTTGATCTTCATCAGCAAGTGCTTCAAGTCTTCTTCACTTTCAGCAAGCAAGGTTGTGTCATCTGCATAACACAGGTTGTTAATGAGTCTTCCACCAATCCTGCTGCTGCATTCTACTTCATATAGTCCAGCTCCTTGGATTATTTGCTTAGCATACAGATTGAATAAGTATGGTAAAAGGATACAACCCTGATGCACGCCTTTTCTGACTGTAGACCATGTAATATCCCCTTACTCTGTTTGAACGACTGCCTCTTAGTCTAAGTACAGGTTCCTCATGAGCACAATTAAGTGTTCTGGTATTCATATTCTTTGCAGTGTTATCCATAATTTCTTATGATCCACACAGTCGAATGCCTTAGCATAGTCAATAAAACACAGGTTAACATCTTTCTGCTATTCTCTGCTTCCAGCCAAGATCCATCTGACATCAGCAGTGGTATCCCTCATTCCACATCCTCTTCTGAATCTGGCTTGAATTTCTGGCAGTTCCCTGTCGATGTACTGCTGCAACTGCTTCTGAATGATCTTCAGCATAATTTTACTTGTGTGTGATATTAATGATATAGTTCGATCATTTCCGCACCCTGTTGGATCACCTTTCTTTAGAAAGGGTACAAGTATGAATCTCTTCCAGTTGACCATATGTATTATTTGTTTTGTTTGTCATCTTCTCCACTAGAACGTAAGGTTTGTGAAAAGGAATCGTCTGCTTTCCCCTCTGTTAATGTCCCTAATTCCTAGAGTTGTTGTTAACTGCCACTGGTTTGGCTCCTATCTCATGATGGTCACATACGCAACAGAACAAAATGCTGCCTGGTCCTATAACCCGTAAACCCTGTTGCCATCAAGTCAATTCCAATTCATAATGACCCTATATGACAGAGGAGAACTGCCGCTATAAAGTTTCCAAGGCTGTAATCTTTACGGATTTAGAAGAGAGGCTGTTGAGACTTCATCTCATGTACTTTGGACATGTTATCAGGAGGGAGCAGTCCCTGGAGAAGGACATCATGCCTGGTAAAGTAGAGAGCGAAAAAGAAGAAGACCCTCAACGAGACAGATTGACACAGTGGCTGCAACAACGGGCTCAAACATAGCAATGATTGTGAGGTTGGCGCAGGACCAGGCAGTGTTTCGTTCTGTTGTACACAGGGTCACTATGAGTCAGAACCGACTCGACAGCACCTAACAAAAACCGTCTTTACGGAAGCAGACAGCCACATCTTGTACGGAATGGCTGGTAGTTTCAAACCACTGGCCTTTCACTTAACAGCCAATCGCCTAACCGCTGCACCACCAGGGCTCCTTTGCTTGATCCTATATCAGACAATATCCTGTTTGATCCATAGGATTTTTATCGGCTAATTTTCCAAAGTGGAGGCACCAGACCTTTCTTCCTAATCTGTCTTGGTCTAGAAGCTCCAATGAAACCTGTCCACTATGGGTGACCCTGCTGATATTTGACATACTAGTGGTATAGCTTCCAGCATCACAGAAAAATGCCCAGAATAGGACATAGCAAATAACAGTAACAGAATGAATATTTATTGAATTAAAAAAATCAATGAATATTAATAGCAATACCTTACTCTTGTTTTCCAGTGAAGGTATTTTATAAAAATTGATCTTTTTAACATTTGAAAATTTCTAGTATAAAATGATTTAGGTGTTTTTAACCTAAGTCTGGATATATTTAGGAGGAATGCTAACTTTACAGGTTCTCTAGTAGTTAAATATATGTCTGTAATCAAAATGGTATATAATCAGTCCTCTGTAGCAGAGATGTGCACATAAAAATTAGGCATCCCAAATAACCTCAACAGATCTTTATTCCAATTTTTTCATGGCTATTGCTGTTACTGTAGACACAACTTAGATAATTCTCAAAGCTTCGTTAGAACTAAAAACTCGTTGTCAAAGGCTGTCATTTATAATTACAATGAGAGGTGAAGGCTGTGGCTAGTAGTTTTGAGCAGGAATTACGATGGGCATTGTTCTCAACCTAGCAACTGGTGGAGAGATCTGTATAGTGTTTTTAGTTGCTGTTGAGCCAGTGGGGTATTTTGATTTCTCATGTCTCCCATCGCCAAGCTTTATCCTTAGGTATATATGTATGCAAGATCTTCAGGATGGAGGATATTATTTGACTTCCCTATCTGCAGCTTTATTGAATTCTTCTAATGTGCCTGATATCCTGAGTCAGTGTATAGTTCAGCTAACGTAATGAACCTCTGATGCATCAGAAGTCTACTAGGTCACACTCCCTTTTTGTTGAAAATTGTATATAGTTGATTGTTAAACATGCCATCTTAGTGAATACACCACAAAATTTTCGTGTGGAAATTTTAGAGAAGGCGAATAACCTCATTGTATATATACATAGTTATATAAAAATATTTCTGTGATTGACCAAAGATTTGTTACTTCTAGGCAGTTTTAACAATTGTCTCTAAACTTTGATAACACACCCCAGTTTTTGAGCGTACATAACCTATTTATGTATGCAAACTCTATGAACTACTGTCAACCTATTTTAACTATTAGTAAAGCACTTTATTTTTGAGATCATAAATATAGTTAGAATATTTTCTTCTGTCACCCTACATGATAGATTATCTTGCATATTTCTTAAAGTGCACATACTCCATTTTGGAAGCCACAGGAATGACCTAGAGGTCAGGAAACTGATTTATCTCCTTTGCTGGTTAGATGGAAAAGTTAAATAAGATAAAATAATGTTCTGAGTCAATAGGGTCCGGGTCTGAAAATTGGTATAGATTGGGGAGCTGAGTAAGAAATCGTGAGCAATTGCCAGCAGCTCCCTGCCCATCCATTCTTGCCTTCTCTTGATTGTATATATTAAGCAGCACCTTTGTTAGTGATGCATCTGGTTTTGGCCCTATGGATGCCATGCTCTATTGCTGATTTGCATTAAATCCCTGTGGGTCAAGGTTCCTTGCCTACTTCTCCCTAATTGCAGCCCCTTGGATTTCCATGGTTAAATATTACCATCTAGACAAGATTGCTTCAGGGCCCCATCATTTTCATTGCTTTTGATGAGCCAGGCTCTGTTGATGTCTCTCCTACCATTGGTCCTGGCCTTTAGAGGAAATCCATCAGAACATAATTGATGCTGGGATCCCTCTCAGCAGTGCATTTCTGATAGTCTTAGTGAATTATGTGCCCACTAGGCCTTCCTATGGAATATAATATTTTAACAAGTCTTCTGGCCTCACATAATATATCCATTCCAACATGCCCACTTCCTTGAGTTTTTAAATCCCTTCTTCCACTGTCTTCCTTGGCAATTCAGCTGAGAGTTTGCACCATCCTCTGGGGTTAATGAAATCTTGCTTATCCTGACTTATGGTCTGGTCTACTTGATCAAGGATCCCTAAAATCCAATCCCATCGGTACTCCCTAGTTCCTGCTAGTACATGCTAGTTAGTTTTTGCACCTCCTTTGGGGTATAATCTCTTTTTTCCCTTAGTAGCCCCAGTGTGTACTCAGCAGGGCTATCATGGGATTTCAGCTATGGCAGCCAGATAAGATGTGGGGACATGTACTGAGGGAAACCTGTTTCCTCCTGGGGAAGAGGCCTCTTAATGGGAAAAAGTATTAGCTCTTAATAGGGAGGTATGAGCCACCTCTGAAGCTTTTGGGGTTCAGGGAACCCTGGAGAGCCACAGTCCCTGGGGAGAGTCACTCAAATGCCCTCATCTCATGTTTCAAGGTGCCAGCCTTTGCCCACCAGGGACCTGACTTGATCATTACATATTTGCCTTGACTGAGCATTCAGTGATCTGTGAAGTTCTGTAAACCCATCAGACCTTGACTGTGCCCTTTAGTTGTGTTTGCTACCCTACTGCAAATATAGATCCTCTTCGAAAGCTACCAAATAGGTCTTCAGGCTGTTAAAATTAGCTTTAACTATTTTTAACCATCTTCAGGTTCTCATTATCCTCCTTCTGTTGGGTAGCAATGAAACGTAGAAATCTCCAGCTTATTTGTTATTTAATGTGTTGATCCCTCTGTACTTTCAGTAGCTTGAACTATCACCTTGACCACAGTGTTCTGTTCCATGGGATATTCCCCTTTTAGGGTGATTATATTTACCCATTAAGGTGCTTGTGCTTCATATCTGTTCCATGGACTATTGTTATAAAATTTAACGTGTATAATTTGATTGTCATTAACCCAAAAAAGAGGTATTTCACTCTAGAGTATCATGGCAAAATTTGCTAAGAGTCCAATAACTGATCATAGTATTTTTTAAGTCCAAAGAGATTTGAGTAAATTTGGTTTCTAAATGTAAAAAAAAAAAAAAAAAAAAAGGACTTCCTCAAATTAGCTCAACTCTCAGACAACTCCGTGTCACCTAGAACCACTCAATCTTAAATGGACTTTGTTGATTTTATATTTTAATAGTGAGTACTCTTGATAAATTAGAAAAATCCTTCTGCCCCTTTATTCTCTTGTTTCTTTTTTTCTGTCTGTCACTTTTGAATCTATTAGTCATTTCAAGTAAGTCTGATGATTTTAAATTGTTAAAATATTTTATAGTGGTTAATTTTGAGAAGTGCAAATTATTAGTGTGTTGAGTGTACTTGCTCATTTTTTTAAAGTCTCATAGTTTATCATTTATTTCTCATGGATTTTTCTTTTCATTTGTGTACAATGGAAAAAGTACCAGGCTGTAAATCAAGAGGCCTCTCAGTCATCTATTTTTTTTAACAAATATTGAACTCCTATATGTCAGCCATGTTTCTAGATGCTGCAGAGACAGCAGTGGGGGAAAAAAAAAAAAGTACCGCTAACCTCATAGGGCTTGCATTTTGATGTGAGGAGAGAGGCAATAACCAAATACAAAGCACATATATAAAATGTTAGATCCTGATGAGAGCCAGAGGGAAAAACAAAATTAGGTAAAGACAGTAGGGGTACCAGGGGAAGAGGGGTTGCAATTCTAAAAACTTGGGTACGGAAGGCTTAACTGAGAAGCAGTGAGCAGAATCCTAATGGTGAGGGAGGAGGTCATGTAGGAGCCAAGGGGGAAAACCTTCCAGGCAGAAAAAACACATTCAAAGGGCTGAAAGCATGCCTGATGTGATCAAGGTTCAAGGTTCAGCAAGGAGGATAGTGTATCCAGAGAGAAGTGAGCAGAAGGATGAATGAGGTCAGAAGCAGTGCCATGGGATGCAGCTTATATATATATATACAAATCTGCTGCAAAAGACCTCTTTAAAGTGTTAAAAAGCAAAGATGTCACTTTGAGGACTAAGGTACACCTGACCCAAGCCATGACATTTTCAGTTGCCTCATATGCATGCGAAAGTTGGACAATGAATAAGAAATACCAAAGAAGAATTGATGCCTTTGAGTTGTGGTGCTGGTGAAGAATATTGAGTATACTATGGACTGCCAAAAGAACAAACAAGTCTGTCCTGGAAGAAGTACAGCCAGAATGCTCCTTGGAAGCGAGGATGGAGAGACTTCATCTCACATACTTTGGACATGTTATCAGGAGGGATCAGTCTCTGAAGAAGGACATCATGCTTGGTAAAGTAGAGAGTCAGTGAAAAAGTGGAAGACCCTCAACGAGATGGATTGACACAGTGGCTGTAACAATGGGCTCAAGTATAGCAACGATCATGGGGATGGTGCAGGACCAGGCAGTGTTTCGTTCTGTTGTACATACTGTCACTATGAGTTGAAACTGACTCAGTGGCACCTAACAACAACAACATATATATGTATACACACATACACACACACACATATGTTGTTGCCATTGAGTTGGCACCTAACAACAACAACAATTGCTGTTGAGTCAATTCCAACTCATAGTGACCCTGTAAGACAGAGTAGAATTGCCCCATAGGTTTCCAGGGAGCAGCTGGTAGATTCAAACTGCTGAACTTTTGGTTAGTGGCCATAGCTCTTAACCACTGCACCACCACAGCTCCTGCAGCTCATACAGTGATTTTTTTTTTGTGAGTTGAGAAACCATTGAAGGGTTTTGAGCACAGGTATGGCATGACTTATGTTTTAACAGGATAATGCAGACTGTTGGCTGTAGAGGGACAAGGCCAGAAGCAGGGTCACCAATTAAAAGGCTATTGCAATCAACTAGGTGAGAGATGAGTCAGACCACAGTAGCCCAGGGGAGATGGTGACAAAAGGTTGAAGTCTAGATAATGTGATGGTAAAGTCAACAGGATGTGTTGATGGGTTGGGTGTGGAGTGTGAGTAAAAGAGGGAACAAGACTCATCAAAGAAGGTGTTGTAATTTACTGCTTTACAAAAGACCACAGGAAGAGGTGGTTTGGAGCAAAACCAGGAATTAAGTTTTGCGCATGTCAAGTTTGTTTCCAAGTTTGAGATTCCTTAGATATCCATGTTGAGAAGGTAGTTGGAAATATGAAGTTTACAGTTCAGATGAGAGATCCAGGTTAAAGAATTTTTCAAATTGTCAAATTGGCACCCACTTATTTAGTGGGTGAAGCTGGGAAAACTACAAAGCAGTCATCATTCCCTTCTCTACAAAACTGGAAAATACAATCCCAACCTCTAAGGGGCCATTGTGAGAGTGTAGTGGGACAATGAATGTGAAAACCTCCAGGAAGTTTCAAGCCTCAGGTAATTCAAAGCCCCCCATGTTGTCCACCGCTCTGCATTCAACTATCACATATTTGGCACAAATATTTTTGGAATATAACATGCTTAAGTATATCATTGGTTTATATTTAAAGCTAACTGCCAGCTTGCAACTGATGTATACAAACACTCAATTATACATTGGTGGAGATTTAACAAAACAAGAAAAAGAAAGAAAATGAGAATCCTATGATGAAAGTTGACTTGAGAGCTTGTAGAATCTTGACATTTTCCTAAGACAATGCCCAAAGGATGACCCCATCACTTAGGTGAAATCACCACCAAATGAATGTCTCAAGTGGAAGTTCTGAGGGAATCCTAGGGCAAGCAAAGCATTGTACAAGAGTTGAGACTATGATGGTCAACCCCCCACCTACCCATAAAGAACACAGCCCAGGTATGTGGGAGACCTATATGTAAACATACAATTAAGATAGAACGAGTTAATTTTAGAGATAAGCATAGGATGCTATGGAAGCCTAGGTAAAGGCCGACTAACCAGGTTTTGGAGGAAAGGGGTGTCAGAATGCTTCTAGGTGGAAGTGAGATTTTACATATATATATATATATATATATATATGAAACCCTGGTGGTATAGTAAAGAGCTACAGCTGCTAACCAAAAGGTCGGCAATTCAAATCCACCAGGCGCTCCTTGGAAACCCTATGGGGCAGTTCTACTCTATCCTATAGGGTCGCTATAAGTAGGAATCAACTCAACGGCAATGGGTCTGGTTTTATATATATATATGAGACTTGAAGGGGCTGAAAGATAAGAGTCAATAAAGAAAATGAGAAGAGCATTTCAGGCAGAGGGATCCACTTTCATAAAGGCCTAACAGAGAAAGAGATGATGTGTTCGGGAAGCAAAGTGGTTCAATGAAGTTGTAGTGTGAGATGGGACGATGCTGGAGTTGTTAGCAGGGACCGTCATGAAGGCCCTTCTGTATCACGCTAAGGAGTTTGGGCTCAGTCCTAAGAGGCTCAAGATCACTGCAATTCAAATTACACCTGACCAGCTCTTTTCTCATGATTTCTATTTTTTACCTATAGAAGTTTTCTCTGCCTCAAGCACTATGAGTTTTGAAGTTTTTTTCTAATTTTTTCCAACAGATTTTTGGCCAAATGTCCATATTTGACTTATAGCACAACTTGGCTGTATCACTTTAGTCCGAGAATTCTAGTGCCTCATGTCAGGGAGGTCCAACAGTTTGTCCTCAGGCAATCAGAGGTTGCAGCTCGTACTTACTAAGCCCAATGTATTACTTTCCTAGGGCTTCCGTAAGAAATTACCACAAGCCAGGCAGCTTAAAACAACAGAAATTTATTTTCTCACAGTTCTGAAGGCTAAAAGGCCAAAATCAAGGTGGTATCTGGGTCATGCTTCATCAGAAAGCTCTAGGGAAGAATCTTTCCTTGCCTCTTCCTAGCTTCTGTGGTTGCCAGGAATCCTTGATGTTCCTTGGACTGTAGCTGCATCACTCCAATTTTTGCCTCCGTCTTCACATGTCCTTCTTCCCTGTGACTGTATTTCTCTGTGTCTCTCCTTATAAGAACACCAGTAATTGGATTGAAGGCTCACCCTAAACCAGTGTGACCTCATTTTAACTAATTATAGTTGTAAAGAACCTATTTCCAAATAAGGTCACAGTCTGAGGTTCCAGGTGTACATGGATTTTGGGGGGGATATTATTCAACCCATTATATTCACTTTCCTTCCTCTTTCTACCAGCTCACTCTGACAGTTCCCTGACTGAGCGGCTGCCAGGTGTTCTAAGACTTGGCATTCCAAACTGGCAACCCAACCAAGCTCACACTCATCCCTTTTTCTTTCCAAAATGAAAAGCGGCCAGAAGCCCCACTTCCTTTTCAATCCTTGCTAACACATTCAAGAGCAAGTGCATTATTTGGTATAATTATGTGCCAAGTCTTTATTCAGACTCTAGAAATGATGCTAGGTAAAAGACAAATCTCGGAGCTGACTTCTTGTCCCTTTGTAGTGAGTGAAGACTTTGTAAAGGTCACACTTCTGAACCAGAGGCAAGGACTTGAGTAGATACACACTTTTTACATTTTATCACAGGTATGAATTCTGTCAATAAATGCTAGAGAAATGCTAGAGAGTTTTACTGTGCATTGAAAAACAAAACATGGGTCTCCAGCTACTTCTGTTTTCCGACCTAAGCCTACTATCTGCCTTTGAATCTGCCATTGGGGTAGTACGAATGGCACTAAGTGATGAACTGCATAACTGGAAAAATAAAACAAAACATGCAACATTGGTGTTCCCAGCCTCCGGTGAGTCCAGTCCTACAGCTTACGGGCCTCTAGCCAAACCTGTCCGGAACTCGGATGATCTCTGGTCACTCACAGTAGATAGCTGTGGAACAACACTGCTGATCAAATGGTTCCAAAGCAAAACTTTAGTCCAACATTGAGATGGTTTTTCATGGAACCCATTTAGTCTGGATTTAAACTTGCCCTGGGAAATCACAAGCGAGAACTTTTCTGTCTCATTCTTTTTCTCCTTCAATCCCTTGCTCATTTCCATTTATTTTCAAATTCGTTAAAGAACATTCAGTGCTAAAACTCCCAGTCAAGATTGCTGTTTTAGCTCTTCTTCCATCCAACCAGGAGAGGGCAATCAGAGTACATTCTAGAGATTCCGTAGGCAGCTGCTCAAGGGTGGGAAACTTCAGAAACATTTTCTATTCTAATATGACGTACTCTTGAGTCCCTTTCCTCGGGGTAACGTGTAAATCCAAAGTTTGAAGCCATATGTAACATGTTGTTCTAAGAAGGAGCTCGGAACTGCGGCCTCTTTTAAGGCACTAGCTAAAGCTTAATCATTAAAACCATAGATAGCAATAAACGCAATCATAATGCCTGTTTCCACTGGGGGAGGAGAGGACAAAAGACATCAGTGCCTTTCATGCCCTTGAAACACTCACTCTGTTACAATTAAAACTTATCTTTTCAACACTTTCAATATCTTTCACTGTTAATCAAAATACAATTTTGAGACGTATTCACTGAGCTCTGGTTGCAAAACTTTGCCCCTCTTTCTACTGAGGTTAAAGTCTTCCCTTAAATCTTAGCAGTGATTTAGTTATTAATACCAGTGCACAGTTAAGATTATCATGCAGCTCATGCAATATGCAAAATGAGAAGAAAATGTGCTACCTCTTGTGGTATAACTTCTAGTTTTGTCTTTGCCTTTTTGGTTGAAGTCACAGTAATCCTCAAGCCAGCTTTGTCAAGTGGTGCAGGGAAAGAGCACAGGGTATGGAACGAAGTAGAACTTGTTTCATATTTTGGCTCAGGTATGAGGTTTCGAGCAATTTTCTTAATTTCTGAGTCAGTTTTTTTCCTCAGTTTGGAGGATGAGCATTACTCCAATCTACTAAGCAGTATGAATTGAAGCAGAAGCTGCTGCTGCTATTCTTTTTGACTAAACTAACCAGGTACTGGAGCCCTGGTGGCACAGTGGTTAAGCACTTGGCTGCTAATAGAAAGATTGGTAGTTCCAACCCACCAGCCGCTCTGTGGGAGAAAGATGTGGCAGTCTGCTTCCATAAAGATTACAGCCTTGGAAACCCCATGGGGCAGTTCTAGTCTGTCCTATAGGGCAGCTATGAGTTGGAACAAATCCGACGATGATGGGTTTGGTTTTCTGGTAGCCAGGTATTAGAGCCCCTGGGTGGAGCAAACAGTTAACACACTCCACTGCTAACTGAAAGGTTGGAGGTTCAAGTCTACCCAGAAGCACTCAGAAGAAAGTTCTGGTGATCTACTTCCCAAAAATTAGCCTTTAAAATCCTTACGGAGCACAGTTCTACTCTGACACACATGAGTCAGAGTCAACTCAAGGCAACTGGTAGCCAGTGACTTCCCTCCAGAGTAACAGAATCTTTACTTTGTTCTGATAATACAGTTATTAGCCCAAATTAAAAATGATTTTTATAATCTCAGATAAAATAGATTTTAAAATGAAATCTACCATAAAAGACAAAGAAGGACACTATATCATGATTAAGGGGACGATCCATCATGAAGATATAACCATAATAAACATCTACGCACCCAATGACAGGGCTCCAAAATACATAAAACAAACTCTAACAACACTGAAAAGAGAAATTGACAGTTC
>NW_004443958.1:7589320-7616842 GCF_000243295.1 Trichechus manatus latirostris
GCAGAAGGGGAGAAGGAAGCTGGTGATAGGGAACCCAAGGTTGAGTAAGGATATTGTTGATGTGAGATTGTTAACCATTGTCATAGGGCAACATTTGTAGTAACTGTTAAAAGAGAAACTATTTTGTTCTGTAAGCCTTCATTTTAAGTGAGAATAACAGCACAATTGGAAGAGCATAGTTAATGTTACTGAACTGTGCATGTAGGCATTTTTGAAATGGTGTATCTTTGGCTATGTGTATTTTCACCAAAAAAAAAAAGGTTGAGAAGTTAGAGGATTGATATGTTGTGGGGTTGTTAACCAATGTCATAAAACAACATGCGTACTTCTGTTTCATGAGAAACTATTTGTTCTGTAAGCCTTCACCTGAAGTACAATAAAAAAAAGAAAAATAAAAAATAAAGTAAGATCAGAAAAAAAAATGATTTGTATCTAATCATCCAGTTTTCAATATTAAGAGGCAAAATGCAAATTTTATTTTCGTTCACCTCAAAAATTGTTATGTTTCTCAAATTTCCTCTTTGATGTAAAATCTCTTTCTTCTGTTTATCTTTTTTCCTTTCAGGAATACCAGCATCAAAAGCCATAAGAAATAATAACAAAAAATGTGTTCATTACCCTAGTTGCAGTTCACTTTGAGTGTGTGTAAAGTTACCTCTTACAAAGGCACCTAATTTGGTTTTAAAGAAGCAATGCTTTCAGCAAATGTCACCAACATAATGAAAGTCTTTCTTGGGTGCTTTGTGTATCACACAACATTTTGTAGGTGTAAATTGCCTATAGAAATAAAGCTATCAACTTAAAGCACTTTCACAAATATAATTTGTTATTTACAACAGTCTTCTAAGACGACAGATGTTATTCCACAGAGAAATAAACTGATGCTAATGAATCACACCATTAAGTCTAAACGGATCTCAGAAGCCAGATTTCCAGACTCCTTGCCCAACATTCTTTCTGCCACAAAACACCGTCTTTATAGGGATTCAACAAATGTACCAGTCCTTGTGGGCAGCAAGTGCCCCAGTGGATGGTGTAACATCCTTTGACCACCTTCAACGGTAGGAAGTGTATTGGATTTATAGTACACCACTGCACTGGAGGGTAACAAAGCTCTTTGCAAATTCTATGTCAATTGTGGGATGGAGTGAGACCCTGAAGAGACCCTGGCAACTTAAAAAAATAAGATTCTTCTATCTCCAAGCGGATAACACCTTTCAGTGGCTGCTTAACTGTTGGAAATCATAGTGAAACTCAGCAAGACTAAGGACTGTAAGTGCATGCCATCATCTGGATGATAAAAACTGAAATTATTTGTTTCAATTAATTAAGTTATAGACACATATGTAGTTTTCCAGTATGAATGATTGGCATTCCTGTGTTAGTTAGCATATTCTTTGGTCTCAGGGAATCCTAAGGATGGCTGGATGGTACTGGCACATTGCAGAGGCACTGGTAATCAGTGGTGATGGGAGAATCTTTAATTAGACTGTCAGAAAGGTGTAATGTGTGTTTTTAACAGTAAGCCACTGTGATATGAAGGGATGATTGCATGGGAGGTGGTGTGCCAGGAGGTTTTCATATATGGTTTCATTTAGTCTTCATGACAACCCTGTGAGATTGGGATTGTCATCAAATCAGTACAGATAAAAAGACAAGGCTTAAGGAGAGTCCTTTTGCATGAGCTAAAGGCTTTCACAGGGAGATAATGAGAAAATGAAGTCAGAGTGGAGGTAGTAAACAGATTTTTCTAAATCACAGTTCTCTAGAGAAACAGAACCAGTAAGATATATATATATATATATATATATACACACACAAATATATATATATATATATATATATATTTGTTGTTGTTAGTTGCCAAGTCGGCTCTGATTCATGGCAACCTTTTGTATAACAGAACAAAATGTTGCCCAGTACTGCATCATCTTCATGATTCTTGCTACATCTGAGTCCACTGTTTTGCGTGTTGTGCCAACCATCTCATTGAGGGTTCCCCCTCATTTTCATTGAACCTCTGCTTTACCAAACATAATTTCCTTTTCTAGGGATTTGTCGTTCCCAGTGAGTGTCCAAAGTAAGTGAGCTAGTCTTGCCATCCTTGCTTCAAAGGAGCATTCTGGTTGTATTTCTTCTAAGACTGATTTGTTTGTTCTTTTGGCCACTCGGTATATTCAAAATTCTTTGCCAATACCTCAGTTCGAATGCATCAGTTCTTTTTCTAGCTTCCTTTTTCATTTTCCAGCTTTCACATGCATATGAAGTGATTGAAAAGACCATGATCTGAGTCAGGTGTACCTTAATCATCAACATATATATATATAGAGAGAGAGAGAGAGAGATTTTAAGGAACTGGCTCACATGATTGTGAGGGACTGGCAAGTCCATAATCTGTGTATCAGGTGACAAGGTGGAGATTCTTTCAGTCTCATATCCCAAAATTCATAGATCAGGTTATGGGAAAAGTGAAGAGTGAAGGAGTTCTGGCAAAATGTCTATTTATTGTCCAGGCATAATACACTTTGTAGAAAACCCTTTTTCTCTTAAGGCCTTCAACTGATTGGATGAGGCCTACCCATATTGCAGAAGGTAATCCGCTTTACTTAACACCAACTGATTTAATCACATGTTACTACTTCATAACAGAGTCTATACTAGTGTTTTACCAAATAACTGGGTACTATAACCTAGCCAAGTTGACACATAAAATTAATGATCACAAGATTATAATGAATTTTGGATGAGGCTATGGGCTTAACATTTTATTTTGTAAGCTCTGGAGAAACACTGAAGCCCAAACAAAGATTAAAAATTTAAAGGATTACTCTGGCTGCAATGTATAGGGACAAATTGAAGAAGAAGAGACTAGGGATGTCCAACAAGCCAGTGCTGTAATCCGAACACGAGACTCTGATGATCAGGGTGGTAAGAGAGGAGAGAGGAAGAAAGAAGAATTTCCTTAGTGATGGTGTATATGGTGGTCAAAGGGAGTGTTCAGGCTTCACAGGCTGAGAGAATGGAGGGTGAGGGGCTTACAGATACTGATGTCAAAGAATGAAATAAATTTACATTGATCTAGAAGTTTTGTTGTTATTTTTAATGCAATTTATGATGTTAAACTATGTGATTTTTCTTGTACATGTCAAGTCCTAAATGTGGGACAGAAAACTAAAAGTCTTCATATTTTAAATTCTGCTGGTCCCCAAATATTCCTGACCTTCCATGATTGTGGGCACAAGGTAGGCTTGCATTGCCTAGAATGAACTGAGGCCATGTGACCTCTGAGATTTGGGAATTGTTGGTTACTGCAGAATAACGTAGCCTGTTCTGAATGATACACTAGTTGTTTGAACCATGGAAAATCAAAAAAGCATTTACTAGAGTTAATGGGCTAATATTTCACATGTTAGGAAAGGAAAAGAATACACTGAATGCTTTTAGGAGCCTTAATATGCGGTGTGTGTATTCATTCATTCCTTTTTATTGAGGGATATTATGGGCCAGGTATTGTTCTAGGCAATGAGGATATGGACTTCTTGGCCTTTGTTCACAAACAGCCAACAAGCCTGTGAAAGAAAGTAGACATTATAAAGTATAGTAGGATTATAAATAGCGTTCCACAGATGTGCAGAGGACACTGATCTCAGCGGGGCATGATCACGTCAACTTCCTGGAGTAGGAGGTGTCTAAGCTGAGTTTGAACCACAGACAGCTGTAAGTTAAGTAGGCATTTGAGGGGATGAGCAGATTTAGAAACTGAGGATACCATATGCAAAGGGACAAGACAGAATGGCTCAATCATGTTGGAGAACTACAGATAGTTTCCTGTGATTGGGGCACAGAAGTGAGAGCCAGAAGTGAATCTAGAAATTAGAGGTTAGGTCAGCAGGAGTGTGGTGTCTGTATAAAGAAGTTTAGGCTTGATCTTGAGGGTGAGGGAAGCCACAAGATTTGAAGCAGAGTTGTGACTTGATCAGATTTTTTTTCTGAGAAAGAGTTCTTTGAAAGCAATGGAGAGAATGAGTTGTAGGGAGTGGTAACCGCAAATAAGGAAGTGAGTTGGGAGGCCAACAATAATCTAGTCAAGAGATAATAAAGTTCAGTATTAAGATAGTGGCGGAGTAAATGATGGAGAAAAATAAATGTATAGGAAATATATAAACTAGGTATAATTGATACATCTTAATAACCCTCAGAGTTCTGTCTTGGCTACCTGAATGGATGGTGGTACCTCTCATGAAGACAGACTGTGTGTGCACGGGTGGGAGGAAAGAGTGGGAGTAGTAAGTTCAAGATGAGACTTTTTGGCACATTTCAGTCTGGAAGCATCTTGTCAACTCTGGGTCCTGATTTCAGAAGATCCATCTGACCTAGAGATACAGCTTTTGGTGATGTGAGCATACAGGTTATATAGGGGATACCTAGGGAATCTATTAGCTCCCCAATGAAAAATATGCAAAGGATCAAGTAACACCAACACATAAAGAGTAGGTGGAGAAAAAAGGAGCCCAAGAAAAAAAATCAAGGACTATCCAGAGATTTAGATACAACTAGGCTTGGTGAAAGTCAATGAAAGAGAGACCCAGGGAGCGTGATCAACCAATCAATGCTGTAGAAGCCATTCATGAACATGATGTGGTTTTCCAGTAGATTATTCGGACTATTCATTGAGACAGTGAGATGAGAATACAGCCAAGGAGCAAAAATGGACAGGAAAGTATTAATTTCATAAATGGTTACTGAATACCTACTATGGAGTAGGCACAGCAGAAAAGGGTAAGGAGCTAAATTCTAGTAAAGAAAAAAATTGAATTTATTTATTGACTTTCCAAATTCCATCTCTTTTCGTTATCCAAAATGATCTCAGTCAACTCTGATATCTACAGGTACTCCAGGTCCACAGCTCTTTATTCACAGCTCCAAAATCAAAAAAGGTTTGAAAACTGAGTTTTTTTCAAAAGTCTCGTTTCACCAGAACTGATGGGAGATGATTTGTAGCCTTTATCTATCAATGTAAACATCCATACATTTTACTACAGAAGTATTGATGTATATGAATACAAGGTACTGCCCTGTACCCCACTGTTGGTAATATATGGTATATGTTCTGTACTGACCTTTTAAAATGCTGAAAGCTTTGAATTACAAAACACATATGACTTCAAGGATTTTAGATGAAAGATTATTGATGTGTTGAATGATAGCACTTAAAACACCTCAGGGTGGGGGGAAATATATATATATATATTTTTTTCTTTGCGGGTTAGGGACTGCTAATTGGAGCCATATATAATACTTATTTTGAGTGTGAAACATTCTGACAGAAACCAGCTTATTGTACCAAACAAAAGTCTATTTATCCCTCTCTATGGCAACCATCACCACCACTCCAGTGCACTCGCTCGCAAAGCAGTCAGCAGAGACTGGAGGGTGCTCCTCAGCTCGCAGAGAGATGTCCTGTCCTGGAGTTGACCTCACTCCCCTAAGCGCGCTCTTTGCTCTATGGCCTTCTCTCTGCTGGCTCCGTTTTCTCCTCTGCACCTGGGCCTGCTTCCGTTTTCTTTTCCATGAACTCTCAGGCCCGGAGAATCTTCCTGTTCTCATTTGGCAAGCTTGGGATCATCACCATCTCAGAGCTGGAAGAAAACTTGGAGAGAGCATTGAGTTCAATCCACTTCTTTTAGAAATGTGGATATGGAAGTGCAGAGAAGTGAAGTGACTTGGCCATATCACAGAGTTAATTTATGACAAAGCTAGGACTTAGATCCAGGCTGCTATTTCACTTTCTCAATTCAAGAAATTCAAATATCAGATGCATGGATGCAGTAGGTGATAGAGTGGACGTTTTTGTTTGGCTTTGTTTGTTCCACTATTCATCATTTATTGTATATTCTGCTAATGCCTCCATTTTCCTCTGGAATATCACTTTCCCATCTCTATCACTATGGCTCAAGCAAAATTCACTCCACCCCTAACTCTGGGGGTGACATATAACTGGGGCCTGATCAATGAATGAAGCACACTCTTTAAGCACAGGTATGTCTCTAAAGTGAACCTATGTATGACTCAGGAATAATGAATCAAAATCTGGGAAATTTTTGTACAATTACTGAGAGAGGGGCATGCGCTTCTTTTTTTTTTTTTTAATTCTCCATTGGACTTTAACGAATTCTGCAAACATACACCTTCAAGTTACTTAAAGTCATCTTGCCATTACAGGAAGTCAAGAGAAGAAACCAAAGTTAAGACGTAGAAAGACAGAATCCTAATAACTTTATCTGAGTCCCTAAATTCTTCTATGTCTGAAAGCCCCTCTATCCCTGACTTTTTCAGTCATATAAGACAATTGATGTCTTCTTTTGTTTAAGGCCAGTCCGGATGGATTATCTGTCACTTGCAACCAAAGTGCCTTAACCAATACAATAACATTTCATAAAGTTATTTCATATGATTTGATGATTTTTTTCTAAAGGTCTGGTATTTCTGGAATCTCTGCAATTTGATTTCTTGCTAAATGCAGGTAAGGAAATATGCAGAGCAAAATTCTTGCCTCTCAGTAATATACTATAGTTTTCTACTCTACATGAAAGACATCATTGCTCATTTTACCAAAGTCTGATTTTCTTGTTGTCTCATGGATGGGTAAATCTATTTGGGCAATTTGCATCTTACACCATCATAAATTTTTATGTTGCAAACTGAACTCCAGCATTGGACTTCTCTGTTTATTTGTATTTATAAAAATCATAATTTCCTGTTCCAAATGACAAAAAGAGTTAAAGGGATTTTTTTCAAATAAAATAAGTTGTTTTTTAAATAAATAAGTCTCAAGAGATTTCTTAAATTTCAAACCACTTTAAAAGAATAACATGGTAATGAGTTAAATGAATCAGACTTTTCTGGATCAAGGGTGTTTTAAAATCCACAGGAGTTTACAAACCAAAGAGGAAGTTTTGGATTTATCAAAAACTCCATGGGGAATGGATAATATTTAATGTGTTTGTCTACACTAAGTTGGACCATTTTGTTGAATAATTACCTGATTTGCATATGGACAGTGTCTTCCTATGGCCTCTAAACCAGGGGGTTTTCCTGAGTAAAATCAATGGAGGAAGGTCTGAGTTAGAGAAGACAGCTCATATACCACTGCTGGGCAACACAAGCCAAAGCCTACAAGGCAGTTTCAAGTCTAGGAGAAAAGGGATGAGGAGATGTCACTCCTTTTATTCAGATTCTGAACTGCCTGCTCATTTCTTCTCTCGTTCCTGTTCTTGGCCACCTGTTTTTCCAACTTCACTCCATACCACCCTCCCCTTGCTCATCCCTATCCAGCCATGTATCAGACTCCTTTCTGTATCTTAAACTTATAAAATTCTTTCCTACCTCAGGGCCTTTGCACTAGCCATTCCCCCGCCTAGAAAGTTCTTTGCATATAGGTTCATACGATATTCTCAGAGGGACTTTCCCTGCTTATCCTAACTCACATAGCCCACATCCCATTATTCTCTCTCATATCACCCTGTTACCCTCCTTCCTGCTGTTCTAATGATCGTATGTATCTTATTCATTTACATTTGCTTGTTTATATTTCCCTCTTAGAGTAGAAGGGCCTCAAGCACAGAGATAATTTTTGTTTTATTCACTGCTGTGTCTCCAGTGCCTAGAACAGTGTCTGCCACATAATGTACAAACAACAAATATTTGTGGAATGAATAAGTGAGTGAAGGATGAAATTGCACAAATATGCTCCTTTTCCATCTTATTTCGCTAATATTTCCCTTTCACCTACGGGATTATTTCTAGAGAGGAAAGGTTAGTATGCTTGTATATTAGCTACCTAGGCTTTCCTCTGTTTAGCTTCCATTCAGTTCCATCAAGAAAAGCAGCATACACCATGTTTCATGACCCACAACCTAATTTAAAAAGATGACATCATCATGCACAATTGTTTTATCAATAACCTTAGAATGTTAAATTATCTCTACAAGTTAGGAGAAATCAAATACCCAGAATTCTAAGCTACTAGAATGAGTGCTATGATTTTTCCCTGTGGACATAACATTTGGAGATAAACGAGGATACAGGACCCCTAGGTTTAAGGACAAACACCAATTGCCCAGAGAAGTGATTCATTAGCAATGGAAAACAGAAAAAATGTCAGGCTGGGTATCATCCATGGTGAAATCAATTATTTAAATATATGTATATATTAACTGATATTTCATCTATGTTTACTCAGAAAATTCAACATAAGTCAGAATACTTTGTTTCATTTGGCTTTACTACAGCTCAGAGGACAGGCATAATAGGTATTTCGTATCCCCATTTTCTACATGAAACACTGGCTTAGTTATCTAGTGTTGCTATAACAAAAATACCACAAGTGGATGGCTTTAACAAAGAGAAATTTATTCTCTTACAGTATAGGAGGCTAGAAGTCCGAATTCAGGGTGCCAGCTCCAGAGAAAGGCTTTCTCTCTCTGTCAGCTGTGGGGGAAGGTCCTTGTCATCAGTGTTCCCTCATCAAGGTGCTTCTCAGCGCTTTGGACCCCAGGTTCAAAAGACAATTCTTCTGGCTGTTGTTTCTTGGTGGTATAAGGTCCCCCTGTCTCTCTGCTTGCTTCTCTCTTTTATGTCTCAAAAGAGACTGACTTAAAACACAACCTAATCTTGTAGATTGAGTCCTGCCTCATTAACATAACTGCTGCTAATTCCATCTCATTAACAGCATAGATGTAGGATTTACAACACATAGGAAAATCACATCAGATGACAAAATGGTGGACAATCACACAATACTGGGAATCATGGACTAGCCAAGTTCAAAGATATTTTGGGGGGGACATAATTCAATCCATAATAAACACCAACCTCTCCCAAGATCTCAGACCAGGAATTCTGATAACGAGACTATGAAAGAGCTACTTAGACACCAGAACACTGCAAAGAAAAGCCTAGGAGAAGGAGATAATAAGGGGCTTTTCTTCATATTGCTTATATAATTAAAACCATATCCATCATTAATTTAATGTGTGTAAAGTTTAGGCAGATTTGGTAGGTGATGTAAGAGCATGTAAGAAAAACTCTCCTGACCAGCAGATTTCAGTCAACTTTGTAAGATCAGTCATGCACACATAAAAAATTTTTATAAGAGGACAGAGTAAAATCACATATTATCGAAAGAGATTCAGATATGGCTGCTGGAGGAAATGGAGGGGGGCAAGGGAGATAGAGAAGGAGTGAATCAACTTCAGGTAGAGCAGAAAATGAGAGCACTTCTTGGAGAAGATGGAAATTCAGCTCAGCAGAGCAAACATGGACACAAAGGTTTGACGGGTAAAGTCTCAGCATAAACAAACATGTAGACAAGGAGGGAAGTATGTCATGTTTCAGAAAAGGAACTGGCCTACAGTTAGTGCAATCCTTTAACCTAATGGTATTTGTTGGGATGTAGGAAGAAAACAAATAGAACTTCAATTTATAATTATTTTAACCTCTTCTTTTAAAATTTTTATTTTTTGTATATGTTAACATATGTTTAGTTCATTAGTATAAAATGTAACAGTAAATAGATATTTATATATTGGAGATGTGTGCTCAAGTGCTTTATACCAAAAGGATGAGTATTCAAAGAGTTTGGAGACCACAGTTCCATCCAACTGAGCCAAAATGGCACAGGTACCCAAATTCGACATTAAAAGGAAAAGAGAGACAAAAGGTCTACTCTGTGTTTCCTGGGCAAGAGCCAAATGAGGTCCCTCCTTTGTCATTGAAAATATCTACGATTCATAACGGAGGGGAGGATGAGTAACAGTAAGATGATTGCAGCAACCTATGTCAGCACTGTGATTCTACATCCCTAGTATTTTCAGGATCCATTCCTTTCTGTTCACCGCTACTACCACCATCTTGTTCAACCCACCATCAGCACTTGCCAGGATTACTGCACCTGCCCACCAAACGATATCCCTGCCTCCAATCCTGCACCCCCTACAATCTATTCTCTATGCTGCAGCCAAAGTGAGATTGTCAACCCAGAAATCAGATTCCTTCACTTTCCTGCTAAAACCCTTCAAAGACAACCTGTCTTCCTCTGACCCAAAGGCCAAACTCATTAGTGTTGGCTGTAAGTGGGGCAGCCATAAAAGGTATCATCCAAATGATGACACTTTTTATGGTTGGATGATATATTTTATGGTTGTGTATCTGAATTACTGAATTGGGATATTAGATATTGGGGCCAAGAGTTCTGTACTTTTCACAAAATTGTTGGGTGATTCTGATGCAGCCAGGATCACCCCAGTCTGATTGGACTGGATTTAAGAAACAACATCTTTATGTGATCATCTTATAGATTTTCCTCATTCCTATACACCTTGCTCTGGGAAACAATGTTAATCCTATATCTGAAAATTAGAGGGGATTTTCCTCAGAACTAGTTATTAGGTTGCAATATCTTCAGTCTGATGAAAACACACCAACATAAACAGAATCCTTGGCATACTAATGTAGTTTTCTCTTAGAAGTGTTCGTGCTACCCAAATAACATGGACTGAACAAAAGCAGGTCTGTTCGGGTATGTATCCTAGGGTCTCCACACCATATACCGATCTCTTTAATCTGGAGCTAGCTCCTACTGGCTCACTTTTATGGTCAGCATTTTTAAGATAAGATTCCACTGAATAAGTCAGCAGCTGGGAATGAGGAGAAGGCAAGAGTGCTCCTTGGGGAATACATTTGCTGCATTTTTTTTTAATTACCACATTTCCTATCTTTAGCATTTGAAAAATATTGACTGTACTGAAAATTTTTTAATTTATGACAAGTTGCTAGACATTTTCAGTGTAGCCTGATCCAAATATTCCCTTTGAAGTGGTGCCTATAATGTAGTGCACTTCACCAAAGAGAGGAAAAGGAAAATAGTCTGTCTCCTTGAGAGCAAGAACAAACGGACTGCAAACATGAATTGAAAGCCTACTTTCTGAGCAGAGGAACTGAGCTACTCAGAGTAAGAACCAGTAAACCCATAGCCTGCTTCCTCACCTCATTTAACTGCGTCTGTGAGGCAAGAGAGGGCAAAGACTTCTCTCTTCCGATTTCAGAGAATCATTAGCTTCTGAACTATCAACCTGCAGATAAACAAAAAAAGGAAAGTGATTTGAGGTCTTAATGAGGGCAGAAAAATGGAGGTCAGAAGACAGCCCTCTCCTGCTGCCAGTTTGTTGTAAGTGTTGGAAGAAACAAACACCCAAGTTCTGGGCTCAGTATTTTATCCCTTCATGAAAATAAGCCTTACAGGACTTCCCCAACGTGCCAGGCCTAATTACCACAATTCATCACCATAAAATACTTTGCGTTCCTTGGTGAAAGTTGCCATAAAAAAGGTCAGGAAGGATACCACCCTGGACTTGTTTTTTTCTTGGGAACTTTAATGTAGAGATTAACGTTTTGGCTTTATTATTTTAAAAATCTCTCAAACTGGGCTCAAGGAAGATAAATAACAATCTAAGCCTTTCATGATTTAGCCCATAGGCATTTGGGTGTATCTGGATGAGGAAAATGTTATGCTTTGTATCTCCATGTAGCAGGAAAATGATTGTAAATAAATCAAGAAGGCCTCTCTATACAGTATAAATTAGAGAACAATTGAAAAAATGAGTTGCTCTTTATTAGGGCTTGAAATAGCATGTTTGAAAATTAGAAAAAGATGAGTATAGTTAAGTGGAAAATCTAGACTAGGAAAGAGATAAACTGCAATGTAGAGAGTCTAAAAGAGATTATAGGTGTTTGAAAAAGTAAGGCAAAAATATCTTATCTGTTTATTAACTAATATTTACCAAGTATGTATATTTTTAATTTTGAAATAATTTTAGACTTACAATATAGTTTCAAAAATAGTACAGCAAGTTCCCATATGCCATTCACCCAGCTTCCCCTAATGTTAACATCTTACAAAACCATAGTACAATTATTGGAACCAGGAAATTAATTGATACAACACTATTAACTAACCCATGGGCCTTTTACAAATTTCATTGATTTTCCCATTATGTCCTTTTTCTGTTCCAGGATACAATTTTGAATCACACATTGAATTTCATTGTCATGTCTCCTTTGTTTCCCACAATCTGTTACAGTTCTTGAGTCTTTTTGTTTCATTACTTTGTTATTTTTGAAGAGTACTGGGCATTTATTTTATAGAATATCCTTCAACTTGAGTTTGTCTGATATTTCCTTTTACTTAGATTGAATTTATGCACTTGGGGCAAGAATACCATAGAAGTCATGCTGTGCCCTTCTTGATGCACTATATCAGGAGGTACACTATGCTGATACGTCTTATTGCTTGTAATGTTAACTTTGATGACCTGGTTAAGATGGTATCTACAAGGTTTCTCCACAGGAAAGTTACTATTTTTCCTACTGTAATTAATGGTAAATTATGGAGAGCTACTGTTAGGTTATACAAATATCCTTTTCATCGTATTTTTGCCCACTAATTTTAGCATTTATCAATGATTCTTGCCTTCAGCTATTATTAATGTTATTTTTGCCTAATGATAACTTTTCTACTTCCTTCCTTCCTTCTACATTTATTAGTTGAAATTCTATTCTAAGGAAAAGCTGTCTCATATCCTCATTCATTTATTTATTCAATTATTTGTATCAGAATGGACTCATGGATTTTTATTTTATTCTGTGCGTTTTAACCCAATGCTACCACTTATTTTGTCTGAGTGCATACTTTTCCAGGAAAATATGTTAGTTACTAGAAGTACAATTATAAGCAAGACCAAGGCCTGCCCTCAAACATGTAAAGACTAGCAGTATAATAAAGAAATTAAAAATAACAATACAGAATAAAAATCCTGTGATCAGAGGAGCACAATGTATGTTATATTGTTGTTGTTGTTAGGTGCCATCAAATAGATTCCGATTCATAGTGACCCCATATATAACAAAATGAAACATTGCCCAGTCCTGCACCATCCTCACAATCGTTGCTATCTTTGAGCCTATTGTTGCAGCCACTGTGTCAGTCTATCTCTATGAAGGTCTTCCTCTTTTTGGCTGACCCTTTACTTTACCAAGCATGATGTCCTTCTCCAGGAACTGGTCCCTCCTGTTAACATGTCCAAAGTACGTGAGAAGAAGTCTTGCTATCCTTGCTTCTAAGGAGCATTCTGGCTGCAGTTCTTCCAAGACAGATTTGTTTGTTCTTCTCGTAGTCCATGGTATACTAAATATTCTTCGCCAACACCATAATTCAAAGACGTCAATTCTTCTTTGGTCTTCCTTATTCATTGTCCAGATTTCACATGCATAAGAGGCAATTGAAAACTCTATGGCTTGGGTTAGGTGCACCTTAGTCCTCAAAGTGACATTTTTGCATGTTGTTTAGTGATGTCTAAACTCAGGGAAACTTTCCAAGAGGAAAATATTGCAATAAATGGCAACTTCGTTCTTCTAGTTACCCAGGCCAAAATCCTTATATTTGACTCCATTCTTTTTCTCAAGACCACCTCAAATCCATTGGGTCTACCTTCAAAACCCACTGGGATTAGACCCTTTCTCATCACCTTCACTGTTAAGGCTTATCATCTTTCACCTGTAATATTCCAATAGTTTCCAAACTGGTCTCCCTGCTTTCCCCTTTTGCCCCCTTTTAGTTTCTTCTCAAATAGCCACAATAATGATGTTTATAAAATAGAAATTAGTTACGTAGCTACAATAAGGAAACCATTCCAGGCTTAATTCCCCTCCATTTTCAAAAGAGCAACAAGAGAATGAAATGCCCTCATAGAGTCCCACTTCATGATCATGCATTGAAACTCAAACCTGAAATGTTGAATGAACTTTGATGTTACAGGCCTAGGTACAAATTCTAGTTTTATCCCTCCCTAGTGACATGGCCTTGAACAAATTATTTAATTTGTGCCTGAATGGATTTAGTGCCCTTAAGAGCTTTCCACCAACCTTGGCAAACAGTAAGAGATTCTGTTCAATTCTCCATACTTACGGAAATTTCTCAGGACTATGCTTTCCATATGGAGCCCTGATGGTGCAGTGGTTAAGAGCTCAGCTGCTGACCAAAAGGTCGGCAGTTCAAATCTACCAGACACTCCTTGGAAACCCTATGGGGCAGTTCTACTCTGTCCTATGGGGTCACTATGAGTCGGAACCGACTCAACAGCACTTAACAACAACAACATGCTTTCCATTTACTCTCCAAATTTGATGTTGTAATATCAATACAAGTGATAGTCTCTTGAAACTCTAGTTTCCTTTCCCTCTCCTTGAACTGTCCTGTAAAACCTATCTTCAGGCAGGATACTTTCTTTGTTTTTTCTTTACTCCAAACCACACAACCATGGGCCAGTCCTGCTCTGCACCTGTTATACCTATGCTCATCCCCAACCCGGTGAGAAACTGAAACCTGCTTTCCCCTCCTGACACTAAAGGAAGTTTCAACAATTTCCCAAAACAGCTACAATAATTCTCATTTCATTTTTGTGAAGATTAAAATGAGATTTTTTATGAAAAAATAGCCAGCATATGCTTATCCACTACCTGTTGCCATCGAAGTTGATTCCAGCTCAAAGTGACACTATAGGACAGAGTAGAACTGCACAATAGAATTCCCAAGTCTGTCATCTTTATGAAAACAAATTGCCACATCCTTCTCCCATGGATCGTCTGCTTGGTTCAAACCACTGGCATTTTGGTTAGTAACTGAGCACTTAACCACTGCACCACTGTGCCTAGCACATAAAAATCAATAAATATTAACTCCCTTGTTCCTATCTCTGAATGTTAGACATGAGAGCAAATGCTCTATCCTCACCAAATTCTGAGTCTATGGGCTGCAAAGGGACTGAATCCAGGCACTAACTCATGATGATAAGGAGAAGATGGGAAAGGATATGAGGAATGCTTTTGGAATGGTGAAGGAAACTTTTCTTTCCTTTTTCATTATTTTTTCTAAATCTGCTTCTGTTTTTTGTTTTTTTTTTTGTCCACACACTGACAAATTTTTTTCAGTGACGCTTACCATAATGAAATGACTTTCTGAGGCAAAGGGCTTGTAGTTTGTCACTTGAGCCTTATTCTAGCCCCACTGGAAGAAGCGTCACATCCTTATACAAGTTCTTCTCACCAAAGAAGGTATTTTCAAAGTCTTTTAATACTTGGTATAAATAGAATTCTCCATGCCTACCAGGGAGAAAAGTGGAATTTTCATTTAAACGGGTACATGCCACACAGTCTGAAATAGCAACTGGATGAGGAAATTTAAGTTCTCACCATTTTAGGTCCTTGTTTATTTAACAATTCAGCAATTAATCTTTGATCCCATATTCAATGCTAGGTATTATACCAAGCACTGGAGACACAGTGGAGACTAATGCAGACAGCCTCGCTGCTATTATGGAATTTTCAGTCTAGTAGAGAAGGCAAATGTTAGCATAATTAAAATTGTGATGAGTTCATCAATGGAGAAGTACAGAGCATTAGGGACCAAACCTAATCTGGACTGAGTAAATGGCTTAATCCATAAGGTATCTCAGGCAAGAAAAGCTGAAAGAGGCAACCAATGTCACAAAACAATAGGTTTATTAATTGTTTTATGAGAAGATAGTTTGTTTTGTAAACCTTGTTTTGTAAACCTTTATCTAAAGTGCAATAAAAATAAATAAATCCACAAAAGAAAAGCTGAAAGAGCTGAGAATATGCTAGTGTAGCTAGAGATAAATAAGGAGTATGAAGAATTGAAAAATGATGGAACTAAAGGTGTAATCAGGGAAGATCTTGCAGGCCTTGCAGGACATGTTATAGCTGTAAGGAATAGTCAGAGGACATATGGGAACTCATTACAGGGTTTTTAAAGGGGGTGTGACATATTCATATCTGTAATTTTTAAAGACTACAAGGGCAGGCTATGTACAAAACGGGTTACATTTGGGACAGTACAGGATACGAAAAGATCATTTGAGAAATTATTGTGGAAGAACAGACAAGAGGTAAAAGTATTCTAGATTTGGATAATTATAGCGGAAATGGAGAAAAGAGAGATTTAGAAAATGTTGAAAGATAGACTAAGGAGTTCCAGGGTGGTGCAAATAGTTAAGCGCTTGACTACTAGTCAAAAGGTTGGTGGTTCAAACCCCCCAGAGGCACCTCAGAAGACAGTCCTGGTGATCCTCTTCCAAAAGTTCACAGCCTTGAAAACTCTATAGAGCACAGTTCTACTCTGCACACAAAAAGTCACCATGAATTGGAATCGACTCAATGGCAATAACAACAACAAAAGATAGAATAAATCTGGACTTGGTAATTGGTTGAATGTGAAAAATGAGAGAGACAGACGTGTAAAAAATATTCCCCAGGATCTAGCATGGACAACTGAGTGCATGATGGGGAGTTTTTTGAGATAGAGCTAGTAAAGGAGAATGAAGTTTGTAAGAAAAGCTCATGACATTAATTCTGGACATAAATAATTTGGGAATAACCAAGTGTAAATGTCAAATGGAGAGTTGAATATATGGGTCTGCAGCTCAGTAAAAAGCTGCTGCTGAAGCTATAAAATTTGAAGTTATAAATAGATAGGTGTTGTTTCAAACCTTGGAAAAGGTGAGGTTGCCTATCAAGAGAGTATTGGTTGAAAACAAGCCTATGGCATAGGACTGGTGGAGTCTCAGTTGAAAATGTCAGATAGGGGAGAATGGGTAGTAAAGGATGTTGAGAAGAGGTATTAGAGAAGTAGAAACAAAACAAAAGAAGTTGATGTCATAAAGAAGATTGTGTTTTGTTCTTCTATCGACACCAGTGTAATTTTTGTTTCCACTCTTCTTTCCCCACTAGTCCACTTCTGTTTCTCCATTTCTTTGTCATGTTGAAAAATCAAAGGCACAGTTCTATTCAGTATTCATCCAGCATGGTCTTTCAGCAGCCTTCTAGAATGTCAGCCACTCCTTCAGTTCTAGTTATCTATTGCTGTGTAACAAACTACCCCAGAACTTGCTGACTTAAAACCACAACTTATTATTATTTCTCATGGTTCTGGATTGACAGAGTTCAATTATATGTTTCTTTCCCACAGTCTCTTACACAGGTGTAGCCAGATGTCTGCTGGGGTTGCAGTCATCTGAAGGCTTAACTGGCATAAACAACCAAGAGGAATCATTCACATGGTTGGTGATTTATGCTATCTGTCAGCTGGGAGTTCATCTGGAACTATCTAGTGAAGCTTCTATGCATGATCTCTTGTGCCAGTGATTAATTTTTTGCCTCTCAGTTCCAAATCTACCCTTCTCTGCTTTCTTTTGTGATACTGACAGTGGACCCTGCAAACAATTCTCCATTGCCAGCTTGTGAAATGTTAAGCTTTTCAATAGATGGTACTAGGGTGACACTACAAGGTTTTAATCCTCTGTTATTATAATTCAGTGTGGGATCCTGGTGGCCCTGTGCATAAGCTGCAGCTGCATTTTCCAATCTAACATTGTTCTGGGCACTAGGATACAGCAGTAAACAATGTCCTGCCCTCTTTGAAATGATATTCAAGTTGAGTGGTTAGTCAACCAACATCAGAGTTTAGAAAGAAAAGTCCAATTTTATTTAATTCCAATCAAAAGCAAGTATTAGGGTGCAAATCTGGGGGGGGAGTGTCCATCTCATTTACATTGCTAATGTTCTTTGAAAAATCTTTGTCAACTAAACTGGAGCAACTTTCAGAAACAAAAGTTCTCTGGTGGGCAGAGAATTGTTAATGTGTAGAGACTAAACTTTTGTCTGCATGTTTACATGTTCTATTCTGCTTGGAATGTATAAAGTAGTGGTGACATTTACTTGTTTTCTTTAGTCACTCTTCCTGTAGATTCATGTAGGTGTCTCCATCTGGAACCTTATTTGAAATCTGCTATGAATACCAACCAAAATATTATGCATCTCGTTTATAGCAAGCTCATACAGAATGGTGGCCAGGATGGGGAGGAAAGTGTACCCAGGCTTCCAGGCATGGAGAGCTCAAACCCAGTGAAAGCTCCCACAGTCATGAACAGAGCACATCGCAGGGCCACATGTTGTTGTAGTTAGGTGCCACAGAGATGGTTCTGACTCATAGCAACCATATGTACCGCAGAACAAAACACCGCCCAGTCCTCTGCGATCCTCGCAATCATTGCTATGTTTGAGCCCGTTGTTGCAGCCACTGTGTAAATCCATCTCATTGAGGGTCTTCCTCTTTTTTGCTGACCCTCTACCTTACCATGATGCCCTTCTCCAGGGACTGGACCCTCCTGTTAATATGTCCAAAGTATGTGAGACAAAGTCTTGCCATCCTCGCTTCTAAGCAGCATTCTGGCTGTACCTCCTCCAAGACAGATGTTTGTTCTTCTGGTAGTCTGTGATATATTCAATATTCTTCACCAACACTATAACTCAAAGGCATCAATTCTTCAGTCTTATTCCTTGTCCAGCTTTTGCATTCATTTGAGGTGATTGAAAATACCATGGTTTGGGTCAGGTGCACCTTAGTCCTGAAAGTGACATCTTTGTTTTTTAATACTTTAAAGAGGTCTTTTGCAGCAGATTTGCCCAATGCAATATGACGTTTGATTTCTTGACTGCTGCTTCCATGGGCTTTGACTGTGGATCCAAGTAAAATGAAATCCTTTACAACTTCAATATTTTCTCCATTTATCTTGATGTTGCTTATTGGTCTACTTGTCAAAATTTTTTTTTTTTTTTAGGTGTAATCCATATTGGAGCCTGTTGATCTTCATCAGTAAGTGCTTCAAGTCCTCTTTGCTTTCAACAAGTAGGGTTGTGTCAACCGCATATGGCAGATTGTTAATGAGTTTTGCTCTAATACTGATATTGTATTCTTCTTCATATAGTCCAACTTCTCAGATTATTGGCTTAGCATACAGATTGAATAAATATGGTGAAAATATACAACCCTGATGCACACCTTTCCTGATTTTTAAACCACGCAGTACTCCCTTGTTCTGTTCAAACAACTGCGTTTTGGTCTATGTGCAGGTTCCACATGAACACAATTAAGTGTTCTGGAATTCCCATTCTTTGCAATGTTATCGATAATTTGTTATGATACACACAGTTGAATATCTTTGCATAGTCAACAAAACATAGGTAAACATCTTTCTGGTATTCTTTGCTTTCAGTCAAGATCTATCTGACATCAGCAATGATATCCTTCGTTGCATGTCCTCTTCTGAATCCAGCTTCAATTTCTGGCAGTTCACAGTCGATGTTCTGCTGCAACTGCTTTTGAATGATCTTCAGTAAAATTTTACTTGTATGTGATATTAATGATATTGTTCAATAATTGCCACATTCAGTTGGACCACCTTTCTTTGGAACGGGTACAAATATGGATCTCTTCCAGTAGGTTGGCCAGGTAGCTGTCTTCCAAATCTCTTGGCATAAACAAGTGAGTGCTTCTAGTGTTGCAACCATTTGTTGAAACATCTCAATTGGTATTCCATCAATTTATGGAGCCTTGTTTTTTGCCAATGCCTTTAGTGAAACTTGAACTTCTTCCTTCACTACCATCAGTTCTTGATCATATCCTACCACCTGAAATGGTGGAACATCAACCAATTCTTTTTGGTATAGTGACTCTGTGTATTTTTCCATTTTCTTTTGATGCTTCCTACATTGTTCAACATTTTGCCCATAGAATCCTTCAATATTGCAACTCAAGGCTTGAGGGTTTTTTTTTTTTTTTCCCCAGTTCTTTCAGCTTGAGAAATGCTGAGTGTGTTCCTCACTTTTGGTTTTCTAATTCCAAACTTGTCTTCTCGAGCTGCCCTTTGAAATCTTCCGTTCAGCTTTTTTATGTCATCATTTCTTCCATTCGTTTTAGCTACTCTACATTCAAGAACAAGTTTCAGAGTCTCTTCTGACATCCATTTTGGTCTTTTCTTTCTTTCCTCTCTTTTTAATGACCTTTTGCTTTCTTTATGTATGATGCCCTCCCACAACTCGTCAGGACCACATATGAGGTAAAAATTTAAACCTCACTTAAGGAGATGGGAGGATGAAACCTTATAATTTTTTTAAGCTATTCACCACAAATTCTTGTTCAGAGAGTTGATTTATAGAAAAGGTTCTCCCCCAAAAGATCAAAAAGTGTCATTATGTCACACTGAACTTTAGAATCTTTGAATCATTGCACCATAGGGTATCATAAACGGTAGGGATTCAAAAATCAAAAGCATAAATACTCTATACCATGTCCTTACCATGCCATCTTCCTGATCGTGTTTATATAATTACATCATGCCAACACACTCATTGCTTTTCCATCAAAGGACACCTTAGGTTATCAAAAAGCTCCTACTTGTGCAACCAAGTGTCTCTAAGTCCTACAGCTTTCTAGATAACAATTCCATTAATTCATAAGTAAAATGGCTCAAGCTTCCATCCCATATACTTGGGAAGTTTAATTTTACTTCAATATTTCAGAACATGTGTCTTAGTTACATGCTGTAACACAAATACCCAAAGTGGATGACTTTAAAGAACATAAATTTACTTTCTCAATGTTCTGGAGGCTAAGAGTTCAAATCAGTGTGACAGGTTTGTCACTTCCTTCCTGGGTGTTTCTTGGTTTCTTGGTGATCCTCACATGGCATCTGTCTTCCCCAGTATGTGCTTGTCTTTGCTAATCTGCTTTTATATAACTCAGAAGTGATTAGGTTTAGGACACTTGCTAAACTGACCTGACCACATTAACATAACAAAGAGATCCTATTTCCAAATAGGATTATATCCACTGGTATAGGGGTTAAAGATTCCAATGCATATTTTTGGGAGTTCAGAATTTAATCTGTAACAAAGAGAAAATTCAAAAGAATGTAATAACAGAAATAAAGGAGGAAATATTTCAGAAAGGAGAGAATGATCAAAATTATGAAATGCTCTTGCCTAGAGATCAAATCAGTTAAGCTCAGTTAAAGAGACTGTTGATGACTTTTGTTTTCTAAGCGCACTTTCAGTGGTATGGTACGGGGCCAAACCAGAAAAACCAAGCCCATTGCCAACGAGTCAATTCCGACTCATGTTGTTGTTGTTGTTGTGTGCCGTCAAGTCAATTCCAACTCATAGCAACCCTACAGGACAGAGTAGAACTGCCCCATAGGGTTTCCAAAGAGCGGCTGGTGGATTTGAACTGCCGACCTCTTGGTTTGCAGTCATAGCTCTTAACTACTGTGCTGGGCAGAAACCTGTAAAATAACGATTTTGTTACTCTATATTTTCTCCTTAATTTTTTTTTTTTTTTGATGGCATGTGTTATCAGTATTGGAATGTGTGCTTACCAATTGAGTGTGCTTAAATTTTGGGTTGGTAATATGGATTTTGAGAAATATGATCTGGTAATACAAGCCACGAATGAGGCAAGTGGCACTGTGATGCCACTGATCTGTGGTATGACACTATACCAATGAGAGCTATATAAATAATTTATTGTGGGTGCCTTTCCATTAGGTTACATGGGGAAGCCCTGGTTTTCCCAAAATGACCTAAAAAAACAAAACAAACCCATCAGTTCTCCTAACTATCACAAAGGAAAGCCATAATTATGCTTGCAAGCCTTATCTCATAGGAATAAAAGGGAAAAAAAGGCAAAAGGTTGCAAAACTAACACGTCCAGGAAACATCACCTAATACAATGCTCAACCTACAGAATAATGAAGCTCCAACTCTGGTCTGCTGAGCTTCACACATTTCAAAAAACACCCACCCTGATGCTAAATGCATTAGAACCAGACTAATGCCTTAATTCTTGAGGTCCAGAAGCATAAAAAGTGGCTGATATACCATTAATCCAATGGTAATGAAAGAGTTAACCTTTCCATCAGAACCAACATCTTATCACGTAAAGTAACTAACAAGCAGGAGTACATGAGAAAGACCAAGTATGTGTGATCTGGGAACTTTCTTAAAGATGATATTGTTCCTTTGGCTTCTTATACATTGATCAATAAAACGAGTGAGATTGAAGATGCTGAGAGTATGAGTACTAGGCAGTAAGAAATTACCCACAACAGGAATTTACTAGCGTTTGATCTGGCCTTGAAATTTTGCCAAAATTTGCTTTTTCAGTTCAGCCTTGGCCTTTGGAAGGATGGTGATGGCAGATATAGTTAGTTTGTTTGTGAAAACTAACCGTATTTTTTTTTCCTCTGTTACACGTGCTTCTCTCCACACACAATTCCTGACTTCTGTATCTAAAGATTCTGATCCAGTATCATGTATAGTTTTAAAATAACCCACAGGAGATTCCAAATGGTGCCAGCCCCCATGCTGTTCTCATCCATTGATAGTCACTGATCCAGAAACTCTTTTCAAGAAGCCAACTGAGATTCAGACCTTGGCAGGAGCTACACAAATAAACTTTAGAGCAGCTAAGCTGCCCAATCACAATCACCTTGTCGTCTGACCAAGTACCCCGAGTGTCTTCCCTGAGATCTCTCTTCTACCTGTTGACCCACCCTATTTTCTGAAAAACCTCTCCTTTCCCTCATCCTCAACCAGCCCCAGTAATTCCTCCCATTTTTCCTGATAATTCTGATGGAACTCTTACCCATGCCCCCTCATTTCATATAAAAAGCCATCACTCTTTGTCACTGGCTGCATTGGGACTCTCCCTTGCTCACAAAGTCTTATTTTCAAAGCTTGTTGACTTCTTGGGACCCTTATTAACCTTCCATACAGCCAAGGGTAATTTTAGAAGTTCCCCTACAGATCCTGTCTGGATGCCACTTTCTGAGGTCTATGTGGATCATAGATAATGTGCTATTTATGTTCTCATATTCTTACATAATTAACTAGTTCATTGAATAAATTAGCAAATTAATGCAGTCAAAACAATGACTTTGGCCGGTATCCATGAGCAGCCTCTTGCTCTGCCAAGCAGGAGAGTCAGGCCTATCCATCCCAAACCCTTCCAGTTTCTTGCAGTGTTTTATGTTCAGACATTAAATTTCTGACAGGTCTGTGAATCGTATTTGACACCTAAGAGTAATTACTTCCTAGTAAAGACAGGCTTTAAAAGAGCCTCTATGATTCCCTCCTAAAGCAATGCCAGGCTTTAAGTAGTCATATTCGGTTGCTGTGAGTCAGAATCGACTCTACGGCACATAACAAGAACAATTCGGTTGCTTAGGTTGCAAACTGAGAAAAAGTGGCCGGCGTATCTGTGACACTGCATTAGCACAGCCTTCTAAATCTTGTAGGCTAGCAGTGCCCAACTTTCTATACGAATGTGAATCACATCTGCTCTTATTATTTGTTTCTTGGTGTTGAATGTCTGAGCACATAGTTATCACCGACACTTTCTGAAAGAACCTAACATAAAATGGCTGGAAGTTTACAATGAAAAAAGAAAAAGAGAGAGAGAAAGACTCTATGATGCAAGAGAATTTTTTTTTAATTAAAAATTTATTTTTTTCTGTTTCCCAAAAATCTTCAAGAAAAGTTTAACATTTTCCCGTATACTTCAGACATTGACTTATTTGCCTCAGGCTCTTTTGCTAGAAGGTAAAGTAGAAATTCTTGAATTTGAAGAAAACAAGTGCCCACGTCACCAAGTCTGAGAGCACCCTGTATTCCCATGACACCTGATTGGAGGTCTGAATGCAATCTCAGTCGTTCAGAAAGGAAGGACACAGCCTCAGGATGAGGCCAAGGAGCCAGTGAGCCAACAGGAAAACAAGCCTTTCATATGAAGGATGAAGACCACAATTTTCAGCTTCCCAAAATTTTTCTTGGCAACCACAAGAGAAGAATTATTAGAAAATAAGTTTTTCTTTAAACACATACTTTGAGAAAATCCTTTTAAACATTATAAAATATAAACACTTGTACAATGCTGAACTCTAGCCAGTAACCAGTTGCCGTTGAGCTGACTCTGACTCATGGTGACCCCGCCTGTGCCAGAGTAGAACTGTGCTCCATGGGGTTTTCAATGGCTGATTTTTTCAGAAGTAGATCCCTAGGTCTTTCTGCTGAGGAGCCTCTAGGTGGACTCAAACCTCCAACCTTTTGGTTAGCAGCCAAGCACATTAACTGTTTGCACCACCCAGGAAAGCCATCCTCAACGCTCCACCTGGAAATTTCCTGTCTTAATGGGAGAAGTTGAGGACAAGGTAAAGCAATCTTCCCTCTAAAAAGCTTTGTTTGGGGGGCTCAGATCAGTGCACATTTTATGATTAGTGTGTGAAATACTACCCCTGAACTGAAACCTCAGAACAAGGCAATCACCATCAGCCCTTACACTGAGGTCAAAATGAGCCCATTACAACATCTATGGAGATGGGCCTGCTTTTCTGAAAAAAATTAATTATGTCATGTTGACTTTTCATAACATGATACAGAGAGTAAGTTTTCTAGCGGAAAGAACCACAAATACACAGCAGCCATGAAAAATATCTGTGAGATTGTCTCTTAAAATGATCCTTATTTTTTCATGAAAAGAAATATTTCAAAGAAAATCTAGATGAAGTCATGACTAACAGGACCGTGTAGCAAAATGTTCTTACTTTTAATATATATAGGAAATCTCTGGTTCCCAGTTTTCTACAGTAAGCATTATTTTACATTTATAATGAGAAAACTTATGTATGCGAAGCATTTAAAAGCTTTAAAGCTATTCCCTTGACTGCTTGCTAACCATTCCTATTGGATCTGAGTGAGCTTGGCAAGCTTGACTGAGAGGAACGTTTATCACTGAGTTAGCACTTGAAGTTGCTCCACCATGTCCTGCTTAGCTGTGACAGGGCATCCACTGTGAGTTAATTACTTATCCAAAACTTAAAAAATATGTGATAACCTCACCCATCAGCAAGGATACTCTTTCTCATCTCTTGAAGCAGAAATGTACTTGGACTCTAGTCTATTGGACTCTTTGAACAAGAGAAAGAACTCCAAGAAGTCAGTTCTCTGCTTTGTCTTCATTGTAGAAAAATGTTCACTCCAAAATGATCTACATGCACATCATCCGCAGTGTATACTAACCCAAAGCTAGCCTGCACATGAGCCAACTAGACGGTTTGACCCCAAGGCTACCAGGCAAAAATATCTTCCCAATAGCTTGCCGCTCATATTATCTACGCCTTTATATTACCCTAAAATCTCTCCTGGAAACCCTGGTGGCGTAGTGGTTAAGTGCTACAGCTGCTAACCAAAAGGTCAACATTTCAAATCCACCAGGTGCTCCTTGGAAACTCTATGGAGCAGTTCTACTTTGTCCTATAGGGTCACTCTGAGTCAGAATCGACTTGATGGCAACGGGTTTGGGTTTTGTTTTTGTTTTTTTTTAAATCTCTCCTGGCTGACATTAAATGATTCAGGGTCTTGTGCTAAGTACTTTATATGCAGTATCTTATTTCTCTTCCCAAAAACCCTATGAAGTCAGGTGATTTCATAACCATGTTTTTATACTGCCTCTTACCTTGGCCCCTAGGAAATTTCAGGAAAGACAGCAAGTAAGTATAAATGTTACTAAATGACTCTAGCAAGTTACTTAATCTCTCTTAGTCTCAGTTCCCTTGTCTGTAATAATACTTATTTCGTAGCGTTGTTGTGATGATTGAAATAAAATAATGCACACAAAGTGTTTACAACACAACCTAGCACACACTAATTAAATATTAGTTATTATTATTTGCTCTGAAGATAATACATTAACTCGACTTACCACTTGAAATATAAATATCTTAGTTGAACACATTTTAAGCATTACAGACATATTTGCAGTTTGATATTAATCTATCCAGGGCCAGACTATGACTAACCCCATGCAAAACTTTGAGCACAGCTAACTGGACTTCCATTTAGTCTACGTTTCTCCGCCAGGATTTCAAGGAACTTGGAAAGCTTTGCTACATTCTTCTTCTTCTTTTTCTTAAATTTTATTGTGGTGAAAATATACATAACAAAATATATATCATCTCCACAATTTCTACAGGTACAATTCAGTAACATTGATTACATTCTTCAAATTATGCAACCACTCTTGCTATCCTTCTCCAAATCTTTGCCACATCGTTTATTCAAGTTTAGACTGCCCTGTGAAGACTATTCATTTCCATGAGATACTTAGGAGTCTAGAAAACTCATTAAAAAATAAAGAGAAGGAAAAAAAAGATATGATAATCGCTTGCTCCGCATACTGTGGAAATACACATCAGACTTCTCTAAACCAATACCTGAAAACCTTAATTCTTTATCCATCTTAGGAATATGTTCTTCTTCTTCTCTTCTATGTCACATTGAATGGCATCACCATCACCTCAGACTAGACGGCAAAGTCATAAAGTCTGCTTTTTTGTTGTTTATTTTGTATATATACATGAGATAAATGTATATATTAAGACATTTCAAGGATCTTTATAACAAGAGAATAAATTAAGAATCACTGTGATTCTTTTTTTTTATTGTGATTTAGGTGAAAGTTTACAGAGCAAATAAGTTTCTCATTAAACAGTTAATACACAAATTGGACAGATTTGTCAAATATTATTATTTTGCAATACTCGCTTCAGATATTTTTTATTTCTAATTTTTTCACAAACAAATACAACATTATAGATAAAGTAAAGACCCTTGTATAAAACTCTCTGATTTTATTCTCTTCTCTTCCACCACAGAGGCAATTACTATCCTGAAATGTTAACATTCTGTATTTGTTACATATATCTGTGTCTATAAATATTCATTACTATTTTGCATGTCTTTAAAAGTTATATAAAAGGCATCATACTGTACATATATTTCAACATCTATTTTTTTCTACTCCATATTACTCTTCCTTAATTTTTAATTTCAAAAAATTTCAAATATACGTAAGAAATAGACAAGCAGTATAAGGAATCCTTATATACTTATCACCTAGCTTCAACAATTGTCAATGCATATCCAAGCTTGTTTCATCCATTACTTGCCCTTGTTCTCCTGCCTTAGAGTATTTTGAAACAGATCCCAGGCATCATATTTTTTTACTGACATACTTGAGTAGTGTCTCTAAAAGATACAGATTCTTCTTTTTAACATAATCACAATATCATTATAATCATTGCACTGAAACAAATTAAAAATAGTTTTAAAATATCATCAAGTACACCAGATACCAACAACACTCTTCAAAGAGATGGAAAAACTAATCATTAATTTTATATGGAAAGGGAAGAAGCCCCGAATAAGTAAAGCACTACTGAAGAAGAAGAATAACGTTGGAGGACGCACACTACCTGACTTCAGAACCTACTATACAGCTACAGTAGTCAAAACAGCCTGGTACTGGTACAACGACAGAGACAATGACCAATGGAACAGAATTGAGAACCCAGATGTAAATCCATCCACCTACGGTCACCTGATCTTCGATAAGGGCCCACAGTCCATCAAATGGGGAAAAGACAGTCTTTTTAACAAATGGTGCTGGCAAAACTGGATATCCATCTGCAAAAAAATGAAACAGGACCCATACCT
>NW_004443958.1:7618001-7649314 GCF_000243295.1 Trichechus manatus latirostris
AGGATAGTGTTGATGTGTTGTGAGGTTGTTAACCATTGTCATAGGTCAACATGTGTACTAACTGTTAAATGAGAAACTATTTTGTTCTGTAAGCCTTCACCTGAAGTATAATTTTAAAAAAAATGGAAAAAAAAAATCATCAAGTACACAATCAGTGTTCGAATTACCCATGGTTGCCTCATTTTTTTCTTTCCAGTTCATATCTATTAGGACCTAATCAGAATCCAATGTCTGCAAGTGCATTTGATTGATATTTCTATCTAGCAAATCTTCATTGTCTATTTAAAAAAAAAAAAATCTTGCCAAGAATTGATTCTGACTCATGGTGACCTCTTGTGTTACAGAGTAAAACTGCTCCATAGGGTTTTCTTGTCTGTAATCTTTACGAAAGCAGATTGCCAGGCCTTTCTTCCCCAATGCTTCTGTGTGTGTTCAAACCACCAACTTTTAGGTTAGTAGCAGATCGCAAACCACTTGTGCCACCCAGGAACCTATTCATTGTCCATTGGTGCTACTATGCTCTTGTTACCATTTTTCTTCTAAAAAAAAAAAAATTGATGGGGTTTGTCCACAATCTTTTTCTCCTATTCATGTTTAAGAGATGTTGTTTTATTAACAGGGAAAATCTTATGTGGTTGTTGGGGACAGTCAAGAAGACTTTCCTTGCTTCACAGCCCTAGGCCTCCCTCTTCTATTATTATCACAAAATGTTAAAAAGTACGACCTGATAGTACTTCCTTTTTTCAGATCTGCCTTGTCTGCTACCGTCCCTGACTCTTATTTGAAACTTCTCTTTGCTTTGCTCCTAGTGACTCCCTCATGCTCAAGTTAGGTTGCAGGTCTTTGCCCTGGAAGGGAGCATCTCATGGTTAATTTCAGGACTTCATAGGGCGCAGGTTGCCCCAGCATCATCAGATCTCTCTGTGGCCCCCTTATGCTCCCCTATGAATTGGAGCCTGTGAAGCCTCTTCCCACTTTCAGACACTCTTTTCTAATGGGTGCACTGAGTTCCCAAGAAGACCCTGCCTTTGGGGGTGAGTACTTGTTAGCGATTTCTGGGCACTCTGAGTCAAGGGCCTTCAGATGTTTTTTGTTTAATAGCACACTGTTTTTTTTCTATCTGAGGTCCCTGGGTGGCACAAACGGTTTGCACTCAACTACTAACCTAAAAGTTGATGGTTTAAACCCACCCAGTGGCACCACGGAAGAAAAGACTGACAATCTGCCACATAAAGATTACAGCCAAGAAAACTCTATGGAGCAGTTCTACTCTATAACATATAAGTGTCCATGAGTCAGAATATCTCATTACCTAATTTTGTCAAAAATATTTTCTGTGGGTTTGTGGGGTTTATTTCATTCTGTTTTTGTTTTAATTCGAGGAAATTTAAAAACTATTCCCCTGACACCACCACTTTTCATTTGATATTATATTAATTCATATTGATACAAGAAGTTCTGGTGTGTTACTTTTTGTTCTTACAAGCTATTCCATTTTACTTATTTACCTGTTCTCTTGTTCATAAGACATTTCCTTTCCAAATAATCAAATTGTAAACAACACTGCAATCGAAATTCTCAAACATGTATCTTTTGCATAAGAGGAAAATCGTTTTCATAGGCATGAAACTAAACATGTTATTACTGGGATCTAGGGTCAACACATTTTCAACTTTACTAAGTACCCTAAATTGCTCACCAAGATGTTATACCAGTTTGCATCCTAAGCAGTTGTGTCAGTCAGAGCTCAACCAGAGAAACAGAACCAGGAGAACGGGCATATTAAGGGACTTAGTGCAATGATTTGGTGTATATGACTGCAGAGGCTGGCTAGGCAAGTCCAAAATCCATAGCGTAAGAGCCGTGAGAAAGATCAAGCTCAAACTGTTGGGCACAAGCTGAACCTGCAGTGTGCAAGCACAATTCCTTCTTCTTTGAGGGAAATCTCAGTTCTGCTCTTAAGACATTTCAACTAACTGAATTAGGCCCACACAGACTATCTAGGATAATTTCCTTCACTTAAAGTCAACTGATTATGAAATCACATCTACAAGTGCCTTCACAACAGCACGTAGATTAGTGTTTGATTAAATAACTGGGACTATAGCTTAGCCCCCTATATAACGAAATAACTTAGTCAAATTTACACATAGAACAGACCATCACCACAGTGTATGAAGTTCTTACTGCTCCATATTCTTGCCAACACTGGAAATTGTCGGGCAAAAGAATACATTTGGGACTAGATCCTAATGGTGTTGAGCCAGGGTGAAAGGAATACGTTGAAATTGGCCAAATTCATTGATATGGGTGCACTAAGTAGAATCTGGATTCAATGCACTAACTCAAAGGTCATGAACTGGCTCTATCAGTTTGCTTGACTGGTTGAGTGAAACTTGGACCCAAGGTAGCCTACTACGCTAAGTAAAATTGGAACGCCAGGATTTTCATGTATATGTTAAAATAAATATTCAAGGATACAGAATGCCTTTGGAAAGCCAGAGTGGATTTACTCTGTAAATCTGCTCACCCAACCGCCTAATTACATTCCCTGGTGGGTTCAGAGTATACTGTCTTCACCAAGGCTATGAGAAATACATTCATGAGGGGAGCTTTATGACGGCTATTCTCTTTAGCAGAGGAATGATGATGGAAACCACTGTATCAATCTGTGCTCTTTGAATTCAACCAGTTGGACCCTAAGCTATACCCAACAGTTTATTTTTATTGTCTTTTCTCTAATATTGGTCTGCATGAGATTGGAAATTTAGAAATAATAATAGCAAATGCATCCTTCTCCTCAGCTGGCTTGAGAAACACTGCTGTAGACACCTATGTGATAATCCTTCAAGGATTCCTACATAATACAAAATATGCAAAGCACCAATTATCTATCTCAACCTTAATGTCCACGTTGGATATGTTTGTCTGCCGTCCACAATGAAACTATAGGAATTGTATACAAATCGTATATCCTTTTATATGTCAATGAATTTGAGCTAGAGTGTAAATAAACAATGAAAACAAGGATACATAAGATACATAATGGAGACAAATAATACTCAGCAAAATTTAACAAACAAACAAAATTAAAAATGTGTAGTACTAATTGAAGGGTTGCTTGAGTGACGATTGGTGTTAGAAAGAGGGAGGTGGAGGTTATAGTCACTGGTGCTATTTGGTGGTAAGTGATGATTAGCCAGAGTCAACCAGTGAAAAAAATGAGTGAGAAAGTAAATGTCTGAGGTGGACAGGCTTCTTTTATTGGCACTCAATACTTCAGAAACAGATGTCAAGGTCCCCGGGTGGCGTAAATGGTTTGCGCTCTGCTGGTAACCAAAAAGTTGTCAGTTTTAACATACCCATAGAAACTGTGGAAGAAACAGGCTTGCAGATCTGCTTCCATAAAGATTACAGTCGTGAAAACCCTATGGAGAAGTTCTAGTCTGTAATAGGGTCTCTATAAATAAATCACAAAAACAACAACAGCAAAAAAATAAAACAGATGGCTGTGAAACATCATCTGAAACCATGGATAAAGTACTGGATGGAAGGCTTACTGAAGTCCTTTTGATTGCAATTGTACAGCTCATGATAGTGTGAGATGGTACATGCCATCACCTTTTTAAATGTGATGTTCCTATGCATATCATGATCACATTCATAGATAAGAGCAATAATTCTGACTTCATCATTAAAATGTCTACTATTCATGGCTCATTTCTTTTCATCAGTGGTTCTCTGTATTTCCCTGAAAAAAACTGATTCAGCCTCACTACTAGTAAAAACTGTTTCAACCATAATCAGTATTGCTTTTAGATCTCAGCAAACCTGCCCTGGGTCTAGCTCGTCCCTGGGTCCCTCCTCCTGCCAGCCCCCTCCTCACAGGGCAAATCGTCCTAGAGATAACAACACGTGCCCACGCAGTGTCTCTGTTCCTCTTCTAGACTAAAATCAGGGTACCTGGAAGCCTAGAATTCCCTACGTAAATGAACACAAGTCCACTTCCGAGGTCTGCACAGGCCTTTCCCTAGATTCATCCTGCGGAAGGTGGATGACATAAGACAGGTAGCCTCGGAGTGGCTCTTTACTGGTCCTGGGGAGGAGAAGGGCAGGGGATGGAGCTCTGAAGTGTGGGCTGGAGTGTCCACACTCATGTATGTGAGGCCCCACATGGTGTGGCATGGAGCTGCTGGTAGGAGGTTTGGGTGAGCTGTGGGCTGGGGCCCTCCATTTTACCCTCTTGCAGGCTCTGCAAATGTTAAGGGTGGGCCTGTCAATGATCCTTGAATTATATAATCTTAAAGCTTCTTAAATTTCTCAGACTATCCCTAGCTTACTTTGAAACTCAACTCCTCCATCTAATCATCCCCTTCCTTCACTGACTCCTTCAGATCTTCAGAGATATCTAGTGCCTTCTGCTATCTCAGTATGGTACTAAATGATATTCCATGCTGAGTGCAGCTCTCCACCCATTATATAAGGTATTTCTCTAGTTATTAAAAAAATACTATGCCTTACTCAAGTAACGCAATGAAGCTTTCCGGCATCAACAACACTTTCATAATATTAATTTTCTCATCATCTGCACAACTGACGCAGACATGTGGATGGCTAAGCTTTATATATTTTATGCATTCACTTTTCTCTACATACATTATCACCTCCAGTTTTTCCTTTCTTTCTTTTTTTAATTTAGTATGTAAGCTTTTCTAGGCCTCTTATGCTCATCTCTTTTTTTCAAATGTTTTTAAATATTCTCAAAAAATGTTTTTACCTAATAATGTGGGCCAGATGATAACAAGAATGCATGAAATTTTTTAAAAACAGGATCTTGAGACACCATCCTATCAGAAAAGAGATGATATGAGTGTAATGTCCTTTGAATCTTCCTGTCCAGACTCCAACATAAACTATTTTTGCTAGCACACACATGAGGATTTATTAGGGTGGGCTTCAACTAAAGCAGTGGATTTGGTGTAAAAACTTTACAAGTAATCAGAGTGAATATTTGAATAGTGAGCATTCAGAAAATGAGGGTTACCTGTACTTTTCTCTCCAGTTTATTCGCCATGCTGTCAAAAGCCTTATGTTTCTAACATAAACATTATTCTAATTAATAAATTTCCTCTTTAAACCGCTAATAAAACAAAAAAACCAAGCCCATTGCTGTCAAGTCAATTCCGATTCATAGCGACCCTATAAGACAGAATAGAAATACCCCATAGGGTTTCCAAGGAGTGGCTGGTGGATTCAAACTGCTGACCTTTTGGTTAGCAGCCAAGCTCTTTAACCACAGCGCTCCAGCCAAAACCGCTGATAGTTCCCCCCAATTTTTGAAAAAAAATTCTAAATCATTACTGTGCCATTCAAGGCCACTCAAGACCTGGTTCCAAGTGACATTTCCAGCCTCATCCTAACCTCTTCCAATTATACTTCTACACCTAAATTGTACAAAGCTACTTGCAGTTACTCAAATAAGCCATAGGTCCAGGCTGATTATTTTGTTTGGGATGTCCTTCTCCATTTGGTAAGTAACCACACTACACCTTCTCTTTTCTCAAATCTCTAATATCTCCTCTCATTCTTGCTTAGTTGATAACTTTGCTTTCTACTTCACTAAGAATGTTGAAGCCATCAGAAGACAATTTACACAAATTCTCACGTTCACAACTGTTACCTCTTAGCATCAGTCCCTAAACATACTGCCTTCCTTTGTGTTACTACAGATAAACTGTTCACACTTCTATCCACGGCCAGTCCCTTGATGGTTGTGCTAGATCCCATACATTCTTGTTGATCCAAGGACATCACTCCAGCAATTCTTCCCTTTCTCTCCTACATCATCAAATTTCTCTTCTTGTTGACTCATTTCCAACAGCATATAAATTCTAATTCTCCTATCTTGAAAAAAAACTCTCTCTTAACTCTACTTTATCCTCACTCCCACACCATTTTTCTGCTCCTCTTTGCAGCAGCACTTATAGAAAAAGTGTTTTATTCTCCCTAACTGTAATTCTTCTACTCTCATTCTTTCTTAAATCTGCTCCAATCAGGTTTTCACCCACATCATACTACAGAAACTGCTCTTGTCAAGGTCAACAATGACCTTCACACTGCAAAGTCCAGTGGTTAATACTAAATTGAAGTTTGTCAGGAGCACTTGATAACAATAATCGCTTCCACTTCCCAGAAAAAACTTATTCATTTGGATTCTTGGGCATCACACTTGACTTTCCTTTTATCTCACTGACACTTTCTTCTCAGACTCTTTTGCTGCTGCTGCTTATTTTCTCAAACTTCTTAGTGTTGGAATGCCTTGAGGTTTAGTTCCTGGACATCATCTCTATCAATATTCACTTCCTTGATGATATCATCCAATTTCATGGCTTAAAATACCATTTGATGACTCCACAATTTTTATCCCCAGCTAGACCTCTCTTCTAGGATCTGCATGTAAAGGTTCAACTACCTACTTAAATAGTTAATAGGAGGTCTAAGAGACATTTTAAACTTAGTATGTTCAAAACTAAAGTCTTCATTTACCCCCTGAAACTGAATGCACTCAGCCTTCCCCATTTCAGTTGATGGACTCCTTCCTTTCAGTTGCTTATGGCAAAATCTTGGAATCATCTCTTCTTTCTCTCTCAAAATCGTATCTAATCCATCAAGAATTCCTTTACCATATGTCTTAGTCATCTAGCACTGCCATAACAGAAATACCACAAGTGGATGGTTTTAACGAAGAGAAGTTTATTTCCTTACAGTAAAGTAGGCTAAAAGTCCAAATTCAAGGTGTCAGCTCCAGGGGAAGTCTTTCTCTCTCTGTTGGCCTTCTCATCAGTGTTCCCCCAGACTAGTTGCTTCTCGGCGCAGGGACCCCTGTCCAAAGGATGTGCTGTGCTCCTGGCACTGCTTTCTTGATGGTATGAGGTCCCCCTGTCTCACTGCTCACTTCTGTCTTTTATATCTCAAGAAATCGCCTCAGGACACAATCCAGTCTTGTAGATCCAGTCCTGCCTTACTAACACAACTGCCACCCATCCTCCCTCATTAACATCATAGAGGCAGGATTTACAACAAAGAGGAAAATCACACAGTACCAGGAATCATGGCCGAGCCAAACTGATATACACATTTTTGGGGGGACATAATTCAATCCATAACACCATATATTCAGAATCCAACCACTCTTCACCCCCTATATTGTATCACCCTGATTCAAGTTGCATCACCTATTGCATCCTAATTGGCATCACTACTTCCACCCTTACCACTTCATAGTCGCTTCTCAACACAAGAGCCAAAGTGATCCTGTTAATACCTAAGACAATCATATCACTCCTCACTTCAAAAGATTTTAATGTCTCCCCATTATCTCAGAGTAAAAGCAAAGATCTGTACAACAACCTGTAGAGCTCTAGATCAGTGCTTCTTGAATGCTATCATGCATAAGAATCATCTAGTGTGGTAGTTGTGGAAGTGAGCCTCTCAGAGTTCATAATGAGTAGAATCTGACATGTCTGTCAGTTTGTCGTACTGTGGTGGCTTGCGTGTTGCTGTGATGCTGGAAGTTATGCCACTGATATTTCAAATACCAGTAGGGTTACTCATGGTGAACAGATTTCAGCTGAGCTTCCAGATTAAGACAGACTAGGAAAAAGGAACTGGTGGTCTACTTCTGAAAAAATTAGCCAGTGAAAACCCTGATATAGTGCCAGAAGATGAGCCCCTTAGGTTGGAAGGTACTCAAATACTGGGGAAGAGCTGCCTCCTCAAAGTAGAGTCAACCTTAATGACGTGGATGGAGTCAAGCTTCCAGGACATTCATTTGCTGATGTGGTACAACTCAGAATGAGAAGAAACAGCTGCAAACATCCATTGATAATAGGAATGTGGAATGTACAAAGTATGAATCTAGGAAAATTGGGAGTCATCAAAAATGAAATACAATGCATAAACATTGATATCCTAGGCATTAGTGAGCTGAAATGAACTGGTGCTGGCCATTTGAATTAGACAATCATATAGTGTACCCTGCCAGGAACAACAAATTGAAGAGGAATGGCGTTGCGTTCATCGTCAAAGGGAACATTTCGAGATCTATCTTGAAGTACAACACCGTCAGTGATAGGATAAAATTCATACGCCTAAAAGGAAGACCAGTTAATATGACTATTATTCAAATTTACCCACCAACCACTAATGCCAACGATGAGGAAATGGAAGAGCTTTACCAACCTCTACGGTCTGAAATTGATCAAACATGCAATCAAGTTGCTTTGATAATTACTGGTGATTGGAATGCAAAAGTTGGAAACGAAGAAGGAACAGTAGTTGGAAAATAGGGCCTTGGTGATAGAAATGAAGCTGGAGATCACATAATAGAATTTTTGCAAGACCAATGACTTCTTCATTGCAAATACCTTTTTACAACAACATAAATGGCAGCTATACATGTGGACCTCACCAGATAGAAAACACGGGAATCAAATTGACTACATTTGTGGAAAGAGACAATGGCAAATTCAATAACTTAAGTCAGAAAAAGGCCAGGGGCCAACTGTGGAACAGATCATCAACTGCTCATATGCAAGTTCAAGTTGAAACTGAAGAAAATTAGAACAAGTCTATGAGAGCCAAAGTATGACCTTGAGTATATCCCACCTGAATTTAGAGACTATCTCAAGAATAGATTTGACTCGTTAAACACTAATGAACCGAAGACCAGATGAGTGTGGAATGACATAAAGGACATCATACACGAAGAAAGCAAGAGGTCGTTAAAAAGGCAGGAAATGAAGAAAAGACCTAAATGGACGTCAGAAGAAACTCTGAAACTTGCTCTTGAACGTGGAGTAGCTAAAGCAAAAGGAAGAAATGATGACGCGAAAGTGCTGAACAAGAGATTTCAAAGGGCAACTCGAGAAAAAAAAATTAAGTATCATGATGAAATGTGCAAAGACCTAGAGTTAGAAAACAAAAAAAGAAGACCACACTTCAGCATTTCTCAAATTGAAAGAACTGAAGAGAAAATTCAAGCCTCAAGTTGCAAAATTGAAGGATTTTACAGGGAAAATATTAAACGACGCAGGAATCATCAAAAGAAGATGGAAGGAATACACAGAGTCACCGTACCAAAAAGAACTGGTTGACGTTCAACCATTTCAGGAGGCAGTATATGATCAAGAACCCATGGTACTGAAGGAAGAAGTCCAAGCTGCACTGAAGTTATAGGTGAAAAACAAGGCTCCAGGAATTGATGGAATACCAACTGAGATGTGTTAACAAATGCATGCAACGCTAGAAGCACTCACTTGTCTATGCCAAGGAATTCGGAAGACGGCTACCTGGCCAACTGACTGGAAGAGATCCATATCTGTGCCCATTCCAAAGAAAGGTGATCCAACAGAATGTGGAAATTATCGAACCCTATTGTTAATATCACATGCAAGTAAAATTTTGCTGAAGATCATTCAAAAACAGTTGCAGCAGTAAATCTGCAGGGAACTGCCAGAAATTCAAGCCGAATTCAGAAGAGGATGTGGAACGAGGGATATCTTTGCTGATGTCAGATGGATCTTGGCTGAAAGCAGAAAGATGTTTACCTGTGTTTTATTAACTATGCAAAGGTATTTGACTGTGTGGACTATAACAGCTTACAGATAACATTGTGAAGAATGGGAATACTAGAACACTTAATTGTACTCATGAGGAACTATACAACCTCTACAAGTTAGGCAGCTCCAGCCCACCAGTTGCGCCACAGGAGAAAGATGTGCCAGTCTAAAGATTACAGCCTTGGAAACACTATGAGGCAGTTCTACGCTGTCCTATAGATTCACTATAGGGTCCCTATGAGTGGGAATCAACTTGACAGCAATGGGTTAATAATAATAATTATAATGACACAACCCAAAGATAGCCACTGTTGTTATTTCTGTTGCATTTCCTTTTAGTATTTTTGATATATATTTTTAACTTAAATATTGATATCTTTTTCATTTTGCATCCTGTAGTTTTTTTAAATTGAACTTATTTTCTATAATTTATTCTTAGAAGTAATATTAGCTATGTCAGATCTGTTTTTTTTTTAAAACAATTTAATGATATTTGTTTCAGAGTTAATATGTAGCAAAAATTGATGGGCAATGGTGGATTAGACATCAAGATTAGTTTAAAAAAGGGAACTGCTCAGAGGAATTGGGCGTCAGCTTTCGATGAAAAGAAAAGAGAAAACAAGAGAGAAGGAAAAGAAAATAAAAAGAAATCCTGTGAACAAGATCCCAGCCCTTAGGAATCTGGATGACTTCATGGCTTTCATAGCACTCTGGTGGCACAGTGGTTAAGAGCTTGGCTGCTAACTAAAAAGCTGGCAGTTCAAATCCGCCAGCTGCTCCTTGGAAACCCTATGGGGCAGTTCTACTCTGTCCTATAGGGTCGCTATGAGTCGGAATCGTCTGGACAACAACACGTTCATGGCTTGCCAGCTCTAGTCTGGCCTTGCTTCCTGTACCCTGATCTCAGGTTCTCCTGCTCCCCTAGTTTGCACATCTCATCTTGCTCAGATTTGAAGGCTCTACTTTGTGTTAACCTAAGTTCTCTTTCAATCCCCAGGTTAAGTTTTAGAATCCTGTTCAGATTTTTCTAGGCATTAAGTTTGGGCCAACTTGGTTTTCTGCTTTGTTGTGACATCACCACTGATAGTTACAAATGTCTTCATTTTACCATTGGATGAAATAAAATACCTGATTAAGTCAGAGAGCTCGTTTGGCTATTTTAGTGAAAGCTATTCCACACTGATGACTTTTCGGCAGGCAGCCTGGATAAATGCAATTATGGTGATTATTTCATTTTCAATAGCTTGTTCAAAAATCGTTAGTAAGGCTAACATCACTTGGACCCGTGGTGGTGCAGTGGTTAAACATTTGGCTACTAACCAAAAGGTCAGCAGTTCAAATCCACCAGCTGGTCCTTGGAAACCCTATGGAGCAGTTCTGCTCTGTCCTATACGGTAGCTATGAGTCGGAATCGACTCGACAACAATGTTTTTTTTTGTTTGTTTGTTTTTAATATCTCTTGGAGAATATTTGTAGCTGTAGTAATGAAGAAGTAACATTTTAAAATGCAAAAAAAAAAAAAAACTGATAGTACAAAGACTCTGGTTCTAATCTCAAGTCTACCATAATTAGATCTTGATGACTTAAATTGTGTTTGTATGTTCAATCACTTATTTATTCAACAATGGTTAGCATACTATCAAAACATTAATGCTCTGTGGTGTACCCGAATTCCATGCAAGTACTAAGGATACAAAGGTGAACAAGGCCAAATAAATTCTTACCATTGAATTTTTAGCACTTGGCACAATGGCTGGGACATAAGATGTGCTCAGTAAATGTGTATTGAATTAATGAGATATGTGAGATATATTCATAGAGTTGATCTATTATAACATAGACATCTGGCAAGAAGTAGAGATAGTCAAAAAGAGGGAATATCATTCACATTTTACCATATGCCACGGGAGGTGAGATTCTTACCCAGAGTGGTGGTATTTCAGTTCCAACGATGCTATTCTAGTCATATTGTAATTTAAATAGGCTCATGTGGGCTGGCTTAGGGTCTTAAGCATCATAGATATTTCTACGGGAACACACCTATTGGTTTGAAACAATCGTTATATAATTTTATGGAGCACTATATTTTCATCATTATTAATTTTTATGGCATGCAGTAGGAGCTTTACAGGAAAAAGGTGGGTGATTTCTCAGATGTCCTTGATATGCCTCATATGGGAATTTCTCCTCTCAGAAACTGAGAGAGAAACTCTTTCAAGCAGAAAGGAATGATGACAGGAGTCACTATTTGGTATGAAGTCCATGACATCACAACATATTTAGGTCATCAAAAGAAAATTTCAATTCAATTTAAAACTAAGAAGTTAAGAAACATTGTTTTGTATCATGTAGACAAGAATATTATTTGATTAACTGAGTTTTTTTAGTTTTCAACTAGTTGTGATGAAACAGAGATCTCATCTTAAAAGAGTGAATCATAAGAACACAAGAAAAGGTTTAAAGACAGAAGAAAACATTCTTTGATGGTTACGGGGATGCAGAGGGAGGGTGAGGGTTATTCACTAACTAGATAGTAGATAAGAATGATCTTAGGTGAAGGGAAGGACAGCACACACTACCGGGGAAGCCAGCACAACTGGACTAAACCACAGCTAAGAAGTTTTCTCAATACAATCAAATATTTTGAGAGACAGAGTAGCAGGGATGCACTGTCTGGGGACCATGCTTTCAGGGGACATCTATGTCAATTGGCATAACAAACCTTATTAGGAAAAAGTTTTGCATCCTACTTTGGTGAGTGGTGTCTGGGGTCTTAAAAGCTTGCAAGCGGTCATCTAAGATGCATCAATTGGTCCCAACCACTTGGAGTAAAGGAGAATGAAGAACACCAAAGACTCAAGGAAAATATTGGCCCAAGAGATAGAATGTGCCACATAAACCAGAGACTTCATCAGCCTGAGACCAGAAGAACTAGATGATGCCCGGCTACCACCAATGAACGTCCTGACAGGGAACACAACAGAGGGTCCCTGATGGAGCAGTAGAATTATGGGATGTGGAACTCAAATACTAGTAAGAAGACCAGACTTAATGGTCTGACTAAGACTGGAGGCACCCCGGAAAGCATGGCCCCTCATCTCTCCATCACCCCAGAACTAAAACAATTTCTGAGGCCAACTCTTCAGACAGGGATTAGACTGGACTGTGGGACATAAAGTGATACTGGTGAAGAATAGGCCTCTTAGACAAGTAGATATAAGAGACCAAAGGGGTGGCTTCTGTCCAGAGGTGAGAGGGGAAGGCAGAGAGAGTTAGGAGCTGGTTGAATGTTCATGGGAAATCAGGGGCGGAGGGTAGGAGTGTGCTGTCGCAGAATGGGGTGAGCGGTTGGGGTCTCATAACAATGTATGTTAAAAAAAAAGTTGTGTATGGGAGACTAACTTGAAATGTAAACTTCATTTAATTACATCAATAAAAAAAAAGAGTGGATCAGTTTCCATAATGGATGCACAACTGAGCAAGATCATAATTTGTAAGGAGTCAGTCTTGGGAAAACTCTTAGAGAGGGGACTAGATAGGGAGTCAGGAAGTCTGGGGTCTAGAGCTGTCTACATGACTTCAAGCAAGTCACTTCACTTCACTGGTCTCTAGATTTTCATCTAGAAGGGGATGTGAAAATTCTAAATAAAATATTAACTAACCAAATGAAAAAATATATATTAAAAATAATACAACACAATAAATTAGGATGGAGGAGTCCCTGGGTGGTGCAAATGGTTAAGCACTCAGCTACTAACCAAAAGGTTGGTGATTCAAATCCACCCAGAGGCACCTCTTCCGAAAGATCATAGCTATTGAAACCCTATGAAGCACGCATGGGGTGGCCATGAGTAGGAATCAACTTGATGGCAACAGGTTTGATTTGTCTTTTTTAATTAGGGTCTATCCCAAGAATAAAACTGTTGTTTATTATCAGAATATCTGCAATGTAATCTACCATATTAATGGACTAACTAGTAAAGACCACATGACTATATATTTTAATAGAAACAGAAAAATATTTAAGTTCAACACCTGTGATTATTGTATATTTATATGAACTTCATAGAAATATTTATATATGAGATAAATATATAGAACACTTGTACACGATTTTTTAAAAAACACTCTCAGGAAGCTAGTAACATAAGAAAACTTCCTTAATTTGATAAAGGCTGAGTATCAAAAATGTACTATGAACTTCCTACTGGTTGAACAAATTTCAGACACATTCTGTTTTGATCTGGATCGAGAAAAGAATGCCAATAATATTCATTGGCTTACTAATTCATTTATTTACTTTTCAACAAATAGTTATTAAGTTCCTTCTATATGCCGGACACAGTTCTAGGCATTGAGGATACAGCAATGAGCAAAATAGTCAAAAATGTCTCCCCTTATAGACATCACATTCTAGTGGGGAGACAGAGAAGTAGTAAGTAAACAAAGAAATAACAAAGTGATATATATCATAGACTGTGTTAAGTGATTACAAATGCTAGAAAGAAAAATAAAGCTAGAAAAGAGAATAGAAAGTGCTGGCATAGGTGTGGGCTTTCCGTATTAAATGTGGCGAGAAGGGGACAGTTAAGAAAAGAATTAGAAGAAGTGAGGGAATGAGCCATGCACCTATTTGATGTAAGAGCTTTCCAGAAAGAGGTAAAAGGAAGCAAAAAGCAGGGTAGGGACTACTAGAATGAGGCAAGTGAGGTGCCTGGGTCACAAAACTTAAGCAGGAACTCACTCTCTGTTCCTGCAAACACAGGTAGCCCTGGAAAGGCCCTAAGGCAAAACTGTACCTGTAAAGGTTCAGAAATCGCAAGAAGCTCAATGTGCCTGGAGCAAAGTGAACTATGAGTGGCGGAGCTGAGGTCAGAGATGTAAGGGGCACTGTAAGACCTCCTAAGCATTGTAAGGACCTGGCTTTTGATCTGAGTATAAAAGTATGAAATGATGTGATAAAACTGCCAATATCTGCAGATGACATAATTAATGTAGAAAATCAACAAGAAAAAATGTTGGAAAAACAGGAGATGAGCATGGTTGCTGGATTCAAAATCAACTTATAAAACCAACAGTGTTCCTCTACGACAGAAACAGCCAACAAGAGAAAAAATACAAATCAACATGATTTATAATAGCAAATTTAAAAAACCTGTACATTATCTAGGCACTAACCAAACAAAAGTATCCATAATCTTTATGGAGAAAAATTAAGTTGCTAAACCTTAGAAACACCCTCCTGGGAATATATCCCAGAGAAAATTGTACCCAGGACATATCCAAAAATGTTCATCTCACCACTGTGTATGCAAATGAGTAATTGACAACAACCCAGGTCGGATAAGTGGAAAGGCAGAAAGTGGCAAGCGTGTCTGATGGTTCACTACAGCAGCTGTCAGAAGCAATACAGAATACAAACATACAAAACACAGTGCTGATGGAAAAAGAGAGAAGAAAAAAGAACAAGCTCTAAAGCACTCAAATTTAAAACACACACATGCACAAAATAACAGCATATATTTTTCAAAGACACAGACATCTTTAATGACGTTAGAGTGAGTACCCATGCTGGAAAGGGGAGAATGGAGAGGAATCCTTGGTAAGAGTAGAGCATTGCATGAATTAATGATAATATTGAACTACTAGGAAATATGATTAAGACAACTGTCTCTACCTGAGGTCTGAAAGAAACAAAAAATTTAAAGTAAACAAGTAGCTAAAATCAGGGGGGAAGACTAGATTATCTTGAAAGTTCCTTCTCACTCTAACATTCTGGTGTCCTAGGATACATGAGCTCTTTCTGCACTGAGTAAGCCTTAAGAGACCATTTGTACCATTTTCCATTAATGGGATGAAGCCAAACACCTGCAAATCCAGTAAATTCAGACAAACTAGGCTCAGGGGAGCTAGTTTCACATTATCCGTCATCGAGGACATCAAAGAGAGGGGGGAAATCAAAATCATCTGTCTCCAGGCTACAAACCCTGGCAATGGCTCCCCAAATGCCAATCAGAACAATTCTCTGTGTTCCTATAACCCTTGGTATCTGTTAATTGCTTAGGGCTCCACATTCTACCCTGGAGACCTATTGGTGTTTCCATTTCAGTTAAGCAGAGAACTACAGGGACAGACAGGTAAATTAAAAGCATGGAGTCCCTGAGCAAATGTTCTGTCTTAAGAACCCACAATGCGATGTGTAGATAGCAACAAAAACCGAGTTTTTATAGCTGGTTTTAATCCACGTAGGTTTAATTAGGACCCCAGAGAGGGGTTTGTGGGGAGATGAAATCCTGCTCAATATTATGGAAAAGAAAAAATCCTTAACAATTGGTACCAACAAAAATGAAACTGACAACCACAAGCTAGAGCTAGGTTCCTAGTCTGTGTACCTCTCTAGTAAAATCAGATGTTATGAAGGGTTAGGGTTGGTGTGAAGGGTATTTATCACTGCGTAAAGCTTTCTGGAGTACAAATCTCTTTAGAGGCTCTGCTAACATAGAGATTATATGGTTCCATGATGTGTGTGTGTGGTGTGTTTGTGCATGTGCATACGTGCTCAGAGACCACACATACTGGAGATGAAGTTATTAAGCAGTAAGATGCAGGTTCTTGGAGGATGTTGCATGAAATTACACACTTCATCTTTAAGAAACTCTTTCCAGCACAAGGATGTGGAACCCACCGAAGAAGCCTCAGAATGTGAAGGTCAAAGGATGAAGATAAGAACAGAGAACATCTATTACTGAACATTCTGATCAAAGATTCTATAGAAGAGTCCTGATCAAAAGGGGGAAAATGCAGAAAAGAATTTAAAATTTTAATGGACTCCACACTTGCTGGAGCTGAAGGGGTTAGATGAACCCTTGAAACTATTGCCCTGAGATAATCTTTAAACCTTATGCCAAAAATATCCCCGTAAGTTTTCTTAAAACCAATGTCTGCCTTGAACATTGTGCTCTTTCAAGATCTGTCTGTATGGGATCAAACTGATAACAGCAACTCAAAAGATTAGATAGGAAACTTAGGGGGCAGTGGGTTTATGTTAATGGGGGAGGACCAAGTCAGAAAAGGAGGATGAGAATGGTTTCACAACTCAAAGAATGTAATCAATGTCACTGATTTGTAAATGTAGAAACTGTTTAATTGGTGTATGTTTTGCTGTGTACGTTCTCAACAACAACAAGAAAATAAATAAAATTTAAAATAAATGGAAAGAATAGAGAACATTTCCCTTGGTAGATTTATAAACAGAACTGAACATCAATGTAATTAGTTAGTCACCCCAGGAGGATGTCACCTAGCTATCTGACACTGTGTGCCTCAGTTTCTAAGAGAAATGTGAGACTGGATTTATTACTTATTGTGTGACCTTTACAGTTCGTTATACATATGTGTGTAAATCGTACATTACTCTTCACTGAGTGTTTGGCCAGGCATGCTCAAGAAATAATTACGTCACCTTCATATAATCCAGAGTTAAAAAACCTTTTGAAGTATTGTTAGGTCTCCATTCCTAAGCTTTACTAATATTTAGAATCAGTAGTCTGGTATCCAGAAAGAGGCAAGCGGCACCCATTATGTTTAAGATTCTGTTTTAAAAAGACAGGTATCTCTCCCCGGATGTGCTATGTACTCTACTCAGAACTCTAAAGCCCTTGGACCTAGAGGGCAGATATCAAGAATCACTCTGAACTTGGGATTCCTGCTTTTCTTCTTTGAGTTCCCTCAGCACTTCTCTAGATCAGCAAACCATAGTTAACCTGCAGACCTATGAACATTAAAACAACTGATGCAGCAAAAATCAATTCATGCCTAAAATACTTTGTAATTTCTACATATTCAAAACTACCCAAAACATAGCTTCTCTTTGAGAGCTTGACACTGAGAATTCTGCATAGTCGCTGAAGCTAAGCACACTATCAGAGTAGCTATCTTTGATGAAAGAGAAACTCCTCTCCCAGTGGTTAAGAGCTCAGCTGCTAACCAAAAGTTCAGCAGTTCAAATCCACCAGCTGCTCCTTGGAAACCCTATGGGGCAGTTCTAGTCTATCCTATAGGGTCGCTATGAATTGAAATCGACTCGACGGCATACAACAACAACAATAACCCTCCAAAAAATTTTTCCAGAGTCATGCTAGGCTTCTCCTACCCTTACCCGCATGGGGGTGAAGGGAAAACAAAGAGGAGAATCCAGTAGCCTAATTAAGAGTTAAATGGGCATGATAGTTCCTAACACTGTGTCCTATTCTAAGATACTCATTTCTTGATAGAATTGTAGAGTCATAAGAATTGCAACCCTACAGGCAATGATCTTCTACAACTCTCCACTAGCGGAGAGAAAGTGCAATCTCCTCTTCATAAATGAGGCCTCTTGCAAAAACGTAGTCTAAACAAAAAGAAAGAAAGTTGCCCGTGATTTTATCACCAACGTTCGATATTAAAACATGAAGACCTTAGGGGCGGTCGTGAGAAGGAAATGGAAATGGCATCCTCTAGTGTTAACTCTGACAACAGCATAAAGGGCATAGTGATGCTTGGGGTCTCCTGGAAAGAATATGGATCACCATAGATTCAGTCTACACTCTAGTATCAAAACCATATGTGTTTATTTATTGCCACCAAAGCGAGGTCAGCTAGCAAATTAGATCTAGAAGACCCTGAAAGCAACTATGTTGCTTTTGAATATATGGTCTTGAGTGAGTCTCTTTACCTGTCCGAGTTTCCACATTTTCCTCTATAGTTTAGTGATAATACTTTAGCAATGCTGGATTGATAATTGAAACAGATGGGATTTTAAAAGTGTCATTTGAAAACTGTAAGAAACTCTACAAATTAAATGAAGCAGGTTGGTAATGATTTAGAAATCTTATATTGCATCTATTCCAACACAGTTCTATATTTAAAATTAAACTGGTTAGCATTTTGAGAAAAAAAATCTTATTGGAAAAAAATAAATAAAGATGCAAACACCATATATTAATAAGAAGAATCAGTGTATGTTATCAAACAGTTGAAATGTGTATGATGGTATTGGTCTCGACTCTGGTCTTCCCCACCGCATTTGAGTCAATTTATAAACAGTATAAGTACAGTGCCTGTACATCCATGCCATAAAATTCAACTTCGTTTCACTCCCATTTCAAATGTAATTCCAGTGCCTTTCAACAAAGATTTATTATAATGCCAGTTCAAGTTCATGTATTTTATTTGCATGAAAATCCAAATTAATCTGATGTTGTACAGCCACTCTATAAGTAGGAAACAGAAAAGATCTGTTCTAAAATTGCCAAAGGGGAGACGCACATAATTTTTGAGCTTTAACTGTAAACAGCACTCTTTTTCCATGATCAGATTGTCCTCATAATTTGCGAAGAACTACAGAACGCTAGGCCTGCGTCCTGCTGAGTTTCCAACATTTTACCCTGCTTGACATCATTCTCTGAACATATGCTCTGCCCAAACAAAGATACTGCATCAGCTGCCACAAATGAGAGAAACATTTTAATAATAGTGTATGGAATATTCTCATAGAATCTTAGCATTTACAAGCTTCCAAGTCCTCCCAAGTAAGTTCTCTGTCAGTGGTTATTCTGTTCTTAGCATTGTTAGACTCTAACCCTCAATGAGATGGATTGACACAGTGGATGCAACAGTGGGCTCAAACGTAGCAATGATTATGAGGGTGGCTCAGGACCAGGCAGTGTTTCCTTCTGTTGCAAATAGGGTCACTATGAGTCAGAACTGATGGCACCTAACAACAAGAATAACTCTTTAACTGCATTGTGTGAATAATGATGTATAATAATGTAGGAGTTTGGTTATGGAATATATAAAGGAAGATTAAGAATTTTTCTGTAAATTGTGCTTGTTTTTTAGTCAGTGTCTACATGTTCATTAACAAAAATATTCCCTATCATTCCAAGCTATAGATCAAAACATAGTTATAAAATCTTTGGGAAAAGCTGAGGAAAAAGGAAATGGATTCCAAGAATGGATTCCAAGATTTCTCAATACTTTTGTTGAGAGATTAGCATATGTCAAGTGCTTAGTTAGATGATTTGTCTACATATTTTCAGATAATCCTCATAATTAGTCTGTAAGGTAGAAGTCATCCTCATTTTACTGGCAACAAAAAGAGGCTCAGAGAAGCTGCACCAACTGTCCAAGGCCATACAGCCTTAAATGCAAAGCCAGTATTTAAACCGAGGTCTTTTACTTCAAATCTCAGTCCTTCCACCTAATTCATCTATCCTCAATGACCAATAGTCCAAATTCAATAATATAGTGATTTTATTATTATTATTTATATTATTATTATTATTTTAGAATTTAGAATTTAGAGAATAAATAATTATTATTATATTATTATTATTTTAGAAACTGGCAACTTGAATCCACTTAGGGAAAGAACTGTCTTTGTTTAGAAAGATATTTTGGCCACCTTAGTGGGGTAGGGGAAAATCTGAGGAACGGGAAGAGAGGAGGAACTACTAAACTGCTCTGCTTACGAAGGAAACAGGAATTTGGAATGAGGAATAAATAAGGAAAACAGAAGAAGGATAAAGAAGAGGGAGGGATCTGGACAACACTGCAGGAGTCTGAAACTAGTAAATAAATGAGAAATCCCCAGTGACTAAATGGCCAAAAGATTTTTCGTAACAAACGTTGCCTAATTTTCAATGTTTAAAAGGAGCCATGGTAGCACAGTGGTTAAGAGCTCAGCTGTTAACCAAAAGGTCAGCAGTTTGAAACCATCAGCTGCTCCTTGGAAACCCTATGGGGCAGTTCTGCTCTGTCCTATAGGGTTGCTATGAGTCAGAATCAACTTGACGGCAACAGTTTTTTGGTTTTGGTGGCACAATAGTTAAGCGCTGGTTACTAACTGAAAAGTTGGCAGTTGAAACCCACCCAGCAGCTCTGTGAGATAAAGACCTGGTGATCTGCTCCTGTAAAGTTTACGACCTAGAAAACTCTATGGGGTACTTCTACTCTGTCATATGGGTTCACTAAGAGTCAAAATCAACTCCGTGGCATGTAACAACAACAACAAATTGTTTGCCACATAATGTGAAAGCATCCTTCATATTCTCAAACTTTTAGTAAAGTCTCCTCCATTTATAACTGTCTTACGTGAGAGATGTCTGGGTATCGGGAGATGAGAATCATAGAAAAGGACACGGTATTCCACATCTGCATGAATAAGACTCAGCACTCAAAATTTACAGGAAATTAGATGTAGAGATGCTTACGTGACTGTAGGAGGGCCACTGTGCATCCCATGAATGGAGGAGAGGAAGTTAATTAGTTTAAGTAAATATCAAGGATAGCTGACACCTGAATTATACTTGATCAACTAGATCCTATTGTCTTCCTGCCCGTAGAATTCCAGGAACCAGACATCTTTTCCTCATTCAGTGCCATCTCTGCTACTTTCAGCTGACAGTGTTTCTGCTGAGATGGTTGATTAGGTTCACAAGTCACATGCCCAATCTCTCTAGCAAATGGTTGTGCAGTCACATCTTTGGTGTCCTCTCCAGAGCACATTCTCTTAATTTTTACCAAAGGATTTTCCAAACCTTCAAATTCCGGTTTCATTTTGCACAGTTCATTTTTAAGTCAGTCTCTTTCCTCCCACATTTTACTGCAGGCAGCAAGGAGAAACCATGCTGCCCCTTCAAGATTTCACTTAAAAATCTCTTCAGCCAAATACCCAAGTTCATCACTTGCAAGTTCTACCTTCCACAAAACATATTAACATAATTCAGAAAAGTTCTTTGCCACTTTATAAAAAGCATTGCCCTTCCTTCATTGTCCAATAACTTGTTCATCATTTTCTTTTAAAGCCACACCAGATGTTGCATTTAATGTCCACGTTTCTAGCAACATTTTGTTCTTGATGATAGAAGCTTTCCCCACAACTCTCAATTCTCTCTGAGAATTTGTCAGAATCACTTTTAATGTCCATAATTCTACCACTAGTCTCTTCAAGGAAATCTAGGTAATTATTATCAGGTGCTTCAAAACTCCTCCAGCCTCTACCCATTATCCAATTCCAAAACCACTTCCACATTTTAGGTATTTGTTAGAGCAACAACCCACTTCTGGTACCAAATTCTGTCTTAGTTATCTAGTGGTGCCATAACAAAAATATCACAAGTGGGTGGCTTTAAAGAGCAGAAATTTATTGTCTCACAATTTGGGAGGCTAGGAGTCTAAACTCAGGGTGTCTGCAGGGCTATACTATATGCATACTATGAGAAGATCATTTCTTGCCTTTTTTAGCTTCCAGTATCCCCAAGCATTTCTTAGCATTCCTTGGCTTCTAGACATATCCTTATGTGGCATCTTCTCCCTGTGGGTGTGTCTTTCCATGTCTATTTTCCTTTATTATAAGACACTACTCAGAAGGGATTAGGTTTAAGACCACCCTGCTCTGGTATGGCCTTGTTAACATAACAAAAGAAACCCCAAACAGGGTCACATTCAAAGTACAAGGGATAGGACTTCAATATGTCTTTTGGGGAGACAAAATTCAACCCACAACATCATCACATTTAAAAATTTAGAGCATAGTTTCATCGTAGTGAATACTTTGTATTGCTGTTTTGTTTATTTCTTTAAATATAGGGAGAGGAAGATGCTGTGATTCTGCTTTTTTTTTTTTCTGATATCTTTAACACTATGTTCCTTTACATACACATTTACCATTAGATACATTTGAAAAGTTTAGCAGAACTTATTTGATAATATGTCTCCTTTGATAATAGTATGGGTATTAGGATCTATGTCATAACCCTTACTGCTTCTGAGATAACTTTTTAAAAAGAATCAAAGATTATGGAGAATTTACAAGCTTTATACAATATTATTTTTAGACTCATGACATTGACCATGTTATGGAAGTCATGAGACTCAACTCCAATTCAGAGAGAAAGTTTTACAAAGATTTTACACGTCCTATTAATATAATAGCTTAACAACTGTACTCTCAATTTTACCCCCTACTTTACCATGATTACCACTTTAAAAAGGGCAGAGAAATAGGAACCTTGCACCATAAGTACAGTACTATGCTTTGAAGATCCCAAGTTAACTGAATTTTCTATATGAGAAGAGTTATTCTTTATCAGAGAGATGTTGGGGAGAAAATGCCATAGTATTATAGTGAAAACAACTAAGAAAAATTGAAAACCTGGTTATTGAAAACTGATGAAACATGGATTAGGAGATAGTGTTTGATAGCGGGAGAAGAAAACAACATGAGCTTCTTGAGTTTGCTTCTAGTACTGCTTTAATATTAAACCTCCCTATAAACACTAACACCAGGTTTCCGAGTCACTAGGTCTCTTTTCACAACACTATGCTTCTTTTGGAGTTTCTGGGTGGTGCAGATGGTTAAGCACTGAACAACTAACCCAACGGCTGGCCGTTCAAATCCACCCAGAAACACCTTGGAGGTAAAGCCTGGCAATCTACTTCTGAAAAATCAGTCACTGAAAACCCTATGGAGCACAGTTCTACTCTAACACACATAGAGTCACCATGAGTCAGAATCTACTCAAAGGCAACTAACAACAACGATGTTTCTTTTAATAGAATTTCAAAGCAAGTCCCACCTCCCTGTCAGTCAGTTTTAGAATAACTTCTACAGCGTCTCTTCTGAGTAATCATGTAGATTCTGCTAAAAAGATTCCATAATAAGAAACTCACTTGTTCACAAGTCAGCCTATCCCATGACTGAAAAGCTCATACTTCATACTCTTAGAAAGCTCTTGGTTTATTATTAAGCTTAAAAAGTAGAATAATAGAATTGTATCTGATCCTTATAACTACCATAGAAATTACATTTGTATATGAACAAAGACCAAGAGGGAACATGAACCAAAGAAAGGAGCAGTGGAACCATATGTAAAATGTGTTTTAAAAATTCTATTTAGAATCAATTATGTTGATTATGAAAGAGGAAGAATGCTATTCTTTACATTAAACCAAAACTCTATATCCCTGTATTTCCAGTGCCTAAAACCGTGTCTAGCACACAACAAATACTCAAAAAACATTTTGTGGAGTGAATGAATGTAAGATTCTCCTATTAATACTACAACAAACCATGGAAACTTCACATAAGTGTCTTTGCTTTTCCATATGTAGGCACCATGTTCTCTGAAGACTTCCTCTGTCTAAGATAAGCATTTCTTGCTCCCTCAACTGTTCCTACAATAATGTCATTTCTATTGGCTCCTTTTGTTCATTGCTCCCTGCCCCAATATGTGGCAGTCAGGAGTCAATCTTCAGGTGGAGTCTGGCCAAGATAAGTGTTGGGAGAGGGAATGGTAATGGTAGCTGCCAGTAAGAAGAGCTAAATTTTTCCAGCACTTGCCTGACTTGCTTTTTCAGAGCCTTCTGATAGTCTTTTATACAGTCATTCCTCCAGAAGCATTCTCAACATTCTTTTTCTACCCCATGGTGTCACGTGAAGATCTTGTACCTCTTCCTCTCCCCTGCCACACAGTTGGATATTCTTTCCAAATTCTCAAAAGGTCATGAATTCCCTCAACCCTTCAGTTCTTTCTCTTGGATGCTGAAATATATGAGAAGAGGAGGACTGCCATTTCAAAACCAGGTTTTAATTGTTTGATCACTCATTTTCAACATCTTTTTTGACATTTAAAGAGTGTAATGTGAGGCTTCTTATTCATCTCCAAGATGAAATTTACCAAGTTTGAATCAGTCCTTTTGAGACCAATCCTTTTTCTCCCCACTAGAATGACATATATCTCAAAGCTTGATTTGTGTATCTTAGAATATGGTTTAGCAAGACAAAAACTAAAAGAAAAACTTTCAGTTAGGTTTCAAATTATAAAAGAATGGCATCCTCAGTATGTGTGGGTAAATTTGATAATGATTGTCTTAATTAATTTGGATTTCCACCAAGACATAAATTTACTCATACCTATTTTTAAAGACAGGAACTGATTTTGGACCAGCAATAAATTCCTGTAATATCTGTCCTGAGTAAAAAGCCAAGACAATTCTAGTCCATTTCTTTTCATCTTAAAAACATTATGCCAAAACCGTCATTTTGTTGGCTGTATATATTCTGATTTATATTCAGTGAGAGTTGTAAAGGCTTTTATAGAGGAGAGAACCAAGTGACATTTTTCCATAAATCATGACCATTTTTACTGCCACAGAGTTCTAGGACTGAACTTCAAATACATCCGTGCTGTAAACTCTGTGGATAGAACCACATTCTTGCTGAATTAGAAACATGTTTCCCCTTCCACCATGAGTGACTGCACATTCCAATCAGTCTCTGGCAGATGAAACCATCACTGAAACCCAAGGAACCATGCTCTGCTCTGATGCAGCAGCCCGTGAAATACAGGTCTTCTAGAACACTTTTAAATACAGCTATGTTTTCAGCTTCAGGAAGCATCCAGATTGGTAGACATACTGCATGTTGATCTGAAATAAACTAGGAGTTAAAACTAACAAGAGTGAGAGGAAGCAAAATCTGGCTAACTTCAGTATTGTGGATTAGCAATATTAACCTACAGGTGGAATTATGTTTCATTCAGTATGAATCCTCATGCAAATTTCTTCCAACCATGAAAATGTCAAATGTGCATAGCTCTCCTAAACTTTCCAGTGACACCACCTGCTAAAGTCAAAGGTAAATGGATTTTGTAACAGAGAAGTGTAGGTCAAAAGAAAGAGAGTGGTGTTCAGGATTAGAAGCTCTGAATTTTCTTTCAGCCTGTCCTAGTGAAAAGAACCTGGGTGTAGAAGGTAGAAGGCTTGTATGATTATGGAAAAGATATTAAGCCTCTTCATGCCTAGATTCCTTACTGATATGTAACAGATGCTCTACTAAAAACATAGGTGAAAGAAATATCACTGTATTTTCCCTCCTAAGTCAAATTAAATCTGGTTTGAGAATCCACTCACTAAGTTTAGAAGACGCTTCAGTATCATTTTTGGAAGTCCTCCACCCTACTGTCTGTCCATACTCAATCCCCGACTTACATAATTCAGGGAGAATGTGACAAAGGCTTCTAGTCTTCAGACAAAAGTGGTAACCCCAGTGGTTGCTTCTTTTCTAAGATTGCTGCTTTGCTGGCAACATCGCATTCTTCAGGCCAGGTTCAGACACAAAGGTCTTTTCTAGGCTCCTGAAGGCCTGGAGTTTGATGCTCAGTCTCTCCTAGTGCCAGCACAATCTCCCATCAAAGATTCTCCTACCCTCATAGCACTAGTATGAACAGGAATCCTTCAATCCTTTATGCTTTTGTCCATATTTGCAGTCTGGCAAAGCTACCTACCTGGTTTGGACCATGCTTTGTTCCAACCCTGGAGATCCACAACCTGAATCCCCTCTGTATCTCTCACAACATAACCCTGTCACCTTGAAAGCTTTGTGCCTGCACTAGCCCAAGTTTGCACACATGTGTGCATGGATACATGCATAGACACACACACACACACACACACACACGCGCGCGCGCAGAGTTAACTTGCCCTTAGGAATAAGGAGAGCTCAGACCTGCTGAGTTTACCTGGAGAAAGTGGGGATGGGGAAGGAGCTGCTTCCATTTTATATCCTCATGAGTCTATAGCAAGGATATGTATGTGGTCCGGAGACCAGATACTATTGCAATATCTCACTCATTACATAAAATGTGGGGATAATCTAATTTTCTCCCAGCAGCTAAACACCAATAGATTCTAAACCTACATCTCTAGCCCGTTTCTCTCTCCTGAACTCCAAACCTGTATTTTCAACCTTTCTCCAAGCTTCTTTTGTCAATATATCAAAAATAAAATTCATCATCTCCACTCCAACCCACCAACCTGCCATTTCTCCTGTCACATATATCTGTGAATGGCCCCACCATCATGCAGCCAAAAGCACAGATATCATCCTTGAGTCCTCCTTCTTTCTCAGCCCACATATAACCAACCATAAGCACAACTAATTTTACAATCCTAAAAAACTTAAATCTATTTACTCGTCTTCTATTGTCCTCCGTCAGTCCTCCATCATTTATTCCTGGGTTGCTACTTAATCGGTCTTCCTACTTCCAACGTTGTTCAAGACTTACTCCCATCCAAATAATATTATAGACCCAGCACTCCCTCTTAAATGTGAATAGTTACAGTGTGTTGATAGTAACTTTTCAATAATGTTTTTCATCTGATTCTAATATAGCTCTCTATTTTCTTTTGGTTACAATTTCCCTGCTATGCCCTTCTCCATTTGCATTTTTTAGAAGCTAAGCTGCTGTAACAAATAGAAAATAGACCAACATGTAATGGTTCAATAAAATAAAAGCTCTTCTTTTCCCCTCTCCCTGTCCCCATACACACATAGTAGTCCTGAGCAAGTATCAGTTCACTGGGGATGACTTTTCCAAGCTGTTATTCAGGAATTCCAGCCCCTGCTATCTTGTGGCTCTGCCATCTCCTAGGGTGTACTCATCACCTGCATCCAGCTAGGACAGGGAAAGGCATGAAGGTTTAATGGGCCAGGACTGGAAGTGGTACAGATCATTTCCACTCATATTATACATGGCCACGTCCAACTGCAAAGAAAGTTGGAAAATGTGGTCTCTCTAAATGTCCAAGAAGGGGAGATGGATTCAAGGATGACCAGCATGTATATTCTGTACATTAGCAGAGAGAAAAAAAGATCCTTCACAACTCTTAGAGTTTATTAGTAAACGTTTCCTAAGAGCAGTCAACTCTCAGGTGTCTGAGTGGTAGAAGAGTGTTAGTATGACTACAGATACGGGCTTTTGACTTGCAAACAGCCATTTAAGATACAACAATTGGTCTCTATTAAAGTGGAGCAACAAAACAAGAAAGAGACTCAGGAATCGAAGGAAATGAACTACAGGTCTAATTGCCTGCATGAACTACTACCTCCTTTGCCATGAGACCAGAAGAAATGGATGGTGCCCAGCTACCATCTTGATCAAATGGGGAGAAAATGTGGAAAAGAATTTAAAATTCTTATTGGAAACCAGATTTACTGGATACACTGAGACTAGGGGAGCCCCCAATCTATTGCCCCAAAACTACTTTTAAGCCTTGAACCAAAACCAACCCATAAAGTCATCTTTAAACAATTTTGCTCATTTAATAAAGAATGTTCGCCCTGAGCATTGCATTCTTTTAAAGAATTATCTATATGAGACGAAATGCATAACAGTAACTCTAAAATGCAGAAGAGAATGTTAAGGGACAGAGAGTCTAAGATAACAGTGGTGAAATAATACCGGCAGAGATAGAGGTATTAGTGACAAAGTGCAAAGTATGTAATCATTGTCAATGAACTGTACATGTAAAAATTGTTGAATGGGTATATGTTTTGTTGTGCATATCTTCACAAAAAAAAGAAGAAGAAGAATATGGGCTTTTCAAACAGACTTGAGTTTATATCTTGGTTCTGGAGTTTACTAGTTGTGTGATTTGGCGTAAATTACTTAACATCTCTTAGCCTCAGTTTGTGTAAAACAGTGATGATGATACAGGAGGAACTTTTGTAAGAACTCAGGAAATTAAATATTTAAGGAAATTAGCTCAGTGTCTCAAAAGTAGGCTTAATAAATTGAAGTTGTTGCCATTAGTTAATGATTGGTTGCGATGGAGGGATTAAAAGGAAGACTTTGGAATTGGGTGGATTCTGCCATATGACATTTGTCAAATTATTTAACATATTCTAGATCTTTGTCATTTCATTTGTAAGATAATCATAATTCTTTATACCTCGTGCACTAATATGGGAATTGAATGAGATATGCATATAAAGTAGTTTGCACCATGTTCAGCGCATAATAAAAACCTATACATGATAGCTATGATTAAAGAAGAAAAACTAGTATATAGTGAAGAAAAAATTATTTACATTGTAAAAATATTTTCCCCTTTTGGAGAGAATAACTGACAATTTCAAACACTCTCCTCTCTTTTCAAGATTTTCAATTTTCAAACCACAAAACTCAAGTATGCAAAAAACATAACTCTTTTTCCAGTTTCTGTCCAAAACTCATATGACATCTAGAGCAGAAATTGAATTTTGCAATTTCAAGAGGTGTTCACATATTTCAGGGTTTTCTCAGTCAATTCAATGTAAACTCTGTCAATTTAACTTTCAACACCTCTCCACTTTGGGGTGGCCTCTAAGAACCAGGAGGCTCCCAAAGTAACTTAGCAACCAGTGGAAGACACCTGATTCTAGGTCGTCATCTTTCCCTTCTGGCTTACACTGAGGTTTACAAGGCCCCACTTGATTTGGGGTTGTCCTTATACCTCTTGGTTGTCTTTCGTCCTCTTTGCAGTTACTTTCATCTAGTCCCTGACTAAACCAAAACACCAAACCAGCTGCCATCAAGTTGATTCCCAACTCATGGCAACCCCATGTATTTCAGAGTAGAGCTATCTCCACAGGGTTTTCAACAACTGTGACCTTTTGGAAGCAGATTGCCAGGATTTTCTTCTGCAGCACATCTGGGTGAATTCAAACTACCAGCCTTTCAGTTAGTAGATGATTGCTTAACCATTTGTACCACCCAGAGACCCCTGGTCCCTGGCTACTTGGTCCTTCCTTCTATCCACTGTTGCCATATCCCAGTATCATGACTGCAATAGCTCCTTGACACAGCTAGATTTTCTACCACAACAAAGAACTCAGCAGGGCTGCCTCAGTCTCCCTGCCCTGTCTTCCAAAGCCTCCACATCTCTTTTACTGTTCTCATAATATCTTGGAAAAATATCTGTAAGCCTGCTAGTTCTAAGGGTCCAAAGAAAAATCAGGTGTTGTCCCCTTTATTTGAAAATTCTCCCAAACTACTTGGAAGGTCTGTCATCCCCCTCTTTATGACTGAACTCTGGAGAAGGCGGGGAAAAAGCACCTCGGAAAACCATCAGCATCAAACTCATTTTCTTTGTCTCAGAGTCTCCAGCTCAGAAAAGTGTGAATTGTTTCAAGTTTAGAGATATTGGATCATACTTCACTTTTGAAACTTGAAGGTCAATAATTTGGTACCTTGATCTCTGTTTTATTATAACAGTTCTTTCTTGAGGAAACAGAAGGCTTAGTTTAAACTTCCAAGGTAACCCCACCTTTATCTCAGGTCACCCCTTATCTTGGAGAAAATAGAAGCATCAAAAAAGGATGATGTCATCTCACAGTCACCATGTGCATCTGCACTCATGTGTGATGTCTCTTCTGGCTCTAATGCGTAAGTGTCCCTGACACTATGAAAGACAAGTCCTTCTTCCTCTGGAGCCCAGGCTATTTCCTCTCTCAAAGTGTTCTCACCAAGTAATTCTTCTTTCTTCTACATCAGGGGTCAGCAAACATTTTCTGTAAAGGGCCAGATAGTAAATATCTTAAACTTTCCTGGCCACAGTCTGTCACAACCGAATAACTATGCCATTGTTGAGCAAAAACAACTATAGACAATAAGTAAACAATAGGCATGGCTGTGTTCCAATAAAACTCTATTTATGGACACTGGAATTTGAATTTCATATAATTTACACATTCACAAAGTATTATTCCTTTTTTTAAAAAATTTTTTTAACCACTTGAAAACGTAAAAATAACTTCCAGCATATGGGCCACACAAAAATAGACAGTGAGCCAGATTTGCTGAGCCTTGTTCTACATTATTTATCTTTCCTTATTTAGTGGACTATTGACAACCAGTTATCTTATATATGCTAATATTTCACATCTTTAAAAAAAAGTATCTCCCCTGATTTTTCCCACCTTTCTAGCTACTTTATCTGTTGATCTCTGCAACAAAACTTCTTAAAACTTTTCTATAATTTAACTCAAATTTTCATCTCTCAGTTATTTTTCAAATCATTCTAATGTAGTTTTCATCCCACTGCTATTAAAAAAACAACAACAAAAACTCCTCTTATACAAAAAATGGCGCTCTAGGCAGAAGCACCACGCCATCCCTCCATGGCAAAGATATGAAAAAACTAAGCCGAACAGAGAATACAACAATCCTGAAACCCTAAAACATCAAACGAAGAGATAAAGAAGTTACTCAAGCACCAAATGGAGTGAGAAAACTGACAGAGAATGGAGAGCGAGGAGAGATTCATGCAGAGGTCCCCTACCAGCTAACGCAGCTTGGATCCACCATCTTGGACTCCTATCGGAGACCAGCAAATGGGGGTATGAGAAAGCAGCCTCACGGACCATCCAGCAGGAGACAAAACAACTGGTAATTTGCAGTGTGCGCTTTCCCACCCCCCACCCCTCTTCACCCCTGCTCGGCCTCCTCTGCTTCCCACAACCACGGTCTCTTGACCGAGAAGCGCCAGCTGCTTGGATTCCGCACACCCAAGCGGGCGGCTCTCTGGGTGCCATTTGTTGGCTGCTAGCGTTGCTTTTTTTTCTGCTTCTTTTGATTTCTCACTTACCTCTCGCCACCTCCCCCACCTTTCACTCGAGTGCCTGGCTCTGTGCGCCATCTTTGCTTCTTCCTGAGGGGCTCCAGAGCACCACAATTTGTGATATACGCTTTCCCACTCTCTACCCTTCTTCACCCACACTCGGCCTCCTCTGCTTCCCGCGGACACAGTCTCTCCTCCAGAAACACCAGCCCGCACTAGCTGGCTCTCTGAGTGCCATTTGTTGGCTGCTGGTGTTGCTTTTTTTTTTTT
>NW_004443958.1:7656275-7721437 GCF_000243295.1 Trichechus manatus latirostris
GTGTATGTAGAAATTTTTGAAACGGTGTATCTTTGGCTATGTGTATTTTCACCAAAAAAAAAAAAGGTTGCGAAGTTAGAGGGTTAATATGTTGTGGGGTTGTTAACCAATGTCATAAAACAACATGTGTCCTACTGTTTCATAAGAAACTATTTGTTCTGTAAGCCTTCACCTGAAAGTACAATAAAATATTTTTTAAAAAAACTCCTCTTATAAAAGTCACTGATCATTTCTGTTTCCAAATGTTATGACACATTATAATCTACATGTAATACAACTTCTGTACAGTTCTCAACACAGCTGACTATGCCTTCCTTGAAACATTCTCCTCTCTACGTCACAGAAGGAAGGCCCAGAGATAATCGGCATCTTACAGGGTAATCTTTGTTCTATATTTCGTACCCTTTTCTTTATTAAGGTTAATATTTTCAACTTTTAAAGGAGTTGCTAGAGGATAGGGACAGTCCTTTTAATTTGCTTAACGCTGCAAAAAGGGAGACAGCTACATAAATTTTTCCAGAAATTTTGTTTAAAGCCCTAAAGTAGGTGTCCAATAGAATTTAAATTGAATTTAACCTATTTTAAATATTTCAAATCATAGTTGGTTCATGTTTTCCATACTAAATCTGCAATTCCATCTTAGCATTTTGCATTTCCATCCTCTTTTTCCACCATCCAGTGGTCTGGCTCTCCCATGAGTGTGGTGGCCAGATAACAAAAACTCTTCCAAATAACCCCAAGAATGGTTTGTCCTTCTGCACTGGGCTAGGCAGCCAGCTTGGAGAGTGGAAAAAGCACAGGGTTAGAAACTGGGCACCCCAGTTTATAATCCTGGCTCTGCCACTAACTCCCTGTGTCACTCTGGACGAGTTGGCCACTGTCCTCTCTTTGGAGAATGAAGAATTCTGAATAGAATCTTCCCAAAGTTTCTAGCCGACTTGAACTTTCTACGGATCTAATTTCTACACATACAATAGAGCTTTGCACCATAAGATTAATTCATCTCATCGGCTTCTTCTTCTTTGCCGTTTATATCCCATTTGTTTTTCTCCTTTGTAATGTGACCTCCCTAAAAAGTCTTCTCCTTTTCTCAATATCCCCATCACTCCTCAGAATATTCAATTCATTTCACTGTTTTTCTCCAGCCTCCTTCAAGCTTCCCTTAAGCAAGAAAAAGCTAGATGTAGTGGTGGGGATCGATTATCCAATAAGCAGTCTCAGCACATGCTCCGGGCACCATTGAGGCCAAGCTTTCTGTCCAGGAGTTGCTATTTCTGGATATCCCTGGAAAATACTACAGAAACATTCCCAGACCTATGAAGTCTATTCTTCCACTGCCTGTGGCAGTCCGATGTACATCCAAATATCTAAGAAGAATAAAAACTTTTTGTTCCAAAGTATTCCACTCCCTGCTTAAATTGAGAGCACTAAAATTATACAATAACATCCTTATCGGTCCCAAGGACTACCCTATAGAACAGTTGCCTGAAACATAAGTCATTCATTCGTTCGTATATTTAACAAATAGTTTGTGAGTAATTACTATATGCTGGGCATTGTGTTATTTATTTGCTGGGGACATAGAAATAAATAATACATTATCAGTGCCCTCCAGAAACTTGGTCTATTGGGAATGATGGACAAGTAAATATGCAACTAGAATTCAAAGTGATAACTGCTACAATTTCCTTACACAAGCTTATGGTTTAGTGTTACAGTTATATTGAATGATACATTGGGGGGTCAGTGTGTCTGATGGCATCACGGTATTTCCAGTACTCAAAACCTATTAAAGGCTTTATCCAGCCACATGCTTCTTGAGAATGAAGAATCCCGGGTTTGGGAGCGGTGATTTCCTCCTTTGATATAGGGAAGTCTTTGAAGACTCTAGCCTCATTTGAACAGGGTCCAAGTCTTCACAGTGTCATTTTAAAGTCTCTATCCACGCTTCGTAAGAATACGACAGCAGAGCTTTGGTCAAAAGCTATAGCCCACTCTTCCACCCGACCTCTTGAAGTCCTACTGGAGTAGGTTTCTGCTTTTCCATAGTGGAAATTCCCTACAAATCCAAAGGAGTTACTTAGCTTGATGGCCCAGTTCGAAGTTGGAGCCAGATAGATGAGGTGCCGCACCGAGTCCACCTTACCACCAGTTGACACTATGTCCCATACCACCCTTGACAGTTTGTGTAAAACTATCCTCTCTGCAGATGATTTGGAAAAAAGAGGTTTTTTTGACCTATAAGGTCACTATGAGTCAGAATCTACTCGATGGCAATAGATTTGGTTTTGGTTTTAAGTAACATAAACAGTCTGCACTCAATTACTCGCTGAATGTTAGCAGTTCAAGCCCACCCAGTGGTACTGTGGAATAAAAGCCCTGGTGATCTTCTTTCATTAAGATTGCAGCCCAGAAAACCCTACGGTGCAGTTCTACTCTGTAACACACGTTGACTCGGAATCAGCTCAACAGCAGCAGCAGCAACATAAAACTGAAATCTCAACCCTCAGAGCATTTTTAAAAATCTGTGAATATAACCTAATGTTAGAAAGACTCATTAACCTAAATATTAAGAAAAGGGTAAATAGAGGTCTTCTCAGATTGCAGATGGAAAACATGTGGCAGAATGCAGTAGTGATTTGACTGACCTTTTTCCACTTAATTTCATTGCCTCTTAAAAATGTCTGAAACACCCGTGGAACATCTTTATGCTGGTTCACTGAAGAACTGTAAGGCAAGCCATTTGTGATTTGTGATTTCTGTTTTCCAGTCAAGTATTTTTGTGTCTGCAAGTGAAGTAGAAGTGTAAAATCGATTAAGAAGAATGGAGACTACAGCAAGCCTGAATCAGAGAGATATTTACCCTGACCGCAAGGTAAACCCATTACTCCTTGATGAAGTGTTTTCCATTGTTGCAACGCTCAAATTTAATACTTACAAAAAAAAAGAAAATGATTTGGGGAAAAATAACATTCCACATACCATAAAGCTGAGGGATGACGGGGAGGAGGCAAAAATAATATTTAGGGTTACATAGTAGATGTTTTATAAAGTTCCAGAACCAACAATCTGGAAAACTGACTTCTGTTTAAGTTGCAGAAAATAAACGGGGAAGTGTGGCCATCCCTAAGCTACCCAAATGCTAGGCAAGCTCTGATTCAGCAAGTTGCTGTCTAGTATGCTTTTTCTGATATTTCTGGATATTGATGTTCTCACCTAGCCAGCAAAGCATAGGAGAATGAGAAATTTAGATAACAGAGATTTTTCAGCTAGTATGTTAGGATGAATAATGATACCAAAAAAATATCTAAGAAGCCCTGGTGGTACAACGGTTAAGCACTCAGCTGCTAACTGAAGTGTTGTATGAACCCCCACCAGTGGCTCCATGGAATAAAGACCTGGTGATCTGCTTCCGTAAAGACTGCAGCCTAGAAAGCCCTAAGGTGCAGTTCTACTCCGTCACATGGAGACTCTGAGTTGAAAGTTGACTCAATTGGCACACAGCATCAACAAATGTGTCTTCATCCTAATACTGGGAACCTGTGAATAAGTTACCTCATACGGCATGAGTTGGAGTTGACTCAATGCCAACTAGTTTTTTTGGTTTTACTTTTTCCATTTAAATATTTAATCCATCTGAAAATGTATTTTACCGTATGGTGTTAGGAAAGGCTATAACCATTTTTTCTAAATTGTTAGCCTGCTGCACCAATACCACTTACAAAGTAAGTCAAGAGCGTCTTGAGGTCTAACGTCACAGAGTTTGTGCAAACAGTGTGATTAGCATTTGAGTACAATTTCCCCCAATGAAAGCACCCCTTCGTTCATGTGTGTTCACGTTCCTCATACTTTCTCTCTTCTCCTACTAAAACTGCTCCCCGGAAACAGTCTGATTATTTCATTTTCAATAATAGTAGTTATTGAATTATTGTTGATAATTCACGCAATCATCAAGTATTGCAGGCTCTAAGCTAAGCTTCTGAGGGTACAGGAGTATACCAGTCATGATCTTGTCTTCAAGAAGTGTATAATTTAATGATGAAGTGTGGAAATAAAAGCATTAACAGTTTATAGGTGGAATAATAATATTAAAATATAACTATTTATTTTGCATTTACTGTGTGCCTTTTACTGAACTGGGTACTTCATAATCTTCTCATTTCACCCTCCAGACAATGTAAACACTATACTTACTGTCATTTGTCACCATCCACTCTTCATTTATGAGATGAAAGGAGCAAATGTTTCAGATGTTGAAACTGGCTGACATAGTGCCATTTTTAGTCCAAGTCATTAGTCCAACAGAAAATATAAAACTGAACCACACAAAGAAATTAATTGGCGTCCATAGGGAGAGAGAAGAGATCTGTAAACCATCTCTGCTAATGTGTCCCAACCCTGGATGACCAGCAGATGCTAAATACTGTTCCCAGGACAATGACACAGCACTCAGAGAACTGGAGGTGCTCAGTGGGGCCCTGACTGCTGATCTGCTGGTACCTTTCCTTCAATTAACTAATAAGGTACCATCCAGAAACAAGTCATTTTGTTAGAGATAAGATATCTTCTCTTGCTTAAGTGTCAAACAAACAGGGCTATTTATTTTGGGTGCCTGACCAAAGTGTTAAGGGCAAAGATAAACCTTAATTATACACCCTCAATTATAACTATTTATAGTCCAGGAGGAAATGCACACAATTCTAAGACCAGGGCCTAATTCCTTGATAGCCATTCATGTGATAGAAGAAGTGCCTTATGATTTAGATTGAGGATCGTATATGGTCCAGTATGAACTTGTGGTTGGGTGACTGGCTCATCAATGAGGCATACGCTAAAACTAGGAAAACAGGAAGAAAAGTAGGGGAAAAGCAATGTGTTTAGGTTTGAAAACGTTGCCTTGAACAAAACCACAGGCAACTCAAAAATGAAAGAAAGAGCATAGAAAAGTCTCTTTCAAAGAAAGTAGAAACAGACACAATAGAGAAATATATAAATGAAATAATAACAAGAAACAAGGCTGTCAAGAAAACAAATGGAAGTGAGAATTTGAAGAAGGAAAACATTTTATTTTACATAAGAAAAGAAATTAGATTCCTACCCTATCTCATACACACACACAACGATTTCAGGTGATTTAAAAACTGAAATATAAAAGCCAAAACTTAAGGCTCTAGAATCTGTGGTCCTGACAATACATCTTATTGCATCTCTCAACATGATGATGTTTCAGAGTAGATCTTTACAATTATCTTTGCAATTATTCTTATTGTTATTTTAACAAACTGTTGTTTAATAGTTCTGAAAATAGAGATTTCCAGTACCTAGTAGAAAAAAGATAGAGACTTTACATATAATTTAGCACAGATTAATGCATAGACATATATATATATGATAGTTCTAAACTAGAATGTTAAAGAACAAATACAGGTTCATAGATCTCTGGAGATGGAGGCAGGAAAATGGATTGGCTGTTGTTCACCAAGGTCTTCAGTTTTACTTGTATAATAAATTAATATATTTTTTAGTTGGTTGCTTAGTACACAGAGATTGGATGAAAAAATGTTTGACATTGGGCAACTTACTCAACCTCTCTTGTTTTTAGAACTGTCATCTGTAAAATAGTAGTGTTAAATTCTATTTATGTGCCATCCAAGGTCTAAAACTTCTTGAGCTCTATCAGTATACTCTGTTGATTTATAACATCTCTGGAAATACAATACCTGTTCTCAAATATTTGAAGGCCATCATGGGGCAAGAGTAGATTTGCTTTACCCTGTGTTGTTTTTGAAAGAAATGGTCTGTATTCAATGTAAGAGTAATTTTCCAGCAGTTAAAACTGTCCACCAAAGGAAAATGTCTTCAGAAGTAGTGTGTTTTCTCTTCTAAGAACAATCCAGATAGAAGTTAGATTATTTATCTCGGGGGCTACAGAAAAACCTACCATCCTGGGAGAGTGATCAAGCTGGATGGCTTCTCACATCTCCCTAGACTTGAATTGGCTATGTTTTTTGTATAAATACTTTCCATTTAAAATATTAGCTTGGATGGTTACAAAAGAATAGTTTGGGTCCAACTTTTTTCCGGTTATAACAGATATAGCATTACTGTTTGTAATAGTTGATTAGGGGCTAAGCAATTTCTTGCTTATTAATTTGAACATGGAGCCAGGAATAAATAGCACACAGTATGTGTAATGCAATCTTAAAAGTGTTTTATTGGAACAATTCTTGACCACATACAAGCAGATGAAAAAATAAGAAATGTAAATGAACGTGATGTCAGACTGATGAAGCAAGTCTCCAGAGATCTTTGCAAGTTAGAATGGTTTTAAAATTCATTATGACTGAATTATAAATTAAATGAAAACCAGGAGGGTTAAATAGGAGGCTCATGGGAACAGGAAAAGAAAGTTCTTTGGATACCCACGACAGGGAGGAAACTGGTTCAGGTTCACCTGTAGGACGAGGAGAAATTTTCTTCCAGGTCTTCTCTTTCAGTGTTTCTTCTGTACCAAGAAACTTACTGTGTTGGTTACTTGAAACACAAAGACTAAGAAAACTGTGTCGACTGTTTAAAGCTCATGCTTTTGAGGGAGAGGCAGACATATAAAACTGAGTGCACCTAATAATACAGTTACGTGCACCTGTCTGTCTATCTGCATTGCACATGCATACAGGCTGTGCCTCAAACTTCCAGACAGCCATTAGACTGCCAGGACTAAAACGCATAGAGCCACTGGCATCAACAATTCCAAGGGGGCTACATTCATCTGTGATGGAGCCAGATACACCAGACACTTACGCAGTGTTGGCAAAGTGAAAGCCATTATTATTATTTAGAAAAAGTAAATAGCAAATAACAAAAACAGATTCCTAAAGGGGGAACTCCTACCCTTCCCACCTATGTCCATTCTTACGTCACTGGGAAGATGGGCTGTGGCTCCAGTCACATGCTGTGTTCACGTGACCTCTGCCTCAGCTACCTCCACGCTGCGCAGGAGGCTGCATGGCTCCCAAGGCTTGTGCTCTATTGCTGGGCCTTGCTGGTCTCTGTAACCCATACTCCCATGCTACCCGGGCCTGCAAGACTCTCTTGCCACCGCTCTACCTGGGTCCCCACTGTAAAAGAAGGATGTTGTTGTTGGGTATCGTCCAGTCAGTTTCAACTCATAGACACCCCATGTGACAGAGGAGAACTAGATGTTCTTGGCCTTGAAAATATAGTAAATATCTAGATAAAGAGTCTAGTATGTCTTCAAGGTCTCTGACTTAGGTGACCAAGTTGATTATAGAACCATTCATCTAAATAAAGATGAATATAGAAGCAACTTTGGGGCAGGAGGAAAAAGAATGAGTTTTAGTTTGGGTCACATTGACCTTGAGATGTTTATGGGACACTATGTTTGGAAGACCGTTACCTGGCCAACTGACTGGAAGTGATACATATTGGTGCCTATTCCAAAGAAAGGTGATCCAACAGAATGTAAACATTATTGAACAATATTAATTTCACATGCAAGTAAAGTTTTGCTGAAGATCATCCAAAAGCTGATGCAGCAATATATCCACAAGGAACTGGCAGAAATTCAAGCCAGATTCAGAAGAGGGCATGGAAGGAGGGATATCATTGCTGATGTCAGATAGATCTTGGTTGAAAGCAGAGAATACCATAAAGATGTTTGCTGTGTTTTATTGACTATGCAAAGACATTCGACAAATTATGGATAACATTGAGAAGAACGGGAATTCCAAAACACTTAATTGTGCTCATGAGGAACCTGTACATAGACCAAGATGCAGCCATTCAAACAGGACAAGGGGATACTGCGTGGTTTAAAAATCAGGAAAGGTGTGTGTCAGGGTTGTATCTTTTCACTATACTTATTCAATCTGTATGCTAAGCAAATAATGAAGAAACTGGACTATATGAAGAAGAATGTGGCATCAGTATTGGAGGAACCTGCGATATGCAGATGACACAAACTTGCTTGCTGAAAGTGAAGAGAACTTAAAGCTCTTACTGATGAATATCAAAGACTACAGACTACAGTTTGGATTACACCTCAACATAAAACAAAAATCCTCCCAACTGGACCAATAAGTAACATCATGATAATTGAAGAAAAGATTGAGTTGTCAATTATTTCATTTTACATGTATCCACAATCAACACCCATGGAAGCAGCAGTCAAGAAATCAAATGACATATTGCATTGGACAAATCTGTTGCAAAAGACCTCTTTAAAGTGTTAAAAAGCAAAGATATCACCTTGAAGACTAAGGCACACCTGACCCAAGCCGTGGTATTTTCTGTCGCCTCATATGCATGCGAAAGCTGGATGATGAATAAGGAAGACCAAATAATAATTGATGCCTTTGAATTATGGTGTTGGTAAAAAAAAAATACCATGGACTGCTAGAAGAAAGAATAAATCTGTCTTGGAAGAAGTATAGCCAGAATGCTGCTTAGACGTGAGGATGGAGAGACTTAGTCTTATGTACACTGGACATTTCATCAGAAGGGACCAGTCCCTGTAGAAGGACATCATGCTTGGTAAAATAGAGGGTCAGTGAAAGAAAGGAAGACCCTCAACCAAATGGATTGACACAGTGGCTTCAACAATGGGCTCAAGTCTAGCAACATTGTGAGGATGGTGTAGGAATGGACAGTGTTGTGTTCTGTTGTAAGTAGGGTCACTATGAGTAGGAACCACCTCATTGGCACCTAACAACAACAATGATGTGGTATCTAATAGACAGAAATATAAACTTGAAGAAGAAAGGATCTAAGCTAGTATATTAGCTTCCAAGACTGCCATAACAAATTACTAAGAACTGGGTAGTTTATAAAAACAGAAATTCATTCTCACAGTTTGGGAGGCTAGAACACAAAATCAAAGTGTTAGCAGGGTTATTTTCCCTCTGAAGCCTCTAGGAGAAGAGTCTTCCTTGCCTCTTCCAGCTTCTGGTAGCCCCAGGTGTTCCTTGGCTTGTGGCAGCATAACTCCAATCTCTGCCTTCCTCTTCATATGGCCATTTTACCTCTGTGTCTATATCTATGTCTGCTCTCCTCTTCTTATAAGGACACCAGTCATATTGAATTAGGACCCTTCTAATTCAGTATGACCTCATCTTAACTTGATTACATCTGCAAAGACCCTATGTCCAGATACAGTCACATTACAGGTACTGAAAACTATGACTTGAACATATCTTTTTGGGGGACACCATTCAACTCATAACAGCTAAATACATAGATTTGAGACAATTTAGGTAGTACCTGAAATTAATAGTTTGGATCAAATCAACCAAAGAAAGAGTCTAACAGAGAGAAGTATGAAATACAAATCCTGAGGAATACAATAATTGAGGAAGTAGCTGCAAAAAGAAATACTTGAGAAGAAGATTAAGAAGTGCCTAGACATGTAGTGGGGGGAAAGTAAGAATAAGGAATACAAGGAAGGAGAAGAACTTCAATAAGGAAGAGTCGATCGGTAAAGACTAAGAAGGATATGTTGGTTTTCAACAGTTCCAAATTTTCCATTGGCTTCAGCAAAAACAGCTTCAGAGAAGCAGCTAATTGAGGTTACACTGGGTCCAGGAGAAAACCGAAGGTAATAAATTTTAACCTCCAGTAGAGCTGATTCTTTCAAGAATCTGGGTTAAGGAGAAAATTGTAATAGCCCAAGTAGGGCATAGGATTTAGTTTGCAGGGGAGTAACAGAAGCACTGATTTGGGGTCAAAATGCTTTTGTCCCCTTTTCGTTTAGACTCCATTTGTAAAGTGAGTTTTTTCTGTGTTTATGAAGAAATTTCTGAAGTAAAGATCTCTAAAGAATGTATGTGAGATCTATCATTATTTCAATTAAGATAAATTAGTATAAAATATCTTCTCACTTAATTCCATATAACTAAATTTATTAGAATCTTAAATTGTGTTTAACTTGTGTTTATTCAGCATATTCTGTATTTATTTATATGAAATGTCTCTTCAGAGTATTGTTAAGTTAATACCCAGAATCACAATAATAATAACCAAAACTAACATTTTTTTGAGCATATACAATATGCCAGGCATTGTTCTAAGTGCTTTTATTTTATTTTTACCCCTCCTGACAAGAACTCATGAGGTAGGTCCTATTTGTTAACTCTGTCTGACAGAGGCACACAGAGAGGCTCAATTTCTTCTCAAGGTCATACAGTCAGTAAGGATTCCAGCCCAAGCAGCCTGGCACCAGAAAACCAAACCAAACCAGTTACTGTCTAGTCAAATCCAACTCATGGTGACTCCATTTGTTGCAAAGTAGAACTGCACTACGTATAGTTTTCCAGGCCGTGAACTTTTGGAAGCAGATCACCAGACCTTTTTTCCCAAGTGCTTCCGGGTAGGTTTGAACTATCAACCTTTCGGTTAGTAGTCAAGTGCTTAACCACTTATGCCACCCAGGGGGCTCCTTCCTGGCACTAAAGTTCATGCTTTTAACCATGGTGCCATATTGCCTCTCAGTCATACAGTGCAATTGTCTTTACATATAAAGAACCATGGTAGACAATAATGTATTGTTCTCCTACTTCTATTTTCACGATCTTTCAGGAGCGTATTTCTCCCTCCTGAATTCAGCCTGCACTATAAAGAAAATAGCTAACTCATCTGTGTAATTATACCAGTATTCAGACAAATTGAAGCTTGGACATGTTTATCCTTCTGTTTAAGAAGGTTCCTTAGCTACTCCGACTCATTCTCCAGCTGGGAACTGAGGAAGAATCCAACTGGCATGAAAAGGTCATGACCACTAGGCTATTGGGCAGGGTATTTAAGAGATTTTTAAATGGCTCCTGATTGTCCAAGTTAGAACCGGGGTCCAGGGGAAAAGTAAAATTAATTTCACATGAAAACCATTCAAGACATTTAGACAAAAAGAAAAAGAGAAACAAATACTGTGATGAAAAAACTCTTCCTTCAGATTTGGGATCCAAATACTGAGAAGCCTTCAATAATAAGAATAAAACAAAAGGGAGCTACTTCTCTCTCAGCTCATATTAAATGGATGGGTCATAGCTGACAGCATGATTGAACACATATTTTTTCAATTTTCTTACAATAAGCTACACAGTTAGCAACACGAAATAATATAAAATTTAAAAAAAATAAAATTAAATGAAAAAGCACGAAGCCAGAACTAAGTGAAAACTGTAGGGCAATATACAGATAAACTGATGTGTGGATATTATGGTCAGAGAGGGATTCAGTGACTTTAATGCCATCTTAATCTAAATGTATAGTGTGCTAAAACATATAGGTGTTCCTATAACCATCCATAGGTATAATTTTTGAAGTAATTCCTGAACCTGACCTCAAATTAGTATGGAACAAGATCTAATCTAAATATAGATTAGCTCCTTCTCACAAAGTATTTCAAAACAAACCAGTTGTTGTCGAGTCCATTCCAACTCATGGTGACCCCACGTGTGTCAGGGTAGAACTGTACTCCATAGAGTTTCAATGGCTGATTTTTCAGAAGTAGCTCACAAAGCTTTTCATCTGAGGCCCCTCTAGGTCTGCGTGAGCTCGAACCTCCACCCTTTCAGTTAGCAGCAGAGCACGTTAACCATTTGAACCACCCAGGAACTCGCTCTGAGTGTTTAGAATCAAGTAAATAGAGAAAAATTTTAGTCTTTTTAAATCCAAAGAACAGCATATACGCTTGGTGTGCCTTCACACTAAGCATTTTGCGGGACAAATCGAAATGGGGAACTAACTGAAAAGAGAGGGAAATAATATGAAATTTTAGGTGTCTTAATGTACCTAGGAGTTTGACACGTGCTGTCTTCATGTTCCTCATCACATCTCTCTCTCGAAGTTTCTATTATCACTCTCAATTTGTGGTGGGGGGAAAAACACCAGAGGTTCAAAACTAGGTAACTAGTCCACTTCACTGAGCTAGTAAGACGAAGGGCTGAAATTAGAACCCAGTTCTTTCTGATTCCAAAATTTCTTTCATTTAAAAGTGTTTCCTCCATTAGTAATAAAAACCATGATCCCTCAAAATCTGGATATAATAGAAATATAGACATTAAATAGACATTTAATAACGAAACATTGAACTCAACTTTATAATAAGTAAATAATAATAGGAGATTTCTGTAATGTTCTGTTTTACATCTAAAATTTTAAAAACCAAAGAAATAAAAGCCAATTTATGTGTAGAAATATCATTTACTCAGTGATAGTCCATAAGAATCACAGAATAATTATGAAGACAGCAGCCCTGATTTTCCAAAAGACCATATTGTCCTAGCATTTGATTTATAGTTGAATATATATGTGTATATATATTTATATATATATATGAATTACTAACGGCTTTATATCCATTGATATTTCTAACAAGGGAATTTCTAGTTAAGATTACTGAACGAATAATTCTATTTTTGTCAATATATTTAACATAGTGTGAAAATATTCTATTCTCAATGAAAATCGTGTATCAATTAGGATTGTATATTGCAAGTGACAATAACCCAACTTAAACTAGTTGATTTCATTAGTAAATGAAATATGTTAGCTCACAAGATGGAAAACATCAGAAATACCACTAGCTTCAGGCAGGGTTTGATCCAGGGGCTCAAAAATTTTCACCCAAAACTTCATTCTTAACTTCTCTTTGCTCTGTTCTCTGAAGTGTCAGCTTGATCCTCAGGCTCCCCATGGACGATCTCAGCTCTCCCTGTAGTAGCAAAATGGATTTCACAGAACCAGTCTCCACAAACTTATCCCACACTCTTGCGGAGAAAAGTGACAGTCTCTTTTCCTAGTTTCCACAGAGGAGAGACAAAGCTATTTTTCTTTTCCAAAAAGCCCTCAAATCATTGCACATTTTATTAGCTCTAGTTGGACTCCCTGATCCAATCACCATGATAAGGGAGGATAAAATATGTGTATTGACATTAGCCAACTAGGGCTGCTACCCTGTACCTGTAGGTAGGCATCCCACTCAAAACATTTGGACTCAGAAATGAGAAGGGCCAGTTTCCAAAAGGAGAACTCAGGTGCAATTAAGATGGGAAAAGGGTGATTAGTGTCCTTCAAATTACAATGTCCAATACAAATTGAAAGATTTCTGGGCAAGACAATGACATGAACACAGGTAATTTCACAGGCTGAAGTAATAACTATAGCAACAATAAAACTAATAATTATATTAAATAATACTTTGTGTTGCTGTTGTTAGCTGACGTCAAGTTAGGCCCCAACTTCTGGTGACAACCCTATGCACAATTGGATCAAACCACTGTGGTCCACAGGGTTTTCATTGGCTGAGTTTTGGAAATAGATCACCAGGACTTTTTGCCTAGTCTGTTTTAGTCTTCAGGCTCTGCTGAAACCTGTTCAGCATCACAGCAACACGCATGTCTTCAATGACAGATGAGTGGAGGCTGCGCTTGAGGTGCTTTGGTCAGGAATTGAACCCAGGTCTCCTGCACGGAAGGCTAGAATTCTTCACTTAATAAATCAATAAAGGTATTGATTGACTACTAAGTTAAAAGTTATGCGCTTTACATGTTTTAATCCATTGAAACCTCACAATTACCTATGAGAAAGATTTTATTATTATATCCATATTTTACAGATGAGGAAATTGAGAATTCTTAAGTACTTCCCTTATAAAAAAAAAAAAAAAGAACAAAAGCCTGCAACAGCTCTGTAAACTATGGAAGGGTGCCATCTAGAGGACAGAAAATCTAAAAAAAAAAATTGTTAGACATAACACAGATGAGACTAGATTCATTCAACAAATGGTTATTGAGTATTTATTATGTATGGATACTATATTGGGCACTGGAGGCACTGTATGGGTGCTGAGCCAAAGAAAAACCAACTTGTGACTCCAGCCTGTAAACCTGGTATGCCTATTCTAGCCTTCTCATGGTGCCTCAAACCCAACAAGCCCTTTCTGCCTCAGGGCCTTTGCACATGCTGTCCTCCTACTTTCTCTGTACCTATAAGCTTTCCCTCTTCACATAGTTCCCCCCACTTAATATCTATGGTCCATCATTGTCATCATCAAATGCTTAAACATTTTTCCCCTCTGTCATTTTGAAGATTGGTACCATCATAAATTCAAGGTTGTTAATCCCAGCTGGGCTCTCAATGCCACCTAGGATCATACTAAGTCTGTCTACTCCCTTTCTCTCTTTCTGCAATTGCAATTTCAAACCTTTACCAATGGCCTCAAATCTTTGACTCTGCCACCTCTCTTACTCTCAGCAATCTACTTCACCTACTTCATTCTGAGAAAGAAGTCATTAGAAAGGAACTTCTTCATATACACTCCTTGCATCTGCCCTTATTATTTCCTCATTCTTTACTATTGATGTTGTGTTGTTAGATGCCGCTGAGTTGATCCTGACTTATAGTGACCCTATGTACAACAGAACAAAACACTGCCCAGATCTGTGCCATCCTCACAAACTGTTCTATAGTTTGAGGGCATCTTTGCAGCCACTATGTCAATCCATCTTGTTGAGGGTCTTCCTCTCTTCTGCTGACCCTCTACTTTACTTTACTACTAGAAGCACTGAAATGTCAGTTTTGCTATCCCTAGGAGTCTCCTCAGGAATTTTATATTAATGAGAACATCCTCCTCTTTTGTATCTTCAACCCGTCCTTCAGAGTCTTCCCATCAGCATTTTAACACTCAGCCTCGCCTGATCTTTAAGTGTGAACCCCACAAGTCTTCCAGGTACTTCTCACAGCTAATTCTCAAAATCACTGTTTATACTCATGGTCTCAATTCAAGGGTAGCTTATGACCTTCTTGAAACTAACTCTCATGGGCACTTTTAGTTAGCATTTACTTGGTTTCTCAGCAGCCTGCGTCTTCTGGATCTGTTTTTGTTCTGTCTTTTTAGGTAGCTCCCTCTACTCTTTCCAAAATTTTTGTGTTGGAATTGCCCACACCTCTCATCACTATACACTCCCCTACCGAGTAGAATTATTCCCTTCTATGGCTTCAATCCCAGAGTCCCTAGGTTGCACAAATGTTTAAGCACTAGACTACTAGTCCAAAGGTTGGCTGTTCGAACCCACCCAGAAGTACCTGGGAAGACATGGTTGGTGATCTACTTCCAAAAGGTCACAGCCTTGAAAACCCTTTGCAGCAGGTCTACTCAGCATACACAGGGTTGCCATGAGTCAGAATCAACATGACAGCAACAAACAACATCAAATAGATATATAAATATATATACACATACATATATACATACATATACATATATGTATACATATATATGTGTGTGTGTATATATATATAGCTGTTAGGTGCTGTCAAGTCAGTTCCAACTCATAGCAACCCCGTGTACAACCGAACGAAACACTGCCCTGCCATGTGCCAACCTCACAATCATTGCTGTGCTAAGGGTCTTCCTCTTTTTCACTGACCCTCTACTTTACCAAGCATGATGTCCTTCTCCAGGGACTGATCCCTCCTAATCACCTGTCCAAAGTAAGTGAGATGAAGTCTCTCCATCCTCTCTTCTAGGGAGCATTCTGGCTGTACTTCTTCCAAGACAGATTTGTTCATTCATTTGGCAGTCCATGGTATATTCAATATTTTCTGCCAACACCAGAATTCAAATGCATCAATTCTTCTTCAGTCTTCCTTATTCATTGTACAGCTTTCACATGCATATGAGGTGATTGAAAACACCATGGCTTGGGTCAGGCGTACCTTACTCCTTAAAATGACAGCTTTGTTTTTCAACACTTTAAAAAGGTCTTTTGCAGAAGATTTTTCCCAATGCAACATGTCATTTGAGTTCTTGACTGCTGCTTCCATTATGGATCTAAGTAAAATGAAAGCCTTGATAACATCAATCTTCTCTCCATTTATCATGATGTTGCTTATTGGTCTAGTTGTGAGGATTTTGTTTTCTTTATGTTGAGGTGTAATCCATACTGAAGGCTGTACTCTTTGATCTTCATCAGTAAGTGCTTCAAGTCCTCTTCACTTTCAGCAAGCAAGGTTGTATCATCTGCATAACGCAGGTTGTTAATGAGTCTTCCCCCAATCCTGAGGAATTGTTCTTCTTCATAAAGTTGAGATTCTCAGATTATTTGCTCAGCATACAGAATGAATAAGTATGGTGAAAAGATACAACCCTGTCACACACCTTTCCTGACTTTAAACCACTCAGTATCCCTTGTTCTGTTTGAACGATTGCCTCCTGGTCTATGTACAGATTCCGCATGAGCACAATTAAGTGTCTTGAAATTCTCATTCTTTGCAATGTTATCCATAATTTGTTATGATCCACACAGTCAAATGTCTCTGCATAATCAATAAAACACAGGTAAACATCTTTCTAGTAGTTTCTGCTTTCAGCCAAGATCCATTTGACATCAGCAATGATATCCCTCATTCCATGTCATCTTCTGAATCTGTCTTGAATGTCTGGCAGTTCCCTGTTGATGTACTGCTGCAGCCACTTTTGAATAATTTTTCAGTAAAATTCTACTTGCATGTGATATTAATGACTGTCTTAGTCATCTAGTGCTGCTATAACAGAAATACCACAAGTGGATGGCCTTAACAAAGAGAAGTTTATTCTCTCACCGTCCAGTAGGCTACAAATCCAAATTCAGGGCATCAGCTCCAGGGAAGGCTTTCTCTGTCGGCTTTGGAGGAAGGTCCGTGTCATCAATCTTTCCTTGGTCTCGGAGCTTCTCTGCACAGGAACCTCAGGTCCAAAGTTTGTGCTCTGCTCCCAGCACTGCTTTCATGGTTGTATGAGGTTCCCATGTGTCTCTGCTCGCTTCTCTCTTTTATATCTCAACAGAGATTGGCTTAAGACGCTATCTAATCTTGTAGACCTCATCAGTATAACTGCCGCTAATCCATTTTATTACATTATAGTGATAGAGTTTACAACATATAAGGAAATCACATCAGATTACAAAATGGTACACAATCATACAATACTGGGGATCATGACCCAGCCAAGTTGACAGATATTTTGGGGGGATACAATTCAATCCATGACAAGGATATTGTTCTATAATTTCCACATTCTGTTGGATCATCTTTCTTTGGAACAGGCGTAACTATGGATCTCTTCCAGTCAATTGGCCAGGTAGCTGTCTTCCAAATTTCTTGGCATAGAGGAGTGAGTGACTCCAGTGCTGCATCCATTTGTTGAAAAATCTCAGTTAGTATTTTGTCAGTTCTTGGAGCCTTGTTTTTCGACAATTCCTTCAGTGCAGCTTGGACTTCTTCCTTCAGTACCGTTGGCTCTTGATCATATGCTACCTCCTGAAATGGTTGAACTTCTATCAATTCTCTTTGGTACAGCGGCTCTGTGTATTCCTTCCATCTTCTTTTGATGCTTCCTATGTCATTCAATATTTTCCCCATAGAATCCGTCAGTATTGCAACTCAAGGCTTGAATTTTTTTCTTCAGTTCTTTAAGCTTGAGAAATGCTGAGAGTGTTCCTCCCTTTTGGTTTTCTATCTCCAGTTCTTTGCACATTTTGTTGTAATATTTTACTTTGTCTTCTCAAGCTGCCCTTTGAAATCTTCTGTTCAGCTCTTTTACTTCATTTCTTCTGTTCACTTTAGCTACTCTGTGCTCAAAAACAATTTTCAGAGTCTCGTCTGACATCATTTTGGTCTTTTCTTTCTTTCCTGTCTTTTTAATGACCTTTTGATTTCTTCATGTATTATGTCCTTGATGTCATTCCACAACTCATCTGGTCTTCGCTATTTAGTGTTCAATGCATCAACTCTATTCTTGAGATGGTCTCTAAAGTCAAGTGGGATATACTAAAGGTCATACTTTGGCTTTTGTGGACTTATTTTAATTTTCTTCAGCTTCAACTTGAAAGTGCATATGAGCAATTGATGGTCTGTTCTGCAGTAACATACATACACATAAAAATCAATGCAGTGTCAAAAACATGTCAGAGTAACAAAAAAGGGAAGTGGGAATTGAAATATTGATATCAGACAAAATAACATGCAAGGGATATTTATTTAAGGATACAAAAGGAAATATTTTATATAAAAATATTTATAATTTATTATGAAAAAATAGTCACGTATTCTACACTTTCAATATGTTAAGCAAATGGCCATAAGTACACAGAGAATAGAAAGAAATTAATTTCATGAAAAATATCCACTAAATCCTTTGTCATAAATACATTTTTTAAAAAAACCCAATGCTGTCAAGTAGATTCTGACCCATATCAATCATATTAAGTATATTAAAAATAAATACTGACATAGAAACCAACAACCAACCACTTGCTGTCAAGTTGATTCCAACTCATGGAAACCTTATGTGTGTCATGGTAGAATTGTGCTTCATAGGGTTCATGGCTCATTTTTTAAAAGTAGATCACCAAGTCTTTCTTCTGAGTGAGCTCAAACCTCCAACTTTTTGGTTAGCAGCCAAGCGTGTTAACCATTTGCACCAACTAGCGATCCAAAAAGAAATACTGATATAGAGGAGTGTAATAATATAATCAATAATGTTAATTAAATATACATGTACTTGTGTGTGTGTGTGTGTGTGTGTGTGTGTGTGTATGTGTGAGTGTAAGTACAGGCAATCCTCAGATTACAAACGAGTTCCTTTCCTAAGTCTGTCTTTAAGTTGAATTTGTACGTAAATCTGACAGTTAGGTATGGTTTGCATCTAACATCAGCTAGTCAAATGTTTGCCTTAATATGTAGTATATACTGTACCTTTCTATGCATAGAAAACATTAAGGAAACACAGATACACTAAAACATCATTAACATAATAATACAGTAATAATAATAATGTTTTGATGCTCCTAACAAAGTAGCACCCATTTGTTATTACAAACCACTGGATGTACCTCGAATTTTTTATATAATAGGTTTTACAGGGTTTGGGCCGTAACTACGGGTTGTACGTAAGTCAGATGTTTGTAACCCAGGGACTGCCTATACAATATTGTAACCATAGAAAATAAATTTTTTAAAATTCCATGAAACAATCACAAAAATTACAGTGACTTCTTTCAAGCTTTGGAATAACAAATGATCTGCAGGCAAAATAAAGTCTTCCAATACAATGAAAAAGAGAAGAGTTTTTTAATTTATTTATTTAAGCTAAAATCAAACCCTGATAAAGAAAGAAAAAAAAAACTATAAACCCATTTCATTTATGAATATGAGTGAGCAAATCCTAAATTAAAACTAATAAATTAACTAAGAAATATATTTAAAGAATTATATACCATGACCAACTAGATATATTCCAAAAATTCAAGAATGATTTAATATTAAGACATCTATGAATATAAATACATATAAATCATTCAATGAAAAAACCTACATAATTTCTGAATAGAATGCCAAAGTTTTATTCAATACGATTCCATAACCATTATTGATTAAAAGTTTTCTTCAAACCAATAGCTAACAGGAGGACCTTTATTGGTAAAATGATGGCAGAGATGTCATGAAAATCAAGAAGACAATGACATCTGCTACTATCTCAGTGATTAATGTTATTGTGGGATCAATGCAATAGAAGAAGAAACACAAATGAGAAATAAATGACCAAGAAATATTAGATACAAACTATCAGTATTTGCAGTTGGTATGATTGCCTAAAAGTTGCAAGATAATTAAATCTATAAAAGAAATTAGAACAAATAATAGAACTCAGTAAAATAATATGTTAAATATATAACAAATAATGTTTGAGAATATATTTTCACAATAGCAATCACAACAAAATACTTAAGAACAAATTTAACAAGAAAAAGCAGCATCTATACGAGGAAAATGTCATCAACACTAAAGGAGTTTTTAAAAGTTGTTTTTCATAAAATTTTATGGTTAAATGGAGGAGAAAACAATCACAACATTAAAGTGGTTAACATTTTTTTTTTTTTTTTTAGTGCTTCCCGTAAGTCAGGCTCTGCTAAGCACTTATAAATATTACTTCATCTAACCCTCATAAAAATCCCTTAAGGCAGTTCAATAATTATTTCCATTTTGAAGATGAGTAAATGCTTTTTTTTTTTTTTTTCTTTTCAAGAGTGCACAAAACATTTATCAAGCTGGATCACATTTTGGGCCATAAAACAAACCTCGCCAATTTTAAAAGAATTAAAATTAAATGAAGTATGTTCTCTGACCTAAAAGAATTAAAATAGAAATACATAACAGAAAGATACCTGGAAAATCCAAATATATGGAAATTAAAAAGCACACTTCTAAATAATCCATGGGTTATAGCAGGAGTCACAAGAGAAATTAGAAGATATTTTGAACTAAATGAAAATAAAAACCTATCAAAATATGTGGGATTTAACTAACCAGTGCTTAAAGGAAAATATATAGCTTTAAATGCTTATGTTAGAAAACAAGAAAGTTTCAAATCAAGGATCTAATCTTCCATCTTAAGAAATCAGAAAGAGAAGAGCAAATTAAACCCAAAGCTTTAAATTGGAAAGAATAATAAAGTTAAGAACAGAAATCAATGATGTTGAAAAGAGACAAATAATAGAGAAAATCAGTGAATCCAAAAGTTGGTTCTTCAAAACATCAATAAAATTAATAGACCTCTAGACAGAATGACCAATAATTAAAAAGCTGAGAAACAATTACCAATATTAGAAATAAAAGAGAAGGCATCACTACAGATTCTAGAAACATCAAAATGATAGTAAGGGAATATCATGAACAATTTTGTGCTGATAAATTCAACAACTTAGATGAAATTAACAAATTTTTTAAAAGACACAAATGACCAAAACTCACTCAAGAAGAAATAACCTGAATGTTCCTACATCTAGTAAAAGATGAATTTGTAATTTAAAATCTTTTCACAAAGAAAACTTCAAGTCCAGATGGCTTCACTGGTGAATTTTACCAAGCACAGAAACAATAATACTAATTCTACACAAACTCTTCTAGAAAATAGAGGAAAAGAAATACTTCCCAATTCATTTTCTGGTCAGCATTATCCCAATAACAAACCACAAAAAGAATTAAACTAGAAATAAGAAAACAATAGGACAATATTCTTCATGAATATAGTTGTGAAAATCCTCAACAAAATATGGACAAATTGAATCTAGTAAAGTAAAATGTAAAATATATTATGACCAAACAAAGTCTATCTTGGAATGCAAGGCTGGTTCAACATTTGAAAATAAATCACTGTAAATCACCATATAAACAACTAAAGAAAAATTATGTGACCATTTCAATTAATGCAGGAAAAAAGCCAGTCAAAACGGAGGAAGCCCACTACAGCCTATCTCTGCCACCGACTGCAACTAAACATTCTGCACAAAATGCAAAAAGCAGCTACCTGAGGACTCTGTAAAGTAATCCATCTATATGATAGTCTGGAAAAGGCAAAATTATAGGGGCACAAAACAGATCAGTGGTTGTCGGGGGCTGTGTGTAGGAGAGACTGATGACAAAGTGCCATGAAATGATTTTGGGAGTAATGGAAACTGTTCTACATCTTAATTACGGTAATGATTATACAACTCTTGTCAAAAGGCTTGGAACTCCGCACTAAAAAGGGTGATTTTACTACGTAAATTATACCTCAGTACATCTGGCTTTTAAAAAATTCAGTAAAAGATTTGGAATATTAAATCAAGGTATAGATTTTCCGGAAAGTAGAACAAAAATATTAATAGTTAAAGTAATGTTGAAAGAGAAGAATAAAGTAGGAGGACTCACACTTCCTGATTTTAAAACATATTATAGAGCTACAGTAATCAAAACAGCCTGGTTCTGGTATCACAACAGACACAAAGATCAACTGAATAGAATTGAGAGTCCAGAAATAAACCCACACATCTACGGTCAACTGATTTTTGACAAAGGTACCAAGTCCATTCGATGGGGAAAGAAGAGTCTCTTTAATAAACGGTGTTGGGAAAGTTGGATTACCACATTCCAAAAAATGAAACAGAATACATGCTTCACAGCATACACACAGACAAATTCAAAATGGATTAAAGACCTAAATGTGAAAATTAAAACCATAAAAAAAAATAAAATTCTTAGAAGAAAATGTAAGGCTGTTGGATCTAGCTTTTAACAATGGATAACAAAAGCACGAACTGCAAAAGACAAAATTAAAAATGGTACCTGATAAAAATTAAAAACTTTTGTTCATCAAAAGACTTTAACAAAAAAGTGACAAGACAAGCTACCAAATAGGAGAATATCTTCAGAAACTGTATATCCAATAACAATCTAATAACCAAAATATTATAAAACTTTGACAACTTAACTAACAACAAAAAGACAAAAACCCAATTAAAAAAATCAGCAATGGGCTTGAATACACATTTCACCAAAGAGGACATTCAAATAGCCACCAAATACATGAAAAGATGCTCAACGTCATTCGCTATTAGAGAAATGGATGCAAACCAAAACAATAAGATACAGTTTCACTCCCACTAGGGTAGCTAAGATTTAAAAAACACACAGAAAATAACAAATGTTGCTGAGGATGTGGGCAAATTGGAACACTTATCCATTGCTGGTAGGAATGCAAAATGGCTGTTGTGGAAAACAATGTAACAGTTCCTCAAAAAACTAAAAATAGAACTACCATATGATGAAGGAACTCCACTCCTGGGTATACACATAAAAGAACTGAAAGCAAAAATTTAAATAAATACTTCTACACCAGCGTTCATTGCAACACTATTCACAATAGCCAAAAGAATGAATGGATAAACAAAATGTGATACATACATACAATGGAATATACTCAGCCAGTAAACGGAAAAAAAGTCCTGATGCATGCTACAATATGGGTGGAGCTTGAAGACACTATTCTGAGTGAAATAAGTCCACTACAAAAGAACAAACACTGCATGACTCAGTTACATAAAAAGACAAGAACAGGCAAATGTATAGAGACCTACATTATTAGTGGTTACCAGGGGCAGTAGAGGTGGGTATTGCTTAAGCAGCACTGAATTTCAGTTCATAGTTGTTATGGATTAAATAGTGTCCCCCCCACCAAAATGTATGTCAACTTGACTATGCCATGAGTCCCAGTATTGTGTGGTTGTCCTCATTTTGTGATCTGCTGTATTTATACTGTTGTTGTTGTTAGGTGCCGTTGAGTCAATTTTGACTCATAGTGACCCTATGTACAACAGAACGAAACACTGCCTGGTCCTGCGCTATCCTCACAATCATTGCTATGTTTGAGCCCATTGTTGCAGCCACTATGTCAATTCATCTCTTTGAGGGTCTTCCTCTTTTTCACTCACCTTCTACTTTACCAAGCGTGATATCTTTCTCTAGGGACTGGTCTTTGGTCATTGGTGTTCAATGTGTTAAATCTCTTCTTGAGATGGTCTCTAAATCAGGTGGGACATACTCAAGGTCATACTTTGACTCTGGTGGACTTGTTCTAATTTTCTTCAGCTTCCACTTGAACTTGCCTAAGAGCAACTGATGGTCTATTCCACAGTCGGCCCCTGGCCTTGTTCTGACTGATGATATTGAGCTTTTCCATCATCTCTTTCCACAGATATAGTTGATTTGATTCCTGTGTATTCCATCTGGTGAGGTCCACGTGTATAGTCACCGTTAATGTTGTTGTAAAAAATATTTGCAATGAAGAAGTTGTTGGTCTTGCAACATTCTATCATGCAATCTCCAGCATCATTTCTATCACCAAGGTCATATTTTCCAACTACCAATCCTTCTTCTTTGTTTCCAACTTTTGCATTCCAATTGCTAGTAATTATCAATTTCATGCATCTTGATTGCATGTTTGGTCAATTTCAGACTGCAGAAGTTGGTAAAAAATCTTCAATTTCTTCATCTTTGGCCTTAGTGGTTGGTGTGTAAATCTGAATAATAGTTATATGAACTGGTCTTCCTTTTAGGCGTATGGATGCTATCTTATCCCTGACAGTGTTGGACTTCAGGATCGATCTTGAAATGTTCTTTTTGACGATGAATGTGATGCCATTCCTCTTCAATTTGTGATTCCTGGCATAGTAGACCATATGATTGTCTGATTCAAATAGGCAATACCAGTCGATTTCAGTATTTATACCATATGTCATATATCCTAATGATATTGATGAGGCAGGATTAGAGGCAGTTATGTTAATGACCCAGGACACAATCTGCAGGATTAGGTTGTATCTTGAATCAATCTCTTTTGAGATATAAAAGAAAGAAGCTAGCAAAGAGGAAAGGGACCTCATTACCACCAAGAAAGAAGAGCCAGGAGCAGAGCAATTGCTTTGGACCCAGGGTTCCTGTGCTAAGAAGCTCCTAGACTAGGGGAAGATTGATGACAAGGACCTTTCCCCAAAGCCAAGGGAGCAGAAAGCCTTCCCCTAGAGCTGGCACCCTGAATTTGGACTTCTAGCCTCCTAAATTGTGAGAGAATAAATTTCTCATTGTTAAAGCCATCCTCTTGTGGTATTTCTGTTATAGCAGCACTAGGTAACTAAGACAATGGTGATGAAAAAATTACACTGATTAAGGATAGGGTTGCACAGCCAATTAATGTCACTGAATTGTACATGTAGAAATTACTGAATTGGTGTATATTCTGCTGTGTATATTCTCAACAACAACAAAAATTAAAAATTATTTAAAAAATACTAAGAGATAAAAAATGGCTAGAATTTTTTCTCATGAGATTATAAATTTAGGAGATTTAATACTTAGTTTAAGGAGATTCCAGAAAGAGAGAACAGAGAAAAGGGAGGAAAGGAAATTATCAAATAATTAATATAAGAAACTGTCCCTAAATTGAAGGTACATCAAATGCCCAAGGTACACCAAATGTAACAAAATGATAGACAGATAGATAAGGAAAGAGAAAGAAAGAAAGCTATGACTTTGTGAAATTTTAGAAACCTGGAATTTAAGTCAAATTTCTAAAAGCTTTCAGAGATAGAAGACAACATATCAGATACAAAGGATTAAGAATCAAAATGTCACTGGATTTCTCAAGAGCAACACTGGAAGCTGCAAGACAATAGAGTAATGACTTCAAAATTCAGAGGGTAATAAATTCTAATCTAGTATTATATGCCCAAACTATCAGTTGAGAATGAGCAAAATAAAGACATTTTAATATGTGTACAAAATTAGGACATTTTAAAATATGTACAAAATTATGTCTCAAAAATGTTACGTGGCATGTACCCTTTATGCAAAATATACTGGACTCCAGAGGTGAGATGGGAAGGCAGAGAGGGTTAGGAGCTGGGTGAATGGACATGGAGAATCAGGGGTGGAAAGCAGGAGTGTGCTGTCAAAGTATGGGGAGAGCAATTAGGGTCACATAACAATGTATGTATAAATTTTTGCATGGGAGACTAACTTGAGATGTAAACATTTAAACTACAACAATAAAAAAAATTAAAGATCAAAAAATATATGTATACTGGAGGAGGTACTCCAACAAAACAAGGGAGTAAACTAAGAAAAAGTAATACCTAGGATTTACAATATAGGAGATTCAACATAGCAATGTGGCAAAGGGAGTTCCCAGTGAAGGGAGGTCTTGGTACAACTATGAAGCAGGTCTGAAAAGCAGCACTCCAATTTGTCAGTGGATTTGGATGTTACAGGGACCCAGGAAAATTGTATCCAAGAGGAAAAAGATAAATAAAATAGATAGCTTTCCTGATGTGCTTGGCTATTTTTTGTGGAGTTTTACAATTGATTGTAAAGTTTGAAGCTTAATTACTAATGGGCACAAGAAAAAAATACGCAAATAAAAAAGATAAAGCAGTTAGTAACTCCAGGGAAAACAGAGTTTTATAAGAAAGAAAACATAATTATAGTACATTGTAAGCTGTAACTTATGTTTACATAGTTAAATAAACAATAGTTTCTAAAACAGAAATTCTGAAGTAATTGTGATGGTTTATTTTATGTGTCATTTTGGCTAGGCTTAAGCACTGCACCACCAGGGGTCCACTATATACTATATACTAAGACGAATATTTGACTAACTGATGTTAGATACAAACTGTACCTAATTGTTCTGACTTATGTATAAATCTAATTTAAAGACAGATTTAGGAACAGAATTCGTTCATAATCTGGGGACTGCCTGTACATTATGAAAGTGATTACATTATATTACATTATATTACATTCCATTACAGAGAATAATCCGCTCTATCAAAGGCCAACTGATTAAATCATGTGTAACTATGCCATGACAACAGCTACTATACTAGTGTTTGGCCAGACCACTGGGAACCATAAAACCTGTTGCCATCGAGTCGATTCTGACTTATAAGGTCACTATGAGTTGGAATCGACTTGACAGCAATGAGTTTGATTTGGATTTTTTATAGTATATAGTGTACCTTTTTATGCATAAAAAAAATTACAGAAACACTTCCAGATACACCAAAACATCTTTAACATAATAATGTAGTAATAATAATAAGAATGTTTTGATGTGTGTCACAAACTAGTGCCCATTTGTTATTACGAACCAATGTGTGTACCTCAAATTTTTAATATAATAGTCTTTATGAGGATTGGTTCATAATTATGGGTTGTATGTAAGTCAGACGTTCATAGCCCGGGACTGCCTATAATCTAATTAATGTAATGTAATCACTTTCCACGGTGCAGTCTAATATAATGTAATCAATTGATCAGTTGAGGTTAGATGTGGATCCTAATGTGAGGATTGTCCACAACCAGAGAACGCCAAGGAACCAAGAAATGCCTAGGACTAACAACAAGGAAGGAATCAACACAGACAAGACCCTGATTTGGACTTTGAGCCTCCAGAACTGTGAGAAAATAAATGCCTGTTCTTTAATGCTACCCACTTTTGGTATTGTGTCACAACAGCACTAGGTAACTGAGATAGTAACTATACTAGAAAAATGGGAAAAGAGAAAGTATGTACGAAAAAGAGTAGCATAAGAATATGAGTGGCTGTGATGTAAGAAAGCTAAATCCTCATTTTCCAAAGAAGAAAGTAAATGGATAAGGTGCAAACTGATGGAGTTCTTGCTGTGTGCTGGCTGTTGCCCTAAGCCCCTTTCCTCACCAGGGTTGTGAGTAGCATTACACGCCTACAGAAAATTATTTGAATCTCTATTTTCTCACTTCTCCCAAGGTTGTTACATGCTAGTACCATTCTAGATACAGAAAAGATAAATTAATTTATCACAATGGATACTTCAGGGTGTTAGGGTTTAATTCTCTCACAGAATTCCATTGAGAAGGTCTGCAGGGCTTTCCATGTGTTATCTTATTTAGCCTAATAACAATGCTAGGAGGTAAGAACAATTGTTATCGTTATCATCTTACAGTCAGAGGAAGAAAACAAGGCACAGACTGGTCAGGTAGATGGTCTAAGATCAAAGGACTTGAACCTGGGCAGCCTGGTGTCAAACGTTTTAACCACAGAAGCTATTAGACCTCCACAAAAATGCTATTGCCATCTACTTGGTCATCCAGGATCAAAACCCAGCATCATATCCTCCCAACCCTGACCTTCCACATCCAGCCAGAGTTCCAATGAAGGCAAATCATCTCTTACCTCCAACCTCATCTTTCCATTCTCATTGCCAAGCTGCTAGTTTAAGTCGTCATTATATCTCCCTGAACTGCCACAAAAACAGCTTAACTGCAAAGTTTACCTCCAGTTACCGCCTCTCAAAATCAAGCCTAATTCCTGAAGAATAATGTTTTTAAATACAGCCCTGATCATCCAGTTCCTCGCCTCAAGATAAATAGATAAACAGACAGACAGATAAAATTTTTTAAAATAACAACTGAACTCTAGTTTGGCATTTAGAATCTTCCAACCTTTGGCAGCTGCAGTCTAATTTTCCAAACTTACTTCCCATTACCTTTCTCTGTTCCAGATAAATTAAACACTCATCATTCCCTGAATAAGTTCTGGATTTACTCATTCTTATACCTTTGTTCACACTGTCCCATTCCTCTGTGTTATGGGTTGAATTATGTCCCCCAAAAATGCGTATCAACATCGCTAGGCCATGATTCCCGGTATTGTGTGGGAATCATTATTGGCCTCCATGTTGTGATCTAGTGTGATTTTCCTATGTGTTGTAAATTCTGATCTCTGCCTGTGGTTAATGAGGCAAGATTAGGTTATGCTAAAGAGAATTAGTGTGGGATGCAACTCCCTTCCTCAGGTCACAGCCCTGATCTAATGTAAGGGGAGTTTCCCTGGGGTGTGGCCATCATCCTTCATCTTACAAGAGACAAAAGGGGAGAGAAGTGAGCAGAGAGATGGGGACCTCCTACAACCAAGCAAGAAGAGCCATTACTGGAGCATGTTCTTTGAACCTCGGGTCCCTGCACTGAGAAGTTCCTAGACCCAGAGGAAGATCAATGGCAAGCACCTTCCCCCAGAGCAGAGAAAGAAAGCCTTCCCTGGGAGTTGGCACCCTGAATTTGGACCTCTAACCTCCTAAACTGTGAGAGAATAAGTTTCTGTTTATTAAAGCCATCCACTTGTGGTATTTCTGTTATAGCAGCACTAAATAAGTAAGTCACCCCAAAAAGCCCTTTCTGCTCAACCCACATGTCCATGATTCAAAGTCCTATCCATGCTTGATCCAACTCAATGCCATTTAATATTCAGGACAACGTGCTTAAGAGAAAAAACAAACAAACAAACATGGAGTTATAGTTTTTCCCAACACCCTGTCTCCAGCCTTCAACGTACCCAGTCTCACAACAGTGGCTTCACTACAGAGGTGTGGACTGAATCAGGTGATATTATCAAAGGGGCTGACACAAAAATGACTGTCTATAAAATTTGTGTGTAGTTTTTCAGCAGACATTTATTATTTTTTATAAAAATATCCCTGTAGTCAGTTATAACAACAAAAACATTTTTCATAATCCCAGCATACATGTATCAATATATCTACAAGGCTAAAACTCTATGCTAATTTACTTTTTGTACCTTCTAATGCACTCTGGTCGGAGAAGTCATTATTACTCAAGTACAATGATGCTTCAACTCACGTGGTTTCATCTGCACGTGCTACAAGTACATGCTGTTGTTTTCATCGCCGTGGTGTTTTTATAGTCACTGATTTTGTCAGATTTTCTGGTGTTTTAGCTACAATACTGTGCTAATTAGCATGGTGGGGGGCTGACACCATGAGTTACTGCACTGGGTGACAGCAACCCTAATGACGCCACTGTCTCACAGCAGAGAAATTAACTGCACCCTCCTCTGTGCTCCCATGTTTATTTTGCTTATGTTTCCTTATAGGAATGATCACATTCTGCCTTATGCTGTAGTTATGTTTTACTTCATTTCCCTACTAAGTTATAAGCTCCTTAAGGACACAAAACATCTTATTCGTCTTTGATTCATCTCACCAAGCATAAAATAGTTAACAGTAAATGAATTGGACATTGTGAACATTCAGAATGTCATGTGCGACACAGTTCCATGATCATGCCTCTCCTTAAAATCTAAGTTATTTGCGGCTGAGAATGCAGAAATTGTGTGCGAAAGGCTAGATAAGCATTTTTAGGCTCATAGACATCATTTGAGAATAGGGACTCTCTCAAAAACGAATCTTTTTTTTTTTTTTCTTTCTCCAGGAACAGTCATTTGAATTTATTCAGGACCTTGCCTGTATTCAAATGATACTACCTCCCTTTCTCTTTGTTCACTTGGCCACCACCATTTATGAGCTGGGTCCACCACCATCCAATATGGAACATTCCTGAGAGGCTGTTGGCCAACCTGATGTCCAGTCCATATGTATTCGCCTTTGTCTCTAGCACCAATTGCTGATTTAAAGAGTTCTGGTCAGGGAAGCTGGACTGGTTTTACTCTACCCAACTGTTACAAACCATAGAGAATTTACATAGAAAAAACTGCTTGGGGCCACTATCTTCAGCCAGAGGAGGGAGTGGGTAATGCTGGTGTCTGGGATGTGGGAGTATGGAGTGCATATAAGCTTGACAAATTCCATTCCAGTACAGAACACTTTTAAAAAATTAATTGACTTTCAAAGATCCCATCTCCCTGTAAGGAGGTCATTTAGCAGGAAGAGAAATTAACTTCTTTCTCAAATTTCTAGTTAATTCCAATCTTGAATTTCTTTTTACTTAATTTGCAGAATTTTTTTCTTTAAGGAAGGAACTAAAAAATAAATTTAAAAAATATGGGAAATAGGAAGGTGTTTCCAAAGAGGATAACACTAAACATTATATATGTAATATTGCATCTCCCATCACCGCTTCTTCTCTGGCCCTCATTGTTTCTGGAAAAGCAAGTAGTTGAAGGAACTGTCAGAAAAGCAAGTAGGTGTGATTGAAATTAGCCATATAACTGGACACCATGTAGGGATGGCTTGCCTAACGTATAATGGGAATTACCTTGTGCTCTACTAACTCCCTGGAGCCCCAGGAAAGGGACATGTGAAAGAAATTCAGAAAAGAGCAACAAAATTATTAAGGAACTGTGAGGTTGATTTATGAGGCGCATTACAAGAGCTAAGTACATGTGGCTTGGCTAAACAATGACTGAATGAAGACATGATGAATGTTTATGGGCTTACAGGGAACATAATCTCTGTGGAAAGAAGAAGGATGGAGTTGTCTTAGAGGTGATAACATGATAGTCACTTATTCTTAATGCGGGGGGGCTCATGCTTTGTATTTCAATTGACTACAGAAGTTAAGCATTAATTGTTTTAAATCTTTTATAATATACGAATAGCAATGAAAACATTTTACCTTTATAAAACCTAGGAAATTTTCTAAAGGTGTTCTGGGTAGGAGTATTGGCTGATAAGTAACAATAATATGAGTTAACAGCCTACCTGAAGAGAGAAAAGAGGGAAAGAAAGGATAGGGAGAAATGAAGGGGAAAAAGTGATCTGGCCAAAGTCTTTGCACCTTATAACCTCATGGAGCTGCCACCTTGGTTGACAACCAAACCCAGCAGCTTAGGAAGATTCTCTAGTAAGTTCTCCTCTGACTTCACCCGAGAGCACAACTGGCACATGCTTTATTTCAAACAGGAGAAGATCACCATCCTGTAATCTATCCTTTGGCCCTGTAGTGCCAGCAAAGATTAAGAGAAGGTGGATATCGGGGACAGATGGGTGGGTGGTGACTGATAGGACCAATTTAACTTCAGCTAATGCTGAGGGACGATCTGCAGATCTTCTTACTTCATCATCCTCAGAGCAGTGACAAGTTCAAAGTGAGATTTGCGGTATATCAAAAGGTCCAAGAATAGCTGGCCATATGTCCATCTGTGAAGTAGATTCTGAGATGTTCTGGTGCATATGACGTGCTTCTTCCCCTCAAGGGACTCTCAGGCAGGAGAAGGAGACAGACACAAAACAGACACACCATTATAATTCAACAACCTAGATGTAACATTGATAAGCAGGGGTACAGGCCTGCACAGAGGATGAAAATCTATTCCAGCATGGAGGATTTAAGGGAAGGCTTCCTGGAGGAAGCAAAACATGACATAGATGGTTATTATCAAGGGGCTTCACTTTCAATTTCCAATTGATTTAATGCAGAGATACTTATCCAGGGTCATTTATAGCAGGTAATAGAGTAGATATTTATTGTTTTGCCTGCCAACCTTGCTTTCATCTAAAAGAATCATTCCGTCTTTCCTAGGGAACTTCTCTACCTCCCCACTCCAACAATGTGGTGTTACCTAATTCTCATATTTAATCCATTGACAGGATTAGTTTGTTCTTCTAGAGAGTTGAAGAGCACTGGTGGTGCAGTGGTTAAGGGTTTGGCTGCTAACCAAAAGGTCAACAGTTCGAATCCTTGGAACCCCATGGGGCAGTTCTACTCTGTCCTATAGAGTTCCTATGAGTCAGATTCAATTCGATGGCAATGGGTTTGGTTCTTTATTTTTTGTTTTTTTGATTTCTAGAACTTTCCAAATTGGGCGCATTCTTTCTGTGGTGATAAGGTCATAATATAAGAGATGTGGGATCATTTAAGGATGATACTTTCCTTATATGGAAGAAGCTGGTCTGTGGTGGGAGAGACTAATGGTGACACAGAGAGAAAAGCAGTGAGGCTAGGAGGAGAGACAGAGTACAGTGGCATTTAAGGCCTTGATTCTAGTTGCCTCCGAGGCATAGTTGCACCATTCCAATTCTGTTATTAAGAGAAATACTAGAGTATTCTTCCAATAAAGTCCTCTGTTGCCAAAACTAGTGTAAGTTCAGTTTCTGTCACTTGCAACCAAGAGCCCAGAGTAGCAGCTCAGATTAGCGGTGACTTCTTAACATTTCGTCCTCGTCTTAAAGTTACATAGCTCCTCTCATGGCCACCCCTCTTCTGAGAAGAGTTAGCCCAACCTCAATGCTGCCAATTGATTCTTGTTCTGTCTCAGCCTATTCCTATTTTGAAAGCTTAGCCAATGGCCTTGCGTCTGTATTAACTAAGCTTCTAATTTGCTCTGTAACTGTTGTTGTTAGGTGCCATCAGTCAGCTCTGACTCACAACAACCTTATGTATAACAGAACAAAACATGGTCCAGCCCTGCACCATCTTCATGATGGTTGGTATGTTTGAGTCCATTGATGTGGCTATTGTGTAAATCCATCTCATCGAGCAGTCCTTTGTTTTTGTGGACCTTCTGCTTTACCAAACAGCTCCATAAGCTACGTTTCCTAAAAGCCAGTCCTCATTTGAAGGTACATTAAAATGCTGTCTAGCAAGAGCCACCACTGCAGAATCCAAATAAGTGGATCTGGGGTGGGGCCCAGGAATCCATATTATATATATACATATATATGGAGCCCTGGTGGCTCAGTGGTTAACAGCTCGGCTGCTAACCACAAGGTCAGCAGTTCAAATCCCCCAGGTGATCCTTGGAAACCCTATGTGGCATTTCTACTCCGTCCTACAGGGTCATTATGAGTCGGAATCAACTCGATGGCAACGAGTTTATATATATATACAGCCTGATTGATTCTGATGTGCAGCCAGGTGGTGGTATCACTAGTCCAGCTGACCTGTAAACAAACCCATCAACTCAAAGAGTATATAAGTGTCTTAGACAAGGGCCAAAATTAACGATTCAGTCTCTACCCAACCCCTCAGTATTGCTCAGTCCGGTTTACCTCAAAGAAAGCAGAATTATTGGAGGCTTGGAAGTACGTCATGGTAGCTACCAGCTGCTCATAGAACTACCCTGAAGGGGCCTGAGGTGACTTCATCACCCCGGGCAGACTTTGCAGGGGAAGATCTGGCCCCTTACTCAAGCTGCCTTTGATTTCCTTCATGCTGGAGACAGCTGATGGAGAGGTAATTTATTTCTTTATAAAGTCTAGAGTTATATCACAGGCGTGTATATTTTTGGCTATAAAGTGTCTTTCAAAAGCAGCTATCCTTAAAGGAGCTGGGCATAGTTACCTTGGGGGCGGCAGTGAAGTTGAAATGGGGGGGGGGTTGTGGTTTTTTTTTTAATCCTTCAAGCAATGTCACCTTTGGAGCAATAAGATTGCTCTCTCTTCTTTTAAGAGGTGACTAGCATTCGAAGGCTGCCATTTTCTGAAAGTGGGTGCCTGGTGGGAGAGGGATTTGATTGGCTGGAGGGGGAGCCAAGTAAAGCAAGCTGCTTCTTCACACCTTGGTTAATTCGCTGAGGTTTTGACGTTGGCTGAGCAGAACCCACCTACAAAACTCGCAAAGCCTCTTGGATTTTCAGACGTACTGTTTCTCGTTTGGCATTTTACAGCAGGTGTTTCAAGGCTTTTCTTTACCAAGAAGGAACGTCTGTATTCACCTCAGGCTCTTATATTTTAATTTTATTATGTTTTATGTTCATCAAACCTGTGGAATATGGGTTAAAGACTCAGTGAGGCTTGGAATGATTTGGACAAAAAGAACTTTGACATTTGGCCAATAGCATCCTCCATCCTAACACTGAGATTCTTTTCCTTTCTGTGGTTTTTCTTTTTTTTCTTTTTTCTTTTCTCCTCCTTCCCTCCATCCCTCCCTCCTAACCTCCCTCACTTCTCTCTCTTTTAATCACTCTCTGTCTCCACATTCGATGAGAGCCCTAAACGGTGACAAACTTGCAAGTGCTTCCCTTATGACTAAACACCCGGGCCTCTCGCCAACCTCCCTACAGATGGCCCAAACTCCATGCATCCCGTGAAGAGAGCCCCACGGTTCGCAGCCCTGGTGGGAACGGCCTGGGCGGAGAAGTGTGGTGGGGAGTGGCGGTGTCTTTGTCCTGGGGGAAGGCAAAGCCGCTTCCAGGAGGAAACGGGCGTTTCCTTCCCACGCGCTCGAGCGGGCCCTGGGGCTCGGCCCCGGGACTCCACCCAGCCCCTCCTAGAGCTCTGGGAAAAGTCAGTCGCCACACACAGGCACACACAGGCCCCGGCGCCGCGCCCTAAGGAGAGCGGCACCCACGGCCAATTGCCATGGCAACCCCGGGGCTAGTTCCACTTCCCCACCCATCTGATCCCCCTCCTCCCCGCGCCACAGCCAACCGGCTTGTGCGCGTCCCTGGAGCGCGGTATAAAACTTGCGCGGTGGCGCAGGCGAAGCGGCGACTCGGAACCCGGGGACCGCAGGCAGCGACACTAAGGCGTAGAAAGTCTCGTTTCAGTAAGAGCTCAGGAAAAAGCCCAAGCATGCAGAGCGAGCAGAGCCTGAGCCTCTGCCTGCAAAAGCCGCGCCTTTGCCTGGCCTTCCTGCTCCTCCATCTCCTAGGCCAGGTAAGGGCGCGCCCGCAAGGCGTCCCAGTTACTTTGCCCTCCCGGGGCGGCCCCTGTCCGGGCCCTGGCCTCGTCCGCCCTCGGCCGTCCCTGATGAGGGGTTTGTCCTTCTTGTCTCGCCCGCCTCCAGGTCGCTTTGGCTCAGCGCTGCCCTTCGCCGTGCCCGGGCCTGTGCCCCACGGCGCCGCCTTCTTGCGCCCCCGGGGTGCCCGCCGTGCTGGACGGCTGCTCCTGCTGCCTGGTGTGCGCCCGCCAGCGCGGCGAGAGCTGCTCGGAGCTGGAGCCGTGCGAGGAGAGCAGCGGCCTCTACTGCGATCGCAGCGCCGACCCTCACGCCCAGACTGGGATCTGCATGGGTAATCCAGCCCCCTCGACGCTTGAACTCTTCTCCTGGGCCAGCTGGAGCTGCCCCTCTTGCCTCTCCTCTTTCTCCCCCTTCCCAGAGGGTGATGAGCAATAATGCTAATGATGATGATGATGATGATGATAACGCAATAGGTGATGTTTATGGAGCCAGGCATGGTTTGGGGTCGCCTAGGGCTTTGGGGAGTGCCAGAAGCCAGAGAGGAAACCTGCCCAAGGAGGTGAGAAGCATTCATCACTTGCCTCCCTAGGGAAGAATCTAGATAGATGGGGAGGGAAGTCGGGTTAAAGGCCAGTGAAGTCATTTCCTTTGGACATTTCCAGGGACACACTTGGGGGTGATGGAAGTGTGAGCTTACTCACACCCTCACAGTTCACAACTGCGGTCCAGCAGGTTTGTTTTCATACCTGTAATTGTCCTTTTTGAGCCAAAGCAGCCCCTAGTCTCCTGGGATGACTATGCAACCCTTGTCCAGATGGCAGTGAGTAAAATAAAATGCAGACAACTAGCTAACCCAGGTTCATGAAATTTAGTCAGTTCGGGGTCAATTTTCCACCTGGTTTACCATTTGTAGTATGAGACTGTCCCTACCTCTCTGCATTCAGGGCTTGAAAAAGCCTTTTACTTTGTAATTTAAGCCAGTGATGATTTTCTCTGCTTGAATGCCAAGGAATCCCCATGCTCTTCCCAATTTGACCAGTTAACCTATTTGGAGAATATGAAGTGCATTTTGTTTTTTCCTGTTTAATTCTAAACTTCTGGAGTAGGAGTATCTAAAAAGGTTCTTGCAAAATGACTTTATTACTGGAAGTAAAACTGTATCATTTCTCTGCATCACCTGTAAAATGAAAACCTGGACAGGATGGTCTTGAAAGTTTCTTCTTGCTCCAAAGGACCTTCATGAATACATCTCCCTACTGGAGATGGATAAGAAACCAGATCACCGCAACTAGAAAAGAACGACTCAGGGTCTGAACATTTCTGCCAGATCTTACCTAGCCTCTCCAGTACATCATGTCCTGTTTTCCTCTCTCACCTGCTTCCCTAATATTCTAGTGCTAGAAGGAGACAACTGTGTGTTTGACGGGGTCATTTACCGCAGTGGAGAGACCTTCCAGCCGAGCTGCAAATACCAGTGCACCTGCAGAGACGGGCAGATCGGCTGTGTGCCCCGCTGCAATCACGACCTACTCTTGCCCCGGCCTGACTGCCCAGCTCCAAGAAAAGTTGAGGTGCCCGGGGAGTGCTGTGAAAAGTGGATCTGCGACCCCGATGATGAAGGGGGATTGGGAGGCCTTGCCCTACCAGGTGAGAAGCTCTGGTACCTGGGGGTGGTCACAACACAGGCCTTTCTGCCTGCAGGGTAAATGCAGCCGGGAAGCAGGAGCGTCCTTTTGGATTTGAGATGAGAAAATTAGCCTTAGTTTCTGGCCGTTCAGTTGTGGATTCCAGATTGCCCACTGAGAACAAATTCATCATGTCTTTAAATCCAAGCTAAGTTACTGAAGTACACACACAAGTTTTTCTAAAGCTTTTGTTGATAGTTGTCATCCAGTCAGCTTGGACTCGTGGCAACCTTATGGATAACAGAATGAAACATTGCTCGGTTCTATGCCATCTTCCTGAACGTTGGTATGTTTGAGTCCATTGTTTTGGCTATTTCTTCTAAAAAGAACCTGCCTGATTGAGAATGAGACTGAATTTGTCTTATTGAATGGCCACTAGTTGTTTTTTAAGTCAATCCGACTTGACTCTTACCAATGTTTCAAAGATAAAAATAAAAATCGCTCTATATTTTCTGGATTACATATATTGCCTATGTCCTCTCAAAACTAGCCCCCTGAAGAATGTTCCTCATCCCTGGACAGGTATCACAGAGAGATGTCACTTTTCCAGATGCTGCAGGAAGGGTCAAGTGTTTTGTTTTTCTTTTTGTTTTATCTTATAAAGGATATTAAAAAAACATCCTTACAAGTTGATCTATCAGTTAGAAGCCATTGATCAGCCGGATCATTTATATTGTCAGTATGCTGAGTTTAGTCCCCAGGTGGTGCAAACTGTTAAACACTCAGCTACTAACCAAAAGGTTGGCAGTTAGAATCCACTCAGCGGTGCCTCAGAAGAAAGGCCTGGAGATCTACTTCTGAAAGATCACAGCCACTGAAAACCCTGTGGAGCACAGTTCTACTCTGACTCAATGGGGTCACCACGAGTCAACATTGACTCCATGGCAACTGGTTTCTGTTTGTTTGGTTTGGGTTTTGGTTATGTGAGTTTTATAGAATGACTGCCACCAGAAATTATCAGCCAGGCCTTACAAAGAGGGAAAACTACCATGTAGACAAGATGTGTCCCAAACCATTCATCTTAAGTGTTAAGACAGAACTTTTTGTAATTGAAGTCCATGTCTCTGTATCCTGTGGCTGAAACAATCACTTCTGTCTCCCAAAAGCAAAGTACAGCTTTCATCACTATTTTGAACAGGCTAGTTCTACTTACTCATCACTATTAAAATTTTATCATAACCTTTATTTAATGTATAAAAGCACGTGTTGAAAACACCATAGTTTTAAGGCTAGTTTTTGATGTTATGGTGTCCTCTATTCTTAAAACCACTAAGCTTCTTAAAGACAGGTTCTTCTAAGCATCTTAATGATATATTGGACAGTCATTGCACAAAGACTTCTTGAAGGCCTACAGTGTGTCAGGATTGTGCCACCTGTTGGTATTGTTATTAATTGCTATCAAATCAGCTTGCACTCCTGGTGACCCCATATACAACAGAACAAAATGTTGCCCAGTCTTGCGCCATCTCATGATCAATTGTATGCTCAAGTCCATTGTTGCAGCCACTGTGTATTTTGAGTGCCTTCCAACCTAGAGGGATCATCTTCCAGCGCTATATTAGATAATATGCTGTTGGGATTCATAAGTTGTCCTTGGCTAATTTTCAGAAGTAGATCACCAGGTCTTTCTTCCCAGTCTGCCCTAGTCCTGAAGCTCTTCTGAAACCTGTCCACCATGAATGACACTGCTGGTATTTGAAATACTGGAGGCATAGCTTCCAGCATTATAGTAATACTCAAACCACCACAGTAGGGCAAACCAACAGATGGGTGATGGCTACTTATTAGCCACTGAAACCTGTTGCCATCGAGTTGATTCCAACTTATAGCGACCCTCTAGGACAGAGTAGAACTGCCCCATGAAGTTTCCAAGGAGTGGCTGGTGGATTCGAACTGCCAAACTTTTGGTTAACAGACGAGCCCGTAACCACTGCGTCACAGGGCTACCTGTTAGGGGTTAGTAAATAAAGATTCTAGATCTGTCCCCTGGGAGTACCAGGTTAGTGGGTACAGAATTGGATGAGAACCTCTTTCTACCAATGATTGAAAGGATCACTTTGTGATTCTCATGTTTTATTCTTTGTTTATACGTCCCATAGCCTACAGACCAGAAGCTACCCTAGGAGTTGAAGTCTCTGACTCGAGTATCAACTGCATTGAACAGACCACAGAATGGAGTGCTTGTTCCAGGAGCTGCGGCATGGGCTTTTCCACTCGCGTCACCAACAGGAATCGGCACTGTGAGATGGTGAAGCAGACTCAGCTCTGCCTGGTGCGGCCTTGCGAACAAGAGCCTGAGCAACCAACAGATAAGGTAAGGAGCCTGGAGAAGCCTACCATCACAGAGGGCATGGTCTTGCCTCATTGGAGCCTGGGCATCACAAAGTCACTGTGATGCTGGTTGACTCAGATGCTGTAGCTGGAAGTTCACCCCAGAGAGAAGGCAGAGAGATTTCAGATGCCAGCCTGAGCAAATTTACACATTGTTTTCTCTTTGATGCATTGAAATGCACCAGATAACTCACAGAAAGTTCATAAGTAAAAAGGAAGGGTCCATCAACTATAACACTTTGCCCAATTCTGAACTCTGGCAATCCCCATTCCATCCCAGGGGAAAATTGGCTACAGAATTACCAAGCATAAATGATTTTAGAAAGGTCAGTTCTGACCTGAGTTCCCCTTCACTCCTCAGGGCTCAATCTGTAGAAAGCAAAAGGGTCTGGACCATGTCTGTCCAATTCACCCCTCGGTCCCCAACAGCCTACCTGGTACATAGTGTGCTTGATAAATAATTGTTGATGAATAAATGAATGGGAATCTGTGAATTAGTTTCAGTATTTTAAAAAGGTCCAGTGGAAATAGCACATTTGCCAATAGAAAGCAATATGGGCCAAATTAAACAGAATGTTTCTTTCCTCGTTAGCTGGAATTATATCAATTCAGTGTGTTAACGCTGAGTATAAGGCATGCAGATCAGAAGCTCTGATTGGTTCTTGATGACGTCACACACCTTGTTACCAGAGCCCTATGTTAGATAAATGCAACACACAAATTAAACTGTTATATGCACGGTTGTACAAGCCTAAGGCCAAAATAAAACAGTCCCTAGCAATGAAGGGTTTACATAGCTCTAGACTGAGGCAACGTCATCTAATGCTTAAGGGTGCAAACTCTGGAGCCAGACAGGCTGGCTTCAAATCCTGGCTTTCCACATGGACTAGATGGGTGATCATGGGCAATTTTCTCAACATCTCAGCCTCAATTCCATCCCTGTGTAATAGGGCCATTAATAGTACCTGCCTCAAGGGTGTCATGGGGATTAAATGGAATGAATTTGCCAAGTGATGGGTATATACTAAGCACTTTGTTAACATTAGGCAGCATTACTTAAAATTTCTATTTATTAGTGAAATAAAAGGAGTCCCTAGTAGTTGTATTAGTTATATGGCTGCTTAGCTATATAGCTTTTTGAGGTCCTTCCTAACTTTATGTTTCTTCTACCAGTTTTGAGAGAGTGTTCAGAAACACCATATCCCCCAAATTATACCCTAAAGACTGTACCCCCTCACACTTAGGGGAATTATCACATCCATGTAATACAGTTCACCTGCATAAGCAATCATACACACACACACACACACACAGAGTTGTTGATGCCCTTGTGCTTTTTTGTGGTGTTGGCTGGAATATAAGTTAAACATTAAATATGAAAAGGAAGAAACAATTCCTTAAATATTTTTAACTTGTTAGTTAAATCAGGATTTTCCACCTCATGCCTCTGAAATGTGGTTTTTTCTATTGTTTCTTTTCCTGACATTTGTATTCTTGCACTCTGTTTAATATTGGGATATACTTAATGTATTTATTTGTAGTATATGGAACCTAGGGAACATATATGGATCCCAGAGAAATACTAGCAAAATAATCATTACCTCCTTGTTGCCAGGAGATTCTTATAATCTGGGACAGTGATTCTCAAAGCGTGGTCCCCAGATCAGCAGTTATCACTGAAGAACTTGTTAGAAATACAAATTCTTGGGCCCTACACCAGACCTGCTGAATCAGAAACTCTGGGTATGAGGCCCAGCAATCAGTTTTGGTTTTGTTGTTAACAAACCCTGTAGATAATTCTGATGCACGCTAAAGTTTGAGAACCACTTGATGTAAGAGAATTCGAAGTCTAATCACCCCGCAGGCTGTGGGCTGTGCCTGGGAAGATGAAGGGCAGTGGAGAATTGTGGCAAATTAGTAGATGAAGAAATACACATAGTTATTTCTTTCCTGTATTATCAATATTGGGTTTCCTCATTAACCATTATTAGTGGAATCTTGAATAAATTCTAGACTTGCTTTGCCTTCATGGAAAATAACCTTAAAGCCCACTGTCCTGGAATTTCTTACAGTCATAGTATAAAAGAAAGTTTGGGTTTTGCAGTCAAACAAATTCAAATACTGGATGTTTTCTGATCCCTTTAGACTTTTGAGCTTCTATTTCTTCATTTATAAAACTTGGGCAGTAATACCATCCTGATGTTGGGCTAAGATGACCCCCTTGTGTGCCCCCATTCATATCTCTAACCTCACACTCGCTGCCTAGTGTGATGATCTGCTTGGGTTCCCCATTTCTGTGGCTGTCTTGTCTTCTTTTATCTTCAGCACCTGATACTGGGCCTGCATGGTAATTGTGCTTGTAATAAGTGAATGTCATTAATAAGGATTCAGTGGGTTAATGTCGGAAAGTATTTGAAACATTGTAGGCTTGCAACAATGCCAGGCTTATTCCCTTTCTCTGTATAACACCTAAGAATACACTGGGCTAAAAATAACACCAAAGCATCTTAGAATAATTTAAAAAATGATTGAGTTTCCTTATCATACATATGCCTTCACCATGCTTGTCACCTCAAGGTCAAAAGAGGTTATAGCACCACTACTTAATGTGGTCACAGCAGGTATGGTGTCCACATTCAGGCAGAGAGGAAAACAGATGCAGGAAGAAAGAACTTGTTGAGAAGACAAAGGATTTCCAATTCCAAGAATCCCTTAGGTTATGTTTCACTGGCCAGAACTTTGTCATAAGGCCATCCTAAGCTCCCACGTAGTCTGGGGAAGCAAATACTTTTAACTGAGCACATTTTGCACAGTTTACATTCTGCTAGCAAAGAAGTGAGAGCAGTGAATATTGGATAGGCAGCTAGCGGGTTATTGCAATCTCCTAAAACGGTTCCTCAGAGGAATGGTAGCCATTCCATGCATTACTGCTGTTCTTCTTTCTTAGAAAGGAAAAAAGTGCCTCCGCACCAAGAAGTCGCTCAAAGCCATCCACCTACAGTTCAAGAACTGCACCAGCCTGCACACCTACAAGCCCAGGTTCTGCGGGGTCTGCAGCGATGGCCGCTGCTGCACCCCCCATAACACCAAAACCATCCAGGTGGAGTTCCAGTGCTCCCCCGGGCAAATCGTCAAGAAACCAGTGATGGTCATCGGGACCTGCGCCTGTCACACCAACTGTCCTCAGAACAAGGAGGCCTTCCTCCAGGAGCTGGAGCTCAACACCAGTAAAGGAGAGATGTAACAAGTGTCCCTGGAGAAGCCCTCCTACAGAAGCCAAGTATAGCTACTGCATGATCCACCATCCAGTGAATATAAAGAAAAGAATGAAGAGTCATTATTTCATCCCTGAGCCCTGTGTATCATATTTTCTGCAGTCATGTGAGGTCATTTATACCTGACTTTTTTTTTTTTTTTTGATCAAAGATATGATTAGCAGTAAACTTTGAATGAAGGTAAGCTCAGGATATGGCTTAGGGATGACTTACTTTTGCATGGTGTTTTCTACAAAAGCAAATGTCTATGAATTTAAGAAATCAGATATGTTTTACTTTATAGAGTATATCACATTATACTCATTTTATATTGTGTAGACTAGTGCAATTTCAAAAAAAGTCACTGTAATGAATGACACAGTGGAGTCCAAGATCATACTGAACATGTCTTCATACAAATACTTCACCAGACATTAAGGTTTGATTTGAGGGTTCTTGATTGAGATTCTTGGTTGAGATCCCATTATGGGCACCTCAACTCTGAACTTTCAAGTTCAAGATCTGAGGTGATGTATAGCTCTTCAACTTGAAATCCAGAGACTATTAATTGTGTGTTTTGTTGTACACTAGGAATTGTGTTGTATCTGCAGTAATGAAATGTTGGTTAATTAAGTGAACTGGTGTCAAAAACTGAGAAATTGACTCCTTTCCATAGAAAGAAGCTAACCAGAGAACACTCCTTGATACAAAGATGACAGGGCCCTAGAATCTGTCTGTCCTGGAGGCCGCTGAGGTTCACTTGTTCTTTAATCCAGCAGAAGCACAGTGTATCGTCAGGAATCCTCCTGTCTTACTGATGAGTAAACTGAGGTCCAAAGCCCTTAAATGAATCAAAGTCTTAACCCCTGATGACTTTCCTATGTGCTTTTAGTGGAATTTCGAATAAGAACAAAATCAGCTATTGGGGCACAACTACCACAAATTTTATGAGAGTTTAGAATCATCGTAGACATGCCCAAAACTTATTCTGGGTCTGTGTTTATGAAAACTCACAAGCAGGATATATGTATGTAGAAACATATATCTAATTTGTCAGGATATAAAATAGGCTACAAAATTACATCTGTGCATTCCTCTAATGTCATCACTAAAGTATTTATGTAAATATAAATTGTACATTTTGTAAAATATTCTTTTTAATTTCTGTACTTGTCAGATGGCACTAAATAAACATGACCTTCTCTGTGTGTGACTTAGCTATGACTTTGTGCTTAAGTTTAGCATTATTGTTTGCTGAAAGAAAAATAAACTAAGACTTTATGGATTAAATCAGATACCAATCGACAGTATCTGTTGAAAGAAAAATGGTGACCTCACAACTTCTTATCAGGAGGGAAACAAAAGGCAGCTGTAACTGAGTTAGGTGCCTCCACAGCCAAGGCCTCAAATATTCTGCACACTATTGACTCTCAAGCCGACATTCTGAGTCCTGATTATTTTCCCTGGACAGCCAGCTACCAGTTGCCGTCAAGTCGACTCCAACTCATGGTGACCCATTTGTGTCAGAGTAGAACTGTGTTTCATAGCGTTTTCAATGGCTGATTTTTCAGAAGCAGTTCGCCAGGCCTTTCTTCCAAGGCACCTCTGTTTGGACTCAAACCTCCAACTTTGTGGTTGGCAGCCGAGCATGTCAACCATTTGCACAACCCAGAGAAAGCCGGCTAGACACCTCTGTATATTGAAGATTGAACTTGCCTGACTGAGAAAAAGCTTACCTCCCTGGCTTCCCTATCTAGTTAAAGGGCTCTCCATCCTTCCAATTACCCAGTTTAAACAATCAGCATTAACTTGATCAGCCTTTTCTTGCTACATGCCCAGAAAAGCATATTTCTAGGGATGATACAGCACTGAGCAGTGCTGCCATCTGACAAGTTAGAGAATCAGAATTAATATAAATTCTCTTTCGTAGTTTTTGGCTCATTCAGTGTAAGTCTAAAGTTCTTTCAGAATTAAAAAAGAAAAGGTTTCCTGTTTCCAAAGTTACTCCTGTCTATAGCCTCCTTCTCATCAATCTCTTTAGCTAATTTCTACCTGTCCTTTAAGACAGACTGGAAAGCAAATTTGACTCCCAGGAGTTTATTCCAAGGAAACTCTTAAGGCCAGCTAACATTTTTCACGTACCTTGTGCTGAGTGCCCTACCTGCAGTATGATATTTCATTTGCACAGTAGCCCTACAAAATAGACACTCAAATCCCCATTTTACAAATGAGGGAATTTATTTTAAAAAGTTAAAAGTAACTTTAACAAATTAAAGTTCTTTTGCTTCTACTTTAAGCTACTCTATGGGTCCGTGCAAAGATTGTCTATGTACAAGGCTGTTCGATTCGATATGGTTCATAATTGCAAAATACTGGCATCATTCAAAAGTCCAACAATATAGATTTGGCTAAATAAATCACAGTACATCCACTATGATAAAAAACAAAGCAATCACTGAAATGAAAATGCAGGAGAATATTTATCAAAAAAGTATAGAACTATGGAAAGAATGATTTTTGTTCAAAAATATCTATAAATGCAAAGGAAAGGAGACCTAGGAGAGAATGTACAACAAAATATCAACGATTATCTCATCTTGGTCTCTCTTTTCTTTTCTTTTTTTTTCTTTTGGCATTTCTTTACCAATTTTTCTTTATTGACAATATACAACCTTTATAACCAGGAAGAAAATTAAATTCAGATATCCTTTCAAAAATACTTCCACTCCTACCTCTACTCACTCATGCTAAGCTAACTGCCCCTTCCAACATCCAAAACATTTAGTTAATTCATTTATTCATTTTGTTCATTCAACAGATATGTACCAACCTCTGCTGTGTGCTCAGCCTTGTTTTATGTCCTGGGAATACAACCATGAATAAAATAAACAAGGTGCCTGGTCTCCCTGGAATTTACACTCTGTTGGCAAAGGCAGGCAAAAAGCAGTAAACAAACAAGATAAATATCAGTGGTGATAAGCAAACCCTATGAAGATCATCAAAACAGCGCAATAGAGATTTTCTGGGTGGCTAATTTAACTTCAGGTGCTTCAAAGAAGTTCTTTCCAAGGAGGTGACATTTCCCTATAAGGACAGATTAGAACTACCCCATAGGGCTACCAAGGAGCAGCTGGTGAATTCCAACAGCTGACCTTTCTGGTTAGCAGCCGAACTTTTAACCACTGTACCACTGGGGCTCGGACATTTCAGCTTAAATCTGAATGTCAAAGATTAGGAGAAAGAAGCTTCCAGGCAGAGATCGTGCAAAAAAGCCAGTGTCAGGAATGCGCTTGGAGCATTGAAGATCAGTGTAGCTGGAAGGTTGTGGGTGAGGGGAGGTAGGAGGTAATGAGCTTGCCTCTGTCGTTGTACTTCTCACGCTATTTTACAACTGTTTCTGTAGACCTCCATAACACAGAGCATCTTGAGGTCAGTGTCTAAGTCTTCTTTGTGTCTTTCTATCTGCCACAGTACCTGGCAGTAGGTAGGACCTGTTGAATGAGTGAATGGACTGTGCATTGACAAAAGGTAGAATTTTCTTTGAAATAAACGTTAGGCTTTTAAACTATCCTTTTCATTACACCCTGGGAGAAATCCCCTACCCTCTGACATACACAAACACACACTCATGCATTCCTGAAATTATAATTAAAGGAGGTTGAAAAAATGTGATCTGTGGTGTAAATATTTGCAAAGTCCAGAACTTTCTGTAATTCAGTAAGGAAAACAACATTTACTGAGCAGTTTGGGGCTGGGGGAAAAGCACAGGCTTTAGGGTTGCTTGAACCTGGGCTTGAACCAGGCCTACTCTTTATCAGCTATGGCACAGCAGGCAACTTGCACACAACCTCTGAGTCTCAGTTTCCACACCTATAAAATGAGAACATAAAACAGATAGGATAATCAACTGCCCTGGTTTGCCCTGGACTAAGGAGGTCTCTGAGATGCAGGGCTTTCAATTTTAAAACTAGTACAATTGCAGGCAAACCGGGCTGAGTTAGTCACCCTAAATACCAGGCTCATAGTGTTGTCAGATGATGTGTGTTCATAAGCACTTGACTGTGCCTTGCACATAGGAGGCCCACAAATGACAGCTGTTAATATAAGTATCTAGTAGAGCCGAGCACTCCCTTATTCTACGCTTCTTGTGCTCAGAGGTAGACAGTACAGACCTTATTTTTATAAAGGAAGACAAAAAAGACTCAAAGAAGATAAGGAACTGTTAAACCAGTAAAAACCAAACAGTTGACCCCAACTCACGGTGACCCCATGTTTGTCAGAGTAGAACTGTGCTCTATAGGGTTTTCAATGGGTGATTTTTCAAAAGTAGATCACCAGGATTTTCTTACGAGGTGCCTCTGGGTGGACTCGAACCTCCGACTTTTCAGTTAGCAGCCAAGAGCGTTAACTATTTGCACCACCCAGGGACTCCTAATGACCTATTAAGGGCACAGTAAATGAAGGAACTGGGATTCAAATTCACGGTGCGCCTGAGCCCAGAGCCAAAGTTCTTTCCTTTTCACAGAGCCGCAGCCGCTGAGGTCAAGTATATTTTTAGCAACCAAAATAATTCCAGCAGTTTTCATTTTTGTGCTATTTATTCAAACGATAAATGTTCCCTTTTGGAAGCATCGTTGTAAAGTTGTGAGATTGTTGAGATCATTCCATGGGTGTGAAAATTGTTTTCTTGAAAGCACTTAATTTCGGTGTAATAAGGCACACTTCATTGAAAATTATTTGAGGATTTTTCTTTTCTTTTTCCACACAAGGATTCAATTCAATAGTAAGGCAATGACATCTTTAACTACATGAGATAATTTGTCACATAAGAGTTCCAAATATCTGCATTTGGGGAGATTATCAATAAAACTGTTGGTGGAGATTTCTGTGTAGTATTAGATTTCTCTCCCAGTACCTTTCTCATAGGTATACATTGTCATGCTTCTAAACAAGTTTCACTCCAAAGTGCCAAATATCATAAGTCAAATTATCAAAACAGAGTGTCTTTTGGCTGCGTGCTCTCAAGCTTAGTTTGAAGATTTCTTATTGTTGGAAATGTTTTCATCCTAATGGTTCTTGCAGGCATTGCTATGCTGCCTTGACCACAGAAGGTTCACAAAATTCAATTACCACTTCAATAACACTGCTGGCACTTGCTGAACTCTCAATAATGAAGTTCCTGCAGCCATCCAGCTGAGGACTGTGAATTGCTGTTACATTAAGCCAGTTGTTCTGGGGATAATCAGGAGAAGCAAAGGGTAAGGATGGTGATGTTGTAACATTCTTCCTAAAGGATGTGCATCTTTCTCCTTAGAACCAGAAAATGAAGGTCTAAATTTCAGCCCAAGCAGTTCTACAAAAGAGTATTCAATTCCATTCAAACAGCAGGGTTTCAGAGAATGAATAGCACACAGGTTCTATCAGAAATAGCTTGGAAATAAATATGTTATCATCCAAGAAGAGGATGTTGCTTGGACTTTTATTAGCAAAATCTGAGAAGGCTCTCCTTGTAGCAGAGATTCAAAAGTTTGGAAGAGGCGACAAAGTTCTGAGCTTGGGTCAAATAAGGAGCAGTATACTCCAAGCTGACCCAAATTTGTCCTGTGAAGCAAGGCCTCCCACGAGATCCTTGGAGGACCTCAGCAGAGGAGACCCTAGGAATGGGAGTTCTATGTCCTCTGAAAGTTCAGCACTGAACACCTTCCCCGATACTTTGCAGAGCATCTCAGCCTCCAGGAAAGACAATGAAAACTACAAGGATTTTGTTGAGGGTACCTGGTCGTCTCCCCAAACTCCGTATCATTGTTCGAGAATCTACTATAAGTTCACCTTTTCTAAGAAGACATCTCAACGGGCACCCTCTTGCCCCCAACAGACCTGACCACTCCCTCTTTCGTGCCCAACTGCTCCTTGTAACAATTAGCATGCTAGCACCTAAAACACCATTTGCTTTCACATCTGTCTCCCACTAGACTGTAAGCTCCATGAGAGCAGGAACCTTGTCTTGTTTTCTCACTGCTGTTTCATGCAGTGCTTCTCAAACTTTCCCATTCACAGTGTTCTGAACAGCTGAGCACAATAAACACTTATTGTCTGAAGATCTAGCATGAGAAATGCAGCATTGGAGGCCAAAATTTCTGACATGCCATATTTTCTCTTAAAAATTCGGTAAATTTTTACTTCTCCTTAGTACACCTATGCTTAATTAAATATAAAAATAACATTCAAATTTTGTTATTGGCTAGATTATTCACCTCTTCCCACTCAAAGCTTCAAGTAAAATTGATGCTGCAGAATGATACACCATGTTTACATGAAGCCTTTTGTATCTCTTTGCATTATTCACATAGTAAAATTGGCAGTAATAACAAGTCCATATTTTTTTATCTGATGTTAGGTGTCATTGATTGTAAGATATGCTATTAATGACTGTATCACAAAGAAAGAAAAATTTTGCTAATTGACCTAGGACATGCCATCAACTATAAGACTCATTTCAATTTCAGAAATGCAAAAATGTGAATAAGGTGTATTTTAAAATATATGAAATTTAGGAAGAAGATGAAGAAAGAGGAGGTGGAAGAAAAGGAAAAGAACTAACCTAAATCAAGATTATGTACCAGGCAACATGCAAAGTGCTTTACATGAATTATCTCATTGATGTTAGTCTTTATAGCAATCCCATGAGGTTGATACTATTATATCTCAATTTTATAGATAAGAAAAAATGAAGCTTTGGGAAGACAAGTATTTGCACAGGATTATAAGTCTATTAAATGGTAAAGCCAGGATCTGAATCCTCACAATCTGAATCCAGAATCTGTGTATTCAATCCCTCTGCCTTATTGGCTATACCCTGGATTGTATGTACCCCAGTTAGAGAAGCAAGTAGTGGTTGCTCAGGAAAATCAAATGGATGAATGAGCTACTACTGAGCTCTGAAAGATTTGTGCTCTGGACACTGCTAACCACCTAAGACACCTCCCCGACAGAAGGCATGTAGGAGTGTGTCCAGCTCTGTGCCAAGCAAAACTATTGACTTTGGGTCACAACTCTCATACCAAGAACTGCCAGGAACATGGTCCGGAGCTTTTCTCCAGCCACTAGCATTAAGAAAGGGCTCTTTCTTGTCTTAATTAATTAATATGCATTGCTCATCTACCAAATTTCAAGTAACGTGCTGGAAATAGGAATAAAAGTGTAAATAGGGCAAATATAGTCCTTGCCTTCATAAAGCTTACAGTTTGGTGGGTTGTATGAATTTTCGTTTAGAACTTGATTCTGCAGACTAAATTATCTAGTTTTTTTAGACTTTCTTATGCGGCTCCGTTTTAAATAGTTCAGCTCCGCTGTTGGTACCCATAAATCCAGAGAAAGAAAGCTCCCTAGAGCTCAGAGTCTGAAGCAAGAGGACATAAAGAAGACCCTTGTTCTTAGATAAACCAGCTCTTCATCTGAAGCCTCCTCAGATACCAATTTCTGATCTAAAGATCAGCTACCTCCACAGGTACCTCTACAATAACAATGAGGAAAGGAGTGTCTCTTGTAACTCCTAAATACATACCTGGAAGAGTCGAAAAGTACACAGAGAGGTAGAGGTTTCAGAAGTCTCCCCACTCAATCCTCATTCATTGAGAGAAACGTCCAGTCCTCAAGACTATGTCCAACTATGTGTTCAGATGGATCATTGGATTTACTTTAGATCCAAAAACACAAATAGGTTGAAAGTAAAAGGATGGAAAAAAATATCCATGCAAATAGTAACCAGAAAATAGCTGGGGTGGCTATACTAATATTAAACAAATAGACTTTAAGTCAAAAACTGAGACAAAGAAGGACAATATGTATTGATGAAAAGGTCAATTCAACAAGAAGAGATAATAATTATAAGCATATATGTACCTAATAACAGAGTCCCAAAATATATAAAGCAAACATTGACAAAATTGAAGGTAGAAACAATAATAGTTGGAGACTTCAACACACTACTTTCAATAATGGACAGCATATCAGTAAGGAAATAGAGGGTTTGAACAGCACTATAAACCATGTAGACCTAATAAACATATACAGAACACTTCATCTAACAGTAGCAGAATACACATTTTCTTTTAGTGCATATGGATCATTCTCTGGGATTGACCATATGTTATCTCCCAAAACAAGTCTTAATGCATTTTAAAAGATTGAAACCATGCAAACTATCTTTACTGACCACAATAGTGAGAAGCTAGATCAATAATAGGAGGAAAACTGGAAAATCAACAAATATGTGGAAATTTTTTTTAAAATACACTATTAAACAACCAATGGGTCAAATAATAAATTACAAGAGAAATTAGAAAACACTGAGAGAAAAATGAAAATGAAAACACACCATACCAAAAACTTATTGGCCGCAGTGAAGGCAGTGAGCAGAGGAAAATTTATAGTGGAGAGATCATTGGTGCTCATTTTCCCTTTGGCAGAAGGTCTGGAGTTTTACTGCCTCCATGCTCTTATTGTTATTGTATTGTATACCTGAAATGTCCCCCTCCCTTTAGTTGGCGTTGTGAAATCTTACCTATCATTCAATAATAGTATCCGCTAAGCTTTTCCAAATCCCCACCATCCCCCTTCAACCAAGGCAAAAACATGGCAGTAGAACATATTGGGAATCACTGAACTTGGCTGGAATCACAACACCAGACCGTGTACTAGTTGCTTGGCATCTGGGATTTCATACCCACAAAGTGAGTTGGCTACATTCAGCAATGTTTGTGGTCCCATTCATATTAATACTATTGAGTATCTAGTATGTGTCAAGCTTTTAAAAACATCATCTTTATCACCTTCTTTTTCATCCCAGCAACCTGCAAGATGAGTATCATTGCTCGATTTTATAGATGAAACTAGTAAGGATTCAAACCCAGGAGTGCCTGGCTTTAGAAGCCAGGCTCTGCACCATAATGTATTGCCAGCCCCCAAGAAGTTGTGATGCCCTTCCTTCTCCTTTTCTCTTGGTTTTTTGTTATAATGCACATACTAAAGTCTGATCTCATTGCAGTAGATGCTATTCTAGTTTTGGGATTAGAAAATAACCACCGTAGCCTCCAGATTTATTCTGATCGCTGTACACTGTGGTGATGAGATCAGCAATGGAAACTGTATCTACACAATATCCCAAGAACTTGTACAGATGTGAAAAGGTCAGCTAAAAAGTCAGCTGTTAAAACGATACCCCATCAATCAAAGAATTTGGCTTGTTCTTTCTTGGGACCTGCTGCTTTATCATTAGGCTGGTCAAATGAGATATCAAGGTGCATCTCATTTGAACAGCTTTTTAGACTGTTGAATTATATCGTCGATCAGTTTTTGAAATAAGTCGTTTATGTCAAACAACTGGTTTGTAACACTAAGTACTAATGCCAAATCAATCTATTAAAAACAATTTATCCATGTGGTAAAGCCTCAGTAACATTTCAAAATCAGCCTGTACTATATATCCAAAAAAAAAAAAGAAAAGGTATTAATTAGTTAATACTTTTACTCAATTAGAACTCGAAATTGTCTAAGAAGTGAGCACATTCCTCTTGGCATATTGGGTTGGCCCTCACAGATAAATTCTTAAAATGTTGGAAACAGAGTCTTTAACAAGAGAATTAAACTTCAATCCACACTAGGATGGTGAATGCAATACATATTGCTCAATCTTGGAACAAATATAAAGTCCAAGTATTACTTTCTATGATCCTACTTAACAATACATAGCCCTTCCTTTTAGTGGTCATTTTTAATCCCAAAATTTTATATCGATTTATACATTTCTTCAGTTGTATATAAGTTAGCTGCAGATTTACAAGACCCTCAATCTCCTATGTTTCATACAGCTTTTTTTTTTTAAAACTAATTTCTTACTACTTGCTTGATGAACAGCTTTGAAAATGTCCTGAGAAGGTATCTTATTGTATGCTGTGGGGAGGGGGGAATGGGATTATTTGCCTTGGATGTGCCCTAAACTTCACAGTCTCACTCTGAATAATGTAGTAACAGTCCAGGCTCCCTGATTTCTGCTGAAAGCCCCCAGCTAGCTAGGTGTATATAGCATTTTGTAACTTAGGCAGGAGGCCCAGAGACAAATGTACTTTTATAGGTCATCTAAAGCTTTTACAGGCACTTGGCCAAATTTTAAATTACTCAAGATCTGTATCTTCTACAGAAAAAAAAATCGCCTATTTACGAGTCGTGGCTATTTCAGATTCCCCTGCTAGTTACGTGATTCACTTTTAAAAGGTTGTTAACAGTTCATTATAATTCACCAGGAACCACCTAGAGTAATATTAAAAGGGTGTTGGTTTGTTTCCAAGCTTTTCATGTCTGCTTTGCCCTTTCTTCTTCCTCTCCAACTTATCAACGCCTTGCTTTCTTCACTTCAAAAGATTTTTTGGGAAGTGTAGGCATTCCCCAACCCACTGGTCCTGGGGGAAGGCATTATCTGAGTGGAAACATTCGTTCTGTGTGCCTACTGATGGCCTCTTTTCTAGACCAAACCATCAAACTGCCTCCATCAAGTTTAGGAAATAATCTTTGGGATCATTCCTAAGTTTAAGAGGTGGAAAGCAAACACAGATGAAATCTCTAGATAAGCACAACCAAGAAAGTCTTTATGTATTGATAATAGAGTACTTCCAGCAGCCTTATGATCAATCTGAAATTATCATTGTTATTATTGTAGGTCAGAGCTAATACCTTTTGGGCTTTACTTAACTCTTCACTCCTCTACAAAATGTTAAACAATATTTTACACAAAATCGGTACTTAATAAATGTTGGATAAAATAATAAATGGATGAAAGGATTGATGGAGATGGATGGGTAGATAAAGGAATTAATTGATAAATAGATGAACAAACAAATGAGAAGTGGTATTCTGTCCCTTAAGAAACAAAATGCTGTCTTTGTAAAATTGATGCTAGAAGCCTAGAAGGGTTACAGTAAGGTTCATCTCAGAGCTCACCTCTGCCTACACGCCTACACCTACTACTCTGTGCTCCCTTTGCTGTTTCTCTGCATCCCTTCTTTCAGTTCTATGCCTGTTTACATTGTTTTGATTGATTCCTATTCCTAGCCTTAACCTAACCAGCTCTCCAAAGCCCAGTTTCCAGTGTGTGTCCTCCAGCCATACTCTCCTCAAATTATCCCCTTCTATCTTTATGAATCTGGCCCTTTACTTCCCAACCTCTCCATCAAGACATAGGAATACAATACTTTACTTTGACTCTTAGGCTTAAAACCTGCATGATTTTAATTGATATTGTTGACTCCCTTTGACTGTGCCTGAATAGCAAAGTCTCTCTAATATACAATGATGCAAGCTTAAGGAAGACACTGTTCTTTCTTGACACCAGATCCCCAATTTTGTTCAGGTATCAAGTCACAGCAGCTTAAGGAAGATGAACCCTTTCCAACTTGAGGGGAGAATGGATGTAAACATAGTTTACAAATTCTAAAGCCCCATTTGAAGGAAGTTACTATTAGGGATAATAGCTGTCTACACATCGCCAAGACATTTAAATATAAATTCAAAATATTAATCCTTAAGATGCTTGATATTTGGAAAAGTCCATTTGACATTCTTATTCCAAATCTTCAGATGATTAATGGAATAATAAGCAGGAAAAGTCAATGTCTGACATTTTGTAGACATTTTCTCTCTAAATCATAACTACCCTTACTGTGCAGAGGGAAGGAAATATTATATCTAGATTATTAAAAATTTGACCACAGGCAAAAATGATAGAGCAATGTGAACCGTTTAGCTAAAAGAATGACCAGTGGCAGACAAGATAATTATCTTGGTTTTGAATATGTTTCTGTACTTTGCAGAAGATCATATCAAAATGCTTTAGAGAGTAACTCCTGTCACAAGCAGTTTTTATGGTCCTAAGAAGATAAAGGGTTCCAAGACAGTGTCTCGCTATCCTGATACAATTCAATGATATTTACTAAGCCATCAGTGTGTGTAAGGTTGTTTTCATAAAGACAACACTGAAAATTGCCCCACAATCTTATTTTGATGTTTAGAATCTCCAAACTGTAACTCCAAGAAAACATGTTATACCACCATGTAAGGTTTAATTAACTTAACACTTATTGAACACTTTTTAAACCCAAATATGGCAAGATCCTTTCTTTCTATCTGAGAATATTCCTTACTAAATTATGGAGAGCTCTTGGAGAATTCAATTGTATTTTTTCTTCAACCTTGAAGGCACTTCTCTGCTGCTATAGTGAGATTTTGAGTCTCTGTCCTGTTGTAAGTAGCCCAATAGTTGTGATGACTTCACCTAGGAATCTACAGGCAGGTGAAAGGTAGGATAGGGGAAGTTTACCCTCCCAAATATATCATCACAAGAGTCCTCAAAATGACGGGAAGACTAATACTTCCTCTTCTCTAAGAATCACGTTGCCTTTCTTCCCCATGCCAAACAGCTACTTGACTATGATGGAGGCATGTGGACAGATGGATATATAGATAGATCTCAAAACAACAGTACAGAGTAATAATAAAAACCAAACCAAACCTATTGCTGTCCAGTTGGTTCCTACTGGTAGCAACCCTACAGGACATAGTAGAACTGCCCCACAGGGTTTCCAAGAAGCAGTTGGTGGATTCAAACTGCCACCCTTTTGGTTAGCAGCCAAGCTCCTAACCACTGCACCACCAGGGCTCCCCAGAGTAATAACAGAAGTTAATTTTATCCAACTTCTTCTTTCCTCTGTGTCTCACTAGGGAAGGAACCCCTTGAAAGAAGAGCACCCCAAATGAATTCTCTGTATTTCCTTAATCTTGTATTTTTTTTTTTACACAACCTTTTTCAAGTCATTTACTCCAATGTCCAGTCTATTTTCTCAGATAATTATGAGCCTCTCCATCTCTCTTTAAGGTTTACAAACTCAAGTGACCAAGGCATAGGTCTAAGGCTAATGGAGGTTCTACTCTATGATCCTGTTTGACTTATAAGGACAGGGCTGGCTCAGAGTCCTGTGAAAGAGGTAGAGAGTGAATGTTCTGTTCATGAGGTTATCTAAGAAGGTAAATTTCCTCAGAGCACAGATGGATTATTCCTCAAAAAAAAAAAAAAAGTCTTTCAGCTTAGCTTTGACTTCACCCATTGTGGAAACAATGACTCTAGAATTTTTGAGGGAGGAGCCATTGACCCTTTCTTAGGTCTGATTTACATTCTTTCCCATCTAGATGGGGTAACTCCAGCTCTAATTAAATTGATTTTCGTTCCAAATATCCTTACACACATTATCTCATTCAATGCTCAGAACTACCCATTAAGGCATGGATTTTTCTGGCCAATATGCTTGTTGTCATGGTTTGAATTACGTCCCCCCAAAAATGGGTGTATCAGTTTGGCTAGGCCATGATTCCTGGTACTGTGTGATTTTCCTGTATGTTGTAAACCTGCCGCTATGATGTTAATGAGGGAGGATGGGTGGCAGTTGTGTTAGTAAGGCAGGACCTGATCTACAAGACTGGATTGTGTCCTGAGGCAATCTCTTGAGATATAAAAGACAGAAGTGAGCAGAGAGACAGCGGGACCTCATACCATCAAGAAAGCAGTGCTGGGAGCAGAGCGCGTCCTTTGGACCGGGTCACTGTGCCGAGAAGCTCCTACTCCAGGCGAACACCGAAGAGAAGAAGGCCGACAGAGAGAAAAAGCCTTCCCCTGGAGCTGACGCCCTGAATTTGGACTTTTAGCCACCTTTGACTGTGAGGAAATAAATTTCTCTTCGTTGAAACCATCCACTTGTGGTATTTCTGTTATGGCAACACTAGATGACTAAGACACTTGTTAAAATCCCTTAAAGTTCTAGAGCTCTCAGATTTTAGCTAATGATTCTGGCATTTGAGAGAAAAATAGGCAGTCTGTAAGCACAAAAGAAGTAACATAATAAATTCATTTGAACCATCAGCCATGCTTCCTTCAAAAGGCGTAAGCCTGACCTTTCCAAAGAAATGGTAAGACTTCCTGCTGGTTTTGTGGCCTTTGGCCTTTTCTAGAAAGCTCTTAGTCAATCTCTTTTAGAGAATTTAAAGAAGACAATCTTCACTAAATCAATATCATCCCATCGTTGATAGCACACACTCTTATAGATTTTATAAATCATAACCCATTTTACAGACGACTGACCTACCCATGGGAAATGAAGACAGGAGGGTGAGATTGCTATTTTCTCTAAATCATGCCTCATTCCAATTTATCCTTGATATCAGAGAAGAATAACTGATGCTATGTGGATGAGCTCATTTAAAAATGTCAAACTCTTTTCACAAAGATTAATTAGAATATGTCAACTATGCCAGTGGCAAAACCAGCTTGTTAAAATCTTCAAGAAGTAATATACGAAGTAGGATTACAACTGCTTAATCTTAAGCATGACATGCATAAAATCAATATTGCAAGCTCCTTGGGGAGTTACAGCCCAACACGCTGCTAATAAATCGTCATAATGACCTCAGCCAGCCCCTCCTGTCCAGTGGGGAAAATGGGATTACTCAGCCTTCGGGAGGGACTCAAAGACTGGGCAGTTCGAAGGCCTGTGGACAGGATGATGGTTTTCTAGAAGACAAATGTCAGATGTAGCAGTTTCCTAGATGCCATGCCGTAATCAGTCCCAGCTGCTCCAAACTCAGAGAGCCAAACTCACTCACTGGAAAGGCTTCAGGGACAGCAGAGGAGGGGCATTGTTCAGAGACTATCCTGAATGACTCCACATTGTCCAAGAAATCTCACCTAGCAGGACTTTTAAACGTTCCATGGAGAAAGGGACCCCAAAATTTCCTCTGGGCGATCTTCTCTTGTACTAAACTACGAAAAAGAAATTTCTGTTGACTGATATTTCTACAGAGTCCCTGGGTGGTGCAAACGGTCCACCTAGAGGTGTCTCAAAAGTAAGTCCTGGTGATCTACTTCTGAAAAATCAGCGACTGAAAACCGTATGGGGCACAATTCTACTCTGATATACATGAGTTTGCAATGAGTCAGAATCAACTTGATGGCAACTGGTAAGATCTCTTTAGGCTAAACATCAATGTTTTTAATTTCTGGATTTCTTAGCTTTGTGAAAAACTGGAGTTCTCCTTTGCAATTCAGATAATTTAAGATTTCCACCATTTCTCCCATCAGTGTTTTGAGACTCCAGTATTACTTAAGTATATGTTAGGGATAATCTAAGGAAGATATGGCTTAGGTTTTACAAAAACAGTTGTTCTCAACAGGAGGTGATTTTGCCGTCCAGAGGACATTTGTCAATGTTTGGAGTCTTTTTTTTTTTTTTTTTTTAATTTGTAACAATTGAGAAGCTGCTACTGGCATCTAGTAGGTAGAGGCCAGGGATGCTTCTAAGCATCCTATAATGAACAGGACCGCTCCCCACAACAAGGAATTGTCTGACCCAAAATGCAATTGTGCCACTGTTGAGAAACCTTACACTACCTCAGTGGTAAAAGCCTAGGTTTAACCCTAGATTTAAAAAAAAATTCCCTCCTACCATATTACAAGAGCCAAAGAGAAAAGGCAGGCTAATCGTTCCAATGTTTAATAATGAGACGCCTCAGAAAGGAAGCGTGACACACGCCACTTTTGTGACAAGATCAAGCAAGTCAAAAAATACACGTGGCCTTACAGTTGGCCATCAGAATACAATCTGGAAAAACAGATTCCAGGAACAACTGGAAAAAATAATTGAGACTCAAACAGTTTTCCCCCTTGTGACATATTTTATTTGACTGAACAGCCCCCAAGTCCCCAAAGTGTTTGTTTCCAGAAAAACTGAAAGAGGAGGATGGAGGGATTAAGATAAACATCAGCTGTGAGTTGTTCTTAAACCACAGTTGAAGAGATCTTGGAGTGTATTTTTCATTCATTTTCTCTCTGTGTCTCTCCCCTATGTGAGAACCATGGCATGCACAAATGACGCCTATATTATTCTCTGGCCAATACTTTATCCCAGTTGCCTTAGCAACTGTCAATATTTGTCTGGTATGTCACAGTCCCAGTTGGCTGATGTGCGATGCAACTACTTGTAAAGTTTAGGGAAGAGAGACACCCAGTGGTCTGTATTAACTGACTGATGACATCTATGTCCTGCTTCATTTTATTTTCACTTGAAAAATATTTATTAATTTTTAAGTCTGCTTCTCGTTGATTGGGGAGCCCTGGTGATGCAGTGGTTAAGCGCTCGGCTGGTAACTGAAAAGTCAGCAGTTTGAACCCACCAGCTGCTCTGAGGCAGAAAGATGTGGCAGTCTGCTTCCATAAAGTTGAAGTTCTAGAAACAGATAAACAGGGATGGCCACAATTACTTTTTTCTGTACAGGGCCAGATAGTAAATATTTTGGTTTTTTGGGACATATGGTTTCTGTTGCAACTACTCAACTCTGCTGTTATAGCGTGAAAGCAGCCATAGACAATACGTAAACAAAAGAGTGTGGCTGTATTCCAATAAAACTTTATTTAGAAAAACAGGCAATGAGTTGCATTCAATGCACAAGCAATAGTTAGCCACGTCCTGCAGAAAAAGATAGAATCTGTATGCTCTTTTAATCTTTCAGTGCAACTTCCCCATCCACATCCTGAAATTTCATGACGACTTCTTAGATCTTGGAAGAATCACTGCACAAAGAAGCAACTTCAGCATTCAGTCAATAGCATTTGTACAACTATTTATTGTGTGTCTGCTATGTTCCAGGCACTGTTCTAAGTACCACAGGGTAACAGCAAAGCAGTCAAAAATTCCTGCCTTTGTGCAGCTCATATTTATAGTCAGTAACACAATATATAAACAAAATGTCTTATAAGTCAGATAATAATAAGTGTCATGAGAAAATTGTACAGGGGAATGGGGACAGGGAACCTTGAGTTGACGAAGGGAGAGAATGTGATTGAAAAAAGGTGGTAAGGAAAGGCTTCACAGAGAAGGTGAGGATAATTCAAACAGATGGTGACTGCATATCTCATTTTGCCCAGACAGCTCTGACCTCTGCTTGTTGTCCTGGAATAATTTTTCACCCTTGCCATGAATATCTTGACAAGAGCCAGCTCAGGGGTGTGATGGGGTGATTGCCTGAATGGATTCAATAGAGAATGGGTGGAGAGGAATTTGGAGATAGTGATTCCTGATAACTTTTCAAGGAGTTTGCTATAAAAGAGAGTAAAGTGAAGGACATAGGGTAAAGAAAGTTTTTGTTTTCTTTGATAAAAATTATAGAATTTTTGTTATGTTGATGCAGATGATCTAGGTAGAGAGGGAAAACTGCATGAATGGGGGGAGGTAGGATCCCTAGACCAATGGAATGTAAGGCAGAAGTGGAAGGGTTGGCCTTAGATCTGCATTAGACATTTTATCCAGAATAATTGGAGGTGGGCAGAGAAAATGAGTTCAGATGCAGGTAGATAGGCAGGTGATATGGTAGAAACTAGTAGAAGTTCTCCTCTCATTACTTGTAATTTCTCACCCAGATAAGAGGAAGGAGGAGTGAGGAGAAGCTGGTGGTTGACTAGATGAACTAGGGGGATACAATACAACTTCTGGGCGGCACTAAAGCTGGTTGGATTGGCTAGGGCACAATTTCTTTGGCATTGGGAGTGTAGTCAACCCAACCCGAGGCAACTCATAGACTATGTGTGAGGGAGTGCTGATTTCCCAAGGAACATCTGAAATTGGGGTAATATTGGATGAAGGTGGAATGAACATTGGTAAGGCAAGCTTAATAGGTCATGGGTTCCAGTCCCTGCTATTTCACTTATTAGCTGCGTAACTTCAAACTTAACCTGTTTGAGCTTCTGACCTCTCACACACAAAATGCAGATCATAATGCTTACCTCATAATAGGAGCCCTGGTTGCACAGTAGTTAAAGCACTTGTCTGCTAACCAAAAGATCAGTTGTTCAAACCCACCAGCCACTCCACAGGAGAAAAATGTGGCAGTCTGCTTCCATAAAGATTTACTGCCTTGGAAACCCTATGGGACAGTTCTATTCTGTCCTATAGGGTCTCTGTGAGTCAGAATCAACTTGACAGCAGAGGGTGGGTACCTTATCATATTTCTGTGAGAACTGAATGAGATAGCAAATATTGTTTTCAATAAGATCTTTTGAATCTGATGAAAGATTACCTAATTTTGTTGCTTTATAATAATAATAATTTAGGATTATTATGCTTCTAAAAAGTTTGACTGCTACCAAGAATTTGACCAAAAATTCCCATTAACATCAGAGAAATGAGTGAGAAATGTTCATAAGACATTTGTATTCTGTAGGAAAGCTCATTTTTTAAGTAAACACAGAATATGATTTTTTATCATTTTGAGGCCAATATGAGGGAAATGCCTGTCATTCATCCCAGAAGTGTTTCACATTTAAGCCAGAGGGTTAAGGTATGACCTCTAAAAGTCCTTCCAACTCTAATCTTCTATATTCAAGTCTACTCAGGCTTATTCAGATCAATGGCTTACCAGTTCTGCACAAATTACTAACTGGATCCAGCACTGCTGTAACTCAAGGTCACCAGATCCTCCTTGTTTGCAGATACAAATGAAGTGACTTTTACTCTATAATCCAAAGTTTCTGCTCTTGACTTCTAACTACATCTCTAGGCTCTCTTTGCCTTGCCCCTCCCACCCCTCTGAAAATCCCTCTTTGAAACATTTCGGGAATCCTCCAAATTAAACGTTCACATACGCTCTCAATTGAGTCTGATAGCTGCTGTCACCATTTGAAAATCCTCTATATTATTTCTCTCTGGCTCTCATTTCCTTGAGTCAATACTTTTCCATAAATTTGCTTAAGGTAGGATTTTCCTTGTCATTGTCAATAATCCATGCTGAGCATGCCAATATAATATCCAAGGGAGCTGCTTCTGGAATCTCCCAGAGTAGACCAAGTTTGAAGTGTCAGAGGTGATGGGTTCTGGGCAAAGGTAGGGAGAAGGGCAAAACTGTAATCCCCTGACACATTCATTGATCCTACATTAACTGAGCACCTGCTGTGTACAGCAGTGGACTGTAATGGTTAAGAGTAAGGACACTGGTACCATACTATAATATAGGATGTTAATAACGGGGGAGATTGAGTGTAGGCTATATGGAAACTGTCTGTACTATCAACAACTTTTCTGGAAATCTGAAACTATTATAAAATAAAACTTTATTCAAAAGAAAAAAAAAGAGTAAAGATTTCATTTTCAGACAGACCTGGGTTCAGATACTGATCTGCTACCCACCAGCTTTGTGATCTTGGCCAAGTCCCTTGTTGTGCCTAAACCTCAGTTTACGTTTTTACAAAATAAGAACATAATAGATCATTCTCATAGGGTTGCTGTGAGAATTATGTGAGATATATAAGTAAAGGTCTTCACATTGGAACCTAGATCAACATACAGCAGATTTCATGCTCACCAAAGTTCCAGGCTCTAGTCTGGCCTTGCGGATGCAAACATGCATTAAATTTATTGCATTTTGGCTGCTTTAGACACACCCAGCATGCCCACTAAAAGGCCAGATCAAAAACAATCACAGAGATCTGCAATTCAGTTTGAGAATGGTGCTGGGCCAATGCCCTTTCCATCCACTTAGAACCATTTCACACACTGGCTTCCAAAGATCTTGTGTCTTGTTTGACTTCATACTTTGTCCTCCTCCATTTGCCTGGACATTTTTTGGGAATGGTGAATGAATTTTACGTCCTTTCTTTAGTTCTCTTGTCTTTACTATCTCCAAAATACTGTTTAAGTGGTCACATATCTGTCTCCCTATTGCCTCCACTCTGGTTCAAAGCACAAGCAAATCTTGCCTGGACTTCTTCAAAAACTTTCTAATCTTCCTATCTCCTCTCTAACTCTGCTATATTATCTTCACAGGATAGCATGTGAATAGTCCATTCTTCTGTTTAAAATCAATGAGCAGATTACTACTGTACTTTCAACAAAATCCAAATTTATTAACAAAGTAATGGAAGAGTAGCAGAGAAGCAGCTTCCTAGCCAGGGGTACGGCCCTCCTTGGAGCTGAGTACGGCCTTGTATATTAGTTATCTATTGTTGCATAACAAGTTAGCTCCAAACCTGGTAGCTTAAATCAATAAACATTTATCACTGCACAGTTTCTGTGGACTGGGAATTCAGAAGCAGCTTTACCAGATGGTTGTGGCTCAGAATCTTTCATGAGTTTGCAGTCAAGATGTAAGGCAGGGAGGGCTACAGTCATCTGTAGGGTTGACCACAGAAGAAAGATCTGCTTTCAACTTCACTAATGTGACTGTCATCGGAAGGCCTTAGTGTCTGGTGGCCAGAGGATTCACTTCCTTGCCATGTGGGTCTCTCCTAGGTGAGTGCCCTCATACATGGCAGCTGGATTCCCCCAGATCAAGTGATCCAAGAGGGACAGCAAGCAGAAATCCACAGTGCCTTTTATGACCTTATCTCTGAAGTCGCAGACTATCACTTTTGCACGTTTCTATTCATTAGAAGCCAGTCACTAAATCCAGCACATACTCAAGAGGCAGGGAATTTAGCTCCACCTTTTAAAGAATTTGTCAAAAGATTTGCGGGTGTATTTTAAACCACCACATCTGTGACTGGTTTTACCCATTGAATGTGAGCAGAAGTGATTTTTTGCTACTTCTGGGCCAAGTCCATTAAGAAATAAATGGCTTCCTTCCATGCTGTCTTTCTTTTTCAATTGGCAGGATACAAAAACGTGACTTAAAAAAAAACCCTTTGCCGTCGAGTCATTTCTGACTCATAGCGACCTTATAGGACAGAGTAGAACTGCCCCATAGGGTTTCCAGGGAGTGGCTGGTGGATTCAAACTGCTGACCTTTTGGTTAGCAGCTGATGTCTTAACCACTGCACCAAAAGTGACTAGACCCCAGAAAATGGCAATAACACGAGATGAAAGGACCTTGGGTTCTTGAACCACCATACTGAAGAGAGCCTCCTACCCACCAAAAATAGCCACCTTTGTTATTAACTTGAATGAGAAATATAATCTTTTTGTGTCTGAGCCTTTGTTTTGGGTCTGTATTTGTTACAGCAGTTTACCTAACCTAACCTATATGCATGCTTGCAAAGTTCTGTATTAACTAGACCATTCCCTCCTCTCAGACCACCTTCCCTGGCTCGTTTAATCCCAGTTATACCAGTTTCCTTTCAGTGACATAAACATGCCAAGGTGTTAGGGTTTTACATGTGCTTTTGTCTCTGCTGTTTCCCAGCAACATTGTATGGCTAACTCCTGTCATTTTTCCGGACTTGGAGCCCTGGTGGTGCAGTGGTTAAGAGCTCAGCTGCTAATCAAAACGTTAGCAGTTCGAATCCACCAGCCACTCCTTGGAAACCCTATGGGGCAGTGCCACTCTGTCCTATACGGTCATTATGAATCTGAATCGACTCAATGGCAACAGGTTTTGGTTTGGCTAAAATATTAACTCCTCAGAGAAGTTTGGTTTGGCCTCTCTAATTAAATAGGTACTCACCTTGTGCATACTACTTTCTTATTTCACAGCATTTATCATAAATTATAATACTATTGTATAATAACAATAATTATATATTTATTTGTTTAGTATCAATTAGCTCCTTGAGACTAGAGACCAGGTATTGTAGAGTATACAGGTGTTCAAAATATTCACTGCCTCCTGCTGTGGAGGATTACATATTACCATCCTATGGAAGTTGGGTGTGGTCACATGGCTTTCTTTGGCAAATGAAACATGAATGTAAATTACATGTGTATTTTCTGAGCAGAAGCTTTAAGTGCCATGTGGGTACAACTACAACAAGTTCTGCTCAGAGATAGGAGGGATTACAGGAGAGAAGTCATGAGTTGCCTTTTCTTTTTTTAAATTGAAATGAAATTCACATAACACAAAATTAACCACAATTCTGTGGAATGTAATATATTGATGAGTTTCTTTATTTCCTAAGTGACTCAGGACAAAATGAGGTTCCTTGTTGGAAGAAATTGGCAGAGAATTTGGAAATAAAAACTACTGAGAAATGCTCCCAACCTGGTAGGTTATACTGATTGGAGGTCAAAGTCCCTGAAGCCCCATCAAATGGGAGAAGGAGAAGAAGAATGCTTGATTTTATCAAAGAGGGTTAGGATACAGAGATAACTATAAAATAGAATTTGAAAGAAAGAGAGATATTTTGTTTAAATTTAGGATTTTTTTTTTAATTGCAGTGATCCCGAAGAAGGCAAAAATAACCAAGCAATTATTAAACCTATAGCCCTCAGAATTTTCCCATTGGATTGAAGGGATTTGGGGGGATAGAGATCAGTTCCTCTTCACGTCCCCTGCCCCAAATAGAGAAGAGGAAAGAGAGGTCATAAAAAGAGAAAAGAGGCATTGAGGAGGGGAATTATAGGTGGTGACTAGCTCTTGGCTTTATTTTAACTTTTAAGCCATCCTTCATGGGGTCACCATGAGTCACAGTCAACTCAGCAACAAAGGGTTGGCTTCTAGGACTAAACTGGTTTTAACTAGAGATTAGTGATGTTGGGGAAAATTCCCCAATTGAGCTAGTTTTTTCTCAAATAAAGAACAAGGAAACTAGCAACCCCTTAATCAAAACTTGGAGGAACTCACAGCTGGGAATGTGACAAGTTACTATAAATTTCTCCCCAGAGCTATGATTTTTGTTTCGTACAAGAAATATGCTTAGAGAGCTTTAGAACTTTAAAGTTTAAAGCTGGAAGGAAGCATGAAGAATATCTGTTCCAACTCTTTTCATTTTATAGGTGAAGACACTGAGAATCCCTGGTTCTACCCACCAGGAATAAATTTGATCCTGAGGGAGTAGATGTTACTGGGGATATACTCCAGTGGCTCTTTAAGAGTTTCCTTTTTAAATTTAAACATACCTATAAGAGTCATTAACAACCTGCGTTATGCAGATAACACAACCTTGCTTACTGAAAGTGAAGAGGACTTGAAGCACTTACTGATGAAGATTAAAGACCACAGCCTTTCAGTATGGATTACACCTCAACATAAAGAAAACAAAAATCCTCACAACTGGACCAATAAGCAACATCATGATAAACGGAGA